>NC_081190.1:58140769-59340769 GCF_902713425.1 Acipenser ruthenus
AATTGATTTATATATAATATATATAATATATATGCGTGTGTGTGTGAATATGTGTGTGAATGAAAAATGGATGCCTGTGTATCTACAGAGAATAAAACTAAAACTAGAACTAAAAAAATGCTATATAACCACTAGGGTGTAGAGATAAAAGTTGTTTGGTGTGAAAAGCTCTTGATATAATTAAAACATTTTAATATATTCATGGTCCAGAAGTCTATAAGGCAAGCAAAGAAATAGCACTATATGCCCCACATTTCAAAGCAATAAAAATCCTTTAGGTAATTGGCCCTCAAGGGCTTCTTAACCTTGTATATCAGGTTTAGTTAAGGTGCTTTTGTTATTTGATGACGTTCAGATATCAGTGGGACCATGAAAAAGTTACTTTATATTGTAAAGGCTCACTGTGGAATGATGCCAATGTCCATTTCAATCAGTCTGCTCTGGAGCCTGATTACATGTCCACATGCATGGATTAGACTTTCTTTTCATATGTGGCACAATAATACCTGAAAGCAACCATACCATATAGCTAGTCATAACTGTCTCTTTACTGTGACAGATAAGCAATCAGATGGATGTGCAGCTTCAGTGAAATATTCCGTTTACCTTGCAGTTTTCCTTTTTTAATTTAAATTTATTATAACAAGAACTGTGAGAGGTTTTGAGCCTTTCTGTTGTTTCCCCAGATCACTTGTAATTCCTTTCAATACTGTTTCAGAATTATGTGACAGCTTTTGGGTAAATCTGAAGCTTGGTTTCCATGTTTACATTCATGGCTGCCATCCCAGATATAGCATTGTAATTATTTTCCAGTCAGGGAGTAGAAGGTGAACCTATCAATTCTCACTCAAGTGACAGCCATAACCTTCTATTAAACATTAAGATACCGTAGTAATTCAAATAACTACATTGTTTAAATTTGTATTGAGCAATAGTCCATTATCATTTAACATTTTACTACAACACCTACTATAATTATGTAGACAGACAAGGGTGGTTCCCTTTATTAAGATCCCTACATAATATCTTTAGTTTGCATCTGCTGCTCAGTCTCTGCAGCTTTTTACAAAGATGCAAAGCTCAGGATATGCACATACAGCTGCTTCAGCAGCTTTGTTATGTTAAGCAGCTGGTGTTAAAGAATGCTTGGCTGCACAGATCTCAATATGTGCTACTGGAAAGGCACAAATCTTATTTTTATACTGGTTTAAAGTATGTACAGTATACAGTATATACAATCCGATTGTTCAGGTAGTCCTGCAGGAATACAAAAATAGTAGATGAAAACTCTTTCTGGTAAGGTAACTTGTTTTAATTGTTAATAATGAAAAAATAATTGCTATCCAGCACTAAGAAGGCTAAATTCTGATGAGTTCTTTTAAGCTAAACTGCACAAGGATTGCACTTTTTTCAGTTTTCAAATGAAAACAACCCAGAACTGCTTCAATTGCCTTTAGAAAGTGCTGACTCTTTTGTTTCCACTAGCATATTTTCTGCTTGCACAAAACACACTTCTGTCATCATTTACAGTCACCTCCAAAATGATTGGCACCCTTGATAAAGATGAGCAAAAAAGGCTGTATAAAATAAACAACACAGGTAATGAGCTATATTTTATGCTCAAATATATTGGAAAACCATATTCTTTTATTCTAATACAATTCCTCAGAGAAAAAGTTTTTTATTAACAAGTAATAAAAAATGTTCTCAAAAAAATAGGTGTCAGAATTATTGGCACCCCTAAAGATTCTTATAAATAAAATCAAACTAAATTAAATCTGCATTAACATTCTACTTCTTTAGGTTCATCTCAGTCTTAAGGAACTGTATTGTGGCCTTCTATGGCTTCCTGTTTCACTGGGGTATAAAAATGAGGTAACACGCATATGAATTCTCCTCGACCTCTCTGCTGCCTTTGACACTGTCGATCACTCTATTCTACTATCCTCTCTCGCTGACCTGGGAATCTCTGGCACTGCTCTGGCCTGGTTCTCCTCCTACCTCTTCAACCGCACCGCAGGTAACCTGGCGTGGAGCAACCTCCACACCTCGTCCTCTCTCAACAGGAGTCCCCCAAGGGTCAGTCTTAGGTCCTCTCATGTTCTCTCTCTGCACCCGCTCCCTGGGCCCCCTCATCGCATCCTATGGTTTCTCATACCATTTCTATGCTGATGATGCTCAGATTTTCCTCTCCCTCCCCACCTCTGACTCCACCATCCCCTCCCGTATCTCTACCTGTCTGTCTGCTATCTCCTCCTGGATGCACTCACATCACCTCAAACTCAACCTCTGCTCCCTATTTTACTGCATTTAATCCTGTACTTTAGAGTACTGGAATGTGTCACAGGTGTTATTTAATCTGTAGTATTTTGTATTTAATTATATCCTGATGTAACTATCACTGACACTGTTATCTGCTCTGTTATTGAATCGTATTTTGTCATACTTATATTTGCTAGAACCAAAGTCATTGTATTTTATCTTGCTCTTAATTGTATTAATACTTGTACTGTGATTCTTGAAATGTATTTTTGTTTATGACTGTAAGTCGCCCTGGATAAGGGCATCTGCTAAGAAATAAATAATAATAATAATGAAATCCATTTGTCATCCATCACCATGGGGAAAGGCAAAGAACTCACAAATGAAAAGAGACAAATGGTTGTTGACCTTCATCAATTAGGCAATGGGTACAAAACAATTGCTAAAAAACTAAATATACCACTTACCACTATTAGGGAAATAATTAAGAAGTTCAAAACCACTGGAACAGTGGTAAACTTGCCTGGTAGAGGACGCAAGTGTATCTTGCCCCCACAGGCAGATGGTTCGGGAGGCAAAGGGAAATCCAAGGGCCACAGTTGGAGAATTACAGAACTTGGTTGCATCTTGGGGTCACCAAGTCTCCAAATCTACAATTAGACGCCACCTCCATGCCAATAGGCTATTTGGAAGGGTTGCCAGAAAAAACCCTTTATTGAGAGCAACCAATAAACGTAAGCGCCTGGAGTTTGACAAATGGCATTGGCACTTGGTTGGAACCGGGTGCTATGGTCAGATGAGACGAAAATAGAGCTCTTTGGCCACACACACCAGCGGTGGGTTTGGTGTCAAAAGAAGGATGCGTGTGAGAAAAGAACGTCATACCTACTGTAAAATATGGTGGTGGATCTTTGATGTTATGGGGCTGTTTTGCTTTCACTGATCCTGGGGCCCTTGTTAAGGTCAACGGCATCTACCCAGTACCAGGACATTTTAGCCAAAAACCTGGTTGCCTCTGCTAGGAGGCTGAAACTTGGCAGCAAGTGGATCTTCCGGTAAGACAATGACCCCAAGGACACATCAAAATCCACAAAGAAATGGTTAATTGACCACAAAATCAACGTTTTGCAATGGCCATCTCAGTTTCTGGACTTGAACCCCATTGAAAACCTGTGGTTTCAATTGAAGAGGGCAGTCCATAAGCGCAGACCGAAGGATATCAAGGACCTGGAAAGATTCTGTACGGAGGAATGGTCTAAGATCCCTCTCAATGTGTTCTCCAATCACATTAAACATTATAGAAAAAGACTCAGTGCCATTATCCTTGCAAGGGGAGGGTGCACAAAGTACTGAAAACGTGTTTTTGGAAATAAATTTATGATTTGAGAAATGTGTAATTTTGGTTGATTCCATTGAATCATTAATAAAGTCAAATATATTCCACATGTTGGAAAATTACAATATAGTTCAGTACTGGTATTATTTATTTTATACAGTCTTTTTTGCTCATCTTTATCAAGGGTGCCAATAATGTTGGAGGTGATATATATATTTATGAAGAAATTGGTTGAAAATGACTGACATTCTGATTTTGTCACTACTGATAATGTAGACTAAATTCCAAGATCATGTTAAATTCTAAAAATTGATTCTCTATGGTTTTCCTGCTACTACTGGAACCTGAATAATAAAACCATGTTTTTAAGTCTGCATCAATGTCCTTTTCAATGTAATACTTTCACATTCAGTTTACCTTGCAATTATATTTGCCCAATCCCTGCATCATATTGGACTTCGTATTCAATTCTTCATGTACTGTGCTGAATTGAAGTCTTTGGTCTAAGCCCATCTAACAGTTTAGGGTTTTTGTATGCTTTTATTAACTGTTAGAGCTTTTTTAAAGATTATTGTTATGGAAGATCAAAATAAGTGCAAAAAAAGGATAACTCGAAATTAATGGTTTTGTAAAAAGAACTTGCAATAAAAGTGAAGCTATTGATCCTTGAACTTGTATAAATATGCTGTAGCATTTACAAGTCATATATTAAACAAGAATTCACAGCAGGGAGATACTTTTTACAGCAGCAAGACAATTAATCACTTATAATTACATGCAAACACTATTCTGGCGCACAATGATCATGTTTTATTTAGGAACAACTTAGACTTTCAACCGGGGTGGGACAAATCACTTTGTATGCTGGTGGCCAAGTGAACTTTTACAGTGGGGACATGCATATTTTGTACACACATTGCTTTTGCATGCTTTGTTCTCATTTAATGGGTGTTTTTTTATTATCTTTAAAATCAATCAATCAATCAATCAATCTGTATTTTATATAGGGCCTTTCATAGTGGACTACTATCACAAAGAGATTTACAAGAAAATCCACAATACTTTAAATACAGAGAAATGCATAATACATGATATACAGTAAAAAAAAATGCATAAAACAATACAGTGAAAAATGTATAATACATTAAGTACAGTGGAAAGTGCATAATGCATGATAGTAGCATAATACATTAAATAGTATATTAAATACAGTGGAAAGTGCATAATACAATGAAATAGCAGCAGCAACACAGCAGTTAATACCAGATATCAGGCTTAAAGAACATGGAAAGCAAGAGAACAGGTGGGTCTTGAGAGTTGATTTAAAGCGAGCGATGGTGGGAACATCACGCACCAAAGCTGGGAAAGAGTTCCAGAGAGTCGGAGCCATGAAACTAAACGAACGTCCTCCAAGTATGGTGCACTTTTGCTTGAGGATAACAAGCAGGCCAGAGTCGGAGGACCTCAGCTTGCGGGCAGGGACATAGCGGGTCAGCAGGTTGAGGAGGTACTCAGGACCTGTGTGATGAAGGGCATTGTAGGTGAGCAGGAGAGTTTTGAAAATAATCTTTAACTTTACAGGTAGCCAGTGCAGCTGGGCAAGACTGGGGGTGATGTAATCAAGTTTTTTACATCTGGTAAGGATCCTGGCAGCGGCATTCTGGACTAGCTGCAGTTGGTTTATGGTGCGTGCCAGGGGACCACCATATAGAGAGTTGCAGTAGTCAAGTCGAGAGTAGACAAATGCATGACAAAGTATCTCTGCATCTGGGATGGAAAGGTAGGGATAGACTTTGGAGATGTTTTGAAGATGGTAGAAGGAAGATTTGACTACGGAGGAGATGTGGGCATCAAAGGAGAGGTTGCTGTCAAGAAGTATACCAAGGCTTCGTACTGTGGGGGAGGGCAGCAGCAGACAGTTTCCAAGGTTTAGGGCAGCTATATTTAGATTCTTAAGTTGAGTTTTAGATCCTACCAGAAAGAGTTCAGATTTGCTAGTGTTCAGCTGAAGAAAATTGACAGACATCCAATTTGAATGCAAGCCGAGAGCCGGACCATGGCAGAGGGGCTTCTAGGGTCGTATTTTAAGTAGAGTTGGGTGTCGTCAGCATAGGAGTGAAACATGAGGCTTTGTTGGCAGATGAAGTGACCCAAGGGAAGCATGTAGATATTGAAGAGAAGGGGCCCAAGAACAGATCCTTGGGGGACATCACAAGTGACTGGGTTTGCAACACCACTGCTTCCATCATAGAAGACAGACTGCATGCGTCTGGATAGGTAAGAGGACAGGTTCCAGGGATCCCAGCATACCAGTGGGAAGGAAACTATATACAATCGATGTGCCGGAGAACTAACTCCAAAAAATTCCAGGGAACTATAGTCTATGCATAAAATGCCAGGGAACTATTAAATGCCTGGGAACTATATACAATAAATGCCTGAGAACTATTTTCTGTGTACATAAAATGGCAGTGAGTGAAGTATATACATAAAATGCCTGGACATAGAACTATATTAATCAAATGCCAGGGAAGATAAATATATAAAAATTCCAGGGAAGAGAACACATTTCTTTATTTTTCAGTTACTGTCATAGACAAACTAAAATGCTAACTCTGTTAAGGCCTCCTCCTTATCTTCTGTTATATTCTCATTTTCATGGAGTTGGCCAGATGTGGATTTTCCAAATCCAAATCCAAATAGATTTGACTGTTGCTTCCGTATCTTTGACATTTTATTTAGGTATACAATGATTTTGACCTGCTAAACCCCAAAATGCTGTATACCAAGCTGAAATTTGTGTTCTTGACCCTCAAAATTGGAAAACAGCAGAAAATTGAAGAAGATGAACACAGGAGTTCAGAGATGTGCTATCCCATTTTGATGAAAGCCGTGCTGCAGATCCAAACTTCAAGTTGTGATGGGAATACCTACACATGGCAAAAGCATTACTAATGTTCATCAGGGCACAAAGAGAGGGATTATGGGAGCTGCACTTGTCAGCATTCCTTTGCTTCCCTAATTCCACAGATATAACCATACAAATTATGCAAGTGGGGAGTCATCTATCTTGCAGAGATGAACCAACTTCCTGATGAGATCCTTGAGCAACTCAAAAGGGGACATTTTGTAGTAAAGGTGGGAAAGACCAAATTCAACCAAGTAGATCCTGATCTGGGGCAGGAATGGTTAAATGGAACGGGCAAAAAAGGAGGAGGAATAGTAGGGATAACAAACTGTATCTGCTATGAGTAGATGGGCTCTGTCTTTCAACCTGCGAGCACAAATTGCGGCTGACACAAGGCAACTTTATGGTCTAACTTTAGATGACTCCCTGACTCACAAGGAAGCAAACATGAGCCGTAGACACAAAGACTCTGAAGCTGAAGAGCAAGTTGTTCAACTCTTTAAGAGATTTGGCATGTTGATAGAACACAGAATTCAGTGTGAGACACTGGAAAACATTATGACAGAAGATCAAGCAACAATGGACATAACACATGTGCTTCTTAAAGCAAAAGACTTTGGCCAGATGCAGGTTGAAAAATGTGTTAGGGGCAGACTTATCAGTGGGGCTTGCGAAGCAAGATTCCCCACTTTAAATCTTCAACATACTTCTTCTTCTTCTTCTTATTCTTTGGCACTCCTCTTACACCGTTTAAGCTAGAAACGCCGTTCAAACTTTAAAACGTGTAGACCAGTCTGGAATAGTGTGCTTGTAATACAACTTTTTGATATCTTTTATACTTTTTAAACTATTAAGCTTTTCGTCCTTTTTTGTCCATCTTCATTCACTTTAATAGGACTTGTTTCAACATTCTAAAGCTCCCCATTGTTTAAAAACTCCCAGACTTCCAACATTCTATTTACTGTAAACGATGTAACTTTTGACACAAATCAGCTACTTTGACCACTTTCCCAACAAGATAGACAAATACTTAGAGCAAATGAAATCTTCCTGTACTTCTCAGCTATTCAAATATGAAATGGTGTCTACCAATCAAGGGGTACAGCTGTTTTAGTAACGACATCAACTTCTTTCAGTAGGCTACTTCCCACTGTTGAATTAACTGTCATAGAACTTTTTTCACAGGTTTTTATAATTTTGAAATTATAGCACATTCTAAGCATGAGACAATTAGTAAACAATGTGACTTTTGACACAAATCAGCTACTTTGACTGATCAGGCCGTCCCTCCAAACTGGATGACCGAGCAAGAAGGAGACTGATCAGAGAGGCTACCAAGAGGCCAATGGCAACTTTGCAAGAGCTACAGACTTTTATGGCCAAGACTGGTCAAAAGTGTGCATGTGACAACAATATCCCAAGCACTCCAAAATCTGGCCTGTATGGTAGGGTGGCAAGAAGGAAGCCATTACTCAAGAAAGCCCACCTAGGGGATGGAGACTTATCCAATTATGATCTTTCAGTTTTGTATTTTTAATATATATATTTTTTTTCTCAATAAAAACTTTTTTCCCCTTAACAGTGTGGAGTATGGTGTGTAGATAAGTGGAAGAAAATCCTCATTTAAAATGCATGAAACTCTGAGGCACTGAGGCACTGTGAAAAAAGTTCAGGGGGGTGTAGACTTTCTATAGGCACTGTATTATAAAAACTACCCCCTAAACAAAAATGCATAACAAAAAATGCTCATTTATTTTGTTACTCACTGAGAACAAAAGACCTGAAGGACAACATTACACTGCAAAATGAAACTTTTATTGCTTCTGAGCATAAGTGCCAAATTTGGTATTAAACAGACAAACAATAACAAAGTTATGGCATTGGGAACCTTGACACATATTTTCATTTTTTTTTTATTGTTTCCAAACAAAAACATCAATTTATGAAAAAATAAACAGAACTAGGAACAACTGATCCGGGTTTCTACCTATTACAGTTTTTTAGTCAGAGGCACTTTAACACACCTACTGATTTGATGCGCAATACAGCACTGCACTAGCGAATGTATTGGATGGTGAGTTTCTGTAGAAACATCACATCCATGCATGTGTGGTGTCTTTGGAAAGCCCAAAGCCTGCGCTTTCGAATGACGTTAGAATCAGAATGCCATCTTTTGAAGTCACCGAGTAATAGGCAAGAAACAAAACTTATGGATCTGACACATGTCACATGACTCAAGCCTGAGTTGCGCTTTGCTGTAATTTTGCTTTGGAACGTCTGATCTGATATGGACATGTTATACATCATCGGAAAGATCTATTATGGTTCTGGAGATATTCTCTCGAGAATGTTGGGCCCGCGGACTGGCCCAGTATAATATTATATGAGTGAAAAGGAAGCAGACAGGTCCATCAGGTCCAAATGTATAGAGCATTCTTTGATTCAGAAGGTCAAAATCATTAGGAATCCATTGTATGCCACATTTTAACACAAAATGCCTTATGAAGTCTCTTTTTTCTGAGAATGGAACCAGACTATTAATAACCACAGTGTTTGCTCTGGAAAGTAAGCACAAACACATTGATATGCATTGTGGTGTAATGGACACTTAATTTAATGTTGTATATTTAGGGTTTGAAGTTTTGTGTGCAGAACTGGATTCAACCTGTGACAAATGCAAAACAGTACCTGCTTTTCTCCTCCATATGCAAGTACTGGATTGTGCCAGGTTGCAGTCTTTTCTCATACTGGGCATCTATAACATAGAACATATTTTGTCTTTCTGTATCTGAGATAAAAAAAAGTATCCACTTACTTATGGTGCGTGAAATTACAGGTATGTGGCCAACTTTTCTCCTTACATTGATGTAAAGAGTAAATTGAAACAATAAATCTACCACAGATTTATTTTTACTCCTTTAACAGCTCAGTCAGAAGTGGAACAGCTGAAGTAACTTAGGCTGCACTCGCACTGGGCCCGTTTCAAACAGACTCTGAGTAGTTTGAAAAATGTATCAATGTGCTTGCTGTTCAAGCTTAGGGACCGACTTCGCTTAGACGCAAAATAAACTTAATTTTTTGGGGCCTGTGGCAGTGTACACCACACCAGTGTTTATTTTATGTTTATGTTGTGTGTGTTGTATTAAAAATCCTAAAAGGTATAAACAATGTCGACCCAGGGGACTTTTTTGACCTGAAAAAAGAAACAAGGACCAGGGGTCACAAATGGAGATTAGATAAAGGGGCATTCAGAACAGAAAATAGGAGGCACTTTTTTACACAGAGAACTGTGAGGGTCTGGAACTAACTCCCCAGTAATGTTGTTGAAGCTGACCACCCTGGGATCCTTCAAGAAGCTGTTTGATGAGATTCTGGGCTCAATAAGCTACTAACAATCAAACGAGCAAGATGGGCTGAATGGCCTCCTCTCGTTTGTAAACTTTCTTATGTTCTTATGTTCTTAATTTTTTGGGCCTGTGGCAGTGTGCCCCACACCTGTGTTTATTTTATGTTTATGTTGTGTGTGTTGTATGAATGTGGGTGTATATATTGGTGCACGGGTGTTAAGGTGGGGTTATGCAGAACGAGTGTTATAAAATATATAATTGTATTTAGACAAAAGGATGGCACAATCAGTTCACGCGCAGATTAAAGAGGTATTTATAATATTAGTGGGTACACACTGTATAGGAAAGACAGGCAGGACAGAAGAGGCGGAGGGGTAGCGCTATACATAAGAAATAGTCTTGAAGCTCAGGTGTTAAATCTGGACAAAGAAAACAACGCCGAATCAATATGGGTCAGAATAATGGACAAAAATTCAAAGGGCATAATAATAGGAGCATGCTACAGACCACCAAATTCAGATGGCAAGCAAAATAATGTGTTATACAATGACATTAGAAATGCTTGTAGAAAAGGAGAAGCCATATTAATGGGGGATTTCAACTTTCCCAATATACAATGGGAAAACCTGGGGAGCACGACGGACGAAATTGAAATGGTGGAAATGACAAATGACTGCTTCCTAACGCAATTTGTCAAACCGCCAACTAGAGGGGAGGCATGCTTTGATTTAATCTTTTCAAATAACTAAGACAGAATAACTAAAACAGAGATCAGAGAGCCATTGGCAAACTCAGACCACAACATAGTCTCATTTGAAGTGATTTTTAAAACCCAAAAAGGAAAGACTAAAGCTAAGGTTTACAATTTTTGAAAAGCAAAGTATGAAGGTATGAAACAGAGACTAACAGAAGTAGATTGGAGTAAGATAGAGAAAACATCCACAGAAAAAGGATGGCTGTTTTTTAACAATGTAGTAGTAGAGGCGCAAAACAATTGCATCCCAAAGATAGACAAATCTAAGTCTAAAACAAAATGGCCAAAATGGTTTAACAGATCAATTAAAAAATATATTCAGCAAAAAAGGCACTTTACAGAGCGTTTAAAAGGGACCAGAAACAAAGTACACAGAAAGAGTACTTGGAACTGCAAACACAAGTCAAAAAGGAAGTTAGAAATGCCAAGAGAGAGATGGAAATCAGTATTGCTAAGAGGGCTAAAACCAATTCCAAAATGTTTTTCCAATATTATAACAGCAACAGAACATTCAAAGAGGAGGTTAAATGTCTAAGAGACACAAATGGCAAAATCATAGACGAAGAAAAAAAAAATAGCAAATATATTAAATGATTACTTTTCACAGGTTTTTACAAAGGAGGACACAGACAACATGCCCCACATGTCAACCTGTTCCTATCCAGTTTTAAACAACTTTAGCATTACAGAGGCAGAAGTGTTAAAGGGACTAGGAGCTCTTAAAATAAACAAATCCCCTGGGCCGGATGAGATCCTCCCAATAGTACTCAAAGAAGTGAAAGAAGTTATTTACAAACCGCTAACCAAGATCATGCAACAGTCTCTTGACACAGGGCTTGTACCGACAGACTGGAAAATTGCAAACGTAATACCGATCCACAAAAAGGGAGACAAAACCGAACCAGGTAACTACAGACCAATAAGCCTGACTTCTATTATATGTAAACTTATGGAAACAATAATAAGATCCAAAATGGAAAATTACCTATATGGTAACAGTATCCTGGCAGACAGTCACAATGGTTTTTAGGAAAGGGAGATCATGTCTAACTAACCTGCTTGATTTTTTTAAGAATACAACATCGACAATGGATAATTGCAAAGTGTATGACATAGTTTATTTAGATTTCCAGAAAGCTTTTGACAAAGTCCCGCATAAAAGATTAATTCTCAAAATGAACGCTGTAGGGATTCAAGGAAATGCATGCACATGGATTAGGGAATGGTTAACATGTTGAAAACAGAAAGTACTGATTAGAGGAGAAACCTCAAAATGTAGCGAGGTAACCAGTGGAGTACCACAGGGATCATTATTAGGTCCTCTGCTATTCTTAATCTACATTAACGATTTAAATTCTGGTACAGTAAGCAAACTTGTTAAATTTGCAGACGACACAAAAATAGGAGGAGTGGCAAACACTGTTGCAGCAGCAAAGGTTATTCAAAATGATCTAGACAGCATTCAGAACTGGGCAGACACATGGCAAATGACATTTAATAGAGAAAAGTGTAAAGTACTGCACGCAGGCAATAAAAATGTGCATTATAAATATCACATGGGAGATACTGAAATTGAAGAAGGAATCTATGAAAAAGACCTAGGAGTTTATGTTGACTCAGAAATGTTTTCATCTAGAAAATGTGGAGAAGCTATAAAAAAGGCCAACAAGATGCTCTGATATATTGTGAGAAGTGTTGAATTTAAATCAAGGGAAGTAATGTTAAAACTTTACAATGCATTAGTAAGACCTCACCTAGAATATTGTGTTCAGTTCTGGTCACCTCGTTACAAAAATGATATTGCTGCTCTAGAAAGAGTGCAAAGAAGAGCAACCAGAATTATCCCGGGTTTAAAAGGCATGTCGTATGCAGACAGGCTAAAATAATTGAATCTATTCCGTCTTGAACAAAGAAGACTACACGGTGATCTGATTCAAGCATTCAAAATCCTAAAAGGTATAGACAATGTCGACCCAGAGGACTTTTTTGACCTGAAAAACAGAAACAAGGACAAGGGGTTACAAATGGAGATTACATAAAGGGGCATTCAGAACAGAAAATAGGAGGCACTTTTTACACAAAGAATTGTGAGGGTCTGGAACCAATTCCCCAGTAATGTTGTTGAAGCTGACACCCTGGGATCCTTCAAGAAGCTGCTTGATGAGATTCTGGGATCAATAAGCTACTAACAACAAACGAGCAAGATGGGCTGAATGGCCTACTCTTGTTTGTAAACTTACTTATGTTCTTATGTTCTTATTTGTATGGAAGCACGGGAAGTGCACATAGTCCACATGCAGATGTACCGAGATTCCAATTGAATGATTGATTAGCAATCCAATCTCGGTACAGCTGCATAAAAGGGTGAATGTTTCACTCACTCGGGGTTGGGTGTTCAGGGAGAAAGAATGGGAGAGAGAGAGGAGAAAATAAAAAAGTAATATAACAATTGCTATCATGCTGGAGGGACAGCACGATACTTGTTGTGTATTTAGTGTTCGTCCCCTGTTTGTTAGTGTCTGTCTATTTTTGGCCAAAGTGCCGTTTTGTTTTGTCTACAGTGTTTTTCGTTTGTTCAAACCTTTTATTTTGTTCACCAGTTGTTACACAATAAAAAGTGCAAGCCAGCGCATTCACCATTTCACTCACTACTCTGTGTGTTTCTCTTCCGGGTCTGACGTCACCACTCAGGCCAGCTTGCCACAGGTCCTTGTCAATTTTTTTTCAGGACCGAGTCTGTTTGTGTTCACAATGCAGTTTTCAAGTTTGTTTATATGGTATGTGAACCAGATGTTTACAATATCTGCAAGGCATATTGAAAGATTGCTGCTATTGATGTATTGCTCCAGTTTTGAATATAGCAATATAGCATAAATGCAAGCAACACGTGTGTGCTCCGTCTCACACTCTCTCGCTCTCTCTCACACACACACACACTAGTGACTCTATTCAATGAAATGTTAAACTGCAGTTCCAATGTGTTTTATTGTTCCTGCAGTTTATTGTTAAACTGCAGGAACAATTGGACTGTACTGCAGTGGGAGCTAGACTGCAGTTCCAATGGCATTTTACTACTGTGGTGTTAAACTGCAGTTACAATTATTTTTTTCAGTCTAGTGTAAAACTGCAGTTACACAGTAATTTTATTATAGTCTAGTGTTAATCTGTAGTTACAATGTGATTATATTACAGTCTACTGTTAAACTGCAGTTGCAATGTGTTTTTACTGCTTTTTTGGTGTTAATCTGTAATCTGTTAATCTGCAGCTATGTATCAGATATTTACTTAATTTAGTTATGTAGGGAATTAATCCTAACTACTAATTTTGCTTTAACTTGTGTTCCAATTATTGCCCCCAAATGTAAATAATTGCAATATGAATATACACAATGGACTCTCTAGAGTAATATCCATTGAGTTCAGATCCATCAATTTAAAATTGATACAACATTAGACTGGATTATTAATTAGTACAGTGCATAGTAACAGATCAAAAACAAAGGCAGACACTGGTTTAAAAGTATAACTACATAAATTTATTTATAGAATTCCTAAATACAAGTGGTCAAACTAGCTTAATGCGAGAACAAAGGATATTTAACAGTCAGTATTACAAGTCAATAGAACATGCAAATTTGTGGGCAATTCCGACAAACCCCGCCAAAGTTATTAAGGGCAAAGTTAGCGGTTTAACATTGAGCACCCAAGTCAACCCGAACTCTCTCTCTCTCTCTCTCTCTCTCTCTCTCTCTCTCTCTCTCTCTCTCTCTCACTCTCTCTCTCTATATATATATATGCAATATAAAAGTCACATTAAAACTCACTAAGACAAGAAAGCCATTGATAAAAGTACGTTTTCAGTCATGACTTAAAAACTGTAATGGCCCCAGTTTCCCTGACAAACACAAGCAGAGTTTTCCATAATTTAGGGACTCTACAAGAAATATCCCTACCTCCTGTGGTGATTTTGTTGGCCTCAGGAATAACCAGTAGCCCCTCCATCCTGTGATCTTAGAGTGCAATTAAGAAGATACAGGGTCAGTAACTCCTGCAAATAACTAGGAGCTAATCCATTCAGGGCCTTATAAGTTAACAACAAAATCTTAAAATCAATTCTATACTCCACAGGGAGCCAGTCCAAAGAGGCCAAAACAGGGGTAATATGTTCACTTTTCCTGGTTTTAGTCAGAATTCTAGTGGCTATATTCTGAACAAGCTGTAAGCGAGAAACCACACGTTTTGGGATACCAGAGAAAAGTGCATGCAATAGTCAATTCTTTATGGAACAAAGGCCTCTCAGCATAAGGTATGGACATAATAGGTCTAAGCTTAGCTATATTTCTCAATGATAAAATTATACTTTAGTAATTTTATGTGATTCTCAAATGAGTTTTAGTTCTGACAAGAGACTGCTAAGGTCTATCTTATGTAAATTGATACTCTAGTTGATGCTGTGGGCTTACAAGCATGACCACCATTTCATCAGAATTCAACATTAAGAAGTTCTGTGACATCCAACACTTGATGTCAGCAAGGCAAGCAGCTAATAGCACCCCAGTATAAAGACTGCCTGGATCCAAAGACAAGTATAGCTGAGTGTCGTCTATGTAACAATGGAAGTTCACTCCATGCCTGCGGATAATGTCACCTAATGGCAGCAGATATAGTGAAAATAACAAAGAACACACCACAGGCAACTTCTGACAAATCTGACTTCATCTCCCCGATAGAGACAAACTGGAACCTATCGGAAAGATAAGACTTAAACCAAGATAGGACATCTCCTGACAAACCTACTAAGCTTTCAAGATGATTCACTAGAATGGAATGGTCCACAGTATCAAAAGCAGAGTTAGAGCTTATCAAAAGAAATTTACTAACCTAACAAGGGACGTCTCGGTGTATGTGCAGCATGAAATCCAGACTGAAATTTCTCAAACACAGTATTACAAGCTAGTATCTTGTGTAATTGATTAGCAACAACTCTCTCTTGAACCTTTGATAAAGATGGCAGATAGGATATTGGTCTATAGTTGCTAAGGGCTTTAGGGTCAAGGTTTTTTTTTTTGAGCAAGAGCTTTACCACCGCAACCTTAAATGCAGAGGGAGCTATACCATAGGAAAGTGATTCATTCATAATTGTTAAAATGCGTGTATTAATAACACAGAAGACATCTTTTAATAATTTGGTAGGGATTGGATCAAGGGCACAAGTAGTAGGTCTCATAGGCAGAACTAATGCTGTCAGGTCTTGTAAGGTAATCAGAGAAAAAGCCTTCAACGTCACTCTGTCAGGTCTAATAGGTTCAGGTAAGAAAGAGTCTGTAAAAGCTCTAATGTAAAGTATTTTATTTTGGAAAAAAAACATATTTTGGAAGCCATATTTGGTTACTTGAAGAGCCAGGTATGGCTCGCGAGTCATAGGTTGCCAACCCCTGTTCTAGTGGATATAAATGAAAAAATAAATAAATAAATAAATAAATACCAGGCTATGAGCGACCTCAACGCCACCAGTTATGACCTGGTCAAGCTGGCCATTCTCCTCTGTCTCAACATTACGGCAGAGACCCACCGGGTATGATTCAGGAAGTATCGAAGATCCCCGGAGACATGCCCCACGGTGGTTGCGGAGCAGTTGTGTGACCACATGGTACACTGGCTGACCCCCAAGAAGAAAACCAACCTGCAAATGGGGGAAGCAGTGGTTGTGGAGCAAATGTGGTTGGCACCGATACCCAAGCCTGGATACGGCGCCACAACCCCGACAGCCTGGAAGATGCCATGAAACTGGCCGAGGATTATGAGGACTCCCTAGTCTCTGCCCGGACTGGGACACTGTCAGTTCCCACCCTTCAGAGCAGCCAAGCCCCTCCTCTCTCTCTCAGTGTGCCCACTTCATGGAGACCAAGGTTATCCCCCAGCTGGGGTAGAGGTGCTGCCCCTGCCCTGTTGCCATACCAGCAACGTGACAGGTATCTAACCATTGCCCCCTCTGTCCCCCTAACTTGTTTTAGGTGCAACCAACCAGGACATCTGGCCATGTCATGTCTCACTGCCATGGAGTGTGACGTGGCTGCGTGTAATTGGGCACCTTAGATAGGTGGGGAAAATGGTCGGGAGGGGCTTTGTATGATTGCTGTGGTTTTAGGAAATGTGAAAACACATGCATTAGTGGACAGGATGTGAACAAACCTTAATTAGAACAGCTCTCTTGGGCGGTGTGTCGTGGCGGCCACAAGGTCAGATGGCCATCTCTTGTATCCATGGAGACATGGCGGCATACCCCGCATTAAAAGTATATTTAAGTATATAAAAGTAGGACTGATAAAACGTCACCTGGTAGTAGGGGTGGTGAAAAGGTTGCCACTCCTAGTTATTCTGGGCAGAGACTGGCCAAAATTCAAAGAATTAATGCAAATAATGGCAGTCTCAGCCGCACACGTAAACGTGGCAGAAAAAAAGTAAAGGGAACGACTTGGTGATGTGTTTCCTTTTCAAGCTGAAATGTTTTCTCCTATTCTCCTACAGGAAAAACAAATAAAGAGAGAAGGAATGCAAAATGGGCTGGGGTCTGTTGGGAGAGTGCTCGGATGGTAACAAACGCCAGTCAAAGGGAGTCAGAACGCAGTGTGACCGAGAGAGCGAGGTCACTGGGCCATCTAGGGTAGATGCTACTCCAGCCCCTCTCGATACACCAGACATGTGGTACTCAAACGCGGACATAGTGTGGGGCCAACATAATGACCCGTCACTAGTGCACGCTTAGGTGCAGGTCCAGTCTATTGAAGGTAAGGATGTTGATGGTCCTGGGGCGCTAGTATATCTACACTTCAGTATCAAAGGGCAATTACTGTATAGGGTAAATTTAGCCGCAGGCACAGGACAGCCTGTAACACAATTATTGGTTCCCCTGTCTTGTCAGAGGTCATGAGGCTGGCGCATGATATCCCTTTTGCAGGGCACCTCGGAGCTGACAAGACAAGGGAGCGGATATTGGCTTGATTTCATTGGGTAGGTCTTCATACTGATGTGTCGAAATATGTAGCCACATGTCCAGACTGCCAGCGAGTAGCAACAGGTCGAGTGCGCCCCGCCCCTTTGGTCCCACTGCCGATTATTTCCACTCCTTTAGAATGCATTGCAATGGACATAGTGTGCCCTTTGCTACCTTCTGACTCCGGGTATACGCATACATTAGCAGTGGTAGATTATGATACGCAATACCCAGAGGCAGTTCCATTGAGGTCCACTAGTGCCGCTGCAATAGCCACAGAGTACAGATTATGGCTAGAGTAGGGATCCCCAAGGAGATTTTGACTGATCATGGAACCAACTTTTTGTCTAACATATTACAGCAGGTATATTAAATATTAAAAATACATCCCATCAGGACATCTGTTTATCATCCACAGACAGACGGTTTGGTGGAATGATTTAATCAGACCTTGAAGCAGATGCTGAGACGTTTTTTAACACAAGAGCAAAAACATTGGGCATCGCTTCTTCCCTACCTCCTTTTTGCAGTGAGAGAGGTGCCGCAGAGCTCGACAGGGTTCTCCCCCATCGAGCTCTTGTACGGCCGACAGCCTCGCGGCATCCTCGATCTGTTGAGAAAGGGGTGGGTGGAGCACAAAGGCTTGTACAGAAATGTAGTGAAGCATGTGCTCCTACTAAGAGATCGCCTGGATTTGGTCGGTCGTTTGGCCCAGGACAACCTCAAATCGGCTCAGGACCGGCAACAGCAGCATTACAACAAAAATGCACTGATTCGAACCTTTCATCCAGGAGACAAGGTAATGCTGCTGCTTCCCTCCTCAGAATCGAAATTATGTGCCAAATGCCAGGGGCCAAATGAAATGATTCAGGCTATAGGAAAGGTGAATTATGAATTTATTAAAGCCCTGGCAGGCAAGGGATGTCTTGTTTATAGCCCCAGGCGATGTAGAGGATGATTTAGACCCCTGTCCAGAGACTGCTAGCACTAAAATCATTTCAATGAGGGAACAATTGGTTCCAGATCAGCAGCGGTAACTGCGTAAGCTTATTGAGGAGTTCAGCTGTGTTTTTTTCTGACATGCCCAGCAGGACTAACTTGTTGAATATGACATTGTCTCTCCCTCAGGTGTCACAGTACGAGAGAGACCTTACCGGATCCCGGAAAGTCGACGAAGTGGCGTTCGCAAAGAGGTATGAGACATGCTCAAACTTAGGGTGATTGAGCCTTCCAGGAGCAAGTGGTGCAGTCCAATTGTCATAGTGGACAAGAAAGACAGCACCAATCGCTTCTGTGTGGACTTTGGAAGGTAAACGCTATTGCCAAGTTTGATGCGTACCCTATGCCTTGGGTCGACGAACTAGCTAGACTGGGAAAGGCAAAGTTTATCTCAACTCTGGACCTGACAAAGGGATACTGGCAGATCCCCTTAACACACAGTTCTAGAGAGAAAACCGGTAGATCACCTTTAAACTAAATTAACACGGTAAAACTAATTTGATAAATTAATTATTGGAATGTTGGATTCCGTTCTGAATGGGAAGTTGAATTAACTCTCATGCATTTTGATATGAAATATGATTGATTTAAACGAGAAACGAGTATTGAAAATACTAATGCAAAGTACACCACTTTGCGATTTAACCATAATTAATATTAGTATCTTAGCCATGTATGCCAATAATGTTGTGGTCATTGTAATCGTTTGATTTAGGAATCAATGAACTGTATACTATTCATGCATATCTCTAACCAATAACCTTTCCTTTCTGTAATATTAGATTAGTTGTTAAATAAAATCTTGTTTTATATTTCTGACACGTTGTGTGAATGTTGATTATTGTCAAGGGAATTCTGAACTTATAAGGTATACATATATCTCATTTATTACATTTTGACATCCCTGGGTGGGCGAGTAGAGCTTATTTATTTTTAAATAAAATGATATACCTAACACACTACACACATTTTCAACAATGGACAAACCAGAGCTCGTTTTAAAGCTAAATCTATTTCTATGAACAATTGTTTTAAATCTTATAAAGTGAATTAGCCTACATTTATTAGTCTTTAAGGGTTGTCTTTTTTTTTTTTTAATTAAACATACTCCCCTTTCAAAACTTAGCCTGCCATTTGATGTGTTTCTAAAGTCTACATGCAAATACATTTCTGGGTGCTCAGCAAGACCAAATGACATATTTTGAAGAAGGCACACTTCAACAAATCTGTTTCTACAGTGCCTGAAAAAAGAAGTAAAGGGGAAGGCTTGTTAAAAACTACAGTATTATTTATTTGTTAATCATATTGACTTACATTGGCTATTCCATATGAAACTTAATGCAATGTAAATTTCTAAATACCACAAATACGGGTCCCGGTTCATCTCTAGTAATGCAGTATTATCAATACTCACTAGAAACCTGTCAGACTGTAAACAAATAGTTTTCAAACCCTGCAGGCACATTCCACCAGTGTAGTTTTTTTTATTATTTTTCAAATAGCATTCGTAAATCATATTTTTTCCATAGTGTGTTTTTTTTTTTTTTTAACGCGTTTACTTGTTTCCAAGCAATACAGAAAATGTGCTCTATTTCCAGCAATACAGAAAGTTTGGTCTCTGCATTGGAAAGGAAACTAGACAAATTCATAAATATGTAGCTTTATACTGGCTTAATAAAAGCATATAATTTTGAATGGAATATGTGAAGTACTGTTGAACACAAATATGAACGGAACCTACGAGTTCTAAATTATACTCAACCCACATTATGTACCAAACTCTTCCTGTGTCATCAGCATTTTGTTTATTATCAGCCCCTTTTCCCTGCATATCTTCACAAACATTAATACAAACACCACATACAGCAGCTGTGTGTGTGTGTGTGTTCTACACAAGGTTATTTATCAGCTTGGCGGCAAATTTTTTTCATTGAGGTTTGACACCGACTCTGGAAATAACTTGGATCTTGTATTTAATATGAAATTATTCATTTCAGTTAACTTGTTAAAATGTACAACACCATGGAATAGCTTACAAGCTCACAACACAGCTAAATAAAATAAGGAAATACATAAATTAGAAAATCCATATAATATAAAACAGTTTAGTTTAATAGTATAGGCACCTTTCTTACTGCAGTTGATACAAGTCGTGGGTCCAGTTTCATTTGTTTCTCACAAGAATATTCCCTGACAATGACTTTCTTAATTAATACTCTGATTGGCTGTAAAGGTAACAAGGCTGTCGATAGATTGGATAATGCTTGTTGGGTGGATTTTTCTCGTGTACTATTGCCTAGTAACTGAAGACATGGTATTCTGGGAGACTGTTATTCATTTTTAGTGGATATTTTAGGGGAGGTGGACAAATTTAAGGATTGGCACCCGCCACCCCTAACCTCCCCTTGGCACCACTGGTTCTCAGGCTGGGAACTCCCACTGTCATGCTTCGTGCAAATACCTGATTTCCCTTCCCCCCAGTCCCTTCACCCTTAGGCATCTTGTGGGGTTGATACTAGAGTACCAGGTTTTCCAGGCAGCTTGGTGGGCGCTGGTTCCGCTGTTCTGTACCGTTCCGCCAAGTGGACCGCTTGGTCCAGAGTTTCAGGTTCCTGGCACCGAACCCACAGATGAGGTCCTGGAGCCAGGCATTCCAGGAACCACTCCACCATGATGACCTCCACCATCCGGTCTTTGGTCATTGCATCCGGGTTCAGCCAGCCCACCCGTAGTCCCGGAGTCGATAAGCAATCACCCGGGGATGTCCATCATCCGCGAACATGTCCTCCTGGAATTTCTTCCTGTACCCCTTCAGCGTGGCCCCCACTCAATTTAGGATGGCCGCCTTGAGAGTGGGGTAGTCCATCATGGCAACGGGGTACAGGGATCTTACTGCAGCCTGTGCCTCCCCCGTTAACTGTGGCAGGAGGTAGCTAGCCCACTGTGCTTGGGACCATTGGCCAGCCCTTACCATAGCTCTGAACATGTCCAGGTCTCTGGATGGTCCTCCGCTATCATGTTTGTTGGCCACTGCATTCTCCTGTCAGAGCCAAGAGCCGGAGGTCCATCATTGCAGCAAACTGGGTAGTGCCCATTCCGCATCTTCTTGCTTCACAATGCCGTGTTTTGGCAGTGCCAGTGAATCCCACTCTAACACCACGTGCGAGAGGTTGTGTGGGTGATTCACTGATTCACACGCGGGTCATAAATGTCTTGGAGAAGCCACACAGGATTTATTGTTAATAAAGTGGGCAATTATTTGACACTCTCAGGGTTGCTAAAGTGGTGCTTCAAGCAGGGTATCGCAAACTCTGTTAGCCTGCGAGGCACGATGTACAAGGACGCCATTCTGTTCCCCCAGTACACTTTTATGGGGTTGCGCAGATCCCCCTGAGCTCAAATAAATAATGTCCCAGGGACTGTATTTTTACCAGTATGGGAATGTAAGCAAACTCAAATCGATTGTTTGTCTTCCTCAACCGCCTCCGATGCCTTTAGGTAGTCTCTACTGCAGCCTGTTGCTTTACCAGGCACCGGTAGTTTCTTTCTTTCTTTATATTTCCTGGTCCGGCCAGAGCTTCCGCTGAATGGTAGCCTGCTATGGGCAATCAAAGGAACAGGAGAGTGTCATTTTTATGTGGTCAATCATCCCGCCAACACCCACCCCTCAATCAATCAGAGAGGTCTGAGCAACACACCCGGCTCAACCTCTTTGTGTCAACGCCATGATTGACAGGCGGGTCCAAACAAGGCTTCTGACCTGTTTGTCCAGTTGTGGTATGACCTAATATGTTTCTAAAGTATCCAACCTCAAGAATATTTATAATATATGTACAAATAAGGGTAAAGTTAAATGCTCAAATATAGAGGTCAGATATTTACTATAGTTAAACCTTTAAGGAGCACTAATACGTTTCCAAACAGTTATAAACCAGTTAGTGTTAAGGTATTTCTGTTTTAAAAAATACCTGGCGGTAATATAAAATGCTCATTTCCATCATTTTCAATTACATGAAAACAGCGGAATGTCCTGCTGTTCAGATTTCCCAGAAGAATGACCCCTGCAGTGCAAGTGATGAAAAGAACATTGAAGGTGTCATTTGATTCAGTGCTTTATAGGGCAGCAGTGGATTTGTAGCCTCAGGCAGCCAAATCAAAGAGGTAATTTCCATTAACCACTACACTGTATTTTGTTCGATTTAGAATTGCAGTTATTACAGTACATTAGTTTTGAAGCATTCCATTTTTTAAATAAGTGTTTATTCAACTATTATTCTGTTGTCCTCTTTACATTATATAAAAGTATTTAATAAGGCACTATACTTGATTTTATTTGATTTGATGTTCAGCTGGAAATATACAGGCACCAGAAACCTTTAGAATATGGTAATAATTAGATACTGTAACGGATGTAGCAGGACAGGGGGCAGTCAAGAAAGTTTACAGGAAAAGTGTAAGTTGAAAGAACGGAGTGTTTTGTGTAGCAGGTAAACGGCTTAGCCGCCCTGCCTTATAGTTGAGGTTCCTGTGTGTTTAGTTAGTACTCCTTTGAGGAGTTAGGCTTTTGTTTGTTTTGTTTGGGGTTTATGAATAAATATACAGGCCCTGTCCTGTTTAAATAACCTCTGTGGTCCAGTAACTGTTTCTTTTACAATCAAGAAGGTCCTGAATTGTAGCAAGGCACCCCTACTTTGTTACAATACATTAAAAAAAGGAAAATAGTCCATTAAACAGGACAAGAATCTGTCAGAATTTTAAGATTAAGATTATTCAACACAGCCTATCCCCTAGTATTGCAAAGGATGAACAGCTCTTCTTCGAGGATTTCAAATCCTGTCAACTTGTTTACACAACTTTCATAAAAAATGATCTTATACTAATCTCAACATATTTTTTATAGATAATACTTAGGCATTAATATATTCTAGTTATTTTTATATGTTATTTTTTTTTTATGCAACATAATCAGGTAGGGTTATAGAAAATATGTTGTTTTTTTTTTTAATGTGGTATACTATCACAAACTTTTAGAAGAAACAGTTTCTCACCAAACACGAATTTCTGAAGAAACAGTACAATAAGTAATTCTCATTTGGAGAAAAATGTCAGTGAATATTCAATGAGGATACTTTGTTTATATTAAAAGGCTGCACAATGCTGCAAGATAAAAAGCACAGCTCCCGTTCCTACATAAATAACTATGCCTGTCACAGCTATCTATTCTCGATCTGATAAAATAAAATTCCCCTAGGATCAAAGACTTCTAATACCTCTATTTAAAACCTTAGTGATATTATCAACCATGCTGGTTTCAAAACCTATAAAATTCTCTCTTTAGAGATTTACAGTTAAAATGTCCCTCTCCCTGCAAAAAAGGGCACTATAACCCTGATCGTTATAAAACAAATGCGCATTTACAAAGTATGAAGCACAACATTAGTTTCAAAGAGTTTTTTTTTCAACATTAGTTTCAAAGAGAATGGTTTGCTAGCTAGGAAATTGAAGTCTGTCTCAAGCTTGTTATTATTTATTATTTGTTTATTTAGCAGAGGCCTTTATCCAAGGCGACTTACAGAGACTAGGGTGTGTGAACTATGCATCAGCTGCAGAGTCACTTACAATTACGTCTCACTCGTAAGACGGAGCACAAGGAGGTTAAGTGACTTGCTCAGGGTCACACAATGAGTCAGTGGCTAATATACTGTCATAAACCACAATAAATCACCCTTCTAATGTAACTTGCATCATTTAAATGATAAAAACATAATTACTATTTTATTTAAAGTAGACTGTGATATAGGCTGTTATTATTACTAGTAAGATCTAGTAAGAACCAATTCCACTTATATTCTTATAGTTGCATGAGAGGTGAAAACAATATGTCTATTTTGGTAGGTATTGATATATTGATATTTACGTAGGTACAATACTACAATGTTATAAATGGTTCAAAAGGTACATATGCATGTCCGTGCTAAAGGGTAGTATACTAACACATTTTAATGCTGGAAAAAAACATTATTCTCCTTGATATAGTGGTCTTATGAACTTAGGCTAAGGCATTTGTAAAGCATTAGATCTCTTCATAAAAGGACATATACATTTTGTTTGCATTTCTTGACCATGGTTTGACTTCAATAAGCGCATCATTTGCATGCACCCATTTTCCAGTAGCACCCACAGCAAGAACAGACACATAGTGTCCTGAAGTAACATCCTGTCCTTGGTGTATAATAATGGAATCTAATTGGTAATTCCTGTTGTCCACAGTAATTGTGCTGTTCTGCACAGCAGTAAACTTAGCATTGTGTTACTTTGTAACGGTCCCGTCTGGTTTGGTTTCCCAAAGCATAAGTTGGACTGAAATCAGTCTCCCTGCTGATTGAATAAGTTCACGTTTCATGATTGGAGAAATTTTGCATTGCCTACATACCAGGAATCATTGCCCATTTGTCATTTCTATAAATGAGTTCTTCCAAACATATGGAATCTGTACCAGCAGGTACATGTAGAGGATAAATATACAACACCTCTCGGTTTGATGAGCAGTAGTTACATGTAGTACATAGAATGCCATGACTTATTGTGACTGAAACCATGCAAGATACTTCAGGACAAATTTCAAACAATTTGGTGAGAAACTCTGCAACATGTTGCTGCTCACCTCTATTGAAAGGTTCTCCTAAGAAGTGACAAATATCCACAGTAGTTAGAGATGCAGTGGATGGCAAGTGATCCTATTTGTGAACAAAGCTCCTGATAGCCTCCTGTTGACTGTGTTTTAATGAATCCTTCAGAGGTTGCAAGTGAAGAAGGCACTGCAATGTTGCATTTGCATAGCATGAGGTGAAATTGGGGTTTCTCAAGCCTCTGAATGGATGTGTAAGTGCAATGTTCTCTTAGAAGACTGAGGCTTTTGCTGTTCCTGAATATTAATGATGGCTCGGTGAATGAAATGCGCATGATCTTTTACCTTGTGTCCCTTGTGCGTGTTAGTCTCCTTCAAGCTTTTCAACTTCGGGCAATAAATCCCTGTGAGCCGATAGTACTCTTCAACTGCAGTTTGACATGCGTAGATGCAGGTGGGGTCGAAGTTGATAAGGTGGATACCACTTAAGAAAGTAACTTTGGAAAGTGCAATGAAACTTTGTCCATAGGAGAAAATGGAGTTACCACGATCCATCCTAACTGTTTTTAGAGTCATCCCCTGACATTTGTGAATGGTGATTGCATGAGCACCAATGACTGGGAACTGCTCTTGAACAATGTAGACTCTATCCATGATTTCAAACTTTGAGCATAAACGTTTAAAAGGTATGGGTGACTCCATTGTTAAATTTCATGGTTATGGTTTTGAGCATACTTGTGTTTTCCAGATAGTAGGAAATTGATGAGACCAGTGGCAATGTCAATGTTCTTGCGAATTTGCTTAATACAAATGCAAATGTGATACATTTACTACCAAACTAAATACAAATGCAAATATGTGACAAATGCTAAATGGACTTCAAATACTTTCCCATACAACACATGTTAATTTATTAACATGAATTTGGCAGAGGCCTTTATCCAAGGTGACATACAAGGAAAGCAGTTTATATAATAACAACATAAACACAGTAATCACGTAGTTCATAATAATTTACAGGTATGTACCAATATAGGAAGCAAATTACATAAAACAGTGTTTCCCAATCTTGGTCCTGAGGACCCAGTGTTTGCTGATTTGTGTTCCAACTGAGCTTTAAATTATGAATTGAACCCTCAATTAAATGAATAAAATGTCTAATCAGAGCATTTGAATTATTTGTAGAAATCGTTGGCTGCACAGGCCTCAATTAACACTAATCTAGGACTACCTAATGTTAACTCAGGTAAAGTAGTCCAAGATTAGTGCTGATCAGGGTTTGTGAAAGCAGCCAAAAGATTTGGATATTTCAAGTTATGTCTAACATTGCATTAAGTCACTAATTGTTAGTTCAATTGGGGGATCAATTTAATAATTGAGAACTCAGTTGGAACACAAACAGCTGACACAGTGGGCCCGCAGGACCAGGTTTGTGAAAAACTGACATAAATGATGAGATATATCTATATATTTATATATGTGTGCATTGCACAATTATTATTTTATTTGTTTTATTTGTTATGTTTAATAAACATGAAGTTCTCAAAAGTGTCCTTTAGTTTGCATCTTTCAGGTTAATCAACTTTACCAGCAATACTGAAAAGTCTCTCTACTTTATTATGAGCATTAGTATTGAAAAGTGTTTAAAATTGAAATATTTGTGAAGCTTTCCCATGATTTGAAATTCAAATGCAAATTCTTATATTTCAGAATATACAAATACCAAGTCAAATGCAAATAGTTCAGCAGATTGCATTTAAATTATTATTATTTATTTTTTAGCAGACACCCTTATCCAGGGCAACTTACAATTGTCACAATTATATCCCATTATGTTTACATACGATTACCAATTTATCCAGTTGTTTATACTGAATCTAGGTAGAATACCTTGCTTATGGGTACAACAGCAGTGTCCCTCACCATGGATTGAACCCACAACACTGCTGTTTAGGAATAGAGCACTTTTTTTACTATACACACATTCCATTTACATACAAACGTTTCACACGTCTGTGGTTTTAGAGACAAGGCTGGTTGGCTACTTATTCGCCAGCTTCTTATTCGCCAGCTTCTCATTCGCTCAGCTTCTTATTTGCTGGCTTTTAGTGCATAAATGTATTTGTCTACGTTGAAGAAGTAGCCTTGAATTTAACTGGTTAAATCACTTTGGGCCACCGATTTCTCTGCAGGTACCTGGCGAGGGACACCCCCTCTGTAAGCTACACCTGTATTTATCCCAGCCAACGTGGTTTACTGGGGCAGAACAGCAGGCAAACATGTCATATGTGCCAATTGCTCAGCTTCTTATTCGCTCTTTATGTATCTACTTTGAATAAGTAGCCTTGCATTTAACGGGTTAAATCACGTTGGGCCGTCGATTTCTTTGCAGGTACCCAGCAAGGGGCACCCGCTCTGCAAGCTACACCTGTATTTAGCCTGGCCCAATGTGGTTTACTGGGGCAGAACAGAGAGTACACTTGCCACATATGCCAATCACTCAGCTTCTTATTTGCTCTTTATGTATCTACAGTTAATAAGTAGCCTTACATTTAACGAGTTAATTCACGTTGGGCCGCCGATTTCTCTGCAGGTACCTGGCGAGGGGCACCCCCTCTGTAAGCTACACCTGTATTTAGCCTGGCCCAACGTGGTTTACTAGGGCAGAACAGAGGGCAAACATGCCGCATATGCCAATTGCACAGCTTCTTCGCTGGAAAAAGCCTTGCATTTATAGGGTTAAATCACTTTGTGCAGCCGATTTCTGTACTTATTCAACGTAGATACATAAAGAGCGAATAGGAAGCTGAGCGATTGGCATATATGGCATGATTGCCTGCTGTTCTGCCCCAGTAAACCACATTGGGCCAGCCTAAATACAGGTGTAGCTTACAGAGGGGGTGCCCCTTGCCAGATACCTGCAGAGAAATCAGTGGCCTGACACGATTTAACCCGTTAAATTGAAGGCTACTTATTCAACATAGATACATAAAGCGAATAAGAAGATGAGCGATTGGCATATGTAGCAAGTGTCCCCGCTGTTCTGCCCCAGTAAACCACGTTGGGCCGGGGTAAATACAGGTGTAGCTTGCAGAGGGGGTGCCCCTCGCTGGGTACCTGCAGAGAAATCAGTGATCCAATGTGATTTAACCCATTAAATGCAAAGCTACTTATTCAACGTAGATACATAAAGAGTGAATAAGAAGCTGAGCAATTGGCATATGTGGCATGTTTGCTTGCTGTTCTGCCCCAGTAAACCACGTTGGGCCGGGCTAAATACAAGTGGGGCTTGCAGAGGGGTTGCCCCTTGTCAGGTACCGGCAGAGAAATCGGCGGCCCAAAGTGATTTAACCCTTTAAATGCAAGGTTACTTCTTCAATGTAGACAAATACATCTATGCACTTAAAAGCTTGCGAATAAGAAGCTGGCGAATAAGCCAACTTCAGCCTCGTGTTTTACAGTGTAAATGTATGAGAAGAAAACAAACATAGCCATAATACAGACAAATTTAATGTCACTTCTGTTAATGTCACACTCTGCTTATTCTCATCAAATTGAAATGTCCCGGCCCAAATATAATGCATGCTGTGACTTTGATGTTTTGTTTTTAAAATGTATTAATGTTCAATGCATTGCTGAGTTTGTTGCGCTCACTTAGCAGGTGGAATGATCCAAATGCAATTAAAACAGAGGGTGGAGGCGTGAAATAAATATATTTATAACTTCTCTTAAGCAATTATTTCAATAGCGATTAATACCCTTTGCGGTCCATTTCAATAAATTAAAAGTAAATCAGCTCATTTTTGCTGTTTAATCTACTATTTGTTGATAATACAAGTAAAACTTCAAAGAAAAGTTTGAAGTATCTAGTATTGCCAGGCAGTCTCCCATCCAAGTACCAACCAAACACACATATTATTATTATTATTATTATTATTATTATTATTATTATTATTATTATTATTATTATTATTATTTTAGCAGACACACTTATCCAGGCCAACTTACAATTGTGACATACAATTACCCATTTATACAGTCGGGTTTTTTACTGGACCAATCTAGATAAAGCAGCAATGTGCCCCCCACATGTGATTGAACCCAGTCAAGAACAAAGTGCTCTAACCGCTAATCCACAGATGCTGCAAGCGACGGATCACTAGTGTCTCGTTGTATAAGGCCACGGAAAATTCACAATTTCACGTATTTGACTGCCTACCGTGAAAAATGTAAATATTGGTGATTTCTGGCTGAGGTATGAAATCAGATTCCGAAACATCTGAAAAATTGCACGCTGTTTTTTGTCAATTCCACCAAAATGTGGATGCAGCACAAGCAGTTTCTGCATATAGACAGGTTTTTACACAACAAAGACAAAGCACGAGTGTTGAAACTGCAACAAGATGCACGATTATTATTATTGTTATTTATTTTAGTACAGCAGCAGTGTCCCCCACCTGGGATTGAATCTACAACCCTCCAGTTAAGAGTCCAGAGCCCTAACCACTACTCCACAGTGCTGCCTATGCTGGCCTTCAACAAATAACTAGTTTTCTGCTCACGGGCCAGATAATTTGTGTGTGCGTGTGTGTATGCGTTTGTGTGTGTGTGCGTGTGCGTGTGTGTGTGAGTGTGTGTGTGTGTGCGATTGTGTGTGTGCGATTGTGTGTGTGCGTGCGTGCGTGTGCATGTGGCGCAGCGGGCTAAGGTTGTGTGCTCTTCAAGAACGTCATGTTGCAAGTTCAAACTACGGTATATATAAATTTTTTTCCTGCGATATGTGCTGTTTTAAAACATAAATAATTTGTTTAATATAAATGGTGTGGATATCAAACTGCTTGCACTCCCTGGTTTGCTTTGACGTTGACCAACATGTGTAATCACATGATTGGTAGATGTCCAGTTATTTAGCTTTTCTGTTTGAATAGTCACTATACACCCTTAAAAAGTAGACGGAAGAGGAAGAAGGAGGAGAATAACAATTTTACCTTAGTTTGACGACTTATATCTCATTGTGTATAAGAGGTTTGTACGTTTTTTTTCACATTTGAGGTAAGAAAGTTTCAGACTTTTGATACTGATACAGATGGTAATTCTAAGTGATTTAGTTTTGCCGCTGCAACATGGTAAAAATAAGCTAAACTCTTTGAGCTTTATAGAGACTCTCGGTAGTTTTTCTAACTTGTACGAGGAACTACCGTTCCTCTCAATCGGTAGTTTCAAACAAGTTTTCCTAACTTGTATGAGGAACTACTGTTCCTCTCAATAAAGTAGAGGGTACTAAATACAATTATAAACCTTCTTGGAAAGATCCTGCTCACTGATTGGTTAGCTGCGTTCTGTCAGCCATAAATTAATCCCACAGAACCTTTCAACAGACACACCACCTTTGATTCAAATTCCTCCGCCTCCTCTATAACATTTAATATCTGTAATTATTAAATGGGTAGAAACAATTGGTGAAAATACTAGATTCTGATTGGCTGAGACCTTCTCCCTAGCCATCAGAGATCTGGTGATAACACAACAGTGTGGAACTTCTTTCTCCGAATCGGCCTCATAACAGTAAACAAAATCAATATGCCAACTGTAACTGTATGCCTGTATAAACAAAACCACTCGAGTCAGTCAGTATGACAGCAATCCCTGATAACTGCAAAAGTTCTGCAGCTGAAAACATTGAAAAAGAAAAGCAAATGTCAACATCTCGCCATACCAAGGTAAAGGAAGCAGATTCAGACAACCTAGAAATGAATACAACTGAGGAAAATACCAAGTGCCAGACACAATGGGCTATGAAAGTTTTCCGTGACTGGCTAACTAAAAAGAACATTGACATTGATTTAAAAACAAAACGTCACAACAACAGCAGCAGCAGCTCTGTCTACTGGACAAAACCCATACATATCAGTGTTGTAATAGAGTCACAAAAATTGGGACTTGAGTCGAGTCGAGTCGAGTCTTTGACATGCCAAGATTGAGTTGTGTCAAGTCACAGAGTTTGCTTGAGTCGAGTCGAGTCACCTATCTGGCTCGAGTCAATTCATGTCATTAGCTCTGACAGTTCGAGTCAGTTTGATCTAATCAGATTAATTTTACAGGAGATTAGCAATCTACAAGTCAAAAGAAAATAATTTCAATTAAAAATCCAAAACTGAGATGCACAATAATATTGTCATACTTGCCCCATTATCTCTCCATTTCAGTGAATTCACGATTCATTGGCCTATTTATAAGCAGATTTTGTTATTGACCATACAGAGGTCATTTTACCTATGCTCAATTGGGTTGGGTGTACAGTAATGGATACCACAAAACAAAAGAATGCATTTACCATTTATTTAAAATGTTACTGATGGCAGCCTGAGTGTTTTTCACTTTTTCTCAACAGTGAAACTCTGTGATAGTTTTTTTCTGATACCTTAACTGTATGAAAGGAAATTTTGTGGCATTTAATTTGATATTTGATATAAAGACCTTGCTTCAAGGCCTTAATTGCATACTCGCACATATATGCTCCAGTTAAAAATCAATAAACTCAACCTAATTTGCTTAATATTACAGAAAGAAATGTATCTTGAAAGGCTAAGAGTTTAGCCTAATAATGTGTGTTACAAAATAAGTAATTTTTGTTATTTTCAGATAAAAAAGGGTTGTTCACAAATACGTTTCACACAGAACACATCACACCATAAACCCTTTAACTACCTATACTAAGCACAATAAAATCCCAGTTGTTTGTCTAAATAAAATGAATAAACGTACAGTAATACAAAGAGATCAGTTGTATTTTGAATAACCCTACTAACATAAAAGACTGGTATTATAGCTGCTGTTTCATAAACACATGCAAAATACCCCAGCAGCGCAAACTAACACTTTTTTTTTTTTTTTTACAGCTGTAATAATTGATCTGTTCACCCACTGTGACAAAATCCACAGACCACTTCTTAAAAATTAATTGAAAATAATGCAGTTCTGCCCATTTTCATTTTTATGAATTTATTCTTTAAAAAAGGAAAATGTCTTTAACCAATCTAACTCTAAAACATCTATCTAGCATGCAAATCCTAATGAATTAAATTATTCAAACACATCTAGAGCTGATTAACTCAATTCAGGAATTTGTGCCTCACAACGTACCCAAGGCTTGGTGATATCTCATGATAACACACACCCTGTCATGTATTATTGCTTAAGTAACAACTAACTTAAAAAAATGTCAGACCCAGAATCAAATTCGAATCTTTTTAATGGAAAAACTGTCATGAAGATGACTTTTCCACTTCGTGACGTGCCTTATAACGCCTTAAGTGTGCAGTTATATCATGTCAAACCATCCCCTGTCGTGCCTTAATGCTTCATTAACTACCGGTACTGTATATTAACAGCATAAATACAGTATTTTATAGCACTTGTAAATATTGTATGCATAGTTTGTTGTAGGCCTACATGTACAGGAGTATTTTTGAACCAGCACAATACTTGTTATTATTTGTTTCTCTGTTTCTTTTGTTTTGTAAAGTGTTTTGTTGTGTTTAAATATTTTATTTTATTTAATAAATACGTGCATCAGTACATTTTATACCACTGTGCTGACTGTGTCTGTCTCCTTCCAGGTCTGTGACATCATCCACCGGCCAGCCTGGTCACACGTGGTGTCAAGAAGTGGGATAACAGCGCCTCCACGTGTCAGACCAGGGATACTGCGGGTGCAGTTAATTTTTTTATTTCTTTTTCAAGAAGTGTTTTTTTTTTTGTTTTTTTTTAAAAATATTTTTATATATAATGGAATGGGAGTTGGACTGGATTATGGAGAATCCAAAGCTAGAAGACCAGTCCATGCCCATGGTAATTGATGCCCTGCAGCAGAGGGATGGGGACCGATGGAGGGTCTGGCAGCTAGGACACAGCCCAAGGTCACTGGAGGAGGTTGTGGAGTTGGTCCTCGGCTACTTGAAGGCAGATATCAAGGTACCAATGTCTCCAGTGCAAGAGGGAGAAGCCCCGCTGTTTCCAACACAAGAGGGAGGAGCCACGCCAACCCCAGCAACCGAAGGAGAGCCACACCAGTCCCCTCTGAGTGAAGGAGAGCTGCACCAGTCCCCTCCGACCGAGGGAGAGCTGCATCAGTCCACAGTGATAGAGGGTGACTATCTGCTGCTCTCACCTCCACCACCAGGGGGAGATTACCCACTGCTCCCACCTTCGCCACTGGGAGACTATCCGCTGCTCCCACCTTTGCCGCCAGGAGACTACCCGCTCTCCCACATGCACCACCAGGAGACTACCCGCTGCTCCCACCTGCGCCACTAGGAGACTGCCTGCCGCTCCCGCCTCCACCTCCTGAGGTTGCCTGTCCCGCATCTCCTGGAGTTGTCTGTCCCGCACCGTGTGGGGTTACCTGTCCAGTACTGCCTAGGGCTACAGAGCCTGCAACGCCTAGAGCTGCCAAGCCTGGGGAGGCCAGCTCGCCGTCGCCTGGGGAGGCCTGCTCGCCGTCGCCTGGGGTCACCTGCTCGCCATCGCCTGGTGATGCCTGTTCGCCATCACATGGGGAGGCCTGCTCACCGTCGCCTGGGGTGGTCTGCTCGTCGTCGCTGGGGTCACCTGCTTGCCATCGCCTGGGGATGCCTGTTCGCCTTTGCCCAGGGAGGTCTGTTCGTCGTCGCCTGGGGATGCCTGCCCTGGAGGTCGTTTGCTGCTGACCTCCGGGGGATTTGCTGTGGCCGCTGGTGGAATATGACACGCTGCTGACAGCATGGCCGCGGTTAGCATTGCCCTTGGCAGCATTTTCGCTGCCATAGTGTGCCACCCTGCTGTCAGCCTTGGCGCTGCCAGCGTTGCCACGGGCAGCCGTTCCACTGCCAGGACTACCCCGGCTGGAGGAGCCAGCCTGTAATCTGTCAAAATTGGCACTGACAGAGTTTCCACTGCCGGCGTTGTCATTGTCAACATTGCCGCCCGTGGGTCCAGCGATGCCTCATGTTTCTGGCCCAGGACTTTTGGGCTTTTAAGGGGGAGGTGGCCTTTAAGGCCATGTGTGCTTGAGGGGGGGGGGGGGGGGCGGGGCATGTGTGACAGGGTACTCCCCACCCCTGTGCATATTTTGTATTATTTATTATGTATTTTATATAATGGCGAAAAGCCAGTGCTTTGATTTATTATTTGGCAGGACGAGCTAGGTGCCGTCCGCCATTATTTGTTATTGTTTTGTGTTTTTAAAATACCTTGTGAGAATGCGTGACTGTCAGCTACTGATTTTTTAACTGGCTGACACTCACGTAGATTATAAACCTGTGCAAAATGTGACCGAGGGATAATACAATAATTAATAGCTAGTTAATCCCTCGGTCACTGCTATAAAGACCTGCAGCTTTGGCTGCAACGGGTTGAGAGTGTTCGTGAGTGGAGAACAAGAGTCAGAGAAAAAGGAAGTAAAAATTATTAAATGAAACAATTGCTACACGTGCTGGTGTTGTTTCTCTGTTTCTTTTGGCCAACGTGCCCTTTTGTTTTGTAAAAGTTTTGTTGTGTTTAAACCTTTTATTTTGTTTAATAAATATGCGCTTCAGTGCATTTCATAACCCAGTGCTGTCTGTGTCATTTATATATATATATATATATATATATATATATATATATATATATATATATATATATATATAAATATGATTTTCTCTTTATAATGCAACATTATTGAAAGTCAGGAAATATACAGTACATTATGTTTATGTGCCAAAAATGAAATGCATTTATTTGTTTGTTTGCTTTACAGTGGTGGCTACATTTATTGCAGTAGCCCAATATAGTTAAGTTTACTGCTTTGTCACCACAATTTTGTCGGAGCCATGGTCTGTATGACAAAATGGCCCTATTTACAGTCACTGTCAGCTATTTTATGGAAGTAGCCCAGACTAAGCAAAACATCACAAAATACATTGCCAAATTATATGTAAAACCTTTTAACATTGAAATATATGAATAAATTCAAGTAAAAATGAAGTTGTTTTTTTATTAAATTATTCAATAATTGTCACTATATAAAAAGTATATAGAAAAATGAAATCCTTTTGAAATCTTCATAAAATTTCGCAAATGTAACATCTATATAGATGTTACATTTTTTTTCAAAAAGGGGCGAATCACTTGTAGATATCCATACGCCACTAGAATTTTGGAAAAAAAAATGATAGCCATATTTAAATTTATATTAATAAACATGACTAACCACATTTAATATATAATTTTAGCCATATTTAAATTCCCAATACAGATGACTGATGAGGTATTTCAATTTTGATCTTTTGGGAAACCAAACTCGATGAGATTTGGGATGAGTCTGAATCAGACACTTATTAAAGTATTTCAAAATGCAAAAAACATCTTTGTTGCCACTGGAAACGGTACCACAAATCTGGCACAGATACCTCCTGTCGCTACTCCCGGATCACAAAGGACGATTAAAGAACAAAAAAAATAATCTTCCCCAGCACTGTCACCTGACACTGCCACGGGTCTTGTGAGAAAGGTTTGTTTTGATGTGCAACTAAATATGGCCAAAAGTGGCAAAGAAGGTCTGTGTAATGTTGCTTGAAATCGCTTGCTGCAGCTCCACCTACTGTTCAGAATGAACATCTAAAAAAAGGGCCTGTAAATCTTCAAAGCTGCAATTTCAAGGACAGTGTTCAATTCAACATATATAAATAATCAGTGTTCATTAAAAAGAAAAAAAAATAATAATAATTTTTTAATTAATACATTTGTGGTTTTATTTTTTTAAGTTTTAAGGGAGAGAGAGAGAGAGAGAGAGAGAGAGAGAGAGAGAGAGAAAGAAAAGAGAGAAAAGGAAGATAAAGAGAGAAACCCAGACAGAGAGAGAGAGAGACTTTTGACTTTTAAAATACCTTTATTCAATAAATTAGTATAACATTATTATTTTTTTATGTATCGGTACAGTTTTTTTTAAAGTATCAAGAAAAAAATCAACAAATTCACATTCAAAAAAATATATAAACTCACCTTTTTAGTTATAACCAGCCTTGATGTTTGAGCCACACAAACAGTTGCAGCTCACCCTCCTCCCCGAGCGCACACAACCCCTCACTCACACACCAGCGCTGCTGGAAATTTAACAAGTCTTGGACAAGGGAGGAATGTGTATAATCTATTTTAATCCTGACCTTTAACAGGAATCAGAGCATCATCATGGGATCACATATGGCCAATTTACTTTGCTCAAATATAAAATTAATTAAACAACTTTTGAATATAGTCCTGTGGCTATAAGGGAAGTTAAGAATGAACATTTATTTTATAAAAGTCACACTAAGAGAGTCCAGTAGTCCAGAGATAAAAGTAAACAAGGGGACTAACCGCCTACAGTCAGTAAAAAGGTAAAACGCAATCTACTCCTCTGAACAGAATGCACAGGAGGTGGCACTGGCCGCAGGGTCAACATGATGTCAGGCCGGATCTGCAGAACACTCACATGGCACACCTTCACACAGAGCAAGTACAGTGTTTTTTTTCTCAGCAGATTGTGCAGTAAGGTGCAGTAAGCTGCAGTGTGTCAATGCTGCACCATCTCCCCTCCAGCCCCTCAGAAACAGAAGGGGACAGCAGAAAACCAGGGCAAGCTGGCTTCTGTTCTTCAGCAGCGCCCCCTCCAGCCAGAGCCTGGTCCAGCACCTCTCTAACCCTGGGACAGAAAGAGTCTCTGAGCATTTAGAATTCTTTCCAGGACTCGGAGGGAATTAAACCCTAGCTGCCTGGCCAGGCTCCTCACCTCTCTCAACAAGCCTGTTGTCAAAGAGTCTCTGTCTCTCCACCCTGAGCGCTCGCCAGGCGTTCAGCTGGTTCCTGTAGAAATCCGGGAGCCCGGAGGTGTCTATCTTGGACAGGTCGAACAGGAATAGCTGCCAGTCCCAGCACAGCCCCCTCACTCTATGCAAGAAAGGGAAAGCTGTGTGCCTCCAGCTCAGCTCCAGAGAGAACAGCAGCCTCTGTACCGCCTGTAGCCACATGACTGCGCACATCTATCAGCCCTTGGCCCCCCCTCACCCGGGGGTAGGTACAGGACGGCCGGCTGTAACCAATGGTGTCCGTTCCAGAAGAACTGCAGCAGCTCTCTTTGGATCTCAATCAATAGCCCTGGGGGCGAGTCTAGGCACACCAGTCTATGCCAGAGCATGAAGGCCACTAGATTGTTTATCACAAGGAACCACCGCCAGCGTTGCAGCTTCCCTCTGACTTTATCCACCAGACCGTCCCAGTTCTATAGTCTGTACTGTTGCCCCCCCCCCCCCCCCCCCAGATGCACTCCTAGCATCTTGATTCCAGTCCTTACCCAGCACAGTGGTTTTGGGAGCGTGGAGAGGCCAGTTCCACTCCACTCCCCAAAAAAGAAGGTGCTGTATTTCCCCCAATTCACCTTAGCAGAGGAGGCCCTCTGGAAGGCATCCAGGCTGTCCTTCAGTATCGGAACATCAGAGTGAGAGGTGTTAAAAACAGTGACATCATCAGTGTAGGCAGACAGCCAGACTGGGGGGGGGGGGGGGCGCTGGGCACGGAGGGCACTGCCAGGCCAGTCAGCCTGCTCCAGAGCTGACAAAGCAGTGGTTCTAGGGAGTACAGTATACCTAACAGTGAGCAGCCTTGACGGATCCCCCTCTGCACAGGGAAGGCACAGCTCAGACTATTGTTGATTTTTAAAACGCTAAAAACATTTCTCCTGGTCAAGGGAGATAATCCCCAGGTCAAGGTCTTTTCTTTGGTTGCAGGGTGACCACAGCCCAGCGGCAACTCAGGGGCAACTCCTGCTCTCTGGCACATTCCTGCAAGACCTGGAACAGGTCCTTTCCGAGCACAGACCACAGTCCTTTATAGAACTCCGCCTGCAAGCCATCAATGCCTGGAGCCTTCCCTGACAACAGCTGGGTGACGGCCTCTTTCAACTCCTGCAGTGTCAGGGGGCCTCTAGGGGGTGCTGTTCCTCTGGAGACAGCCTGGGTAGGTCCTGGAGCAATAGGACAGTCTGCTCCTCATCGCAGGGCTCTGCTTTGAACAGCTGGCTGTAGAATGACACAGCCTCTCTGTTCATCTCCTCCTGGCTGTGCATCTCCCTGAGGCACTGGAAGGTGCAATCAGTACTGCAAACACTAATGTTTTGTTCAAGACTCATTATCTCTCTCTCCAGCTCTCCAACTGTCTGGTTCAAGAACCTGGTTGAGTTTATGGTGTACTGCTGGCAAAACATTTTTATTTGGATTTTGCAAATATCCCACCACTGTCTTAAACTGTCATATCTTACCCTCTGCTACCTCCAGAAAGTCCACAATTTTTAAAAAATAACTCTTTAAAAAAATAATCTTCTAATAATCTAACATTAAAATGCCAATATGACGGTGAGCAGACAGCAGTGGATAAGCAGACAGTGAGCTGCACACAGTGGTGGTCAGAAATCATGCTGGGGACAATGGTGCTTTTAATAACCTGATTAAGATGTTTTTTGGAGCAGTACAATTTATCTAATCGAGCTTTTGAAATCAGATTAGTATTTAATTGAATCCATGAATATTGACGCAATCTGGGGTTAAAAATCCTCCAGACAACGATCAGGCCATTGCATTTAAATATATTTGACAGTTCCTTAGAAGACTGGGGATGTGGTTCTTCGTGATTCCTATCAAGTGTAAAATCCTCAGTACAGTTAAAATCACCCCCCACTAAAATCATATGATTAGAACTGCATGCAGACAACACTTGACTTAATTTTCTAAAAAATAAAATATTTTCTCTGCTCTCATTTGGTGCATATACATTGACAAAAACAATGTCAGAGCCCTGAAAGCGTGTTTGGATTTTGTAAAAGACGGACTTTAATCTCCTCACTGACCGATACAATATCTATATTCAGCCCTGTTGAGAACAACACTGCCACTCCAGTGCTGACATTAGTGCCATGACTAAACACCCCGCCCCCTTCTATTCAGTCAGCCACTCACTCTCATTCACACTGTCCGAGTGCATCTCCTGTAAGAACACCACATTCGCTCTCTTCAGTGAAATAAAATATTTTAATAAAATTCCTACAGCCATTGATATTAGACGTTACTATTTGAAAATTTTCCATGGTGAAAAATAAAAGCAGAAATAAGGACCATCGTAGGGCCAGGGAGAGACTTGGTCTCACCGTGTTCACCCGTCCCAGCACTGCTGCTCTGAGAGAGCGTCTCCGCTCCTTCAACCACTGTGCCTGGTCTTACCAGTTGCCCCTTCTTAACTCTTTGTTTTTTTGGAACTAGTTTGAAGCCCGAGTTTTCACCATTAGTAATTGTCACAGTGGATGTACTTGACTCATTATCAGCGGAACTTGTGACACCATGCACCCGCTTGAGACAAGTTGCCAGCTCAGGTGTCTGCTGCTCTGCTCCCGGTGTTGTTTCAGAGGCTCCAACACCTTTACATCGGAATTTTTACATCCAAGTAAAATAGGTTTTATAGGGGACATAATCTTTCCTTACCTAGCGAGTTCTGTAAGCAATAGCTCGTCTTTAATAAATGGCAGTACATTCAAAATAATAACTTTAGTGATGGGGGAAGTCAGCAGTAAAACACTGACAAACCTTTCTTTTATTGTCAACCCTACTTCTACAACACAGTTTACTAGATGCTCGCTACTGAGAAACACCACAATAGCTTTGTTTATTATAGATGCAGATTTAATGTTATTATAGCCGATTTTTTCCCCAACAGCCAACAAACATTCTTCTATTGTAACAGAACTGTTGGGGATGCATTAAACCCATGCCTATGGGTCAGCAACCCGATTCCCCCTGAATTAGAGCCCATAGCAGCTCCTGTTCAGTAATAATGAACACAATAAATATGATTGAAAAATAAATAATACATAAATATAAAAGAAAATAAACTCAAAACCCACAGTCCCACAATCCTCACAGAGAGAGAGAGAGAGAGAGAGAGAGAGAGAGACTTTTGACTTCAGAATTATAATTCATATCATGGGGAGGATACACCCTACAAAGTAGTTACAACAGTGTTAGAGAAACCAGAATGCTACCTGTTAAAAGCACAAGATTTCAAAGAAGACTGCAATGGTCTACACAATAAACTGAATCGTTATAGGTAGTTTTTGTGCTGTGCTATTTTGCTTTGCTATAATTAAAAGTCGTTTTTTAAAAAGATAACTATTTTAGTATAAATATTATTAAATTTTTAATACAAAAATTTTTAATAGCAAAATATTTTTAAATTTTAATTTTTTGTAAAAATTTTGCATAGCCCCACCCCAATTAAAATACAGTGATGTTCAAACATAGAAATACTGTTTATCATTCATATTAGTATTGTATTTTGAAACAAACTATTGAAAATGTATATTTTCTTAATTGGTAACGTAAGTTTTCTTAAAAGGAAAAAGAAAACTTGGTCAAATCATGTCAAAGTGTGCTCGCTCACCGGAGCTGCACAGTAGGGGTCATGGATTCACGTATTTGGCACATCATTATATCTTTCTAATTTATGTGACTGGAGGTAAGAAGTGTGCTCTGTGGTTCTAAATACATAACATTTTGCTGTGGAAGATACCGTTTTTGCATTAGCTGCCATGGGCAGCAGTGTGGAGTAGTGGGTAGGGCTATGGACTCTTGACCAGAGGGTTGTGGGTTCAATCCCAAGTGGGGGACACTGCTGTTGTACCCTTGAGCAAGGTACTTTCTCTAGGATGCTCCAGAAAAAAAAAAACAACTGTATAAATGGGTAATTGTGTATAAAAAGTAATGTAATTGTATGTAAAAATAATGTGATATCTTGTATGGCAGTCGTGTTTGTTAATTACTGCCACCCGGACACAGATGCCAATTCATGGACTGTCCAGGTCATCTTGGATAGCAAAACATGTTATTTAAGCTATTGCTTTAATAAATCAATGCACTTTTTATGAAACAGTAGACACATGCTCTCACTCGCACTCACATGCACATTATCTGGCCCGTGAGCAGAATACTAGTTATTTGTTGAAAGCTAGCATGGGCAGCAGTGTGGAGTAGTGGTTAGGGCTCTGGACTCTTGACCGGAGGGTCGTGGGTTCAATCCCAGGTGGGGGACTCTGCTGCTGTACTAAAATAAATAATAATAATAATAATAATAATAATAATAATAATAATAATAATAATAATAATAATAATCGTGTATCTTGTTGCAGTTTCAACACTCGTGGTTTGTCTTTGTTGTGTAAAAACCTGTCCATATGCAGAAACTGCTCATGCTGCATCTGCAGAGTTTGGTGGAATTGACAAAAAATAGCATGCAAATTTTGCCATGTTTCATACCTCAGCCAGAAATCACCAATATTTACATTTTTCACGGTAGGCAGTGAAATACGTGAAATCGTGAATTTTCCGTGGCCTTATACAACGAGACACAAGTGATCCGTCGCTTGCAGCATCTGTGGAGTAGCGGTAAGAGCACTTTGTTATTGAATGGACGTTTGTGAGTTCAATCACATTTGGGGACACATTGCTGCTTTATCTAGATTGGTCCATTAAAAAACCTGACTGTATAAATGGGTAATTGTACGTCACAATTGTAAGTTGGATAAGTGTGTCTGCTAAAAATAATAATAATAATATGCGTGTTTGGTTGGTACTTGGATGAGAGACTGCCTGGCAATACCAGATACTTCAAACTTTTCTTTGAAGTTTTACTTGTATTATTAACAAATAGTAGATTAAATAGCAAAAATGAGCTGATTTACTTTTAATTTATTGAAATGGACCGCAAAGGGTATTAATCGCTATTGAAATAATTGCATAAGAGAAGTTATAAATATATTTATTTCACGCTTCCCCCGCTGTTTTAATTGCATTTGGATCATTCCAGACACCACCTGATACGTGAGCGCAACAAACTCAGCAATGCATTGATCATTAATACATTTTAAAAATAAAACATCAGTCACAGCATGCATTATATTCGGGCCGGGACATTTCAATTTGATGAGAATAAGCATTAACCAGCATTAGTGTGACATTAACAGAAGTGACATTAAATTTGACTGTATTATGTCTGTTTTCTTTTCATACATTTACACTGTAAAACACGAGGCTGAAGTTGGCTTATTCGCCAGCTTCTTATTCGCAAGCTTTTAAGTGCATAGATGTATTTGTCAACGTTGAAGAAGTAACCTTGCATTTAAAGGGTTAAATCACTTTGGGCCGCCGATTTCTCTGCAGGTACCTGAAGAGGGGCAACCTTCCTACAAGCCCCGCTTGTATTTAGCCCGGCCCAATGTGGTTTACTGGGGCAGAACAGCAAGCAAACATGCCACATATGCCAATTTATCAGCTTCTTATTCACTCTTTATGTATCTACGTTGAATAAGTAGCTTTGCATTTAATGGGTTAAGTCACATTGGATCGCTGATTTCTCCGCAGGTACCCAGCGAGGGGCACCCCCTCTGCAAGCTGCACCTGTATTTAGCCCGGCCCAACGTGGTTTACTGGGGCAGAACAGCGGGTACACTTGCTACATATGCCAATCGCTCAGCTTCTTATTCGCTTTATGTATCTATGTTGAATAGGTAGCCTTGCATTTAACGGGTTAAATCACATTGGGCCGCTGATTTCTCTGCAGGTACCGGGCGAGGGGCAACCCCTCCGCAAGCCCCACTTGTATTTAGCCCGGCCCAACGTGGTTTACTGGGGAAGAACAGCGGGTAGATATGCCACATATGTCAATCACTCAGCATCTTATTCGCGCTTTATGTATCTACGTTGAATAAGTAGCCTTACATTTAACGGGTTAAATCATGTTGGATCTCTGATTTCTCTGCAGCTACCTGGCGAGGGGCACCCCCTGTGCAAGCTACACCTGTATTTAGCCCGGCCTAACGTGATTTACTGGGGCAGAACAGCAGGTACACTTGCTACATATGCCAATCGCTCAGCTTCTTATTCACTCTTTATCTATCTATGTTAAATAAGTAGCCTTGCATTTAACGGGTTAAATCATGTCGGGCAGCTGATTTCTCTGCAGGTATCTGGTGAGGGGCACCCCCTCTGCAAGCTACACCTGTATTTCGGCTGGCCCAATGTGGTTTACTGGGGCAGAACAGCAGGAAAACATGCCATATATGCCAATCACTCAGCTTCCTATTCGCTCTTTATGTATGTACGTTGAAGAAATACAGAAAACATGTTTGCCCTCTGTTCTTCCCCAATAAACCACGTTGGGCCGGGCTAAATACAGGTGTAGCTTGCAGAGGGGGTGCCCCTCGCCAGTTACCTGCAGAGAAATTGGTGGCCCAACGTGATTTAACCCGTTAAATGCAAGACTACTTATTCAAAGTAGATACATAAAGAGCAAATAAGAAGCTGAGTGATTGGCATATGTAGCATGTTTGCCCACTGTTCTGCCCCAGTAAACCACGTTGGGCCAGGCTAAATATAGGTGGGGCTTGCTCCTTGTCAGGTACTGGCAGAGAAATCGGTGGCCCAAAATGATTTAACCCATTAAATGCAAGGCTACTTATTCAACGTAGACAAATACATTTATGCACTAAAAGCCAGCGAATAAGAAGCTGAGCGAATGAGAAGCTGGCGAATAAGAAGCTGGCAAATAAGAAGCCAGCTTCAGCCTCGTCTGTAAAACCACAGACGTGTGAAACATTTGTATGTAAATGGAGTGTGTGTATAGTAAAAAAAAATGCTCTATTCCTAAACATCAGTGTTTATACCTCATTATACCTGGACTATTGACCGGAGGGTTGTGGGTTCAATCCCGGGTGAGGGACACTGCTGTTGTACCCTTGAGCAAGGTATTTTACCTAGATTCAGTATAAACAATTGGATAAATTGATAATTGTATGTAAACATAATGTGATATAATTGTGACAATTGTAAGTTGCCCTGGATAAGGATGTCTGCTAAAAAAATAAACAATAATAATTTAAATGCAATCTGCCAAACTATTTGCATTTGACTTGGTATTCTGAAATATAAGAATTTGCATTTGAATTTCAAATCATGGGAAAGCTTAAAAAATATTTCAATTTTAAACACTTATAATAAAGTAGAGAGACTTTTCAGTATTTCTGGTAAAGTTGATTAACCTGAAAGATGCAAACTAAAGGACACTTTTGAGAACTTCATGTTTATTAAACATAACAAACAAAACAAGTAAAAATAATAATTGTGCAATGCACACATATATAAATATATAGATATATCTCATCATTTATGTCAGTTTTTCACAAACCTGGTCATGAGTTCTCAATTATTAAATTGATCCCCCAATTGAACTAACAATTAGTGATTGAATGCAATGTTAGAAATAAATTGAACTATCCAACTCTTTTGGCTGCTTTCACAAACCCTGATCAGCACTAATCTTGGACTACCTTACCTGAGTTAATATTAGGTAGTCCTAGATTAGTGTTAATTGAGGCCTGTGCAGCCAGCCATTTCTACAAATAATTCAAATGATCTGATTAGACATTTTATTCATTCAATTGAGGGTTCCATTCGTAATTTAAAGCTCAGATGGAACACAAATCAGCAAACACTGGGTTTTTAGGACCAAGATTGGGAAACACTGTTTTATGTAACTTACTTCCTATATTGGTACATACCTGTTAATTATTATGAACTACGTGATTGTCACCTTGGATAAAGGCCTCTGCCAAATTATTTTTAATAAATTAACATTTGTTGTATGGCAAAGTATTTGAAGTCCATTTAACATTTGTCACATATTTGCATTTGTATTTAGTTTGGTAGTAAATGTATCACATTTGCATTTGTATTAAGCAAATTCGCAAGAACATTGACATTGCCACTGGTCTCATCAATTCCCTACTATCTGGAAAACACAAGTATGCTCAAAACCATAACCATGAAATTTAACAATGGAGTCACCCATACCTTTTAAACGTTTATGCTCAAAGTTTGAAATCATGGATAGTGTCTACATTGTTCGAGAGCAGTTCCCAGTCATTGGTGCTCATGCAATCACCATTCACAAATGTCAGGGGATGACTCTAAAAACAGTTAGGATGGATCGTGGTAACTCCATTTTCTCCTATGGACAAAGTTTCATTGCACTTTCCACAGTTACTTCCTTAAGCAGTGTCCACCTTATCAACTTTGACCCCACCTGCATCTACACAAACTGCAGTTGAAGAGTACCATCGGCTCAGAGGGATTTATTGTCTGAAGTTGATAAGCTTGAAGGAGACTAACACGCACAAGGGACACAAGGTAAAAGATTGTGTGCATTTCATTCAGGAACAGTAAAAGCCTCAGTCTTCTAAGAGAACATTGCACTTACACATCCATTCAGAGGCTTGAGAAACCCCAATTTCACCTCATGCTATGCAAATGCAACATTGCAGTGCCTTCTTCACTTGCAACCTCTGAAGGATTCATTAAAACACAGTCAACAAGAGGCTATCAGGAGCTTTGTTCACAAATAGGATCACTTGCCATCCACTGCATCTCTAACTACTGTGGATATTTGTCACTTCTTAGGAGAACCTTTCAATAGAGGTGAGCAGCAACATGTTGCAGAGTTTCTCACCAAATTGTTTGAAATTTGTCCTGAAGTATCTTGCATGGTTTCAGTCACAATAAGTCATGGCATTCTATGTACTACATGTAACTACTGCTCATCAAACCGAGAGGTGTTGTATATTTATCCTCTACATGTACCTGCTGGTACAGATTCCATATGTTTGGAAGAACTCATTTATAGAAATGACAAATGGGCAATGATTCCTGGTATGTAGGCAATGCAAAATTTCTCCAATCATGAAACGTGAACTTATTCAATCAGCAGGGAGACTGATTTCAGTCCAACTTATGCTTTGGGAAACCAAACCAGACGGGACCGTTACAAAGTAACACAATGCTAAGTTTACTGCTGTGCAGAACAGCACAATTACTGTGGACAACAGGAATTACCAATTAGATTCCATTATCATACACCAAGGACAGGATGTTACTTCAGGACACTATGTGTCTGTTCTTGCTGTGGGTGCTACTGGAAAATGGGTGCATGCAAATTATGCACTTATTGAAGTCAAACCATGGTCAAGAAATGCAAACAAAATGTATATGTCCTTTTATGAAGAGATCTAATGCTTTACAAATGCCTTAGCCTAAGTTCATAAGACCACTATATCAAGGAGAATAATTTTTTTCCAGCATTAAAATGTGTTAGTATACTACCCTTTAGCATGGACATGCATATGTACATTTTAGACCATTTATGACATTGTAGTTTTGTACCTAAGTAAATATCAATATATCAGTACCTACCAAAATAGACATATTGTTTTCACCTCTCATGCAACTATAAGAATACAATGTTTACACTTTCAATACTGTCCAAAAGTCACTTCTACCATTATTTTACTTACAAATCTTTTCTCATTTCTCTTATATTACTCTACTTATTACTCTCTTGTAATGTCTGTCTGCCTATTTACCATACACATTCTCGAATATCTTTCCCTCGCTTTATTCATTATTTGATGAAGTAAAAAAGAAGTGATATCTATAACAAAAACATTGTCAATGTAAAAAAAACAAGTTAGAAAAACGTAACAGCCGTTTAAAGGGGTGATATCAAACACAAAAGTCCAAGTCAGGAGAAGCAATTAGGCCAATCTTGTCAAGCATCAAGCAAAGAGGCACAATTGAAAAGGTGCTGGGGCCCAAGATTCACACAATTCTTGCTTCTAACTTGGCACCTTTTTTTGATCGCTTCGCTCCACTTTATCGCTCCACTTGAGGCCACTTCAGAATAGTCCAATGTTTTGTTCTTATCCATTCTTGGGTGCTTTTAGCTGTGTGTTTTGGGTCATTATCCTGTTGGAGGACCCACGACCTGCGACTGAGACAGAGCTTTCTGACACTGGGCAGTACGTTTTGCTCCAGAATGCCTTGATAGTCTTGAGATTTCATTGTGCCCTGCACAGATTCAAGGCACCCTGTGCCAGGCGCAGCAAAGCAGCCCCAAAACATAACCGAGCCTCCTCCATGTTTCACTGTAGGTATGGTGTTCTTTTCTTTGAAAGCTTCATTTTTTCGTCTGTGAACATAGAGCTGATGTGCCTTGCCAAAAAGCTCCAGTTTTGACTCATCTGTCCAAAGGACATTCTCCCAGAAGGATTGTGGCTTGTCAATATGCATTTTAGCAAATTCCAGTCTGGCTTTTTTATGTTTTTCTTTCAAAAGTGGAGTCCTCCTGGGTCTTCTTCCATGGAGCCCACTTTCGCTCAAAAAGTGACAGATGGTGCAATCAGAAACTGACGTACCTTCACCTTGGAGTTCAGCTTGTATCTCTTTGGCAGTTATCCTTGGTTCTTTTTCTACCATTTGCACTATCCTTCTGTTCACTCTGGGGTCGATTTTCCTCTTGCGGCCGCGCCCAGGGCGGTTGGCTACAGTTCCATGGACCTTAAACTTCTTAATAATATTTGCAACTGTTGTCACAGGAACATCAAGCTGCTTGGAGATGGTCTTGTAGCCTTTACCTTTACCATGATTGTCTATTATTTTCTTTCTGATCTCCTCAGACAACTCTCTCCTTTGCTTTCTCTGGTCCATGTTCAGTGTGGTGCACACAATGATACCAAACAGCACAGTGACTACTTTTCTCCATTTAAATAGGCTGAATGACTGATTACAAGATTGGAGACATGTGTTTTACTAATTAAAGAAACTAATTAGTTTGAAATATCACTATAATCCAATTATTTATTATCTTTTCTAAGGGGTACCAACAAATGTGTCCAGGCCATTTTAGAATATCTTTGTAGAATAAGCAATAATTCATCTCTTTTCACAGCTTCTTTGCTTTATTCTATGACATACCAAAGACATGCAAGTATGCATGATAAAATAACTTTTAATTTCATCACTTTTCAGGAGGAATGAAGCATTATTTCAATGAGCTATAAGGGTACCAACAAATTTGAGCACGTCTGTATGTGCCTAATATAAAACTTATGTTAAATATTCTTTTTTTATATTGCTTTTTAGAAAAAATATATTTTGGTTTTACAGGTTTGTATGAACCAGTTTACACGTGTTTACACAATAGTGTTCAATGGAACTGCGTCTGTGTTTACAACAGAGCTCCTGGATACAGGCAGTCAGCTGGCATACGTGTACGCTCCTCCATAGAGTACAATGCAGCCGTCATACCGAAAGTAGTGTTATATTTTCTTTTTATGTAGTATTAGAAACAATGATTTTGCTTTTACAGTTTTGTATATGCATATACCCATTTACACCTGTACATGGTATATGTACATACCTGTTTCTTTTGAAATTATTATTATTTATTTCTTAGCAGACACCCTTATCCAGGGCGACTTACAATTGTTACAAGATATCACATTCTTTTTTACTCAATATTTTTACATACAATTACTCATTTATACAGTTGGGTTTTTACTGGAGCAATCTAGGTAAAGTACCTTGCTCAAGGGTAAAGCAGCAGTGTCCCCCACCTGGGATTGAACCCACGACCCTCCGGCCAAGAGTCCAGAGCCCTAACCACTACTCCACACTGCTGCCCGATAATATATATGCGCTCATTTTAAAAATGAAGCCTTTTATGCAGTCTTTAAATTCATTAACAGCCCATGCTGTAGTTTTTTTAGTGTTTTTTTTTCAATATTTGTTTTCTTCTATTTCATTTAGCTGTTCCACTGTTATGTATCTATTCTTGACAGTTGCTGGTGCACTTATTTTTTTTTTTACATGGTTCATGGTCCAAACAGATCTTTATTTGGAATGTGGGGTCGTTGTGACCGTAAATAATAATCCCAGGCAATACACAGTGTATTGCACTGTTTTAAACAATGGGTTGTAGTTCTGAAATAATAAACCTAGTATAAACACACACAAAGACACACACACGATCACAAGTCCAGAGTCACTGCTAACATGCAAGTGTTGTCCGGGTTGGTGCTGGCGTTAAGCAACAGCTTCCGGTATGTGTTAGCGTCTAATAACAACAAACGAGTATAATTAGATACGACAAAACAAACAAACACTAAACACACACAGTATGTTTTAGTTATCCTTTTAGCGGTTCACTCGCAACCATAACAAAGGAACAGATCGCTTAGCCACATCCCCTTTTGTACCGTCAGTCAGATCATCAAGTCCGGGGCATTCTGTTCCCTTTACACAGCACCCTCACAGGTTGGGAGGGAGATTTATAACCAAGATTCATTCTTTCTCTGTCACAACCAGTTATCTGGAGTTTCATCCACATTAAAAGAAATAGGTGGAATGTCACTCATTCTTAGCAGTGGTTTTGTAACTAATAACAAATAAAATGGCAGTTTGTCATGGAATTTAGAATGTAGTGGTGCATAATGATTTATTCAGTGCGAAGCAGCTCATTAGTATGCAAGTCATGGTATATCCTATAAATACACACGGTCATGTGATGCTGTTTAACCAATCAGAGGTTGTTATTAGTGCAAGACTGTTTGTTGTTTTTGGTCTGGCCCAAGCTAACCATGGATTTGAATACTTGCAAATTGTGTGTGTCTCCTTCCTTCATTTTCCACCATACACTACAATATTGACAACAGAACTGGCAGAAGGCACAGGTGTCATTGTCCATCAAATCAACAGTATGAAGTTCACTCTTGAAATCAGGACTTGATTTCAGGAGTGAACTTGTGTTACAGGATGTGTTACAGTAACAATATCACTGTTAAGAAAAGGGAACAAGACTAAAAGGCTAAAATATGCACAAGAACACATAAATTGGACTATGGAACAGTGGTCAAAGGTGCTTCGTGCTGTTGATTTGATGGACAACAACACCTGTGCCTTCTGCCAGTTCTTTTGTTACAATTCAATGCTTTTCTTCTTTCTATTCCTTAAGGATATTATCTTCAAGTATTGCTCATCCTTGTTAGACAGCTTTTTGGGTCTTCCAGTCCTGGGTTTGTCAATTACAGATGATGTTTCTCTGTACTTTCTGATTATGCTTCGGATACCACATCTTGAAAATCGAGTGGTGTGAGCTATTTCACTCAATGTTTTTCCTTCTCTATGCAAGTCAAGGTTGTTATAAAAGTAGAAACACTAGTGGAGGCTTTGAGTAAATTGTTGATGCTCATAATGCTGTAACGTCTCGCTCTTAGCACAAAACTAACCCCAACGGCGGGATTACCTCCCTGTATCAAATATACCCAAATTATTAACAAGGGGAAGGGCGAAGCGACAGTGCATCAAGGACGCGAGATCCCCCAATAAATAATTTGGGTATATTTGATACAGGGAGGTAATCCCGCCGTTGGGGTTAGTTTTGTGCTAAGAGCGAGACGTTACAGATTGGTGGCCCGTACGGGGAACGTTAGACATTTTGTTTAGGCTGAGTTTATGGATTTTCAAGATGGCAGAAGGTGAAGATCACGAATATATACAGGATAGTATGGATTTTGCAAATTTTACTGCTGGTCCAGGTGTCACACGTAGACAGCCGCTAGCTGAGTTAACTTCAAAGTTGGAAGAGTTATATATCAGTGAATCCCCCACAGCTGCTCAGGGAATAGCTGATGATAGTAATGTTCCCGATTTTGGTTTTATTTTCAGTAAGATGGAGCAAATTACTGCACGTATAGACAAACTGGAACATGAAATGTCCATGGCATCTCAGAGCAGTATCAATCGAGAGGAACTGTTAAGAACATTTATTGATAACAAATTTGAAAGTATTGAGAGTTCTGTGGCTAAAATGCTAGATCAGTTGGAGAGTTCAGTGGTCAGGTGTTTTGAGCGAAGGGAGGCGAAATGGCAGGCAGAATTAAGGGATATGCGGAGCAGCACAAGCACTCCGAAAGTATCTTTTATTCCACGCTCTTATCAGCCTTACCAGCCTGATATGGCTGATGTGTCTAATAGCTCTTTGGAAGCTTTGTCACTGAGACCTATGGTGACTGAAAGTGTTAGATCCCATGCATCTAATTATAAACCACCTATTAAACTAAGTTTTCCAGTTTTTGGAGAGGGTGAAGGTTCCACTGATGTATTGAGTTTTATAGATGCCTGCCAGGATTTCTTGTCGGTAGTAACCATGACGGAATCAGAAATCTTAGCTACACTGTCAACAGTGTTAAAGGGTTCTGCAAAGAGTTGGTGGATTGCAGAACGCCATAAAATTCAGACATGGGCACTTTTCAAAACTGCTTTTATTGAGGCTTTTCTTCCCACAGATTATTTAACTGAGGTGGAGAAAAGGTTGCGTGATCGGGTTCAAGATCCAGCTGAAAGTGTAAGAGATTTTGCATACGATTACCGAGCACTTTGTCTTAAGTGGCGTCCGGGTATGACAGAGGCGGAAATAGTAGATAGAATTTTGGGCAATGCAAACCCCAAGCTAGCAAGTTTTATTAGGGGGTCGGTGTCGTCGGTGGCAGATTTGGTGAGAGTTGGGGCCATGGTAGAAAGGGATTGGTCCTCTCAGAAAGAGTATTGGGGGAAAGTAAATGCAAAAACTGAGAGAGGGGCAAAGAAGCCGTTGAAAGGATCAGTTAGAATAGCAGCTGATATGTCTGTCATAAACAATGCAAGCACTCCTCAATTAGCACCCACTGGTAATGGCCATCTTTCATTGTTGGCTTTGAAGCTATCTGTGCGGGGGTGGGAAGGTTTAGCATTGATTGACACTGGATGTACGTACACTTTAATGAGGAATAATCTTTGGTTACAGCTTTGTCAATCAAAGGATCGTTTATCTCCAAGTACAGAGAAGTCTTTTGTGTTGGCCAATGGTCAGGCATATACTGCACTGGGCAAGTTTCGTCTGACTTATAATCTTCATGGAGAGTTTTGGTCTGTAGACACCTACATAATGGATGATGCTCATTTAGCTCAGCCTTTAGTTTTAGGACTTGATTTCCTAGTCAAAACATCTACATTGCTTGACTTGGGGAAGCAGGTGTATGGAGTAAAGAAGCCTGAGGGATATTCATTTTTTCCATTTTCTCGTGAGAATGTGTGGGGGGCAGAGTGGCAGCTAATGGCACAGCTTTTTGTGGCAGTTCCCACTAAGGTGGTGAAGAAAGAGCTAGATCTGGGATTAAGAGAGAGACCGATATTAGAATTGAATGTTACGATTGAAGGGCAAAGGTTGTTGGAACCACTGATGCTGCAGTGGCCGTCAGTTTGTACTTCCCGTTTGGGAAAGACAGACTTAATCCACCATGTGATACTTACTACCGATGAGATTCCAGTGCGTGTCCGAGCTTATCGAGTATCGGAACACAAAAAAACCATTATAAAGCAACATCTTGATCAAATGCTACAGGATGGCATTGTAGAACCGTCTGCTTCAGCCTGGGCCGCACCTGTGGTTTTGACCGAAAAAAAGGATGGGACATTTAGGTTCTGTGTTGATTACCGAGGGGTAAATAAGAAAACTGACCTTGATGCATATCCCATGCCCAGAGTTCATGACATTTTGGAATCATTAGAGGGAGCCGCAGTTTTTAGTTCCTTAGATTTGCGTTCTGGTTACTGGCAGGTGGCTATGAATGATCAAAGTAAACCAAAAACAGCTTTTATTACTCCTTTCGGTCTGTATCAGTTTAAGGTGATGCCTTTCGGTTTGAAGAATGCTGCAGCGTCATTCCAACGTCTGATGGAACAAGTGCTGGTAAACCTGAAGGGTAACAGTTGCTTTGTATACATAGATGATATCATTGTGTACTCTCCCACTAAAGAGCAGCATGTGAGAGATCTGGCATCTGTATTTCAAGCCCTGGATCAAGCCAATCTCACCCTCAATTTAGCCAAGTGTCATTTCTTTCAACCTTCACTTAAGTTCCTGGGTCATATAGTATCAGGAAATGGGGTGTCTGTAGATACAGATAAAGTTGGGGCAATAAAGGAGTACCCAGCACCGACCAATCTCAGGGGGCTGCAAAGGTTCCTGGGGTTGGTTGGGTGGTATCACAAGTTTATTCCGCGATTTGCTGATAAAGCTGCTCCACTGAATCGGCTGAAAAAGAAGGGGGTGAGCTGGGTGTGGTCGAAAGCTGAGCAAGATAGCTTTGAACAATTAAAGGAAGCCTTGCAGAGAGCTCCTGTGTTGTCCCACCCTGATTTAATGAAACCGTTCCGGGTGTATACTGATGCCAGTGATGTGGGATTAGGAGCTGTTCTGGCTCAGGGGTGCTCAGAAAACGAGTGGGTTGTTGCTTATGCATCTCGTGTTTTAACAAAACCTGAATCCAACTATTCCACATCCGAGAAGGAATGCCTGGCGGTTATCTGGGCCATTGAGAAATGGAAGCATTACCTGGAAGGGGTGGAATTTGAGGTTGTGACAGATCATGCTGCTTTAACTTGGGTTTTTAATTCTCCTAAAGTGACGTCCCGCCTAACTCGTTGGGCTTTGCGTCTCCAATCGTATACATTTCGAGTTGTATATCGAAAGGGAAGTTTAAATGTAGTACCAGATGCCTTGTCTCGATCTCCTCAGATAGAAAAGGCAGGACTTGCCGTTTTTTCAGAGGAAAAAAAGCATGTTGCCGTTCTTGATATGCCCTCTGAAATGAGTGAGATCGCAGAGGCTCAGGCTCAAGATCTTAACCTTCAAGAATTGAAGAAGAAGATGGACGGTCAGCGGTCTGACCGTATAGGGTTTGTGGTTGAACAGGGGGTGTTGTATAGGAGAATGTCTCTACCCAGAGGTGAGGGTCAGCGCTACCAAGTGGTTGTTCCCGAGTCATTAATTACCATATTTTTACAATACTATCATGACAATCCATTGAGTGGGCATCTGGGTAGAATGAAGACTCTGCTTCGTGTGTTGGAGGTAGCATGGTGGCCTACAATTAGGCGAGATGTTACAAAGCATGTTAAGGAGTGTATAGCTTGTCAAATATACAAGCCATCAAATCAGAAACCTGCAGGGTTTTTACAGTCCACGACCGTGGAAGAGCCAGGTTACATGCTAGGAATTGACTTGATGGGGCCTTTCCCACGCAGTAAGAAAGGTAATACTTGCTTGGTGGTGATTGTGGATTATTACACCAAGTGGGTGGAGGTATTCCCACTGCGTGATGGAAAGACTCATCGCATCGTGCAGCTTTTAACTCAGGAGATTTTTACGCGCTGGGGGACACCAAAGTACCTGGTGTCTGACAGAGGGGCTCAATTTACCAGTGGTGTTCTGATTGAGGTTTGCAAAAAGTGGGGTGTTACACGAAAACTTACTACAAGTTATCACCCTCAGTCTAATCTTACGGAGAGAGTCAACAGAACTCTGAAGCCGATGATAGCTTCCTTTGTGGGTCAAAATCAGCAGTTGTGGGATCAATGGTTGCCCGAATTTAGATTTGCCATAAATTCAGCAAAACAGGAGACAACTGGCTTTACTCCCGCTGAGCTAATGTTAGGAAGGGTTCTTAAAGGTCCTCTTGATCGTTTAGTGTCCAAATCTCCTTCACCTGGGGAGTCCAGTTACTCTGTACTTGAGAGACAGGCTGGTATTGCCAAGCTGGTTAGAGAGCGTGTGAAGGAAGCTCAAGGGCGTCAGGCTAAAAGTTATAATGCCCGGAGAAGGTGTGTGATATTTAGCGAAGGAGACTTAGTGTGGGTGAGGAGTCACCCAATTTCTAATGCAGCTGGTTTTTTTTCAGCTAAATTAGCCCCAAAATGGTCTGGACCAGCCTCAGTAATAAAAAAACTGGGACCAGTTAATTACAGATTGAAGTGGGTGGATCGTCCTGAGAAGGTCGAAACAGTAAATGTGGTAAATTTAAAGCCATATTTTGGGGTATTACCCTAGTTACTCCGCTGGGGGGGGGGGGGGACTATGTGGCACTGCCACTTAAATTGAATGTTTGGTTCTACATGGTACAATAAACGTACCATGTGTTGCGCCTTAATTGGGCAGCACGGAAGCCTGGCCAGGTTCCAAATACATTTCGAGGTTCTTATTCGCTGGAAGCGGCAGCGTTGTTAATGGAAAGATTGTTTTAGACAAGTATAAATAGTACCTTTGTTACGCCATAGGGGGGAGCTGCTTACCTGCCTTTTGAGTTCCTGTCGTCTCCTTAGTTCCTGTTTAGGGACTCTATTCCTTGGTTTTGAAAAGTCCGCGGCGTTCTTTTTCCCGGGGTGGTTTGCCATGGTAGAGCGATCCTGTTTACCTTCGACTGTCGTTCTTGTTGGAAGTTGATTTGTTTTTTTATCAGCAAGTGCTTTGTTCCAGTTTCAGGCTGTTTAGCCTGTGTCGTTCACCTCTGCTGCCCACGATCGCTAAAGCCTGGAGCCGGCTTGTAATGCGCCACGTTGCTGACGGTGTTGGTTTTTCAAGTGCATGTTCATAGTTTTTGTGGATTACTGGTCATCGTCTTCTGAGAGGATCTTCAAGCAAGCGGGTACCCAGGAGTTTGGTGAGATCGTTGTTTTTTTATTTTTGTTGCGGGACTGTTTTGTTTTTTTGTTTTATTTTGTTACTTTGTTCTCGCAATGGATATTTTGCTGGCTTGTTTATGTTTTGTTTTTTTGCTCTGAACTTCTTTTCCATCTTGTTTTGTTGAACAGTTTCAATTATTTTAGCCAATAAATGTTTAAGGTTATCCCGTGTTTCTATAGTGTATTTATTGGGGGATCTCGCGTCCTTGATGCACTGTCGCTTCGCCCTTCCCCTTGTTAATAATTTGGGTATATTTGATACAGGGAGGTAATCCCGCCGTTGGGGTTAGTTTTGTGCTAAGAGCGAGACGTTACAATGCATCAGAGTAGAAACATTCAACATGCCTAAGACTTTTGCACAGCAGTATATATATATATATATATATGGACTGAAGAGGAGGGCCATAGTGGAAAATTATTGCCCTGAGTGAAGCTGTGGCGGAGTGTCCCGCCCCTATTTATTATTATTTGTATTTTTGTTTGCGGCGCGGGTAAAAGCGCTGCGTCTTTTATTATTATATTTAAAAACCCCGTGAGGATGCATGGCTGATCAGCTACTGATTATTTAACTAGCTGACAGTCATGCATCCTTACCAAATGCGTGCAGACTCTGGCCGAGGGATAATAAGATAATTACCAACTAGTTAATCCCTAGGCCAGAGTATATAAACCTGCAGCTCTCTGCACTTGTTGTTGGGTGTACAGAGGAGAGTACGGGGAGCGGAGAGAGCGAGTAACATTGAAAAAAACAATTGCTAAAACGTGCTGGATTACCCAGCACATCACTTACTTGTTTGTTTGTTCATTCGTTTGGCCCTTTTGTTTTGTGTTTTGTTAAATCTTTTGTTTTGTTTATTAATAAATACGCTGAGTGCCGCAGCATTCAGCTTCACTCGCCCATCCACTGTTTTGGTGTCAGTTACTTCCTGGTCCGTGACGTCATCCACCTCACCACTGCGAGCCAGACTGCCACAGAAGCCTATTGTTACTGACAAGGAGCTATAATGACCGAACCTGCAGGCTGGAGGTGGAGGTAACAAAAGTCTTCCCAGGGGGCATTTATTTTTCCACTATGAGCTGAGTCTGCAGTACATATTTAATATATGAATCAGTCAAGAAAATAAGTGAGGCAAGGTTGGATAGTAAATATGACTTTATATATGTTGTTTAAATGTAGCTGATACATAATAAGTAAGTAAATAAATAAATAACATATTTAAATAACAGAAAATGTTTTTGAAGTTCATACCACATAGTTGTTAAATGTTTTTGGCATCCAGCTCTCTGGCTAGTTTGTTGACTGCTGTATAATCCAGTTTAGATCCTGGCCGAGTTGAATTTGTTTGAAAACAGTGACAGTGGTGTTTTAATCACCATTTTAGTGTTTGGAGCATCTTTCTTTTGTAGTATGTTTTATGTTTCTGTTCAGTCACAGATTCAGCAATTTTCTCTTGTTGTGTGGTGTGGAGGTGAAGCATGTTCCTTTGAAAAGGGGCGGGACTGACAGTGATGTGAACCAATCATATATGTCACTGGGAGACTGTTGCCCAGTGGTGTAAGGATGTTAGGCAATAACTCAATCTATTTTGCTCCTATGATGTGTTAAACAATCACAGGCCAGAATTTCTATATATATATACAGCTCTGGAAAAAATTAAGAGACCACTGCAAAATTATCAGTTTCTCTGGTTTTACTATTTATAGGTATGTGTTTGGGTAAAATGAACATTTTTGTTTTATTCTATAAACTACTGACAACATTTCTCCCAAATTCCAAATAAAAATATTGTCATTTAGAGCATTTATTTGCAGAAAATGACAACTGGTCAAAATAACAAAAAAGATGCAGTGTTGTCAGACCTCGAATAATGCAAAGAAAATAAGTTCATATTCATTTTTAAACCACACAATACTAATGTTTTAACTTAGGAAGAGTTCAGAAATCAATATTTGGTGGAATAACCCTGATTTTCAAACACAGCTTTCATGCATCTTGGCATGCTCTCCACCAGTCTTTCACATTGATGTTGGGTGACTTTATGCCACTCCTGGTGCAAAAATTCAAGCAGCTCGGCTTTGTTTGATGGCTTGTGACCATCAATCTTCCTCTTGATCATATTCCAGAGGTTTTCAATGGGGTTCAGGTCTGGAGATTGGGCTGGCCATGACAGGGTCTTGATCTGGTGGTCCTCCATCCACACCTTGATTGACCTGGCTGTGTGGCATGGAGCATTGTCCTGCTGGAAAAACCAATCCTCAGAGTTGGGGAACATTGTCAGAGCAGAAGGAAGCAAGTTTTCTTCCAGGACAACCTTGTACTTGGCTTGATTCATGCATCCTTCACAAAGACAAATCTGCCCGATTCCAGCCTTGCTGAAGCACCTCCAGATGAGTCCAATTTTCAGCTTTGCCCAACACCTGGTCGTCTAATGGTTAGACGGAGACCTGGAGAGGCCTACAAGCCACAGTGTCTCGCACCCACTGTGAAATGTGGTGGAGGATCGGTGATGATCTGGGGGTGCTTCAGCAAGGCTGGAATCGGGCAGCTTTGGCATGAATCATTGGGTACCCATTGGGTAAGCCGAGTCTAACTTGTGGCAGAATTTGTTGTTTTTAGTCTTTAGTGGGAAAATTCATTTTCTTGTATTTTTCTTCATGCAATTGCTATATGGTTTGGTTTTGACTGATAAGAAAGGGAAGTGAGAAATTCATTTTTGAAAGATAACATACTAATGCAACATAAACAGGACATTTACAAACAGGAATGTGTGGCATGGAGCATTGTCCTGCTGGAAAAACCAATCCTCAGAGTTGGGGAACATTGTCAGAGCACAAGGAAGCAAGTTTTCTTCCAGGACAACCTTGTACTTGGCTTGATTCACCTCAAAACCAAAATATTTCTGCTTCACTGCGCAGACTTCACTAGCCAATCCAGCTGCTCTGCGTGTACATGCTTACTCACAACACCTCTAAAAGTATTTCCTACAGATGTCAGGACTGCCCAGTCCCTGACCACATTCCGGCGCCTCCTCAAGACTCACCTCTTCAAAGAGCACCTGTAGAACTCCTCTGTTTGTATCCTGGGACACTATCACCCTTCATGTAAATGTGCTTTATTTTGCTCTTATCTGCCCCCTATTTTACTGCATTTAATCCTGTACTTCAGAATACTGTAATCTGCCAAGTGTTTAACCTGTAGTACTTTGTATTTAATCACATCCTGATGTAACTATCACTATTTAATCATATCCTGATGTAACTATCACTATTATCTGCTGTATTATTGAATTGTGGTTTGTCACACTTGTACTTTGCTTGAACAAAAGTTATTGTATTTTTTGCTCTTATTGTATTACTTGTATTGTAACACTTGAAATGTATTTGCTTACGATTGTAAGTCGCCCTGGATAAGGGCGTCTGCTAAGAAATAAATAATAATAAATAAATAATAATTAAGTACGGTGTCATGCCGAATTTTGCATTATTTTGAGATATGTTTTGATGTATTAAAAGTACATTTCATTTATAATACTGAAAGTTCACAGTTTAATAATACATTAATAGCGTAAGTAATGAACCGCTGAAGCATGCACACTCCAAAGAATGCAAAATGGATGGCCAATGGTGCTTATGCATATAACATAGCTACATCTGTGACTATGAATGGGGAGTTATTACCTTTAAATCGATTTATTTATTTACATTGACCCTATCTTTTTAAACGTGTAATGAGATTCAGCACTGCTCTATTAAACTGTTTCAGTTAGCATACCCTGTTCATGTGTCATTATTATTACATTAGCGCATAGTCAGTTTATAAAAGTACTCTCCAAACAAATCCAATTATTTTCTCTGCTACATGTTTGTAGTGTCAAATAAAGACATGGTGACAGCAGAACTCAGCATAAGGGCCACTGTTTTAGATCATTGAGAATGAGAAGCTTCATGGTTTAAGAGTAGGGTGTAAAGTTCAGATTTCCAGTTCTGTTTTTGTTCGTTGCACTACCATAAGTATTATGTCTAACGCTTCTACTAATATATCTATACACAATAATTAACAATTTTGTTATACTTATCACAAAACCATTTAAGCACTAATGTGTTATACGCAATTGCATTATTTATGTTATGACGATTGTTTCATAATAAATCATGGTCATAATTGTCTGAAATTGTGTGTGTGTGTGTATATACTTTAGTATGTTTCGATACTGTGAGTTTATCTCTTGAAATATTTTTTTAGATACATTTTTCTCGTCTCTTTATTCTCAGGAAATGAATGAAAACAAACCACAAATGTAATAAGTACCCACAAATGTAATAATCTCTCCCAAAAATGTTAAACCCTTCTACCAACTTTCAGTTATTATTTATACAAAAAAAAAACATTCGTCATAATTAACTAGAAGAGTAAATACTTTAATCATTGGGCAGTCATTATTGGGGGTATGCAAATGGATTTTAAAAAAATCTTTATATCCAAAACCGATACTAATGAATATTATTAATTATAAGTTAAACTGTTATTTAAATACATAAATAAATATGTACCAAGTAATTCCCAGGCATTATCATTGAGGCAACATTTGTGGGAGACATTATATATGTGAACAGGTGGTTATTACATTTGTGGGAGATATTACATTTGTGGTTTGTACACCTGTCCACACTACATAACCAATCTCGAGAACCATACTGAAGTACCGTTTCATGTTTAGTAGGGCTTAATGCGTACACACACTGTTAAAATAGTTTGGTTACAGTTCCTAGCAGTGCAATGAACAATGGAAATTAATACGATAGTATCCCACCATGCACTGTATTTAGTTTTAAGAAATAAAACAAGTATTTTGGAAAAAGTAAATGCGAATACGTACATACAAGTAGGGCTTGAAGTTTTCAGGTTTTATTTTTAATCAGGTGATGTCCCTTTAAACAAATTGAGCTGATTCTGTTTCATAATCAAACTCAGAAAAAGCGTAAAAATGAATACCTAGTGCAGAGTGTACACTGATAGCAAGTCCTTCAGGCGCCTGCTCTGAGTATTTCGCCAAAGATATCACAAAGCATTTTGGAATATTGAAGGATACACAAAAAATGTAGTTTGGTATTACAGCGTCCACACTACCTGATGCGATCTCATTTAGAACCGGACTCGAGACTACCCCCTGAGGTGACCTCGAGTCTGGTTCTTGAGTACAGCATTAAATGGCAACTAATACGTCTCTGTGAGTGTACATTAATTTTGTTTTAATCCCACAATATCGCGATATGGAAATTATTATTGATATCTCTGTCATACCAAAATATCGATATTGGTATATTGATATATATCCCTTTATATATATATATATATATATATATATATATATATAATGAATGCAATTGGCTGTTAGGGATTATCTAAAGAAATATTAACTGATCACGGAACAAACTTTCTATCAAAAACACTACAGCAGGTGTACAAAATTCTAAAGATAGGTCCCATCAGGACGTCTGTTTATCATCCTCAAACGGACGGTCTGGTGGAGCGTTTTAACCAAACATTGAAGCAAATGTTGAGACGGTTTGTGAGTCAAGAGCAGAAACATTGGGCTACTCTTCTTCCTTACCTACTCTTCGCCGTGAGAGAGGTGCCTCAGAGCTCAACGGGATTTTCCCCCTTTGAGTTGTTATATGGCCGGCAGCCACGGGGCATCCTCGACCTGTTGAGAGAAGGTTGGGAAGAACACAAAGGCTCCTCTAAAAATGTAGTGCAGCATGTGCTCCTACTACGGGATCGTCTTGATTTAATTGGGCGCTTGGCTCAAGACAATCTTAGATCGGCTCAACATCGGCAACAGCAGCATTACAATACTAATGCACGAATTCGAACCTTTCGACCAGGAGATAAAGTAATGCTGCTTCTTCCGTCATTGGAATCAAAACTGTGTGCTAAATGGCAGGGGCCATATGAGGTGATACGGGCCGTAGGACTAGTGAATTATGAAATTAGGCAACCCGATCGCCGAAACAAAAAGGAAATTTACCATGTCAACTTATCAAAGCCCTGGAAGGCAAGGGAGGTCTTATTCATAGCCCCAGGCGAGATGCAGGATGACCTAGGACCCTGCATAGAGGGCCCTAGCCCCAGTCAGATTTCAATGGGGAGACAGTTACTTCCGGATCAGCAGGTGGAATTGCGTAAGTTGATCGGGAAATTTGGGGATGTGTTTTCTGACGTGCCCGGCAGAACTAACCTTACCGAATATGCTGTTATTACTCCGCCAGGGATCACTGTTCGGGAGAGGCCCTACCGCATCCTAGAAAGCCGACGGAGTGGCGTCCAGAACGAGGTGAGGGCGATGCTTGAACTTGGGGTCACTGAGTCTTCCAGAAGCGAGTGCAGTCCCATTGTTATAGTGGCTAAGAAGGACGGCACTAATCGCTTCTGTGTGGATTTTCGAAAGGTTAATGCTATCGCCAAGTTCGACGCCTACCCCATGCCTCGGATCGACGAACTCCTCGACCGACTGGGGACGGCCAGGTTTATCTCAACTCTGGACCTGACGAAGGGATATTGGCAGATCCCTTTGACCCGCAATTCATGTGAGAAAACGGCATTTTCAACTCCGGACGGACTGTTCCATTTTAAAACCATGCCGTTTGGGCTACATGGTGTGCCCGCCGCCTTTCAGAGATTGATGGACGAGGTGTTACATCCCCATCATGAGTATGCAGCAGCGTATATTGACGATGTGGATATATATAGTTCCACCTGGGGAGAGCATGTAATTCGACTCACAGCCGTCCTTCAGTCTCTAAGGGCGGCTGACAGCCAACCTGAGGAAATGTGCGTTTGCTAAATTAGAGACCCAGTACCTAGGATTTATCATGGGAAATGGACGGGTGAAACCTGTGGCCACCAAAGTCCTGGCTTTGGTGGATGCGGCAGTCCCCAAAACCAAGTCCCAGGTGAGGTCACTATTGGGATTAGCTGGTTATTACCGCCGCTTTATCCCCAAGTATGCCACCGTGGTCAATCTTCTGGTAGACCTCACTAAGAAGTGTGCGCCAAATTTAGTTAAGTGGTCAGCGGAGTGTCAGGGAGCGTTTGAGACCATTAAACAAAAACTGTGCCAGGCTCCTGCGCTAATATCACCAGATTTTAGCAAGAGATTCCTCCTCCATACCGACGCGTCAGAGGTTGGTTTGGGGGCAGTCTTGTCTCAGCGAGTTAACGGGGTGGAGCACCCCATTCTTTACATTAGTAAGAAAATGCTTCCTCGGGAGCGCAATTACTCGGTGGTGGAGAAAGAGTGCCTAGCCATTAAATGGGCCACCCACTCCCTCAGATATTACTTGCTGGGACATTCATTTGATCTGGTCACGGACCACGCCCCACTCAGATGGTTAAGCACTATGAAGGATAGCAATGCCCGAATAACTCGGTAGTATTTGGCATTGCAGCCTTATATGTATGATATGGTACATCGTGCAGGGAAAGATCAACAAAATGCGGATTATTTTTCCCGGGAGGGGGGAGTAATGGGAATGGTAGATTTGGCCGAGTGTTCCTTCGGCTCCACTCTGAGCGGTGGGATATGTGACTGTGGCAAAGTGGTTAGTAAGGAGAACAGGTGTAGCGGTGATGCGGTGCAGGAGTGACAGGCAGACAACGGTAATCCAGTGACAAATGTTTTTATTTATTTTAAATCCTGGTCTAGCGACCGTAAATAATAAGCCCCGGCAATACACAACGATGTGTAGAGCGCGGGGATGAAAAACACAGGTTTACAGTCCTGAACAAAGTAAACAAAAACACGTTCACCCGTCCCGGGTGCGTGCAGTCGTGCTGGTGGTGAATGAATACACTTTTTATTCGGTGACAGTTGTGAGGTGGTGATCCGGTTTGTGCTGGCCCACGGCGACAGCTCCGGATGTGCTTTAGCTGTCTGGTGGTTTCAAAACACAGACAGTTATTGTACAGCAATAAACAAACAAAAAACACACACACACTCAACTCTTTACAGAGTAATACAGCACTTCACAATACCGTCCTTCTCGGTCCTTGGCTTAACCCAAACGAAGGAAAAGAACAGCGTTACCCTGGCCCCTATATGTAATCCCGCATGATATCTAGGTAAACGGTTGCAGCTGCCTTATTACTTGCAGCTGCCCCTTGTTTACCTGTCAAATCAATACGGTCTTACAACAGAGTCTCGCTTCCTTCCAGGCTGACCCACTTTCCGGTCCCGGAAACGAACTGTCAGGCCAGCCCTTCCAGATACTTCTCCTCCCGTTCTTTAGCGCCCTCACAGGTCGGGAGGAAGATTTATCACCAGAACTCATTGTATTTCTGTCACAGTGACAAAGAGAGAATGAACTCTTGTTTTAGATCTCCCTCCCGACCGGTGAGGGCGCTAGGGAGGAGGAGCAGACATCCCCAGGGAAGGTGGAAGTCGGCCACCTGGAAAGGGGGCGGAACCATGGTACGCAACGTCATCGACCCCGACGGGAAGCTCTGTGGCAATCAGGTATTGACTGACGGCGGTTGCCCTCGCTGACCAATGGGGACGGGATGGAGCGTACAAAAGGGGGCGTGGCCCAGGGTCCTGTTCCTTCTGACAAGGTACTGTGTGTGTGAGAGAGAGAGAGAGAGAGCATTTTTGACTGCAAGAAATACGAGCAGGGGAGGAGAGAGAGGAAACGCAATACAGAGAGTTCTTTGAGTGTGTGTGTGGATATACCTGCTGACCCCTGCACCTTTTGTCTGTCCGTAGAGCACTGACGGGACGCTCCGGGATTACGTCGGAGGAGCGCGGACCCGGAAGTGCCGGACTGTTTACGGTGGTTCACCTCGTTGGGATTGAGGAAGGACAGACTGTGTTTTTGTTGAAGCTATTTGTTTTTGGTTTTTCATTTCATTTGGGACTGCAACCCTTTTTCCCTTTGTTTTGTCGGGTTACACATTGTTGTGTATCCCGGCGCTATTATTATTATTATTGTTTAATCGGGTTACACATTGCTGTGTATCTCGGTATTATTATTTGTTGGGTTTTTGCCGTGTGACGAATTAAAGCCGGGAGTTTTTACCAACAAACCTGGACTGGTCTGACGATCATTTACACCACACGCTCAGCTATCCTGTCACAGAGGTAGAAAGTAGAAAGGTCAGTTTGTGGAGCTGTGGAAATGTCAGAAATGGAAGAGCGAATGTACAAGTCAACAGCTGAAGAAGACCAGCGCCCCAGACTCTTAATGAGATGCTGGTTGATTCCCGCCTTGGCTGCCGATGTTGCTGCCCCGATCCTAAAGGGGTGAGGTGGTATGAAGGAGAGATTTTGAGAAGAATCCAGCAGGGAGCTTTCCTGGTCTGAATTGGAGTTGTCAGGGACTTTTTTTTTAATTCAAGCAAAGAATGGGTCGTGGCGTACGCAAAAAAGCAAAACACTTGAGAGACTAGACTTTAAATATGAAATGATGATTGACAGGAGCAGAACATTAGAAGAGCCCTAGCTCCTGCCCCCCAAACCTCACAAAAGGTTAACATTTAGCTATTGTAAAAAGATGGAAAACATTCAGATACTCAAGTTTTTGTTAAATTACATGCAATGCATATTCGTATTTACACTGTGATGCAGGTAATGAATTGTGGTGTTGCTGCTGAAGTTATTTTAACACCTACCACTCATACCTTTTCAGTATAAAATCTACAGTTTCCCTTAAAAAATGTTTCACTTCTACTTGTTTCTGTCTAATTAAAAGTACTGCCATTTATTTTTGCTCATTTTCTACAATGCTTCCACAAATAAACATTAAGCTGTTACTTTACTATTACATTAAAAACAATCAGAAGCTAAGTAATGTGACTTGTGGTGCAACCCAACTCTGATATTTGACAGCAATGATAGCCTTCTAATAGTAAGTTGCTGGTTGTTGTCAATGAAAGTATATGTACTGCAATAACATTTATTACAAAGAGTCTAAAGAAGAACAAACACCTGTCAATAAAGAAACACTGGATACAGCCAGACATTGTTCATAGAATTACTACAAAACCTTCTCCACAAAGAACCACTACTGATATTAGTCCTTGACCTTAGAAGAGAATGTTAATAAGCATGCTAAATGTGATTTGTGTTTGGTGGACTGCTGCCTACTTAGGCCACTATTCATATGCATCCTACTGTATGACATTCCTGATTTAAATACAGGCCTTAGGATGTTAATTGGGTCTGCATATCACTGTCTTTGTCTTTTCTATTCTTTTTTTCTGGTACAGGGCAGAGAATGCTTACCACTAAATTACAAGACACCAGTGTATATAGTCATGTACAAAATGTATTGAATCTAAGCTGTACATCACCACAGTTTCAGTAAAAGTCTTCTTGTGACAAGGTCCATGGTACAGAGCATTATTCTATATTCGGATGCACTCACACACAGCCTGTTATTTCTTATCCTTCCAGGCTTCTGGCTGAAGCTTCCGTTCTATAAAAGAAGCAGTCTGAGAGCTAAAGAATAGCATTGATTAAGACAATACAGTACATTCTCATTCAAGACTCTTTGGCCTATTGATCTGTTCAGCCAAAGACTGGTTGAACTGACCATTAAAACGGATTATTTTTTTACTCCATCCTGCAGTGCTTTAAGGGTGAGCCACTCATGGGACCCAACTTCATTTAAAGGTTTCAAACAATTTTGTATAAAATTAATTGTAAAAATAATAACATTAGTTAATTGACATTAGTTAATTAACTGAGCTATAAAATCTACAATTCGGGTAGAATTATGAAGTGATGATTAATTGTCTACCTTTTGGGAGTGAGTGATTCCAGTATGTTTATAGATTATGACCCTGTCAAACTGAAGAAAGTTTGGCAACTGGTGATGTGTGATCTTGGATGGCAGGTCAGATCAGTCCCTCTCTTAGTAGAAATGGGCGCCAATTTCTTGGAATACTCCATAGTTTTTGTGAAGGCAATACAAGGAAAGTTGTCCTGCAATTTTGGTAATATTTTTGTTTAGGTTTTATTTGGCCACAGCTTGGCACTAGACCAACATAATTTCGTTTAAACACTGATGTGAACCTGTGAGTTTCCCCAATGGATCTTACAGCTACAGTATACTGGAGCAAATTGTAGTGTTAGGGAGGTGATAGCTGCACTAAAGAAAGATGTGGTATGTAGGGCTGATTGGCATCTAACACATTTCTGGGAAACTGTAGGGAAAGTAGGTCACTTACTCCTGAGTTTCTGTTATAACCTGCAGACAATTAAAGTGTCCTACCTAGAAGTGATGGACTGAACTGAGCTTTTCTTACATTGCTGCCCAGATTTTGAGATTGACATTTCAAAATGCACCTATTTTATCACAATGGGATTTCAAATCAGAATACCAAATAGAGGACTGTGCACCTAAGTGGAAAGAAATAGAGCAAGCTGTGAAAAAAGCAAGGGCTTCATCATCTCCGGGGCCTAATGGAGTTCCGTACAGAGTGTACAAGAGTGCTTCAGGAGTTCTACGAATCCTGTGGAAATTGATGAAAGTGGCATGGGATAAACAGGTTGTACCAAGAGCTTGGCGCCGAGCAGGTGGAGTCTTTATACCTAAAGACAAAGATTCTACAAGCATCAGTCGTTTCACCCTATTTCTCTATTAAACGTAGAAGGCAAGATTTTCTTCAGCATTATTGCTCAGAGATTGTCAACTTACCTATTAAAGAACTGCTTCATTGACACTTCAGTACAAAAAGCGGGCATTCCAGGTTTCCCAGGATGCTTAGAACACATCAATGTGATCTGGCAACAAATTCAATCAGCTAAAAAGGAGAGGAAGGAGCTCCATGTGACATTCCTGGATTTGGCTAATGCATATGGTTCAGTGCCACATGAACAGCATTTGATTTTTTCAGTGTACCGATGACAATAACAAATTTAGTGAAAGCCTACTTTGGAGATTTGCAATTTAGTTTTTCAACTTCAGAATTCAGCACTACATGGCAGTGCTTAGAAGTTGGAATATTGGCAGGATGCACCATTTCTCCACTGGCTTTTACCATGGCAATGGAAGTAATCATTAGGGCATCAAAATGGGTAGTGGAAGAGAGCGCTTGGCTTCTGGAATGCGACTACCACCAATTCGAGCATACATGGATGACATGACAACCATGACTACAACAGTAGCCTGCACTAATCGGTTATTGGGCAAATTAACCAATAACATTGAATGGGCAAGAATGCAATTCAAGCCCACTAAATCAAGGAGCATCTATATAATTAAAGGTAAAGTAGTAGATAAAATGTTCTACATTAATGGTGAGGCAATATCAACAGTGTCTGAGAAGCCAGTGAAAAGTCTTGGGAGATGGTACAACAGGGATCTAAAGGACACAGCTCATGTGGGACAAGTTAGACAACAAGCAGTGGAAGGGTTGAAGAGCATAGATAGCAGTGCTTTACCAGGCAAACTAAAACTCTGGTGCTTTCAGTTTGGTCTACTGCCGAGGCTGCTGTGGCCACTGACTGTGTACAAGGTTTCTTTGACAGGTTTTTCTGATGGTGGAGTCATGAACACTGACCTTAGCTGAGGCGAGAGAGGCCTGCAGATCCCTGGATGTTGTTCTAGGGTTCTTTGTGACTTCCTGGATGATTTTACGCCTTGCTCTTGGAGAGATTTTGGCAGGACTGCCACTCATGGGAAGATTCACTACTGTCCCAAACTTTCTCCATTTGGACAATATGGAGCCCCAGAGCCTTAGAAATGGCTTTGTAACCCTTTCCAGACTGATAGGCATCAACAACTGTTTTCCGGAGGTCTTCAGGAATTTATTTTGTTTGTGGCATGATGTGCCTCTAGAACCTGTTTAGTCAGTTAGTCAGATTTATATTGGGCAGGGCTGGCCCAAATCAGGCCTGGGGGGGGCAATAACTTTTCACACCTGAAGATTACATGTTTGATTACCTTGCACACCAAACAAATGAAAGAAGCACCAAACTTTGGTGTCATTTTTTCTCTCAGACTCCCTCTATATACTACTACAACCCACAAAAAAATCTGACCAAATACAATGTGAAAAATATGCAAAAATGCAGAAAATCAGACAGGGGGCTGTCACAAGGCTGGCTGAGTGGTGACACGTCAGACCCGGAAGAAACACAGACAGACAGTAGTGGTGAGTGAAACTGAGACGCAATGGTAGCGTTCAGAAGGTTTATTGCAAAATAAAAAGGTTTTAAACACAAAACAGAACACGACACTTAGGCCAAAATAAACAGATAAACAAAACGGACTAGACAGACAAATACGGTGAGCAGATATTTTATCTATTCTTTTTAACTTTAACTTTACCTCCATCTCCAATCCCGTTCTCCACTCACCGAACACCCAACCCCGAGTGAATGAAACGTGCATCTATTTATACTGTTGTGCTGGGATTCAATTACTAATTAATTATTCACTTGAATCCCAGCATGTGAATTAATTATGTGCAACCTCGTGCGCGCATATTACTTACTTTAAATGCACGTGCAGTGATGTGCAATCCCGTGCCTAAATACAATTATACAAATTAAATACCACGTGAAACACAGACCCGTTTATATCCCTGTGGCGGAGTGTCCCACCCCTATGTATTATTCTTTGTATTTTTGTTTGCGAAAAATCACGACAGCGAAAGACGACTGCTAAACAGTATTTGTTCATTCGTTTGGCCCTTATGCCTTTTTGTTTTGTGTTTTGTTGTTTTGTTTAAATCTTTTGTTTTGTTTATTAATAAATGCGCTGAGTGCCGTTGCACTCAGCTTCTACCGCCCATCCATTGTTTTGGTTTCTACTTCCTGGTCTGTGACGTCACCACTGCGAGCCAGGCTGCCACATATGGTGTCCTGTGTGGGACAAAACAAACGCCTCCAACAGTGGGACCAGGAAGGATAAGGACGTTTTTTTGTTTTTCCAAAGTATTTTTTGTGTGGGGTTTTTTTTGGAAAAAAATAAATAAATAAAAATAAAAACAAATGGGGAAAAGTAGCCGGAGAAGAAAGCAGCAGCAGCAGCAACAACAGCAGCAGGAGGCGCAGCAACAGCAGCCTTACCTTACCACGCTGGACGTCTGCCTCACCTGCCTGAAGGGTGAGGAGTGGTGCTTCGCGGTTGGTGAGGTCGGGCACGTGGCACCGGACCAACCCCCTCCATGGCAGGAGAGGAAGGAGCCTGAGCATCCAGCAAGGGTGAGAGAGCACCCACATCCTCCGAGGCGGAAGAATCCTGTCTCCTCTGAGGGGATCTGGGACTGGTTGGCGGAGCCTGAGAGGGATATAATGGTGGCTCTCCCTGCTGTGATCAACCTCCTGTGGGCGAGAGATGGGGAGCGCTGGGAGGCCTGGGAACAGACACACCACCCAGCATCCCTCCCAGACATCGCAGCCATGGTGCTCAACTACCTGGCTGCAGATATGGGAGGGGCCCCGCTGCTGTTTCCAGCGCCAGAAGGAGAGGAGCCATCGCTGTCTTCTCCAGCGCCAGAGGGAGAGGAGCCATCGCTGCCTTCTCCAGCACCAGAGGGAGAGGAGTCATCGCTGCCTTCTCCAGCGCCAGAGGGAGAGGAGCCATCGCTGCCTTCTCCAGCGCCAGAGGGAGAGGAGCTATCGCTGCCTTCTCCAGCGCCAGAGGGAGAGGAACCATCGCGGCCTTCTCCAGCGCCAGAGGGAGAGGAGCCATCGCTGCCTTCTCCAGCGCCAGAGGGAGAGGAGCCATCGCTGCCTTCTCCAGCGCCAGAGGGAGAGGAGCCATCGCTGCCTTCTCCAGCGCCAGAGGGAGAGGAGCCATCGCTGCCTTCTCCAGCGCCAGAGGGAGAGGAACCATCGCTGCCTTCTCCAGCGCCAGAGGGAGAGGAGCCATCGCTGCCGTCTCCAGCGCCAGAGGGAGAGGAGCCATCGCTGCCGTCTCCAACGCCAGAGGGAGATGGGCCATTGCTGCCGTCTCCAGCGCTAGGAGCAGAGCAGCAGGAGCTGCCTCTGTCTCCACCACCACCAGGAGCAGAGCAGCAGGAGCTGCCTCTGTCTCCACCACCACCAGGAGCAGAGCAGCAGGAGCTGCCTCTGTCTCCACCACCACCAGGAGCAGAGCAGCAGGAGCTGCCTCTGTCTCCACCACCACCAGGAGCAGAGCAGCAGGAGCTGCTTCTGTCTCCACCATCGCCAGGAGCAGAGCAGCAGGAGCTGCTTCTGTCTCCACCATCGCCAGGAGCAGAGCAGCAAAAGCTGCCTCTGCCTCCGCCACCTCCACCAGCAGAGGGTGAATACCTGCTGGTTCCACATCCACCGTCATGGGAAGGACTGCTCCTGCCCTGCCTCGCACCGCCCAGGGATGCCTGCCTCGCTTCGCCCAAGGATGCCTGCCTTGCTTCGCCCAAGGATGCGTGCCTCGCTTCGCCCAAGGATGCGTGCCTCGCTTCGCCCAAGGATGCCTGCCTCGCTTCGCCCAAGGATGCCTGCCTCGCTTCGCCCAAGGATGCCTGTTTCTCCGCATCGCCCAAGGATGCCTGTTTCTCCGCATCGCATGGGGCTGCCTGTTTCTCCGCATCGCCTGGGGCTGCCTGTTGCTCCGCATCGCCTGGGGCTGCCTGTTGCTCCGCATCGCCTGGGGCTGCCTGTTGCTCTGTCGCCTCCAGAGGGTCCGCTGCTGCTGCCATCGCCCCCCGAGGGTCCGCTGCTGCTGCTGTCGCCCCCCAAGGGTCCGCTGCGGCTGCCGTTGCCTGCTGAAGGTCTGCAGCTGCTACCTTCGCCTCCCGACGGTCCTGTTTTGCCTGGGGTCGCTACCAGTCCTGCCATGCGGCAGGAAATACTGTGGCTGGAGCCCCATGAAGGGCAGCTGCCGGCCACGAAGAAGGGGGGGAGGTCAGAATACCAGCTCCCCCAGCCGCACTTTCGCGGCAGGAAATACTGTGGCTGGAACCCCATGAAGGGGAGCTGCCAGCCATGGAAAAGGGGGGGGAGGTCAGGAGACCAGCTCCCCCAGCCGCACTTTCGCGGCAGGAAATACTGTGGCTGGAGCCCCGTGAAGGGCAGCTGCCAGCCATGAAGAAGGGGGGGGGGGAGGTCAGGAGACCAGCTTCCCCCGCAGCAATTTCGCTGCAGGAGAAAGGGTGGCTGGAGCCCCACGGAGGGGAGCTGCTGGCCATGAAGAAGGGGGGGCAGGTCTGGAGACCACCCCCAAAATTTTTCTGGCCAGAGGAACCGGCCTGTGCGTTGTCCACTGGGACGCTACAGTTGTTTGGGTGGGAGGAGGACATCCCACCGTGGCCGCCACCTTTGGCCCGTTGCTGCCCCTGTTCCTGCGCCGGGACTGCTAACCGGGACTTTGGGGACTAAGGGGGGAGGTGGCCGAAAAGTCCATGTGTGCTGCGCACAAGGGGGGGCATGTGTGGCGGAGTGTCCCACCCCTATGTATTATTATTTGTATTTTTGTTTGCGGCGCGGGTAAAAGCGCCGCGTCTTTTATTATTATATTTGAAAACCCCGTGAGGATGCATGGCTGATCAGCTACTGATTATTTAACTAGCTGACAGTCATGCATCCTTACCAAACACGTGCAGAGTCTGGCCGAGGGGTAATAAGATAATTAACAACTAGTTAATCCCTCGGCCAGAATATATAAACCTGCAGCTCTCTGCACTCGGGGTGGAGTGTACAGAGGAGAGTACGGAGAGAGCGAGCGAAAAATCACGACAGTGAAAGACGACTGCTAAACAGTATTTGTTTATTCGTTTGGCCCTTGTGCCTTTTTGTTTTGTGTTTTGTTGTTTTGTTTAAATCTTTTGTTTTGTTTATTAATAAATACGCTGAGTGCCGTTGCACTCAGCTTCAACCGCCCATCCATTGTTTTGGTTTCTACTTCCTGGTCCGTGACGTCACCACTGCGAGCCAGACTGCCACAATCCCGTGTACCAATCTCTATACACCAACATTAACACACGCAACATACACAGAACACAGAACACAGAAATGCACACAGGGGCGGAGCACATTGCCACAGGGGCAAATACTTTTTCATGGCACTGTATATATATGTTTCATATTGTACAGAATGGTATATAATATTTTTTGGGGCCATTTATTTAAGTTAAGCAAAATTAAGTCGATAGGATGTGCTTGATTTTTTCTCCTGCCTTAACAACTTTGTTTAGAAAATACTTTAAACAAAGTATGTTAAAGTGACATGGTCTTGAAATCGAAATGCTATATTAATGTTGTATACAGTGCATTTTTAAACATACACTGGCCGTGTGTAACTGTTAAGTGTATTCGTTTATATAACTATGAAGGGCTCCTGTTTTCTTTTCCTTGCTGGCTAGTGAAGAAAATGTGTTTAACAGCCAAATTGGGGTAAAACGTATAGAAACGTATAAAACGTATGAAAAGTGTTGTCAGTCAGAATACAATAATAAGACCCCAAGCCCTCTGCCTTTTTTCTGCCTTCCCATTTGTTTTGTCCACCAGTCACCACTGTTGCTACTTACAAAAATTACGTGGTGGTGGGGGTATTAGTATGAAATTGTAAGTCAGATTATATTTTGGGTCTTTGTAATGTTCGTGCACAAAGTTGTTCTACTCTAAAGATATTTTTTTATATATTCTCACAATGCGACTTTAAGTATTACACGTTTATGTACAAAATGTATAAACAAAACATTTTATTTACATCACTGTGTGAGTTGGTACAAATACATCTACTTTTAATCACTTTGTCAGCTGATGGTCCTATGTCTGTGATAATGACCATGTCTTCCTCTCTTCAATGGGAACAATACACATAAAAGCCATATACCAACAGTATATGGCACAAACACAATTTAGCTACTGCAATAAAAACCTCCACAGACAATTGTATGACAACTCAATTACTTTAACAGCCATGCTAAGAACCAGATAAACCATTGGCAATGTGCTATTAGGTCTGTACTGTTAGTCCCAGACTTTCCACTAGACTGTATACCTGCAAAAGCAACTTAAAAAAAACATTATTCCCATTTAGAAATTAGGTGGATTATAAAAAAAAAGATATATGGGCTTTCACTAAATGTTTTAATCGTGTGAAAATTGCATAATATGTAATTTCAAACAAAACAGAACAATAATACATTGTAATTAGGTAATACAATTCAAAGCTTGAAAAGTTGGATACAAAAATTAAATGCTTTATTACTTTTAGAAATACTGGAGTCGTGTTTAGTTTTAAGTAGTATTGTACACAGTACACTCGAACACAAGACTACACTAAAAAGGTACTACATTTTTTTTCTATTTTATTGATCACACATCAAAATCTGTATCAGTGCTACAGTTCAGTATCCTATGTCTTGTGGTAATTATTCATAAACTGTCTCAAACCTCAAAATCTCAAAATTCCCTCGTCATTTTAACAAACACATCTGTTGATCAGTCACTTAAATTAGTCATAACTGGAGTTGATAAAACATGAAGACCATTCTTTTTTTATATTTTATGAAAATGTATTTTCCTTGTGGCATTTACAGTAGCTTTCTAAGTTAATGCGTATGACATCAAGTTTAACAGCAAAATGTTTTTGTGGTAATAAACAAGCTGCAATTAACCTGGTATATGAAATAAAATAAAATACAAATATATAATCCAACTTCTCAAAACTGGTTTTAAAACCACAGAGTTACAACACATGATCAAATGCTTCACAACTGTTAAATACAAAAAAAAAAAAAAACATGACGGATGAGGTCGCAAGTAGAAAAAATATGTAAGTTTTACACAAAGCAAGATAAAGTTCAAAAGCACAGCTTTTGCCATTTTGGTAATATTGCAATCTTACAAACATATTGCATAGAATCTGTAAGAAAATATGTTTTTCTGTTGACTTAGATTACTATATACAGTACATAAGAAAATGACAAATAATGAACACAAAATATCAACTGATTTTAACCCCTGAAGACTTAATCAACAAATTGATGCCTGATTAAAATGTACGTTTATTTTTACCATTGGACAAACAAGCTTTTTTGTGTATCGTCGTTGAATAACGGTATATTTTCTGATGATGAAGAAGTATATTTTTCTACGAAAAACTGTTTAATTAGTTTTGTATTCTCCAGTCTGTATTATCTCTCATTTTAGGGTCTGCCATGGGTGGCAAATGCAACTGCAAAAAAAAGGGGATTACATCGGTCGCAGAGCTGGTAAGCAATGTATAAACAAGACATTATTGAGGCTACACACCATATCTGTTCCAGTATTCTCTATATATGCCAGGCATTGTTAATCATTATATTAATAACATATATTTTTATATTAGGAATATAATTTTATACAATTGTAACCTTCTTGTTGCCTGGATACTGACTTTTTTGTTTTGTTTCAACAATTGAAGTAGCAAAAAAAAAGTTACATGTTATATTACACAACCCATTCTTTGGTCTGTTAATAAACAGCAATTTTATAAGAACTGTAATGCTAGAATTTTATTAGTATGTTTGGACTGGAGTCAATGAAAATATACCTTTAAATAATGTGTAGCAGATGTTGCTGTACAATAGCTTTTCAGTTTATCATCCACACTAGAGGTTTTCAGACAATTAAAAAAAAAAAAAAAAATTCACCAACAATTTCAAAATATATTGTACACGATTCAAAGTATACAAAACATACTATATTTCATTGTAAAATATTATGAAACCTCAAAACACATACAAGTAGGCTGATGGATAATATAAAGTACGACCAAGCATTCTCAGCATTGCTTAAAATCTGGGGATTTTCTTTTGACTTTTTTTTAAATCTCTATATATACACACACACACATCACAATTTGTGCTTTTAGTGAAATAATAAAGAAATACATACTGTATATGAACTTTACTGAAGGTCATTCTGGGGTAAAAGTTTATTAGGTGGGGAATAACCAGGTCTTCTTAAGTTTGGAAATTATGTGCTTTACTGACAGTAGCAAAGGCACCTGTGTATTTATCTGTTTTAGAAAAGATATTACATCCCAAGCTCTCCATGTGCAGAATGTGTCCTGTATCTTCTGTCTTGCATTTCTTTTTTTCTGTGTTTATTAGTAGCTTTATTCAAAAAAGGCAACTTATTTTTATTTCTGCACAGTCTGGAAGAAATGGCTTTGGATGCCTTTTGTAATTCCTGATTTTCAGTTAAGGGGAGACAAACCAGAAATGCGAGAACAGTAACAAAGGCTTTTCTGGTGTAAGGTTGAGTCTGCTTTCAGCTCCACAAACATACATTGCTGGTGGACTGGCAGGTGGAAGATGTCCCTGCTGGAGAAAGGTACAGTTTTCCATTTGGGCAGACACACAGCTCGTAGACAATCTGTTTCGGACCCGTTGAACCAGGCGAGGAAGCAGCAAAGGTGCCATGTGGAAGATTGCCTAATCGGATTGTGTTTGCATTTAAAAATATCTGAGGAACACAAAAAATAAAATTATATATTACATTGGTCTATGGCAAATAGTTTTTTGTTTATATGTTATTGAAAGCTGTTTTGATAAAACAATAAAATGTTAATGCAAAGTAGATATACAATTTTTACACAATAATCAATAAAAAAGTTGAAAATTACATTCACATTTCTACAGTGCCTGTAAGTACTGTATACAGTTTATTCTTGTTATCATAAAAAGAATGGATGTCTACAGGATATAGTGTAAAATAGATAGAGATTCCATTTTTGGAATTTCACGTCCAGATCAAATAGAAATAATACTAATAAAAAAACAATATTGCAGACTCATTCACATATACAGCTATGGCCAAAGGTTTTGCATCAACCTATAGAATTAACTAATTTTGCTTCATAAACTCGAATGAAACATGCTGAATAATGTTACATTAACATATTGAATTACATACTGCTTGTAGTTTCCATATACTTAATGAAAAACTGACAAAAATTGAAGTGTGACATTTCGAAATCTAACATAGTCGTTGAAAGCCGTATCATTCCAGAGATGACAGACAAAGAGAAGGAGACGTGACACCTTTTATTGGACTAACTAAATTAGTCACAAGTTTTCAAGACCTCAAAGGTTTCTTCTTCACGTGAAAGTAGGAAAGAAACATTGAGGTTTACATTCAAAGGTGGCATCAGAACTTCAACAAAAAAAATCAATTTTGAATCACTACAGTTCTAATGGAAGGCAAAACGCTGTGTTAAAAAAACTGTGTAATAAACTATGAAAATAACAAAGACAAAATAAATAAATACATAAAATGCAAATAAGCACACAATTGTAACAGTACATAACAATATATGGAAAGAAATTATATATATATATATCTATCTATCTATATATTTTGAGCCAGCTGCCCAAAGTTTCGATATGTTGTACATATTTTTCTCAAGGGAGCCTGTGTATATATATATATATATATATATATATATATATATATATATATATATATATATATATATATACAGTCAAACCTGTATTAAGAGACCACTCAAGTCTAATTGTGTCCTCTTGTGGCAGGGCAAAGTTGTCCTGCCCCTTTAATGGAAGGGGTCACGTGATTGGCGACCATTCTGGCTCTGGAGTGGAGCTACAGACCAGAGCTGGAATGGCCGCCAATTAAACACATGATCCCAATCACCAAATTGGGGGATTATATTATTAATTGTTTAATTGGCCCAGCTGGCCAATATAAAGCGGGCCATGCTGCAGCACGGGAAAAAGGGAGGAGAACAAAGGAGAAACACTGAAGTACTGGGGGCTGTGTGTTTGCTGTTTTCATGACTGTGAGTTTTGTATGTTTAGTTTAAGATATTTCTGTTTTGTTTAAATCTTTGTTTTGGCCATTGTGCCCTTTATTTTGCCGTGTGGCGTTTCTTTGTTTTATTTATGTTTTGGTTTATTAAAAATAAACCCCCATTTGCTAAAATACTCTGCCTCTGAGTCTTGAGAACGCCAGTATCCTCTGCCATCCTGTCACACCTCTTAACACAGGTGGTCTCTTAAAAGATGGCCCATAACTTATGAATTTTATATTTGTCTCTGACATGCTTTCCTGTAATTATGTACGTCTTACATACACTGTAAAAGCCAGAAGATGTAATATGAACAAAATGAAGTATGTAATTTAATAACATTCATTTAGATAATGCATTTACAAAACAAATTATTATGTCTCAGGTCACACAAAATGTTTTTAATCCTTTGCAAATTTCAATGCCTGTGTCTGCCTTTTTGGTACATGTTGATTCATTGCAACCTGAAAGCAACAGCAGCATATAAGCATAAAATATTTTTCGATTACCGCACATGCTAGTAAGTATTATAAGTATGGCTTGAAGTTTTCGGTGTTTATTTTCCTTTTAACGGTTTCCCTTTAAGTCTTAAGCTGCTAATCCTAATTATGAGAACATTCTGTTAAATTAGTGAGAAAGAACAACACAACACGAAATGGACACATTGGAAGCTATCTAGTTCCCAGGCAAGTGTGAGAACGAAATGCAAAACACCGTGGGGTGTTGAGTTAACCGAGGCTGACTGTGTGTGTGTGTGTGTCTATATATATATATATATATATATATATATATATATATATATATATATACACACACATATACATATATATGTACACATACACACATATATACTGCATATATATATGTATGTGTATATATATATATATATATATATATATATATATATATATATATATATAATATATTCTTTCAAAAAAACTTGCATGTGACAGAGAAAGAATGATTCTTGGCGTTAGATCTCCCTTCCAACCTGTGAGGGCGCTGTGTAAAGGGAACAGAGTATCTTGGACTGGATGGCCTGACAATTCATTCCCAGGGTTAGGCGGAAGTTGGCCATCTAGACAGGGGGCAGAGCTATGGCACACTAAATCATCGACCTGGAAGAAAAACGATGTGGCAGCTGCAGATTGGAGGAGCGGTTGCACTCGTTAACCAAGGGGTTATGGTCATAAGGGGACGTAGCGAGGTAGTCTGTTCCTTTATTGTGGTTACGCTAAACCGGAAGGACCTTTGATTTTGTAAACAACCATGAGTGTTTTGTTTGTTTTGTCTGTCTGTCTAAAACCCTGTTATTTGTTCACTAAGACTAGACAGCTAACACGATCCGGAGCTGTCGCTGTACCTGGATTATCGTTTTTCATTGATCATTGTATTACTCCTGCACCTGCACACTACTTACCACTTACCACTTAGCCACAATGCATCATTTAGGGTTGATATTAAAATGACAAAAGTAGGGAAATGCGCTGTTAGGATTTTTAATCCTAACTCTGCATTCCCTCCCACCCCCTTACAAGCTGTGGAAAGGGCCATGGCAACACAAGCAACCACAGACAGCCATCATCAGTTAAGACAAACAACATACAACTCTGCAGATAACACAAGAGCCATCCATCATCATGGTCCACTAGGTATATGAGGTCTGCTGCCATGCCAGTGTGTTGGGGGTATGTGTATATCTGGGCACTGCTTATGCAGGTTTAGTAGGAGACAGATGCAAAATAGTGGCATCACACTGTACCTCTGAATTCCACTGACATGATCAATGTCTAGAGTGGCATCCACATGTTTGATGTGTGTCAGTTGTTGGGTGGGGGGTGGGGAACTGCATGCAGGGCAACACAAGAGGAAATGTATATGTATGGTAAATCGTGAGACACAGGTGCATGACAGAAGGACAACCAGTAATGCTGTAATATGAATCTATGTCCTAGCACAACTTTCTGTTGTATGGAATTGCAGATGTTCAATGGCATAATTCAGTCTTTTGCAAGGGAGGAAGGAGTGATGGGCCGGCATTAGCATTCATAGTAACATGGTTAGGGGGAATGGGAGCACTTTAAGAACAGTTCATTCATGCAACATATGTATGACACAATGATATTCTCGAATGCAAAAATGGAAGTATTTGAGGTACACTGTTATGAAACTGTGTTTACATGGGTGAGTGGAATGTGCTGTATCATGTCAGTTTGAGAGGGCAGCACATGTTTTTGTGTAAAAGAGTAAAGAAAAAAATACATTATCTGGAATCAAATGAACTGAAGCACAATCTCGTAAATGCATCATTGTATTACAGATTTAATAAAAGTGCAAATGCAATGAAAGTGAAACATAACATTTCTCTTTTGCAAAACAAATAATACTAACTTTACTATTTAAGAACACAGTATATATTCAGTCTAAATCAGATTGGCAGACCTTTGAGATCTTGAAAACTTGTGATTAATTATTGTTTAGTTAATCCAATAACATGAAATTACGGCTTCCGGTAAATTTTGCAATATCATTTTATAGTTACTTTGATTACGTGATGTTACATAAACTATCTAAAGTTTTTTTTGTTGTTTTTTTTTTTTTAAATGATGTCTCAATTCTGTGTCATGCAAAACTTTTGGCCATAGCTGTACAGCACATTGTTGTACAACTACAGCAAAAAAGAATTCTCTCCACACAAAGTCTTGCTATATTACGCTTTGTCAAAAGTGTTTCTCCATGCTATGAGGCATATCTACCACTTACAGGATGAAGCCAGTCAGCCCACAGTATAAGCACATAAACACACTTTATTATTGCTATTTTAAAATCCTGATTATACTGCCAGCTTCCACTTTTTTTGTTATTGGACATTTTTCCAATTCTGACCAGTAAAGAAAAAGGTGGGGATATGTGCGCAGAGACATACCACAGTAAGAAACCCAATTACACAACGTAATCCTGTCTTCTTTCCTGACATGGCATATCTCCACAGACACATATATACAAGATCCCTTCTATTGAAGCTGTGTGATAAAGCCAAAGGTGCAGTAAAAGGGATTTCTAAAGACTTATGTTGCAGCTCTGCAAATGTTATGAATAAGAACATAATATATATTGTGGTTAAACTTGGATGACAATACACCACTGTGAAGCAGATATGTGGTTGTATTTCAGTGACTTTCCCAAAATGATGGCAGAATGATTTACAGAGCAAGAGGCCGTGAAGCTGTAGTACATACAGTAGGTGTGAATGTGGGTTATTGTTTTATGATTTAATATGAGGGGTAGTTTCTAATTTATTATTAGTTACAAATGGTTTGGAAAATTTAACATATTGCAAAATCTCACTGAAAGGTTTAGGAACATGGCTCTTTGGGCTTAATTTAAGTTATGTACCATTTTTTGTAAAAGAAAAAGAAAATGGTAAACATTATAACACAGGCTTGTATTTTTGATTAAAAAAAACACCTTCAAAGATTTGCATACAATAGTTTGTATGTAACAACATGAAGTAACTCTGTTTTTTTAAAATAAGCTAAAGCCTTTTAGACTTTTTTTTTTTTGAGTATGTAATTCCATATGTTAACTTAACATTATTTAGCATGTTTCATTCAAGTTTATGAAGTGAAATCTGTTAATTCTAAGGGTGATGCAAAAGTTTTAGCCAAAGCTGTACTTTCCAAAGGTAAACATTATTTAAAAAGATTTGCTTTTACTTTATATTAGGTTAATTTCAGGACTTAAGCTTTTTTCAAGGTTTTCATTATGCCTGTATACACACATCTCTGTGGTCCAGTGGTTAAAGAAAAGGTCTTGTAACCAGAAGGTCCCCGGTTCAAATCCCACCTCAGCCACTGACTCATTGTGTGACCCTGAACAAGTCACTTAACCTCCTTGTGCTCCGTCTTTCGGGTGAGACGTAGTTGTAAGTGACTCTGCAGCTGATGCATAGTTCACACACACTAGTCTCTGTAAGTTGCCTTGGATAAAGGTGTCTGCTAAATAAAGAAATAATAATAATAACTAATTTTATTTTACCAAAGAAAAAAAATGACACGACTGGCAGTTTTTTTAAAGGTGTTTTTGTGTTGGTATTTCAGTTGTCTTTTGTGTTTTTTGGGGGTCTGTTTGGGTCATAGTCTTACTATTTCACTGTCTTTGCAAAGGGCTAAAAATAAAAAGCAGATAATTTACTGCTTGAAAAGCAAAGCAATAGTATATCTCGTCCAATCTCGGAATAGGTGGTAGAGCCTTTCAGCTACCACTAATTATTGTAATATTGGTATGCTTTACCTTTTGTACATGAGTTGCATCTACTTAAGCAACTAGCTTAAATGTTAAATATGATATCAAAAAAGACAAAGTTGTTCTAATTTATTCTCAGATTAATTGTAAATAAACACTTGATGTAGTAGACAAGCTCACCTGTCCCTCTGTGGACTCAAGCTGCAGCTCTTTTCGACAGGTTGCCTTGAAGTCCCCTGCATCAGCACTAATTTCAACCCCCTTTGGAGCCTCCATTGTAAGGGTCCGTGTTGGAGATTCAAGCCTGTAAAATGTGCACTGATGAGTAAATATCAGGTTATATAAAACACTTCCACTGTCAATACATTTAGTCTCTCTGGTATTGAGTTTAGAAATAGATTAATCTATGGATTTGTTACATAATATGCTTTCTGTAAAGCCATCTGCAGTGAAATGAAATGGTTGTATAATTGGTCAGTATGTTACAGGAACATTTATGATACAGTTGAAAATTATAACAATATTTTGTGACTGATTTGATTAAAATGATTGGAGAAAAAGGAGTTTAATTTCCTCTCTAAATTCCTAGAGGAATAAACTCTTGAAAATGTCAAGGAAGATACATAATGGTGTTGTCAACATGAATAAATTACATGCTGCAGCCTAAGCATTCAGGTTATACAAAACTTCAGTTTAGAGCAATAAAACATATAACTTTGAAACCCACAATGAGTAACTAAAGACATGGGGGTAGGTGTACTAAGATGGGCCGGTCGCAGCGCAAACAACACTTAACAAAGTGGATATGTTGTTGTATGTACTAAGAGAAGATATGTTAATGAAAAGAGCCGCAATATACTAATTTAAATATTTGTTACGTCTTCTTAGCGAGATCTCTAGCGTACATTGCGAGAGTCGTAAGACATTGTTCAAATAATTAGCAGGAGCTGATCTGTGGTTTGCTGCAGTAAAGGGTGCCCGAAGGTTAACGTCTGCGCAAGCAAGGGTGCAAGAATCAAAATAACATTGTTTTTGTTAAATGTAAACGTCATCTGTACAATGCATTCTGTTCCGTCTTCATTTTTACCTATTTTAATACTGTTATATATATATATATATATATATATATATATATATATATATATATATATATATATATATATAAATGAAAGGCAGCTTAATCCCATCCAAATCTATAGTGGGTCTATAGTGGGGCCCCCACCTTCGCCCCCAAATAAAAAATGCTACTAAAAAGCTTTTTATAATCATACAGGAGTAGCCCCTCGCTAAACCGGAAATATTTGTCTGACATTAGGAGGTGTCGGGTTTAAAAAAATGAATAAATATCGCACACACATACATTTATCGTGCTTAATGTATTTTAAATGTATAAATCATTGCACTGAAATAACACTAATGTGTTTTGGGTAGGTGTAATAAAGTCATTCAAGGGTACTATATAAGCTTGAGGGTGGAAAGAGCTTTATGCCCTGTGATTTCACTGTACAACCACTAGAGGTCTTGGCCTGACTACAAGAAACTACATTGCCCAGAAGGCCACAGGGTTTGGCTTGTTGGCCCAGTCAATTGATTTATTGTTGGCAGGTGGACTTAAATCAGGTAATTACAAGCCCTTTAAAAAGGGACAGGTTCAACCCATCTGGGAGAGGTGTATGGAAGAAGGGTATATGTGTGTGGAGCTGGAGAGAAAAACAAAAGATAACAAACGCGTTGTTGAAGAAATTAAGTTTAATATTTGTTTTTGTTACGGGTAAACGGCTAGCTGTCCCGTGGTTAGACAGGGCTTCCTTATAAAAGTTAAGTTAGCACTCCTTGCCGGAGTTAGGCTTTTGTTTTGTTTGTTTGTTTTGTTATAGTGAATTAAAATATATAAATAAAGAACACCAAGAGTGTTGTTGAACTGCAACTCAAGTCTCCTATCTGTGGTTTACTACAAGACCTACTACACCTCGGGGTCACATTAGGGATCACAGTAGGCTACACATTACATTATGAAAAAATATATAAATCTATACAGTACGCCTATACAGTATACAGTACAGTAGTAAAATCAAATGAACACCTAGTGCACAAAATAAATCATGCTGCTGCATTGCACACATTGGTGTAATATGAATGACAAATGTGTAATTGAAACTACCAGTTAATGATTATTATTATTATTATTATTATTATTATTATTATTATTATTAACTTGGCAGCCTAGATAACACATAATAGATCATGGTGGCGCATTGACGAGTTACGATACTTATAGCAGGACAGTCAATTATCGTTAATACGAATTTCAAGGAACAAGCAACATTATACCATGCATTATACCACTAAATCGTATTATCATGAGTAGCCTATAAGCCAAATGTATACTCTCCAGTCCTGTTCCTATACATATGCTCAGCATGAGCTGGAGGGGTTAGCGGAACATGTGTGCAGTCTATTGCTCCCTGGTTTTAGGGAAAAATAGGTATTTCACTGTTCGCCTCAAAAATGCATTGAGCACAACTGGCAATGCACGAGAAAAGGTGGACTGGGAAATGCCAGCAACAATTGCGACTGTTTAAAACATGTTTTCAAAAGTTCTTAAAAAATGAATGCAATTGTAAATGTTGCAATTGTCTGCAGCTTTCATAAATCTCAATCTAATATTTTAGAACCCTGATTTGCACTATCTCCACCCCCTTACATAACTACATATTCATCTGTGGTTGAACCGCAAAGAAAAACTGCTGCCACAAAGCATTCCCTAAAAAGTCACAAATAGCATTCTCCTGTTTAGTACATTTCACCCCAGACTTCTGACTTGTCTGCAACTGGTTTGAGACTATTGCGACAGGCGCAACACTTTAGTACACCTACCCCATGACTTATACTGTTGCCAAAATAAACGAAAATGCCACACTAAATGTTATAAGTCATGTTCTTTCAAAAACAGAGCAGTTTCAGTACTGTGATGCGTCCAGAAGCCAGACTGCAGAGATTCAAGCAGATTGTTATCTGTGAGATGTTTCATCAGCTGACTGGCTACAGCCCTTTTGAGAGTTTTGGAGAGAAAAGTGAGATTGGAGATGGGCCGGAAATGAGATAAGTCAGCCAGGTCGAGTGAGGGTTTTTTTGAGTACCAGCGTAACCCGGGCAAGCTTAAGGGCTGCAGGAACTCAGCCTGAGTCCAGGGACAGGTTGAGAGTGTGCATAATGGAAGGAGTAAGATCAGAAGCACAGGGACGGACAAGATTAATCGTCCAGGGGGCACGTGGCAGTAGTTGTTTTCAACAGTACTCTGGAGACATCAGCAATGGAGAGAGGAGAGATCAGGAGGGGCAACCAGAGGAGAATCAAGGTGGTCAAGTATTAAACTGTGTTTGTGGCGGGAGAGTGTAGAATAGATGTCAATTTGTCAATTTTGTTCAGAAAGAAAGAGGAGAAATCATGACAGGTAAGAGAGGAGGATGAACAGATGGATCTATCTGTGGCTGGATGTAGGATTTGGAGATGGTCGGTCCAGATCTCTCTGTGAACCGTTAGTCTAGACGACCTCCAGTTGCGCACGAGCTTGCAGCAGGCAGATTTAAGCAGTTGAGGTTCGAGGGTGTACCATGGGCAGTTTCAATCTTTCTTGATGGTTCTGGTTCTAAGCGGGGCAACAGTGTCGGTGATCTCAGTAAGGGTGGCGTTGTAGAGAGTCACCGCATCGTCAACTGAGGACGGGAGAGTACCAGTTAAAGGGGATGAAGATCCACATCCCGAGAGCTTCAGAGGATTCAGCAGATTCTTGGGAAGGAAGAAAATAACAGTATTAGTAGCGGAGGAAGGAGCAGGAAGATTAATATTAGCAGTGATTAGGAAATGGTCAGAGAGAGAGAGAGATATCTGAGACGGAGAGATTGGAGACGTTAAGACCCCTGATGCTGTGCAGAACCAGGGTGTCTTCGGGTGTGGAGACGTTGACAGATCAGTCACTAGGAGGGAAGAAGGCAAGTCAACATGAATGTTGAAGTCACCTAGGAGTAGGATTTTGTCAGTAGAAGTGCAGACGAGGGAGAGGAATTCCGAAAACTCAGTAATAAAAGTAGTTATTCTTTGGTGGACAGTAGATAACAGCAAGGGACATGGGAGAGGGGAGCTTGATGGCGAGATGCTCAAATGAAGAAAAGGCTGGCAAAGGGAATAGCCATTTGGGGTGGCTAGATGCAGCTAGTGCATGTTGTTTACAGAGTGCCAGGTTTCAGCTAGACAGAGAAGATCAAGCTTGGCATCAGTTATAAGTTCACTTAGAAGCAGAGATTTGTTAGTCAGAGAATGACAATTGAAAAATGAGATTTTCAAATTTGTAGCAGGCAGCGTAGGGGGAGAAAGAGTTAGTAACGGTATCTGCAGCAGGTACTTACCAGTGTTCATTCTAGGACAGGAGAAAGAGTGAGCACGCTTTGTCCAGGGGATCTAGACGTTAGGTGTCAGAGTAGGGATGAGGCCTCTAGTAGCCATTGGGAGAGATTAGGAAACGATCCTCACTCTAACTGTCCTTGCTCTGACTGCCACAGCTCAGACTGTCCTTGGACGTGTGTCCCTTAGACTGGCTGGCGTTCTAAGATACTGTTTGCCAATTTATACTGCCCTGCAGGTTTACAGCTGGTCCAGTTTACATGCTATGAAAATTCACTTCAATCTACCACAATCTAACACTTTAGAAAATAAATTACTTCAACCAGCTGATGTATTTACATCAGCAAACAAGAATTCAAATTTACTTACCAATCGCTATTTTGTTCCTTCTAACTGCAAACAGCAACAGAATCCACATACTAAGCAGGTCAGTCCCTTGAATCAACTGATTAGCCAAAGGAAAACACAATTAATGTGAACACTGCAGTCAGCTAAGAGGCACGCCCAAACAACAGACTTGATGATCGCTGACCAGTTTACACTCTATCAAAATTCACTTCAATCTACCACAGCTCTGATTCTGAACACTTACTTCATTAATTACTTCAACCAGCTGATGTAGTTACAAGCATTTAAATATATCCCCCTTGTGCGCAGCAGTCTCCCTTCTCTGTAACCGGCAGTTACCTTTTCTTGGGCTCTGGTCACAGAATTTCTGGCAGTGCAACTGCTGCTGCTGGATACAACAAAGCCCCTGGTGATGACAAGCAGGCATCCCCAGGCGGCGTGAAGGCCTCCCTGGGCGATGGCGAACCGGCACCCCCAGACGATGGCGAGCAAGCATCCCCAGGCGATGGCAAGCTGGCCTCCCCAGGCAATAGCGAGCAGGTAATCTCCCTCTAGCGGTGGAGGCGGGAGAAGCAGGTAGTCTCCTATCTCTGGAGACTGGTGCGGCTCTCCCTCGGTCACTGGATACTGATGCGTCTCTCCCTCGGTCACTGGAGACTGGTGCGACTCTCCGTCGGCCACTGGACACTGGTGCGGCTCTCCCTCACAAACTGGAGACAGTGGGGCTTCTCGCTCTCTCGCTGGAGACAGGAACTGGTGCGCCTTTTCTTCTTTTCCCTGGAGGAGGGGGCAGTTGACCACTAAGTGGCCCCACTCCCCGCAGGCAGGGCACATGGTCAAGGCCTTGAGAGTGCGGAGGTAGGCCTCCCAGCTGCCCTCCGGTTGTTCCTCCTCCTTTTCTCCGGGGCAGAGGCAGTGACGGGAAGGGCACCAACTCGACAAGGCGAAAGTAGCCGTCTCTGCAGCCCCCATGCTGTGCCTGTGGCGCCAGTTCCACCTCCTGCCATGGAGGGGGTTGGTCGGGTGCTATGTGCCCAACCTCACCAAAGGCAAAGCACCATTCCTAACCTTTTAGGCAGGTGAGGCATACGTCCAGCGTGGCAGAGATGCAGCGGGACTTGCGACCAGCCCTGCGCTGCTGTTGTCCCACCTTCTTTTGGCTCTTTCTCCCCATTTTTTTACATTTATTTATTTATAATCCTTTTTCCTTTTTATTTTTATTTTCAATCTAAAAAAAAAACCCTGAGGTACTTTGCTGGTCTGACTCGTGGAGGTGTTGTTTATCCCACGCAAGACACCATATGTGACACGGATGGCTGGTGGTGACATCAGACCCGGAAGACAGTGAACACAGACAGCAGTGCTGATGCACTGATGCGCACGTTGGCCAAAAAGACAAACAAAACAAACAAACACGGAAACAAACAAGTATCGTGCGGGTCTAAACTAGCATGCGTAGCAATTGTTATTCTAAGCTTTATTGCTTTGGTTTACCTCCCGACCCTCATTCCACGGCCGAACACACAACCTCAAATGAGTGATCCGTGCATCTATATATACAGCTGCGCTGGGATTCAATTGCTAATTAATCATTCACTTGAATCCCAGCAAGTGAACTAATTTGTGCACTCCCCGTGTTCACATCGTAGTACACATTTTATCGGTTTGTACAATCCCCGTGCCTAAATACAAATATACAGTTTAAGTCACGTGCTACATAGCCCAATTTATACCCCATGCACCATGATATCCACACCAACAATAACACACCACACGCAACATAACCCGCAAAAATACACACAGGGGCAGGGGGACACCGCCACACAGGTCCTTTTTTAAAGACAGCTTTGAAGTTGCTCTTACACAGCTCTTGGAAGATTCACATTTAAAAAACAATTTCACAACATATTTAAAACAAACAAATATAAAATGAGCATTATTTCATACCGAAGTACTTTCAAAAACAACTATAGACTCAAGTGTAAACAACACAAAATTTTTAAGAAAGTACTTACTTAAAGAAAAAGTAACCAAATACACAGTACAATCTGTCTAATCTTGCCACTGTGCATATTGACATTCTATGTTCGCATAATTTTGGGGCACCAACCAAATTGAAATTAATGGTGTGATTCCCTGGACAGTGCTCCTACTCTACAAAGTGTTCAAATAGTACAGTATTATATTTTACAGTACCTCTGTAAACCAGCACACTGTATTATCTGGTACAATTTTCTGGTCCCAAGTTATACTGGGTAAGACATAGGCTATACAATATTGGATTCTAGAAGTTCTGAGTTCTGTTTTACCCTTCGATGGTGAATGACTGCAAGTAACATATTTTACAGTTGAGATGTTAATTGTTAGTGTTTTCTTCCCTTCTGTTGTTTCTGTGCTCCATGGAAGGATAGCATTTCTGTCAAGGCAAGCGGCAGATATAGCAGACACAGGAGACGGGAGATTGCAGTTCAAAACATGGTAGCACACATTTATTCAATTACAAACAAATCAAACAAGTAAACAAAATGTCAAAAAAACAGTACACAAGCTAAGGCTATCCCGGTGTTCTAACACCACACCACAACCTGCTACTCTGGCATGTATGTATGATCTTAACCCAGGAGCTGCCACACTTCTCTCAGCAGCAAATGTAGTAGCAGCCACATTTTGCACTCTCAGTGGGTCTTGGGCACGATTTAATTAATTTTGAAGCAATATAAGTTATAAGAATCATAGTTATCATGATCAGATGGATGTTACAATGAAATTGACTTCCATGGCAATGATTGACTCAATATAAAGTCTGACTGATGATATTGAACCTTGCTGCTCTTGGTGCTTTGGGGGCAGCAGTGTGGAGTAGTGGTTAGGGCTTTGGACTCTTGACCGGAGGGTCGTGGGTTCAATCCCAGGTGGGGGACACTGCTGCTGTACCCTTGAGCAAGGTACTTTACCTAGATTGCTCCAGTAAAAACCCAACTGTATAAATGGGTAATTGTATGTAAAAAATAATGTGATATCTTGTAACAATTGTAAGTCGCCCTGGATAACGACATCGGCTAAGAGATAAATAATAACAATAATATCCATTATATGCTATAATGATGTACAACTGTGCTGTGTGCCCATGGACATTTTGGACATGATAGCATATAAGTTATTCAAGAAACATAAAGGTCTGTCTCTCACAACACCCCCCATCCCAATCTGATGAAAATGTATTAACACTATCATCATTGGCCAAAAAGCAAATAAAAAATATTAAATATTCAATGTAAGTCACATGAATTTGCTGCCATTGTTTTGTGTAAATTCAACACGTGCCTGTTAAGTCTGTGAGTAATTTACTCATTAGTATTGAAACGATGTATTTGTGTTTGTAAAATATAACACAGGCTTAGTATCTCGAGTACTTGTGAGTGGTGTTTTCGGTATAAATTAGCCATTGCATTTACACTGCAACACTATCTCGACTTCTTTTGAGAATAAACTATTCAATCATAAGTAGGTTTTATTAACTAAGCATTTGCAAGGATGCAAAGGCTTTGTCATTTTATTGTAATGTTTAAAATAACATTATATGGCATCAGTTTAAAAAAATGCTGTATGTACAAAGTAGTCTATTGTATCTTAATAGGCGCTTGTACACATAGGGCCTGTGACAGGGAGCCCCGCCCCTTTGTATAAAAGTGCAGTATATTATTGGTATTATTACTGTTATTTTCATTATAATTATGGCTGTTTTGTTTTGATAATGTAACTATCTGTATTGGCTTTATTATTGTGATTTGTTGTTATTATTGTTATGATTTATTACTGTTTGGTTTGCAATCGTGTATTATTTAAATATGTATTATTGTTTCTAATGATTTGTATTTGTGTGTGCAGAAAGGTGAAAGCCGTCTGTCACTTTATTGTTTGTTTTGGCAGGGAGACGGTTAACTTCCTCTCCCTGCCTACATGTGTGGAATGCAGGTGGTCGGGAGATAAGTGATTGCCAATTGTCTCATTAGGTCCTGACCACCTGGTATATAAGGTCTCGCTCTCAGAGCATGTGGAGAGAGCGTAGGAAGAGCTCGGGAGATAAAATAAGAGAAGAATCTAAATATACAATTGTTACCAACTTGTAGGTACTCGTTTGTTACAGTTTATTTTCGCTTTATGTTGTTTTGGCCAGCATGCACTTTCCTTTTGTATTTTGAAAGTGTTTTGTTTTATTTTGTTTTTGTTTATAACTAATAAAGATACTGCATTGCCACTGCAGTTTTCAGTGTAACTGTGTACTGCTTCCTCGTTCTGATGTCACCACCCATACCACACCCCTCACATCCTGACATGGCCTCATTTACGAAAGGGCACTAAACATTATGGTGCACCATAATTGCAATTAGTGTGCATGTTCAACATTTCTGTATTTACTATTGGAATTATATTCATTATCGCGTGCGACACTTGGTATATTATGGAGCGCACTAAATTTAGTGCTTCACACTATGGTAATCAGAATGAATATGTGATTGTTATGGTAATGCATGCTGATGTATTTAAATGAGCATTCAGCACAGAATATTGAGATGAGCTGTATTCACATGGTATTTAATAAAGGATGTTAATTTTAGTGCACGCAAGTGATCAATTATTGGTGCATAAAAAAACTACTGATGTGCAGTTCGATTCTTTTTACTGACTCGATTTGTTTGATTCATTCAGTTTAGTGAATCAATTCAACAGATTTGCTCGTTTGATTCACTAACAAAAAATAAATACATCTTGCTGAATTACTTGGTGTGGCAGTGTGCCCCGCCCCTGTGCGTATTTTGTGTTTTATGCTGTATGTGGTGTGTTTTCATGTTGTCTGTTTTATGTGGATACAGTGGTGCATGGAATATAAACTGGGCTATGTAGCACGAGTGTTGTAATATGTATTTAGGCACGCGGATTGCACAACCACTTCACGTGCAGATACAATGTGTATTAGTGTGTGAGCACAGGGGGTGCACAAATTAGTTCATGTGCTGGGATTCAAGTGAATAATTAATAAGTAATTGAATCCTGGCACAACTGTATATATAGGTGCACGTTTCACTCACTCAGGTTGGTGTGTTCACAGTGGAGAACGGGAGAGAGAAGAGAGAAATAAATTATAAAATCAAAACAAATGGTACTCGTGCGGGAGGACTTGCACAACACTTGTTTTGGGGTTCGTCCACCGTTTTTTTGTCTGTCTATTTGTTTTGGCCACCGCGCCGTTTCTTTTGTTGAGTGTTTTGTTAAATCTTTTTATTTATTAAAACGCTCAAACAAATACATTAACATTTAATTTCACTTGCAGTGCTGTGTGTTTCTTCCGGGTATGACGTCACCGCTCAGGCCAGTTTGCCACACGTGGTTATGAAAATTTGTTTGAACGGAAAAAGTCCAGAAATGATAATTGATTTTCTAGGTAGTTGTGCTTACACATTAAATGGTATACAGTTAAAATAAAATTAAAAAATGCTACATTTTAGTAAAAATCCTTAAGGAGAAAACTTTAGAATATGAACTATTTATTTTCAACTATGTCATTCATGCAACCTATTTAATAACCTGCAATTTACAAAAATAAAAAGTAACAGCTATAGTGTATGAAATTAAGAAGTAATAGTCGATTTCTTACTTTCCTTTTTATGCAGGATTATACAGAGGGAATTGCACATACAGCAATAATATGTGTTATTTATTCTGCCAGTTGCAATTAAGTACGTAAAGATATTTTTGTATGTGTCTGTCGTGGGAGTAAACGATACTTCCAGGGTTCCGATACATTTTTAACTACCTTGTATTCATATAGTAATGGTGGGGCAGCCGCAACACAAGCGACCGGCGAAAATATGGACTTAATAATGGACTGGGGACAGGGTTGGGAATTTGCTGTGTGATGTTTGTGTGTTGTTGTGCTTCGTTCTACGCTGTTGTGAATGTGTTTCGCTGGCTAATCGCTCTCCCTTTTTCCATGAGCAGCCTGCCTGCCTGTCAGTTTCTGTGTGTGTGTGTGAGGGGATACTGATGGGCCAGTGGGTGAGTGATGCGTGCCAATTGAGGAGAGTTGAGTTGGGAGTATAGTATGAGAGTCAGAGAGAGAGAAAGAGATAAGAAAAGGGCATGAAAAGACACATTGAGACAAAAAGGAGGTCAATAAAAATAGCAGCTTTCACTGCTTCAACTGCACACTGTTGTCTGTCAATTTCTTCCCTCTGAACCCATATACAGCCGATACACACACAATATCTTCTGTGTGTGTGTTTGCATATCTTTTTTTTGGGGGGGGGGGGGGGGGGGTTGTGTCCCTTCAGTCTTTGTACAAAGTAAAATCAGAACAGTGTCACATTTGTCCAGTGCACTGGGATTTCTCCCAGCCTATGTTTAGTTGGATTCACAGGCTCCCTGCCATTAAACGCTGTAGCTACTCATGTGTATAATACAACTACATGCCCTGCTAAAGCTCACAGGGAATTATATTATATTTCCCACACAGAGGACAGGTTTACAGGACGTGAAAGTGGGTTTCTACCAGGTTGCTGGCTTCCCCAATGTGATGGGTGCTATTGATGGTACCCACATAGCACTGTCACCCCGATCCATGGAGCCTGTTCTCCAGGGTGACAATGCTGAAAGGAAAATATATTGTATGTGCATTAAAGGACAAAGGAAAAAGGCTTTTTTTCCTTTTTTTACATCACATTAGGAATACATGTTAAAATTAAAAAGTAAGCAGTGCAGTTTCTTTTAGTTATCTTTTTACTTTTGTTTTCGTTTTCTCTTCCTTCATTTTCTCTCGCCCCTGTTCCTCCTTCCTGAACACCCACCCCAACACAGAAAAAATAACAACCTTATATACACATGCACATAACAATAATTACAAACCTCAAACAATAATTGAATTAACACTAGAACCGCCGCAATTATACTGATGCCTAAAACCGCTGCTGGCAGTCATTATTTCGGTTACATTTTAAACAACATCAGTATTAAAATGAAAGACAAACTATCGGATACAACTCAAAAGTTTTATTCAAGCACATCATATCAAACATCTGAACAGCTGAAACACCACATTTAAGTGAACAATTAAACATTAAAACTAGGTGTGTAAACAGGTATATGTACATACAAACTTCTCAACTTTTCCTGTGCATTTACCACATACTGCTCTTTCACACTGAGCACAGATAGTAGAAGTTTTATTTTTATTCTATTTAGCTACCTGGCATTGTTTTCTCGTGTGTCACTGGGTGCAGCACTGAATCCAGGTTAATTTGCATTTGTTTGCTGCTTTGCAGTTTTCTGATTGAAATGTTTCTGCCAAAGCTCTGTGGCTAGCTTCAAGATGAAATCTCTCCTACTGATATTGTCCCCTGTGCATTCCTTGTACAAAACGAAGGAATTGATGGCTGCCAGGTACAGTACATTGTAAAATACAGCAACTAGCCACTGGCGAGAACTGGCTTTCACTGAGTACTGACATGCCATCTGGTCTAACACGTCCACTCCGTACTTTGTGTCATTGTAGAAATCCACGGTGTTCATTTCTTTCTTGCCAACAGTCCCGATGGCATCTGACGTATGAAAGGAGCTGACAATAATTACATTATTTTTCGGCTTGCACTTGTAAACAGTTAGCGTAGCATAGTCATTGTGTTTCAAAATTGCACTGGAGTACAGCTGTGCAAGTTTTGCGCAGATGGTGGAAACACTCTTCTTTCTTTGTTTACTGTTACAACCAGGCTGTTTTTTTTCTTCTTTTGCCAATCATCATTTTGTATCCTATGTGCCTCTGCTACAGTTCAGCGTTGAATGTGGTGTATCATTTGCATATCGATCAACAAATGAAAATCACTGAGTACTTCGATGTTACATTTTGCGTACGATGTGGGACCTGAGGTTTCAGTCAAAACATTTTGTGAAGCCCGTCTTCCCACAGCGTCAACACCAGGATTTATAATTTTCCAAATAGTGCCATCCTTCCCAGATTCCTGAAAGCCTGTTCGTGCTGGCGATGCAGCTGGAGTCGCTGTCCTTGGTACTGCTGCGGGTGAAGCGGTTGGCATGGCTGGCACGCCTGCAGCTGCTACAGGAGACGATACAGGCAAAGCTGCTGGCACTGCAGAAGTAAGCTCAGTGGGGGTAGAGATAACAACAGGTTTGTATATAAAGAAATTGAATATTGCAGGCTATATTCAAAATAAAAACATGTATTATAAAAGGCAGTCAAAATGACTGCTTTAGTGGTTCCAGGTGGGCGGGATTATAACTTCCTTATTTTCGCAACTGTGCCTTTCAAACGCCGTTAGGGTATTGTATGCATGTATTTAGAAAAAGTCATAAATCCACAACTGCATAACTTTCAGACATGCAGAGTAATTTAAATTTGAAAACCTCAAACCGTCAAAATGACTGCCGAGGCGGTTCTAGTGTTAAACACCCCCACTAAATACACCCATGTGTTTCCCACTCAGCCTTAGAGGCTTCTGGGACATGTAGTTTTATAAGGCCTTTGGCCATGACATCGGTCCAGTGGACTACAAAATGACACCACAAAGCATACACCGGCAGGGCTAGTACGTCAAAACTAATACAGACTGTCTTAGGGCAAGTTTCAGTCAATTTGTATATGTTTATTTAGTAAATGTCAACAAAATGAATAGTGGGGGGTTGTTATTATTAGGCTGCAGACACACAGGCCCTGCATTGCTAATTAAACATGCATCAATAATGCAGCATGTTTTTTTTGTGTTTAAGGGATAACACGTTAAACAACAGAATGCAGACACACTCACTCAGCACCACTTGACAGATGGCATCCTTCACACCTACTGGAATATATATAAATATATATATATATATATATATATATATATATATACAGTTGTAGTCAATATTTACATACCCCAATGGAAATTTATAATTTCTAGAATTTTAGGAGCAAAAGTTTTGCTTTTGTGGATGAGGAAAAAACATTACTACAATTATTTATTTCAGCAATTTTTTTGCAAAAATCCAAAAATTCTAATTTAAAAGTATTTAGTATTACTTTGATGCTGTGATATGATTGTCTACACGGTGCTAGAAATTTCAATATGATAATGCAGAACCTAATTCTAGAAAAGTCTACAAAATGCTGGATTGTAGGGGAACAATCTTAGAGAGTATAAAAGGGTTAGGCATAGGATGATTGCTGTCATTACCAATTAGTCAATATATTCTTAATAAAATATCCTTCTATGGGGCTGTTTTTCCTCTAATGGTACAGGGAATTTCGTTCCAATACATGGTAAAATGGATTCCATAGCATACCAAAAGATATTGGCCAATCATCTGAAACCCTCCGCTAGAAAACCTGGTTTAAAGCGCAATTGGACGCTCCAACACGACAATGATCCAAAGCACACATCAAAATCTACTTCAGAATGGTTAAAGAAGAATAAAATCAAGGTTCTGGAATGGCCTATAGTCAAAGTCCTGATCGAAATCCGATTGAGAATCTTTGGTATGAGTTGAATTAACTGGAACAATTTTGTGCTGAAGAATGGTCAAAAATCACTAAAGAATCATGCCAAAAGCTCATTGACAAATATCCTAATCGTTTAAAAGAGGTTATTATTGCTAAAAGTGCCCCAACTAGCTTTATATATATATATATATATATATATATATATATATATATATATATATATATATAGATACACACCATATTCAATTTGGCGCCGCCCTTGAATTAAAGACACCCTCGTATTGACGCCATAGTCATATATCAGTTTTATAATATAGGCCGCCCTCGAATAAACACCGCTATCAATAAAGAAACGTTAAGGTATTTTTTTCTCCCCCTACTAACAAAAGCACACACAGTAAACAAATTAACACTGACTATGTACATGTAACACCCCCGAAGAGACGGGAGCCTCAATCTAGCATGTAAATTACACACATAGTAAGCACATTTTATTTTATGGTAGTACAGTTCTGAAAGAAAATGCAAGATAAACTACTTACAGAACAGCAGTCCTTCTGAAGTTCTTATAGGTGATTTAGTTGTTTTGTTTTTAGTTCAATTATAATTCCCGTACTCAGTCACGTACAAATAAAAACAATGTGCTTCTTATCTATGAGAAGATTTAGATTCGGTTTCTCTTGCAGAGAAATTACAAACAAGCAAGTTACAGTGAGAAAAAAACGTTATTATCATAACCCTGGTTCTCTGAAATAGAAATATTAACCATCACTAATGGGTTATTCCCTTTTAAGAACCCAAGAACTGAAAAGCATTATGCCAGCAAACTCTCGCGAGTGTGCATGATGCAATGTGAGTTGCCCCGACAAAAGCACATTGCAGGCATTTGCAAATTCTCTTTTTACTTTTGAGTCTTGTGGCTCCGCAGCGACCGCGAAGACTGATGGTTAATATTTCTATTTCAGAGAACCAGGGTTATGATAATAACCTAATGTTCTCTTTCAATTACGAAATATTAACCATCACTAATGGGTAAGTATACCCAATCTGTCATGAGGACAGGTGCAAGACTCTTCTGAGCTAACCGCGCTAGCAGTCCTACAAGGTGATAAGTTACTTACCGATCAATCCTTTGTTTAGGGGACGGCCTCTGAGGCAGGCCTCAACACTCTTGATCCAAACCCAGGACACAGCGGATCCACGATGTTCATCCTGTAGAACCTTGTGAACGTGTGGGGGGTCGCCCACACCGCTGCATTGCATATGTCCATGACAGATGCATCCTGGAACATCGCCCAAGAAGTGGCCTGCCTGCTAGTGGAATGGCCAGTGATCTTCTCCGGCGGGGGCAACTACGCCATCTTCACGGTCTCCGTTAGCCACCTAGACAGGCGCTGTTTAGACAGAGCCTGACCTTGGGACTGAGATCCGTAGCAAACAAAGAGTTGCTCTGACTGGCGCCAACCTTTTGTCCTCTCCACATAGTACGCCAGCGCTCTCACAGGGCGTAGCGTGTGGAGCATTCTATCTCTGTCGGACTGGAAAGGAGGAAGGTGAAAAGCCTCCAACTCCACCGACTGATTGATATGGAAAGTCGAAATATTCTTCGGCAAAAACGCAGGGTTGGTCAGGAGTGTCACTCGTGACCGCCCCTTCGCAAAATATAAACAGGCTTTGGCGACGGATAGTGCCTGCAGCTCACTTACTCACTTAGCAGACGTGACTGCCACCAAAAAAGCTGTTTTAAAAGACAAAAGCTTTAGCTCTGTGGTATGCATGGGCTCAAAAGGTGGTTTCGTCAGTGCATTCAGCACGACATTCAACCGCCAGTGAGGAACAACGTCCTTCCTCGGAGGACGGAGTCTCCTAACCCCCTTCAAAAACTGTCCCGCCAGGAAATGTGCTCCTGGGGAGACTGAGTCTATCTTCACATGGCAAGCTGAAATAGCTGCCAGGTAGACTTTTAGAGTAGAAGGGCTCTTCCCATTGTCCAGGAGGTCTTGCAAAAACTGCAAGATCACTGCCATCGGGCATGTCGTGGGATCCTCTCCCTTCGACAGACACCATGTCTGAAAAACGCCCCACTTGTAGCCATACTGGGAACGAGTGGAGGCAGCCCTAGCGTTCTGTAAGGTGTCAATCACCCTATTAGACAAACCCAGACGGCTCAAATGGAGCCGCTCAAGGGCCAAACTCAGAGCTGTAGGCTCAATGAGTCATGATGCCACAGACAGCCCTGCGCCTGGCTGAGCAGGTCGTGGCGACTGGGCAACTGCCAAGGCTGTCCACACAGGAGCTGTATCAGTGAGGCAAACCAGGCTCCCTTGGGCCAGTGAGGTGCTACTAGTAGGACCGTGGCCCTGTCCTGTCTGATCTTCTGCAGACACAGCGGTAGCAAAGCTATCGGCGGAAACGCATACAGTGGGCGCGCTGGCCACTAGTGAGCCAATACGTCGACCCCTAGACACCCTTCGTCTCTCCTTATGGAGAACCACAGGGTGCAATATGTCAACTCGCGGGAGGCAAAGAGGTCGATCTCTGCTCTCCCAAACCGTTCCCATATGAGGCTCACAACCTCGGGATGGAGTCTCCAATCTGCGCCGTCTGGAACCTGCCTCGAGAGGAGGTCTGCGGCAATGTTCACCATTCCGGGTAGGTGTACCGCCCGGAGTGAAAGGAGGTGGGTGTGTGCCCAGACCAGAAGCATGGTGACCACCCTGTTGAGACTGGGTGATCTTGTACCACCCTGGTGGTTGATGTAAGCCACCACTATTTTGTTGTTCGTCCGGACAAGCACGTGTCTCTCCCTAATCTCCTCTAGAAAGAACTGAAGAGTGAGAAACACTGCTTGCAGTTCTAGAAGATTTATGTGTTGGCCCCGCCACGGAGGCCACCACACCACTTGTGCACCCCGACTGTCCCACACTCCGCCCGTCGGTGGTGATGACTTCTCTTCATGTGACCGCTCCCAGCCTGACACCTAGGCGTAGGTGGGTCGGTTGTTTCTACCAAGAGAGAGTCTGGAGACAATATCTGGACACTGTCACCAAACGGTTGCAGTTCAGCACTGGGTGAGGGACCATCCTGTTGAACCAGGCCTGGAGGGGCCGCATATGTAGGAGGCCCAGGGGATGAGATTAAGAAGCTGCTGCCATCAGGCCCAGAAGTTTCTGGAATGTAAGCACTGGTAAAGCTTTGCTTAACCGGAATAGGTCTAGGCAGGCTGATATGCTTAACACCCTGTCGCCCGACAGCGCTGCTGTCATGGACTGGGAGTCCAGACCCAAGTAGCGCGCTACTTGAGCTGGCGTCAGTTGACTTTTCGCATGATTTACTTTCAGATCTAGTCTGGATAGGTGATCGGTGACAAGTTCTGTGTGTTGCTGAGCCTGATCTGGCAACTCCGCACAAATCAGACAGTCGCCCAGGTAGTTTAGAACTCTGATACCCTTGAGTCTCAGAGTGGCCAGGATAGCGTCCATGAATTTCGTGAAAACGCGTGGCGCTAGGGATAGGCCGAACGGCAGTACACGGAACTCGTAACCCTTCCCTTGAAAGGCGAACCAAAGATACTTCTGGTGCCCTGGTTTTATGGGAATGTGGAAGTAGGCGTCCTGCAAGTCCACTGTCGTGAACCAGTCCCCTGGCCTGATGGACTGCGACAGCTGTCACAAGGTCAACATCTTGAACCGCCTGTGGCTCAGATACAGGGTGACCTGTCTGAGATTGAGGATCGGTCTGAGGCCGTCGTCCCGTTTGGGCACCAGAAAGTATTTGGAGTAGAACCCCTCAACCATGTCAGAGGGTGGTAAGATGCGAATAGCCTGCTTCTGCAGGAGGGTTTTTAGCTCCTGAGCCAGTGAGTCGTTGGCTGGGGGGTCCTTGACCAGCGTATGGACCACACCCCGAAAGGGTACCCCCGACGTATAGTGGTGAGCACCCATGAATCGCGGGTGCACTAGCCCCAGTACTCTAGATGGGCTTTTGAGAAGGGACCCTGGGCCTGTGGCAGCAAATTCCTAGGGCTGCTGCTTCGGTTTAGGAGCCTGCAGTTTCTTATCAGGCGCATTGCGCTGGAACCGCCTTTGCCTACCGCGCCCTCGGCCCGACCTACCAGCGGCCGCTGGAGAGTCCCGTGGACCGCCCTGAGGCTGCCATTGTGGCCAAGGCGGTGGCCTCTGATACCACTGCTTCTTAGGGGGTGGTGCCGGCTTGGGGGCAAGGTCACTGAACGCCTTTGTTGCTTCCCTTGCCACTTTGGACCGAAGCAACAAGTCGTCCACTGCAGGGCCGAATGTATGCCCTGGTGTGATGGGCGCATCCAGTAGAGCAGCTTTGTTATTTTCCGTCAGTCTGGCTTGAGAAAGCCACAGCTGACGGCGCGCAGCCACCAATGCTGCCATACTCCGCCCTGTTGCATGGCCCAGAAGTTTAGCTAGCCATAGCAACATTCAGGAGATCAGCTGCAGCTCCTCTGTCTGATCGAGGGTAAGTCCGCCCTCAGCAGTGGAGCTCCAAATGTGGCTCTGGTAAGCTACCAAACATGTATTGCAGTTGCCCAACCGGGCAATGAAGGCATCAGGCGGAGTAAGCCCCATCTTTGGACAGCAGCGCAAAGTTCACTGGCTGTGCCAAGGCTGAAATAGTTGACCCGACAGGGAGAAAGTGGACCAAACCCATTTTATCCCCCTCGTGAACCCTATAGGTCGTACCCGACCTAGGGACTGCAGGGGCTGTGGCCGGGTGTTGCCACAATGAGGTCAGTTCCTGCCAAAAATCCGGGTGGATGGACGGCGCCTCAGAGGGTATCTCCTTATGCTCGTCATAAACAAAGCACCTATCAACTGTTGCGCTCGGCCATGGCACCCTAAGTGTGTCATTGGCTCGGCGCATCAGGGGTATGAGCTCCCTAAGCAAGGGAATCAGCAGGTGCCTGCACTGGCAGAGACCGCTCCAGCAAGAACTGGGTCAGAGTTGACTGCTGTTGCTGGAACATCTCATACATATCCTGCCAGCGGTCCGATGATTGGGACCTGTGCCTCCTCTTCTTACTCCTCGGGGGAAGAGAAGAAGCAGGAGAGGAAGAGGGTGAGGAGGAAGAAGAGGGACTCCTCCTCCTGTGCTTCCTGGACTCTTTGGAGCCACGTGCCCTGGAACCACACTCTGCGGAGCGAGGCATCTGGCTAAGCTCCCTGGAATGGCGCTCCCTGGTGCAGTGCTCTCCAGAACTGCACTCCCTAGAGCGCCCCCTACTGGGGGTAACTGTGCAGGGGTAATGGAGCTATCACTCGACTGGCGCATAAGCCTGGACCGTATTGATCGCTTGCTGAAAACATCACACTGCGCGCAAAAGGCAGGGTCCTCCAGAGCTCGCTCTGCATGTTCCTGACCTAAGCAGCGCACACATCTTTCGTGGCCATCAGCTGCTGGCAGCTTGGTGCCACAGTCAATGCAACTGTGAAACACAGTAGTGTAGGTACCGAGACGTTGGTACCAACAGACTTAGTATAAACTAGTCTGGGTACCCAATGTAAAGTATTACTGGTATCAAGGCTAACAGTTAGCTTGGTACCGAACCTGGTACTGAGCGTTTGTTCTGGGTACTGAGGGAGTTGGTACTGACAGACTTAGTATAACTAGTCTGGGTACCAATAAAAATATTACTGGTATCAAGTCTAACCAAGTTAGCTTGGTACCAAACCTGGTACCGAACGTTAGTTCTGGGTACCATTGGTATCAACAGACCTGGTATGAACCAGTCTGGGTACCGAGTACAAATACCTACCGTCGGTACTGAAAGATAGCGAAAAAACGCGGTAGCGTCAGTACCGAAGCGTATGAAAACGCGGTTCTGAGATGCAGTACTGTCTAAATATAGAGTTAATAACTCAAAGGTTGCGTCAACTCTGGTACCAAGGTACAAAGAAGAAAAAACACTAACCTTGTGCTAATGCACAACAGCAGCCAGCAATCCCACAAAAAGCAGGAGATCTCACGAAGAGATGCACGCCAGCTAACTGTACAGTCAAGAAGACTGTGTAACTGTGGAATGAGCAGCACGAGTACTACGCTCAGTAGATCCACAGTTACAGGTTATCTCCAAGCCTGAAGATAACCTCTGTACTACAGTCGTAATACAGAGTCCTGTGATCCCACAGAACTCGATCCCGTTTTCTGTAAAATAAAGAAAAACAAGGGCAAGGGTATACAGTAATGTAAAACAGCATTGAATACACAAAAAATAATAATACAACAACAAAACTATCCCAGCCAGGATAGAACTTTTTTTTTTTTTTTTACTGGAACAGAGCCCTGTCCAGATGAGAGTTCTTTGCCGTAATAGTGAACTAGACCCGGGGGAGGGCGAACGCAAGTCGCAGGCTCCCGCTGGCGCACAGCTGGTTTGGGCTGACTAGATCAAAACTAGGCAGAATAATAATAATTATTTTAAACAACGGTAGCGAGCGTAAGTAAAACACTGCAAAAAAAAAAAAAAGGTTAAACAAGGCATATACTCCTAAGTAATAAGAAGTACTTAGCTCAGATGCTTGCACTCTTAGTGAAAAAGGAAAAAGAGAATTTGCAAATGGCTGCAATGTGCTTTTGTCGGGGCAACTCACATTGCGTCATGCAATCTCGTGAGAGTTTACTGGCATAATGCTTTTCAGTTCTTGGATTCTTAAAGGGGAATAACCCATTAGTGATGGTTAATATTTCGTAATTGAAAGAGAAATAACCGAGTAGGATATATTGTAGTTTTTACAGAAATCAAACTGATATTCTGAGGTAATTTTTGGTGCAGAAAAACATCTACGTCACACTCTTGGACTTAACTGCCACACCAGCATTACCCCACCCCTTAACAACCAATACACACTCCTGATTCGCTGGTACAGTACTCGTCTGACCTTTCAACTCCCACCTAATAGGCTCTTGGAAACTGTCATGGATAAATGTACTGTAGTCAAAGTAGGTTAGCTACATACAGGTAGGCTACCGTATTACGGGAAAATAAGCATACGCGATCAAGTAATCAAATATTGCAGTGTTTGAAAATTGTAGTATTATTAATAAAGGTCACCCTCATATAGAGGCCACCCTCTTTTAAGCACCAAATTGAAGTAATATGGTATATATACAGTGGCTCTCAAAAGTATTCACCCCCTTGGACTTTTAGGAGTTTTTGCCACTGATTAACACAAAAAAACTCCATAATGTCAAAGTGAAAAATAAAATTTACAAATTGTTCTAAATTAATTTCAAATATAAAACAGAAAATTATTGATTGCATAAGTATTCACCCCTTTTGCTACGACACAACTAAATAAGCTCTGGTGCAACCAATTGTCTTTAGAAGTCACATAATTAGTTGAATGGAGTCCACCTGTGTGCAATTAAGGTGTTTCACATGATTTCAGGTTAAATACACCTGTCTCTGGGAGGTGCCACAGCTGGTTGGTACATTTCCTAACAAAAACTACATCATGAAGACGAAGGAACATTCAAAGCAAATCCGGAATAAGGTTCTTCAAAAGCACCAATCGGGGTAGGATATAAGAACATTTCCAAGGCATTGAATATCCCCCGGAGCACAGTTAAGTCCATTATTAAGAAATTGAGAGAATATGGCACAACTGTTAATCTGTCTAGAACCTCAAAAACTGAGTATCCGAGCGAGAGGGGCACTAGTCAGGGAGGCCACCAAGAGGCCTATGGCAACTCTAAAGGAGTTACAGTCTTCCACAGCTGAGCTGGGAGATGCTGTGCATACGGCAACAATAGCCCGGGTGCTTCACAAAACTGGATTTTATGGGAGAGTGGCAAAAAGAAAGCCATTGTTGAAAAAAACTCACATCAAATCTCAGCTAGAGTTTGCCAGAAGGCATGTGGGAGACTCTGAGACTACGTGGAAGAAGATTCTATGGTCTGATGAGACCTAAATAGAGCTTTTTGGCCTCAATGCTAAGCGCTATGTTTGGCGCAAGCCCAACACAGCACATCACCCAAAGAACACCATCCCTACTGTGAAGCATGGTGGTGGCAGCATCATGTTATGGGGATGTTTCTGATCGGCAGGGACTGGGGCACTTGTCAGGATAGAAGGGAAAATGAATGGAGCAAAGTACAGAGAAATCCTTGAGGAAAACCTGCTGGGACAGAAGTTCACCTTTCAGCATTACAACGACCCACAGCACACAGCCAAAGCTACACTGGAGTGGCTAAGGAACAAAAAGGTAAATGTCCTTGAGTGGCCCAGTCAGAGTCCCGACCTAAATCCAATCGACAATTTGTGGCATGACTTGAAGATTGCTGTCCATCAACGCTCCCCAAGGAACTTGACAGAGCTTGAACAGTTTTGTAAAGAAGAATGGTCAAATATTGCCAAATCTAGGTGTGCAAAGTTGGTAGAGACCTATCCCAACAGACTCACAGCTGTAATTGCTGCCAAAGGTGCTTCCGCCAAGTATTAACTCAGGGGGGTGGAGACTTAACCAATTATGATCTTTCAGTTTTGTATTTTAAATATATAATTTTTTTCTCAATAAAAACTTTTTTCCCCTTAACAGTGTGGAGTATGGTGTGTAGATAAGTGGAAAAAATCCTCATTTAAATCCATGAAACTCTGAGGCACTGACACAACAAAATGTGAAAAAAGTTCAAGGGGGTGTAGACTTTCTATAGGCACTGTATATATATATATATTTATATATATATATATATATATATATATATATATATATATATATATATATAACCGAACGTTCACTTGACATTCAGAGATTGGTAAAAGATAAGGCTAATGATTTGCCGTGGGTAAGGGTTGGGGGTCCAAAATCCCTAAGCTAATTTGAATGTTATAGATTTAATCAAACCAAAACATCCATTAGGTTGGGGGACCTGCAAGGCACCTAGATGGCATGTAGCGCAATGAGCTTTGAAATGCAGATGTACTTGATGAAACTTAGCACCATGGGTAACAGAGACCAACATGCTTGGAAAAAAGCACTTTGTAACATATCAAAGCATTACCGCAAGGGTAAATAGCATAAATATAAAAATAATAGTGAGAGATTCAAAACCTAAGAGCCTGCAGTAACACTTATGTGTTTGCATCCTCTTTTCCAGTGGGAGGACAGCAATGAAAGCCTCACTAAAATATGTTCCTATAACTCTAGAGGGAATCTACACAATTGCTCTGTTAATTCCATGAACCTCTCATTTTAATCGACAACACTGACGTTCTGACCTCAGGCCCCAACCAGACAGAACTTGAAAGCGCACTCTGGTCTTGGTATTTCATTTATAAAATTACTGTTGCGGTACGCATTTTACGAATAACATTTTAATGGTGTCTAAAAATGTCAAATAAAACGTGCCTAAAACTGACAGGCTTAAGTTCATTCATGAGTTACAACCCAGGTGATCTATTGCCAGTAAGACTTTGTATTGCAATCAGTGTAAATTTCCAACCAAGCTTTGGGATAGACCTGAGTTGTCTGAAGCAGTTTATAATTCCAAAACATACTAAAAGTTATTTGGAAAGATAGGAAACATCACAGCAAGGTGCAATGCATCTCACAAGTACTGTTATAAGTTATATAGACTTGATACTGGCTCTTTTAGGAACCTGACCCTGGTTAGTGATACGATCTAGTTTCACTCTATATCCAGGACTTTTGCCATAGGTATGCCAAACATTGTTTCTAAAAAGACCAAATCACCCCACTACTTATATAACATGAAGAACAACATTTTATTAATGGATTAATTGAAATATGAAGTGGAAAAAATCTTGTTTTTGTTGTTTTTTTTTCTTCTTACTTTTAATAAATGAAAGAGGGGACTTTCTTTTCAGAAGCACACACAGTGGTTGAAAAGCGTTTCTTTTTCCCCGCTGGACTATTGAGTAAATATGTACATTAAATGATTATCAAAGCAGAAATAGAGGATAGCACACACTACTGATCTTGATAATGAAAAATACCTGAGCATGGCTGCATAACCATCAAGAAACAAAGTATTACTGTTCACACTTTTAAGCAGCCTTTTACCAGTCAATTTACTTAAGGCTTTCTTTCAAAGCACTACATTATCATCAAATGTAATAATCCCTACTATTTATTCAGAGACTAGAGAATATGGTATAAAACAATAGAGATAAGAAGAAAATGATTAATGTTAATATTCGCAGTCTTAAATTCTTTCTCATATGGTAACTGCTATTTGGAATTCTAAAGCAACCCAATGCCCTTCCACGAAATGAAACCTTGGCTAATGCTTGTTTTATTCTACAAATCATATCAAATAATTGTTGATTACTTCCATATTACAGTGGCTCTCAAAAGTATTCACCCCCCTTGGACTTTTCCACATTTTATTGTGTTACAACATTGAATCAAAATGGATTTAATTAGGAGTTTTTGCCACTGATCAACACAAAAAAGTCCATAATGTCAAAGTGAAAAATAAAATCTACAAATTGTTTTGTAGATTGTAAATTAATTACAAATATAAAACAGAAAATAATTGATTGCATAAGTATTCACCTCCTTTGCTATGACACACCTAAATAAGCTCTGGTGCAACCAATTGTCTTTAGAAGTCACATAATTAGTTGAATGGAGTCCATCTGTGTGCAATAAAGGTGTTTAACATGATTTCAGGTTAAATACACCTGTCTCTAGGAGGTCCCACAGCAGGTTAGTACATTTCCTAACAAAAACTACATCATGAAGACGAAGGAACATTCAAAGCAAATCCGGAATAAGGTTCTTCAAAAGCACCAATCAGGGGTAGGATATAAGAACATTTCCAAGGCATTGAATATCCCCCGGAGTACAGTAAAGTCCATTATTAAGAAATTGAGAGAATATGGCACAACTGTTAATCTGTCTAGAACAGGCCGTCCTCAAAAACTGAGTATCCGGGCGAGAGGGGCACTAGTCAGGGAGGCCACCAAGAGGCCTATGGCAACTCTAAAGGAGTTACAGTCCTCCACAGCTGAGCTGGGAGACGCTGTGCATACGGCAACAATAGCCCGGGTGCTTCACAAAACTGGCCTTTATGGGAGAGTGGCAAAAAGAAAGCCATTGTTGAAAAAAACTCACATCAAATCTGCCAGAAGGCATGTGGGAGACTCTGAGACTACGTGGAAGAAGATTCTATGGTCTGATGAGACCAAAATAGAGCTTTTTGGTCTCAACGCTAAGCGCTATGTTTGGCGCAAGCCTAACACCGCACATCATCCTGAGAACACCATCCCTACCGTGAAGCATGGTGGAGGCAGCATCATGCTATGGGGATGCTTCTCTGCGTCAGGGCCTGGAAAGCACGTGAAGATAGAGGGCAAAATGGATGCAGCAAAGTATAGAGAAATCCTGGAGGAAAACCTGCTAAAGTCTGCAAGAGACCTGGGACTTGGGAGAAGGTTCATCTTCCAGCAGGACAATGACCCCAAACATACAGCCAAAGCCACACTGAAGTGGCTTAAAAACAAAAAGGTCAATGTCCTGGAGTGGCCCAGTCAAAGCCCGGACCTCAATCCAATTGAGAATATGTGAAAAGAGTTGAAAATTGCTGTTCACCAAAGGTCCCCATCCAACTTGACGGAGCTTGAGCAATTTTGCAAAGAAGAATGGGCAAAAATTGCAGTGTCCAGATGTGCAAAGCTGGTAGAGACTTATCCAAATAGACTCATGGCTGTAATTGCTGCCAAAGGTGCCTGTCACAAGGCTGGCTGAGTGGTGACACGTCAGACCCGGAAGAAACAGACAGACAGAGACAGTGAGGTTGGTGAAGCTGAGCACTTGGTTGTGCTCAGCATTTAATAAACGAAATAAGCGAACACAAAAACAGGACATGGCACTTCACGCCAAAATAAAAAGACAAACAAAACGTACTAACACACAAAACAAGTGGATGAACGTTTAAACAAGTACCGTGCTGGCACTTCCAGCACGCTGTAGCAATTGTTATTTACTTTATTTCTCTTCAGTTCTCCTCCTCTCTACACCCGTTCTCCACTCACGAACACCCAACCCCGAGTGAATGAAATGTGCATCTGTTTATACTGTTGTGCTGGGATTCAATTACTAATTAATTATTCACTTGAATCCCAGCACGTGAATCAGTTACGTGTACTCCCATGACCACACATTACATTTTAACCAGCACGTGAAGTGATTTGTGCCATCCTCGTGCCTAAATACAAATCTACATTTTTAAATCACTCGTGTTACACAGACCCATTTATATCCCGTGTACCAATGACTATACACCAACATTTACACATGCAACATACAACATATAACACAAACTACACACAAGGGCGTGGCCACATTGCCAAGGTGCCTCTAACAAATATTGACTCAAGGGGGTGAATACTTATGCAATCAATTATTTTCTGTTTTGTATTTGTAATTCATTTAGAACAATTTGTAGATTGTTTTTTTTCACTTTGACGTTATGGACTTTTTTGTGTTGATCAGTGGCAAAAATTAAATCCATTTTGATTCCATGTTGTAACACAATAAAATGTGGAAAAGTTCAAGGGGGTGAATACTTTTGAGAGCCACTGTACTTGTTAACACACATCCTAAATAACAAGCTATTTAAAAGCCCTTGGATATCTTTCTGAAGCCCTCTATTTAATATTCTTGATTCAGTTATTCAACTGGTAGATACTGAAACCCTCTGATCTAAATCAATTTTAAATACTGTTTCTCTTAAAATCCACTTTATAATGTTTATTTTCACTTCTGAAGCTATCTTCTCATTAAACTTTGTAAGTAATGTTTTTTTTATTTTTTATATAGCATAAATCTAATGATCTGCTTGTTTCAAGGAGGATAACCAATTATTATCTTAGTTAAAGAAAATATAAACTTTAAACATACATATTGTAATACATACTGTACAGTTATTAAGTTATGTACAAACTTTTTAGCAATTGAGTCTGTAAATAAGCTTTATGTTGTGTAGGGTGCCTCTTATTTTAAGAGATGTCATCTCGTGCAGTTTGGGCGAGAGGACCGTGAAACGAAGAAGGGCGGTTCTGGCTGCTCAACCTGTGCGAAACAACACCTTTTATACTATAAGAGACACTCTACACACAATGTACTAACTTCTTATAAATCACACAAATGAAGACTGTACTCAGGAATAGCTTTAAAACGAAAAATACTTAACCCTGGGTGTACAGATAGAGTCACCAGATCAGGAAGAGAAAAATCAAGGTGAACGTTTCAGTGAACAAAGTGGTTGCATTCATTTGCAGTTACTTGAAGATCCAGTATAGTTGAAATAATATGCATTTTCCTTGTTTTTCCTTAAAAAAAAACGAGACGAGCAATCAAAATGATTATTATCAAACTTCTTCTGAATCCTCAAAGGAATCAAATTGTGATAGATTTTCCAACAACTTAAATGATCATAATTTTTTTCTAATTATAAACAAACTGAGCAATCTCCCAGAACTCAGAATTGCAATTAAAACACTCAGAAAGAGAAACACAGTGTATCAAATGGTTTTCAGTTCAATAAGATTCACATTTAGCAATTTATAGAAAAAAGCCAAGGATTATTATTATTATTTTATTATTATTATTTATTTCTTAGCAGACGCCCTTATCCAGGGCGACTTACAGTCATAAACAAATAGAGCTGTGATTCTCAAACTTTTGAACCGAGCCTCCCTTCCTCTTGTCTGTGGTACTTGACTTTCCTCCTCTCCAAACACATGTACATATACCGGTAAAAAAAAAAAAAAAAACAACATGCCACTGGCTTCTCTGTATATCCCTTTCTTTTGCAAGAACCAGCCACTGGTCCATCATAATAAGAGCAAACTTAACACTGCAAATAATAGTTTACCGATTTGTGTCCAACACTTACTAACGTGCACACCACGTAATAAGCTGATAAACAACGTACATCACCAGATGGCAGTGGACTTTGTTCAATAATATACAAGCTTACATAAAAGGTACCAGTGAGATACACAGCGCCATCTGGTGCCAGGAGGTGCCAGCAGTAAGATTTGCTTCAAGTTAATATATATATAGGATAAGATGTGTGATAATTTTTTATATTTTTTTTCCTGAACCTTCTCATTTGCTAGTTCTACCAAATTACTACATACATACTGTACAGTAACTCTTGTTTGTATTAGTTTTATTTTATATTGGTTTGATGACACATTTACACCAAAGATTAAATTACATTATGAGTCCCCTTAACTTCTGTTAATTAAAGATAAATTAATGTTTTAGGCCTGCCACTTAAATCATGTGGCTGCCATGGTGATGTATGAAGAGAGGTAGATTGTTTCCATACAAAGTGTTTAGGGAGGTTGCATGAGACAAAACATAATACCAGGAAGTACTTCGAGAGGACTATAACTCTGCACATATCTTAATGAATCTCTGGGGCTTCCTTCAGGACAAGGCTCCATTCTGGTATCTTAAAGTGCTAGAATCTATAACAATACCTCTCAGGGTTGTTCAACGTTTTTGTTGTTTTTCCATCATCTTGTTCACTTAGGAAACCTTTCAGTGCTATTTAGGATTTATGTGACTTAATAACCAATTAACATGAACACATAATAAACATATATTTCCTTTCCATGTGGAAAACAAGCAAACATTTACGATGTTCTTTCTTTTTTTTTTTAGCACTGTAACATTTGCCATTTATAGCCATGGACAATTGTATTAGTCAATCTTTTCAAGTTGGTCCTATTTCCAGAGATACAGTACGTTGATAACAAATGAATAACATAAAATGCAATGATCCACTTAAGTGTATGTGTCAAAAAGATGGATTGTCACTATCAATGAGTGGACATTCACAAATCTAGCAACTGCAAGGGTGATAAAATAAGGAAGTCTTTCATAAAAAAGATATCTCCACACATCAATTAATTTATGACTGAGTAAAAATAAAGGACCTCTGACTAGAAATTGGTTTTGTTACAGATTATTACTGAAATACAGTGTTTCACCAGCAGGTGTCACACACTGAAACTCATGAATACCAAAAGCACAAAGCTTACATTGAGTTAAAGTCATTTTTATACTGTACTGTACGATTGCAATAACGAATATGCCAAAGACTACAGCTATGACCAAAAGTTTTGCATCACCTAGAATTTTAGGTTTGAGACATAATTTAAAAGAAAAAACTATATGAATGTAATGTGTATTTTATTTAACATCATGTATTCAAAGAAACTACAAAATGATATTGCAAAAGCCTAGCAGTACATTATTTCATGTTAAATTTCAAAATGTCACATTTTTTAATTTTTGTCAGTGTTTCGTTAAGTATATAGGAAAACTACAAAAGTGGTATGTAATTCAATATGTTGACGTAACATTATTCAGCAGGTTTCATTCGACTTTATGAAGCAAAATTTGTTAATTCTATAGGGTGGTGCAAAACCTTTGGCTATAGCTGTGCAGTGTGGAGTAGTGGTTAGGGCTCTGGACTCTTGACCGGAGGGTCATGGGTTCAATCCCAGGTGGGGGACACTGCTGCTATACCCTTGAGCAAGATACCTAGATTGCTCCAGTAAAAACCCAACTGTATAAATGGGTAATTATATGTAAAAATAATGTGATATCTTGTAACAATTGTAAGTCGCCCTGGATAAGGGCATCTGCTAAGAAATAAATAATAATAATAATGAAAATAGTTCTGGTGATATTATATAAATGAACCATAGAGGCTGAGTCAGTGGGTTCTCTGGGGCTACAGCATGCACGGGAAAAAATAGGAGATGAGGAGAATCTGGCCGGAATTTTAACATAAGTTGAACAACAATATATTTGGCTAAACGTTGCCTAATAGTACACAAATGTGTTGTTAAATTGTGTATGCACATCAACAGTCAGCATAGCAAATGAATAAATAGTCTGCTTCTCATCTGATGTTTCATTTTGTATGCATATGTATGCAACCTACAGTAGTTGTAAATACACGTTCATCTTTTATTTTCACTTACCGTGCAGCTGTGTGCATATTTAAGACCGAGAAGTAATGAATGGGTTTCTTGTTAACAAAGCATTTCTCAAGGGTGACAGAAGTCGACAATGTATAGTAAGAATTAAAATTAAGGACTACTAGTGAATACAGTAATGAATTATATGTTACATACATGCCAACAGTCCTGGAGACGAGGGTCCTACTGAACAGTTTCCAAATGTTGGCAAGTATGTGTGTTATGTATTATTTTGTTTATCTAGTTTAGCTATTGTATGCCGTTCGTTTTGCTGGTTACACAGAACTGGCATTGATGTTGCCCCCCATTAAAAAAGTTTGAAATGTACTGTTGCTGTAATTATTTTTGTAGTGTACTGATTCAGATGGCACAAAAACTGCTGATTTCCTCATCTAAATTGTTTCAGGAAATATGGTAAACATATGCATGTATTTTGCAAATATTTTTAATACAATAGTGTTTTTCATGACAAGCATGTGAAGTTTTTTTTTTTATCTTTTCCTTATTGGGTCAAAAAAAGTGTGCTGACAAGAGGTACTGCCCCATTTTTATTATTATTCTTCAAAATAAATCAATGGTAGTAATTGTATTTATTTTCTGTACTAAAAAGAAAATGTTCATCTGCTTGAGATCACCCATAATACATTGCGTTCCAACGTGGCGACTCTCTACCGATTATACAAATAAATTATTAAGAAATAAAAATTTGAGTACTGCTGCAATGTGAAGGGGACATTTCCTGGTTGTTGAAAAAGTGAGAGGGACTTCAGTTTCAAGTTTGACACGCTGTCACTTCTCTTAACTGCCCAGTTTAACCATGTTAAATAAAAGAAACCAAGAAAGCAACGGATTAATAAAATTACTGTACCGTTTAAAAAGCTGAAACACGATTTTTTCACTGACCCGAGTTTGTGTGTTTAATGCATTTTCTGCTCTATTTTGCCACCTGGTAGGAGAACTAATGAAGTGTAGCTGATTCAATGGTTATCAGAAAAAACAAGATTGCAAAGCTGCAATATTTGTATGTTATCGCACTGTGACAGTATTGTGACATGTTAATACAGGGGTGCAAATTTGGCGCCATGGCACAAGATTCTAGTACCAAGGTACCTCATATAGCACCATAACATTAAATTCTGACATCAGTAGACATGTTTAATTTTTTTTCATTCCTTAACAACCATAGATGATGATAGTTTCTCATTGGGTCTGCACTATTTACATGACTCACCCACACTCATCTTAATACACAGAAGAGAAGGTTTGTGTCGTGACTGCAGAAACTGGTCGCAAACATGTCTTCACAGCGCACTTTTACCCAATTATCAATTAAATCAGCAAGGCACAAAGGTATGTGGGCAATAGTAGACTTAACAGGTAACAATAAATACATTTTACGACTTTCAAATATTGTAAAATAATATTTTGTTGATTAAAAAACCATCATGGTTTGAATAGATGCATATAATCACAGATTTAAGTTAAAACCAAATAATTTGTTGCAGCTAATTGTAAATCTAATCCATCAATAAAATGAATCAAGAATGTGCACAGCTTTTTTCCTAACTATTGAGCTGAATTCATGAGCTATTGTTTTGTTTATATGTCAAACGTTTGGGTTACTCAGGTTTGCTGTCTTCAGTTTGTTAATATTGCAATTTTTGGTCTTAAGCAATTACAGCAGGAGGCTATGTTGTCCAGTGGTTAAACAAAAGGGCTTGTAACCAGGAGGTCCCCGGTTCAAATCCCACCTCAGCCACTGACTCATTGTGTGACCCTGAGCAAGTCACTTAACCTCCTTGTGCTCCGTCTTTTGGGTGAGACGTAGTTGTAAGTGACTCTGCAGCTGATGCATAGTTCACACACCTTAGTCTCTGTAAGTCGCCTTGGATAAAGGCGTCTGCTGAATAAACAAATAATAACAAATAATAATAACAGTAGACATATAAATATAAAGCACACCATTGTGTCTAATACTGGTTTTCACTATAAACTAACTGAAGAGCAGTTTAGCACCAATTTTCAAAACGATTTGCACCCCTGTTAATAGCTGGCTTTGGCTACCACTGTGTATCTCTATAACCACTTCATGAAATGTAATGGGATTTTACATAGCTGTAGGAAACAACCTTGCAAAAAATAAATAAATAAATTGGTGCCACTGTGGACATGTGAGGCGCTGCTATGCATAATTTGCAGAACGCAGTGGGTATTAAGGAATAACAATGATGTGAAGTGTTCAGTTGGCATCACAATGCTGTCTATGCAGGTTTGTGCACAATTAATACAACTTTATTGTAATGCTGGTATAGCGATCCTGACCTTAAAGTTTAAGCATAATGCTATTTGTCAAGAGGTTACTGCTATCACATGAGACTTGCTACTCATCTACAGGCTGTGCTTGATGAAAACTCAGGACATATAGAGCAACAGTTTTTGGCAGGATTGTTCCCCATGGTGTATCTCTGCAGTAAATTATAACCACCTGGTAAATACACTATTTATAAAACCGCATTGTAAAATAATTTCTCACACATATCCACCACTGTTGTATTGTATAAATTACACATAACTGAGTCTTGCAGTTTAACAAGAGTGTTTTTATAGGAGAATATTCTGTGTTTTCTGTCGGAACAATACTTGTGGTTTAACAGGTTTAGCAGGTACATTATACTAACATTGCTTGTATGTATCTTGCCACACTCAGAGGTACATTTTCAGCAGTAATTCACTTGATGATGCATGGTTCCTGACTAGGGAATGTCCCAAGGCATTCTACTGTAGGCTCGGGGGAGACAGAGGAAATAAGGATTGCTGATTCAGCACAGGGAGGTAATTATTCGTCATGAAGTCCCCAGGGCTACTGCTTAAACCAGAAATCCAAGTAGATATAACTTATCTGAGTTGAATAAGTTCAAGGGGGGCATATAGTTTGTGGATTAAGCACAACATTTTCACAGATAGAATGCATGTAATCAACTGAATATTTAGTGCTGGCTCAATTACATACAAATGATAATGTTCAGAACCAACTAAGTGAACCTTTTTCGACAGGTATATGGTATGTGCAAAAGGAATACTGAAGTAGCATTGCCTTTGTTCAATGCAAATAAAGATAAAGAATTACAATTAAAGTATGTCAGTGACATACAGTACTTCCCCACCATGTATTATCTCAATTCAATTGTTCTAAACAATGTGAATTACTATTCAAGTTTCATCACAACAACGCTTCTAGATACCAGGAGCGCCCCCCAGAAATCTTTCACATGGTACGCAAAACTGAACCACACCGACATCCCATCTCATGCCAATAACGCCTGCATCAACATGCTCTAAAGTGTATCAGCATATCAGAGTGCTGCATTTTTTGTTATTCCTAAGTTTCTCAGCACCTTCATTACAAAAGCTACAAATAAACCTATTTGAAATACAGACTTAAACTATCTCACAAATCTGTTATGCTGGTTCCATGTGTTACAAACTGGAATTAAAATGGATTTAATTGGGATTTTTACCATTTGATTTACACAACATACTTAACACTTTAAAGGTGCAAAACATTTTTTATTGTGACACAAAAGTTAATTAAACAAAAAAAAGACATTTGTTGGTTGCATAAGTATTCACCCCCGAGTCAATACTTGGTAAAAGCACTTTTGGCAGCAATTACAGCTGTGAGTCTTTTTGGGTAAGCCTCTACCAGCTTTGCACATCTGGATCCTGCAATTTTTGCCCATTCTTCTTGGCAAAATTGCTCAAGCTCTGTCAAGTTGGATGGGGACCGTTGGTGAACAGCAATTTTCAAGTCTTGCCACAGATTCTCAATTGGATTGAGGTCTGGGCTTTGACTGGGCCATTCTAAGACATTCAGGTTCTTGTTTTTAAACCACTCCAGTGTAGCTTTGGCTGTGTGTTTAGGGTCATTGTCCTGCTGGAAGGTGAACCTCTGCCCCAGTCCCAGGTATTTTGCAGACTGAAACAGGTTTTCCTCTAGAATTTCTCTGTATTTGGCTCCATCCATCTAGCCCTCAGTCCTGACCAGTTTCCCAGTCCCTGCTGATGAAAAGCATCCCCATAACATGATGCTGCCACCACCATGCTTCACCGTGGGGATGGTGTTCTCAGGGTGATGAGCAGTGTTGGCTTTGCGCCACATATATAAGGCCAAAAAGTTCAATTTTGGTCTCATCAGACCAGAGAACCTTTTTCCACATGTATGCTGTGTCTCCCACATACCTTTTGGCAAAATCCAAACGTGATTTGATATGGGTTTTTTTCAGCAATGGCTTTCTTCTCGCCACTCTTCCATAAAGCCTAGCTTTGTGGAGCTTCCGGGTTATAGTTGTCCCATGGACGGTTTCTCCCATCTCAGCTGTGGAACTCTCCAGCTCCTTCAGAGTTACCATTGGCCTCTTGGTTGCTTCTCTGACTAATGCCCTCCTTACCTGGTCACTGAGTTTTGGTGGACGGCCTTCTCTAGGCAGAATCGCGGTTGTGCCATATTCTTTCCATTTTTTAATAATGGATTTAACGGTGCTCCGGGGGATGTTCAAAGTTTGGGATATTTTTTTTATAACCCAACCCTGATTGGTGCTTCTCCAGAACTTTATCCCGGACTTGTTTTGATAGCTCCTTGGTCTTCATGATGCTGTTTGTTTAGATATGCTGTCTAACAAACTCTGGGGCCTTCCAGAAACAGGTGTATTTAATCTGAGATCATGTGACACTTTAATTGCACACAGGTGGACTCCATTCAACTAATTATGTGACTTCTGAAGGCAATTGGTTGCACCAGAGCTTATTTAGGGGTGTCACAGCAAAGGGGGTGAATACTTATGCAATCAAGACTTTTCAGTTTTTTATTTGTAAATAATTTTGGAACATTATGGACTATTTTGTGTAGATCAGTGACAAAAAATCCTAATTAAATCCATTTTAATTTCAGGTTGTAACACTACAAAATGTGGAAAAGTCCAAGGGGGGTGAATACTTATGCAAGGCACTGTATATATATATACAGCTCTGGAAAAAATTAAGAGACCACTGCACCCTCTTCAACACTTATAACTACACTACAAAACAGCGAAGGCACAAGTCAAAACCTAGTCATAACCTGTTCTCTATTTTTTTTAACCCCAAAATAAATAAAACATTAAATTCACGATTAACTGAATTTCATTATGTACAAAAAAAGACAGACACATGGCTGAAGTTCACAATAAAGACAAATAAATGACTGATGGATATGAAATGCATGGTATAATGTATTTATACAGTATTCATTCACATTAAGGTCAGCACAGATGTTGCTATGACTGACAAAGGCATGTAAGTTTGAGGCAGTTATTGACCCACTGCAGATTTTTGCACTGCAGGTTTGAATTCCACCATACCTGTGTCAGCTTCTAGAAGCTTGGTCAATTTCCATCTCATTATGTCCAGCTAGAATAATTAACTGGTAGTCAAAAGCACACTGAACTTTGAAGAGAAAAGCTATTAAAAGCTGATCTCACAACCCACCCCAAAGGTCAATGGAGGTGGAAAACAACAACAAAGTAATTATCTCCTTATTAAGGAGGTGACACTGAAAAGTGCAGTATGTTTTCGGGCATTATTCCTGTTCATCTAGTATTTCATTATGTGGAAATCCTACTATAGTTTGAATACAGTAAAAAAAAATACACAATAGTTTATATTAAATGCAATTCCCTTTAAATGAGTTTCCAAGCAATGGTGAACTAAGAATTGTCAGTATTTTGGACTCTGAATAGCCATGAAACTTAGCAAAGAACACCCGAGAGATCCTTAGATTATAATTTATGAAAACTACCAGAAAAAAAAAAAGATTTTTAACAATATGATTCAAAGAGACAGATCATGCTTCTCCTGCAATTTCACTTCTATGACAATTTATGTTTGTGGAAATTATTTCTAATATTTGGTACAATGATGTGAATGATGTGCTTCTGCATGCTATTAGCAGCCAACAAAGACAAATCAATTCTTCAGCAGCTCAGAAAATCACTTTTGAAATGTGAAGCTTCATTAGAATTTGAATAACCTTTTTAATTAAAATGTTGTCTGTAAAGCCACAGCATAAGTCATTAGATTTTAATAGTCTCTATCAAACCATTACATGTTCCATTTAGTTCATCTGCATTTTTTTAAAGAAAGGGAAAGAGTCTACTTCAGAAAGAAAGAAAGAAAGAAAGGTTACACAGTAACTAGATTTTTTTTTTTTTTAAATCTGTACCTACATTATTTATTATTTAACAAATGTTACTACTCAATCTTTGCTTGGGATCAAGATTTATTTTAAGTTTCATACTGAGACATTTATTTAATGACTGATTTTGTTAAAATGCAGTTTAACTTGTGGAAATAGGTGGAAAAAAGAAGATCCATTAAGTCATTAATTACACTCTGGTAACAATGGAAAGTGCCACAACCTCCAAACAAAGCTTTAGGGAAATTCCAATGTGTTTGCAAGTGATCAGTACTGTGTACGTCTGCCATGAGACAAATGACACCAGTCAGATGCCATACACGTTGTTGTGGAAGCTTGGTCCATTTTGGGCAGGGGTGTTGGAGATCCTGCAGAGTCCTGGGTTGCACTGGATCGGCTGCTACTGTCGCTGTAGCATGTCCCAAGCATTCTGAAATGGACTGAGATCAGGAGATCTGACTGTCCAATCCATTCTCTTGATTGCTTCCTGTTCAAGATAGGCAGTGATGATCCTTCCTTGATGTGGCAGATATTGTCATCAACCAAAATGAAATCTGTTCCAACTGCAGGAGAATAAGTTCTCATTGTCGGATGGGGATCTCATCCTCATACCTACTAGCAGTGAAGGTGCAGCAAGGTCAGTCCTTCCCTGCATGCTGATTCCAAACCAACACATGACAGATCCTCCTCCATATCTATCATGTTCTGCAACCCAGACCCTGGCATGCCTGTCAGTATATTCTGTCAGTATAGGATTGGCGTTCAGTCATTACTGTTCCAGCTTATGTGCTCACTAGCCCATCTCCAACTTGTATTAGGGTCCTGCTGAACCTTCTACCAGCCTTAGGGAATCTTCTGCAGACCGTCTGTGCAGAAATGATTATCACTGTTACATTTTGAAGGTCATTTCTGAATTGGGTAGTGCTACCAACGTGAGTTAATTTGAATCTGCCGATATTCACAAGGTGTTGTGACTTATCTACACCCCCACCATGTTATCTACTGACATTTCCACTGGTTTGATATCGACCACACTTTGAGACATTCAATAGCTAAGTGAGAGGACGTTGCCTTAACCCCTTTTGCCCCCTGGCTATGTCCTCATTACTTGTCTACTCTTTTTCTGAGCCATTACACTTATTACTGATCATGTGCAAACCCATAGGAAGAGAATGTGTTAATGAATTTCCCAAAAACGTTGCTTGGAAGGTGTGTCACTTTCCTTTGTTATCAGAGTCTAATTAATGACTTTATGAACTGTCATGGTGGTATGCATCCACTTTCACTGGTTAAACTGTATATTAACATCAGCCATTCAATTTATGGCACAGTATAACACTCCTCTTTGTTGAATGCCAGGCATTCAGTGTGGTTGCACTGGACCTTAACTATGAATAGATAGCGTATGAAAAACGTCCCAAAAAACAGGTTTTGATTTTAAAGTTGTCTGTTCAAAACAGATCCAAGTAAACAACAGTACAGTAACTGCAGACATCAATGTGTATTAAAATGCAGTAAGCACTTTTGTTTGTGTTTACTTTGAGTGGCTCCCGGCAAGCAAGCAAGCAATCAAGCAAACCAGACTGCCTGCCACAGCCCCTCTGAAGTCAGCTGATGCACTGAGCCTGAGAGTCTGGAGCACTGGTTGGGGAATAAACAAAGTTAATTCAGCAGTAATCAGCCAATTAGTAGCCCTCTACAGCCAAAGTATAGGAACTATTTTGCATTGAAGGAAGGATACATTCAATGAAACTTAATTTAAAGTAAAAATAAATAAATACATAAATAAATAAATAAAAAGGTTTTTATTTTTGTATAATACTAATTTAAAAACATTTTATGAAGGTGTGTTTTGTACTGATGTAACCCACACCTTGTGCCTCACAATACTTCTTCTCATGTGTTATTGCTTATATCTCACAGTGCATATACTTCAAATGTCACGGAAAAAAAATCAATTTACAGTCAGCCTCATTTAGAAAGAAGGGAAATGAGAATCCAAAACATTCTCCGAAACACAGTGTGTGTCAGCTTATTTTACAGCTTCCATGAATATTTCAATAATAATGCAAGCACAAAGACCAGTTGAAAAGATAATAGAGCAAATATTTGGCCAACTGTTTCTCTTCGTATAGAAATGTGGAAAACCAATGTCTTACTTGAGATCTTGAGAAGGTCCTGCTCGGATAAGAGGAGTTTCTACTGAATGACCAAACACAGCTCCTTCTGTGCCTGAAAGAGAAGTAAAAGTGGCATCATCATCAAAAGCTGAATTGCATACCATATGTTAAACTACAGCAGTGGCATCATTGTTTGAGGACAATTATAGTTCTTATCGGGTGTTCTGGCACCGTTGGGACGATAAAAACTACAATGCCTGAAAATGGTTATGTTACAGTATGTTTAATAACATCGACTTGGCAAAACGTTTTCACATTTCAAGTTACGTGACAATGTGATCCCAGTGGACACACACACACCAATTTTTCATATATACAGTGCCTATAGAAAGTCTACACCCCCTTTCAAAATTTTCACCTTTTATTGCCTTATACCCTGGAATTCAAATGCATTAAAATAGTTTTTTTTTCATTTATCTACACATCCTAGAAATTTGTAGAAAATTTATTAAAAATAAAAACTGAAATAGCTTGGTTGGATAAGTGTCCACCCCCCTTGTAATAGCAATCCTAAATTAGCTCAGGTGTAACCAATCGCCTTCAAAATCACACACCAAGTTAAGTGGCCTCCACCTATATTAAATTTTAGTGATTCACATGATTTCAGGATAAATTCAGCAGTTCCTGTAGGTTCCCTCTGCTGGGTAGTGCATTTCAAAGCAAAGACTCAACCCTGAGCACCAAGGCGCTTTCAAAAGAACTCCGGGGCAAAGTTGTTGAAAGGCACAGATCAGGGGATGGGTATAAAAAAATATCAAAGGCCTTGACTATTCCTTGGAGCACGGTCAAGACGATTATTAAGAAGTGGAAGGTGTATGGCACCACCAAGACCCTGCCTAGATCAGGCCATCCCTCCAAACTGGGTGACCGAGCAAGAAGGAGACTGATCAGAGAGGCTACCAAGAGGCCAATGGCAACTTTGCAAGAGCAACAGGCTTTTATGGCCAAGACTGGTCGAAGTGTGCATGTGACAACAATATCCCCAGCACTCCACAAATCTGGCCTGTATGGTAGGGTGGCAAGAAGGAAGCCATTACTCAAGAAAGCCCACCTTGAATCCTGTTTGAAGTGTGCAAAAAAACACTCAGGAGATTCTGTAGCCATGTGGTAAAAAGTTGTGTGGTCTGACGAAACAAAAATGGAACTTTTTGGCCTAAATGCAAAGCGTTATGTTTGGCGCAAACCCAACACAGCGCATCACCCAAAGAACACCATCCCTACTGTGAAGCATGGTGGTGGCAGCATCATGTTATGGGGATGTTTCTGATCGGCAGGGACTGGGGCACTTGTCAGGATAGAAGGGAAAATGAATGGAGCAAAGTACAGAGAAATCCTTGAGGAAAACCTGCTGCCCTCTGCAAGAAAGCTGAAACTGGGACAGAAGTTCACCTTTCAGCATGACAACGACCCAAAGCACACAGCCAAAGCTACACTGGAGTGGCTAAGGAACAAAAAGGTAAATGTCCTTGAGTGGCCCAGTCAGAGCCCCAACCTAAATCCAATCGACAATTTGTGGCATGACTTGAAGATTGCTGTCCATCAATGCTCCCCAAGGAACTTGACAGAGCTTGAACAGTTTTGTAAAGAAGATTGGTCAAATATTGCCAAATCTAGGTGTGCAAAGTTGGTAGAGACCTATCCCAACAGACTCACAGCTGTAATTGCTGCCAAAGGTGCTTCCACCAAGTATTAACTCAGGGGAGTGGAGACTTATCCAATTTTTTTGTATTTTTAATATATAATTGTTTTCTCAATAAAAACTTTTTTCCCCTTAACAGTGTGGAGTATGCTGTGTAGATAAGTGGAAAAAAAATCTTCATTTAAATGCATGAAACTCTGAGGCACTGACACAACAAAATATGAAAAGGTTCAAGGGGGTGTAGACTTTCTATAGGCACTGTATATATGGTCTGAGGATTTGACGTTTCTATAGCCTGGTTAAATCAGAAGCAGTTTACATAGTAACACACTATCCTCCAACAAGTTCTGGGATCCTGCCACCAAAACTGTTCCAATACACACGTCCAAACATCCTATCAGATACCTATCAGATATTCTAAGATGAAGAACCTTGAATGGTATCCATGTAGTTGTGATCATGGCTCCGGTGATAACATTTAATTAAAACATATTAAAACATATTGGGTTCATTAGTTGGGTTAACCATATCTGGATGGTATAATCAAGTGTACAGTAATATATAGTGCATGTTGTTGATGTCCAGAATAAACTAATATACAGTGGTTCCCATGGAAAACTTCCCCGGTACCACTGTAACCAGTTATCACGCAGTGTACCTTGAAGTGTGAAACCAGTACTATATTTTTACAGCAGGGTGCGCCAGAGAGCTTATATACCGTTTTTCCTTAACATGATGATTTCTGCTTATGATTTGTTTAACACTCCTCTCTCTCTCTTGGGTATTGCATTTTAAAATTAAATTGTTGATCTACAATGAGACTACTAAAGCAAAAGAAATCTATTATTAAAAAAAAAAATTCTCCCACCTGTATTAAATCAATACTTTAATTGAAATGTTCAGGTTCTTTTTTGTTTTTTTTTAGTTCTTCTGTAAAAAGCTAAAACAACAAGGATTATAACAGTGCAGTGTTGGCTAATCACAGCAGCTTTCTACTGGATGAAGGTAAAATAAAAAGTGTTTTTATTGATAAGAAAAAGGTGTTGCAAACATCTTTGAAATACCCTATCACAAAATATAGTCGTACGAGGAATATTAACATTTTTACCAAACCTTGCAAGAAAATGCATTTAACTGTGAACAGGTTAGACCTCTGTATTAGTGAATGCGGCACAAAATGTGATAATGGCAGATTCAACAGGTTCAAATGCTTCTCCACGTCTTTAAAATAACAATTAAAACAATTACTTAGCTTCTGAACTAATAAAGTATGATTCAAGAATGTTACTTTAATTTGTGTACATATTTTTGTATGGTAAGAAGTACAAATTAATTCAAACATGCTGTTTACATAACACCAAAGTCGTGTAGTGTGCTTTTTACTCATGTAACACACACCACTGTGTGGTGGAATGAAGTATGAAATAGCCCACAACAGGGTGTGCAGTAAGACAATTATTACCGCACGCCCTGGGTGCGTTGTTAGCCTTCAGTTACCCAGGAAGTGTGGTAATAATTGTCTTACTGAACACCCTTGAGTGGGTTATTTTGCTTATGAAATGGCTCCTTTTTCTTTCTTGAAAATAGTTACACAAACACAGTTTTTCAAGGAAAAAAGAAGAAATGTATTATGTATCCTTCCACTGAGAAAAAATAGTCCCTGACTTCATTGTGATATATATATATATATATATATATATATATATATATATATATATATATATATTACTTACCATAAACATTAAATTGAACATTGCCTTTTATAGTAACATTTTCATGATTAAGTGGCATTTGGGAATTGAAAGCAGACCACATCTAAGGAAGTATTTCATGGAAGAGCCAGCCACTGCACTGGCACTTGGTGCTGGCATCGAGGGAGGGGCTTCCGAGTATAAGGCGATTTAGCGTGGCTATTGTTGTGTTAACAGTGGGCGTGTTTGTTTTGTTTGGCTTAGCATAAATTGGTACTTAACTGCATGTATTCAGTTTGTGAGTGTAACTGCAGAGACGGGTGTGTTTCCAGCCGCTGGCGAAAACAACATTGAAATAGGTAAGTGAATTACAGTTAATTGAATAGTTTAAATCATTGATTGCTAAGGTAACCAGACTGAACTTAAAAGTAGTAATTTAGATTTCCTTTGTGTGCTGGGCTGTGTTAAATTGGGAGGCTGATTAGAAACGTGTGTTAAGTATACGGCTCCAGGCCTACAGGATAGTATAATCCTAAGGGTCACGCGTCCAAGGGCAGTCTGAGCTGTGGCAGTCTATCTTGATGCTCCTCCTGCCCTCTCCTCCTCCTCTCCTCTCTCCATTGCTGATGTTTTTGGCTTACTGTTGAAATCAACTACTGCCACGTGCCCCCTGGACCCCTGGCCGACTAACCTTGTCCATCTCTGTGCTTCTGATCTTGCTCCTTCCATTATGCTCACTCTCAACCTGTCCCTGGCGGGTCAATTAACGTGGCACTGACCTTATAGGGTTAATCCTTTGCGGTCCTATGTCGGACCTGGTCCGACATCGCAATTTTCCCTTTCCAGTCCAATGTCGGACCCTGTCCGACATCATCAAAAAGACGCAAAAAACAGGTCGAGAAAACCATTCAATGGCCGAGTGAGACCGATAGGAGCCGATAGGAGCCGAGAGAAGCCGATAAATAAAAAGGGCGTATCTCATGAATTCTGATAGACCCGACACCACATAGATAATACGGACATAAACAAACAAGATAGCTGCTTCCGCATCCAGCGCTCAAAGAACATCAAAGACATTTGCAGAGCTTTTTTTAGATGTTATAGTAATAAAATAACAACTTGGATCGCATTATTGAGGAGTTTGGTGATAAAACAAGTGATCAAGAGATGATTTATCGGTATGTACTATTATTAAGAGGTATTTTAAAAATATAGCGAACAAGGGGTGGGGCGAGGCTGGAGATGCAGTACTGAGTGCCCTGTTGATATGCAGTGCCTTTTAAACCTGTTTTACTGTGAAAAAAACACTTTTATCAGGCAGATATCAGGGGAGTGGAGACTTATCCAATTTTTTTGTATTTTTAATATATAATCACAGCCTGATATCTGCTATTAGCTGCTGTGTTGCTGCTACTATTTCATGTATTATGCTACTATCATGTATTATGCACTTTTCACAGTATTTAATGTATTATGCATTGTTTTTTACTGTATAGCATGTATTATGCATTTTTCTGTATTATGGTATTATGTATTTTCTTGTTGCTACTGCATCTTGTAAAGCAATTTGTGATGGTGGTCTACTATGAAAGGCGCTATATAAAATAAAGATTGATTGATTGATTGATTGATTGATTGAGTGTGAGTACGTGAATGGAGGAGACTGACTTCTGTATCAGGTTGCGCAGTGCTTCCCGTCCACAGCAAGAAAAATAGAATTGTATGTCAAACCCAAACCAGACCTTGTTTAAAAGCCCAATGGCTGAGAGAGCAGGAGAGGTTTTTATTGTGTTTCAATCTGTTTCTGAAATTGGAGGGTGGTGGTGGTGTCAGAGTCCACATACTTCTTTTATGCTCTGAGAACACTCTTAAAGTCAGGGGAGACATTTAAGGAGGACACAAAGATGTTTTGGACTCCTGTAAGTGGATTGTTTGTGCACTGACTTACAATATATCCAGACAGCTTTTAAGTAATCAAGAGAAATCACACAGACCCATTCAAGTTTGAAGTTTTAATGAATCAGAGCAGTATTAGTACTCCTTCGGTTTATTAAATGCTTAAAAATGGATCAAGTGGGTAAGACCACGTTGGATCCCAGCTGATAGGCAATCTGGGTGTACCAGTACCATTACAAATTTAACAGCGTTAACACTTCAATACAATTATGGTTATCACATGTTTAGCCCTTTGGACAGACATGCAAAATGCTAAAACGCCCACCACTAAATCCTAAAGCATCCAATATGTCACTCTCTAAAGCTAAAATATAATTCTTATCCCTATAGCAATGCTTCAATATAAGTGAGATATCAATTCAAGATTATGCTTACCTCCCAATATATGGAAATTTAGTGTAGAATATAAGTATAGACAAGATCTGTCTTCGAAGGCAGAGGGTTCTGAATTACGACCAAACAGCAACCAGCTTTTTCAGAGATCTTCAGAGAATGGACCAAACAGCTTGTGTTACCAAGTTGAATGACACTTTACTGGAGTCTTGCCTCAGCTTTTATAGAACTTTTCCTCCGCTTTGTGTGTCAGAAGACTTAATTAAATCTAAACATTTGATCCATTTTGGCAGCTCTTATCTTTAAGTGAATAATATATTTAAAAATCCTGGCAACTCCTTTAAAATTAATTGTATATGATCTCATGTCCACTACCTTTCTAATCTCTGAAATATATGAGGTAATCCTCATACTGATAACATATTTTCCAGTACCACAAGGGTTCCTATTACTTATTAAAATACTAGTATATAATTAGAGAGATGTTTTTAATTTAACACCAGCTCTGTTTAATTATTCCAGCCTTGGTCTAAAATATATTTCCTTCTTACCAGTAAAAGCATACTTTTCAGTGTGTATTTAATAAACTGGTCTCTTTTCATTTACAAGTATGTGTTCAACAAACTTGGCTTCTCTCTAGCCAAAAAACCCTTCCTCAACAGACCTTGATAACTAATAGATAAGGACTCGAAGGGCTCTACTCTCCAGGCAGTTACTTTAATTAATAAGAAACTTCGACTGAAAGCACTTTCCTAAATCCATTACATGAAGTCATGCCTTGGCCGGACTTAAGAAACTGCCCACACCGGTATGTCCACTGACAAGAAAAAATTTACATCCCAATTTTACAACTAAGCTCTCATTAATTTTATAGCTAACATAATGAGGTAATGAGCGTAAGACCATTTTCTTGTTTTCTTATACTATGCAGTACTTCTCGTTAGTGAAATATAACAGTTTATTCAGAGCAAAAACCTTGAATTGAAGACCAGCAAATCCCGCTTTTGGATGCCAAAATTCATTTTCCTTTATCTCCAAAGGTCTAATGCTGCTTCGCACATGCATGTAAAAGCCAAGGGGCCTTTTTCAATAAGTTTTCTGTGTACTTAATACAGACTTGTAGCTTCCAAGGTTATTAAATTAGGTCATAGCTTTGTATAAACAGTAGAACTACCAGAGCTGTCTTTTTGACCGATCACAGTTTTTAAATGCATTTTTGTCCACTGATTTGGCAGCTAGGGACCTGTGCTTTTCCTAAATATATGTATTAAACATCTCAAAGCATCAGTAGACCCAGGGTTGCAGAAACTTACGAAGATATAATGCGTTATATCTAGAACTACTGGAGCCGTCATTTTGACCGTCATAGTAAAAACAGTGGGCTTGGCTTGATGCGCGTGATCAAGCTGCTGAACTTAAAAGCTTTGCGTTTATTTTGAATAGCTACAACAGGATATGTTTTTAGACAAGTGATTTATTTATCAACAACTGTAAAAATACGTATTGTCTAGTTAAAACGAATAGACAAACACAACAGAGGACTACACAGCAAGTTTTGCGTACTTTCAGGAGTTATTGGAAGACGAATCTGGACACGAAAATATGCCAGACCAACAGCCATTGATGAAACTTACTGTGCTCACAATGAAGTGACTGATAGTGACTGTGAAAGTGATAACGAAGTTGCATAAATTTTGGGACAGAGACAAACACAGCCACAGCTGCATACTCAAGTAAGATTTTTTTTACCACCTGGAAGGCAACAATTCCCTACCTTAGATAGAAGTCGATCGATGGGTCACGTATCAACTTGTGGATGGAGAAGGGCTGCACTCTAACAGTCTACAAGTGCAAACCAAGAAAAAATGTAATTTTTTTCTGAGCATGCTTCATCCTTCCATTGCCATCGGGAATGATGCAAGGAAGATCCCAGAGACTGTACAGTTTTATAATTCCACGAAGTTTGGAGTTGATATAGTAGACCAGGCACATGACAGCTGTGCTATGTGCAATAAGGCAGTGTGTGGTAAGCACTGCACATGTCTGTGTTAATTCCACAAACTAGACTCCACAAGGTACTTTTTTTTACATTCCATATTTTGAACAGTTATACGTTTCCATCTTTTGAACAGTTGTACGTTCCATCTTTTGAACATTTGAACAATCCACGTTTTGAACAGATATATACGCTACATCCTTTGAAGAGTTGTAAGTTCCATCATTTGAGCTTTTGAACACTTTTTTAATGTAATGTAATATAATGTGTCCTGTTGTGCATGATTATATTACAAAACAAAAATAAAGTTACTGAATAATAGTGTAGCAAAACAGCTATTGCAAGACTGAGAAAAAGTATGAGACTGAAAATTACTGTTGAAGAGCCAACAGAGTCAAACTCAGGCACAAAATAAAAGACGGGTAAAGAGAAAACACTTGTATAAAATAAAACAAACATGGGCACTGTAATTCTCTACTGCTCTACAGAGTGTCATAAGCCCCAGCTGCATCTCAAAAGTCATCTCTAAGCTGCTAAAACCACCCTATTTTATATCCCAGCATTTGCATACATGTGCAACATTTACACAATGCAACCAATGAGAGCAACACCGCCCCCAAGCCTGGTGTCCATCACGTGTACCAAGCAGGCTGCAAAAACGGTGTCACAAAGACAGTCCTGGCGGAAAACAAACAATAATGTCAAACAAATTATTTTTTGAAACCCGGTTCTTCATGTCCATTTGCGTTCCAAATATCACAGGCAAGATGGGGGAACGTCTGATTATAGCAGGGCAGCAATAACCTGTTTTTTGTGATAAGCAGCACAAGAAATATCTTGATAAAGGATACAAAGAAATTATGGGAAAATATAAGTAAGGCAATCGGAATTCCAGGTAAGCACTATTATATGTTTGGTATGCTAAAATAAACACACTGTTTTGACTGTAATGTAAAGCTGTCTGTGCTGTCTGACATTACAGCTGTGTTTACTGTATTGTTTAAAAAAAAAAAAAAAAGCATCAGGGTGCATCGAAATGATTGCGTTTGGTAGTCCTGTCTGTACTTCTAATTTTGTTTAACACTAACACTTTCGTAGCTTGTGGCGCTGCTGTAGTTTTATACGCATTTTAAAGACTGCTCTGGTAGTTCTAGGTATATATTTATGACTGGTGTTCTAGTGTTAAATTTTCATTTTCAGCCTTTACAGTTTTCCTGTAACAAGACTTCTATTTTTATTACAGTAAAACCTTAAACAAGTACTTATTTTAGTTCAATTATTCTGTTTCAATTTACTTAAAACATATTATTTATCTCCAGAGAGTTTTATTCTGTTTCTTTTAAATTGGAATGCTTATAAAAGCTTCTGTGTTTAGTTTAAAAAGATGTTTCCCAAATAAAGTTTTTTCTGATAAGGAATTTTTACCTCAAACACATTTGCAAGTTAATTAAATAAAACCTTTAGTCTTCCTATTTTCTCTCCTCCCAAGGTTAACACAGGCTTCTGCCAGCCCATAGCTCTCAGATAAGGAAGGCCCATGTCTTAATTCTGGCCAGTTTCCAAGAACTAATAAGCAAAGGCACATATAACAAAGACACACAGACATGCTTTTCTCTAACATTAGATAAGTGCCTGCTCTCCCTTTACTGAAATAATCTTTTTCTGATGTTTATATAGCTTTTAAAACACAGTACAATACAGCAGTACAAATGTTCAATTTGTATCCCAAAGATCGTCCTGCTTCCAGCAGGAGTGACAGTCTTGGGTCAGACTCTGCTTTAGTGGGTCTGTCAAAGCCAGGATCCCCTATCCATTTCTACACATCACAGGTGTAGGTGACAGTCTTTAAAAGCCTGATACCTGCAAAAAACTTAAACCTTGTTAGCCAGCTCCCATCTTTATATTCTCATTCCCATCATCAGTGGGAACACTTCAAAGAAATTAAGCTGGTTCTATCAAAGAGCCATGCATCTCTGCCACATACACCTTTCACTCAGAAAGGTGCTTGCAGTGTGATGTACCTTTGACAGATTTTCTGTAATCCTTAGCGACAGAGATGAAAACATTGTTGGATTGTATTATTATTATTATTTATTTCTTAGCAGACGCCCTTATCCAGGGCGACTTACAATCGTAAGCAAATACATTTCAAGTGTTACAGTACAAGTAATACAATAAGAGCAAGAAATACAATAACTTTTGTTCAAGTGTGACAAACCACAATTCAATAATACAGCAGATAGTGATAGTTACATCAGGATATGATTAAATAGTGATAGTTACATCAGGATATGATTAAATACAAAATACTACAGGTTAAACACTTGGCAGATTACAGTATTCTGAAGTACAGGATTAAATGCAGTAAAATAGGGGGCAGATAAGAGCAAAATAAAGCACATTTAAATGAAGGGTGATAGTGTCCCAGGATACAAACAGAGGAGTTCTACAAGTGCTGTTTGAAGAGGTGAGTCTTAAGGAGGCGTCGGAATGTGGTCAGGGACTGGGCAGTCCTGACATCTGTAGGAAGGTCATTCCACCACTGCGGAGCAAGGGTGGAGAAGGAGCGGGCTCTGGAGGCAGGGGAGCGTAGTAGAGGTAGAGCCAGTCTTCTAGTGCAGACGGAGCGGAGAGGTCGAGTGGGGGTGTAGGGAGAGATGAGGGTCTGGAGGTAGCTGGGTGCAGTCTGGTCAAGGCATCTGTAGGCTAGTACAAGAGTCTTGAACTGGATGCGAGCGGTGATCGGGAGCCAGTGGAGCGAGCGGAGTAGTGGAGTAGCGTGGGCGAAGCAAGGCAGAGAGAACACCAGGCGGGCAGCAGAGTTCTGGATGAGCTGGAGTGGACGGGTGGCGGACGCAGGGAGGCCAGCCAGGAGGGAGTTGCAGTAGTCTAGTCGGGAGACTACCAAGGCCTGGACCTAGAATATTGCTCTTAAAGTCTAGATATGTGTTATCCAAATATATATTGTAATCCTATCAATTCCTTGGAGAACTGCTGTCTGGCTGTCTATGTGAGCATATATGGTATGCTGTTTTTGAAATTTGAAACGACTTCATTGAAAACAGCATTGCCAGCTTCAAGCTAAACACAAAACATTACACGGACAAGCAGCTAGTTTCCCTGAATGTTTCTTTCCCGTTACACAATGGGAACTGAGTTATTTTCTTTTTTATGTTATTTTTTATAAATAATTATTTCGATTTTACAATTGTGTATGTAGGCCTACATATAACCAGTTGACAGCTGGTTACACAATATTTTCTTTTGAAATGTTTATTTTATTATAGTTTTTCATTTTTTGAAGTCACGCTATGCAGTAGGTTAATGCAAAAAAAGCCTTTTATGTTATTTTTGTAAATAACACCGTGTAACAAATTTTTTTTTTTTTTGTTTCCTGGGTAGTAAGTGTTATTTCCTAATTGCTTATGCCTCAAAAGTATAGAAAATGGCTATTATTCCCCACAAACTTTGCTTTTGTGACCAGGACAGTGATATTTTGAAATTTACCTATTTTCCAGAACATTCCAGATAGATTCAGTGCTGAGTAAACTTGGAGTAACTTCTAGAACTTTCCAGTAATATAAATAGTAGTATAAATGCAGGGGCCTTAAGCCCACCAGTTCAGTTTAGTTCCAGCTGCCTAAGTGGATACATATCTGCATTTTTCTGAGATGGCATCAAGAGGCTGCAAGCATCCGGCAGACGCATTTTGAGACTTCAAAATGGTGGCATACCTGATGGGTCTCCAAGGCGGTTTTACCAAGTTTCCCTGCTATCTTTGCCTTTGGGACAGCAGGGACACCAAGGCGCACTACCACAGGTGGGACTGGCCACAGCAGACCGAGTTCTCTGTGGGGAGGAACAACGTCAAGTGGGAGCCACTGGTGGACCCCCGGAAGGTGCTGTTGCCACCACTGCACATCAAATTGGGCCTTATGAAACAATTTGTCAGAGCTCTAGATAAGGAGTCGGCAGCCTCAAAGTACCTTCAAGACTTCTTCCCTAAGCTGTCTGGGGCAAAGGTCAAAGCAGGTGTCTTCGTCGGACCACAGATAAAGAAGATCCTGGAGTGCAATGAATTCCCCAAGAAGCTCACTAGTAAGGAGAAAGTGGCTTGGAACAGCTTTGTCGCAGTGGTTCGGGGCTTCCTGGGCAATCACAAGGCCGAAAACTATGTGGAGCTGGTTGAGACTCAGGTGAAGAACTACGGCACAATGGGCTGTAGGATGTCCCTCAAAGTCCATATCCTTGATGCTCATCTTGATAAATTCAAGGAGAACATGGGAGCGTACTCGGAGGAGCAAGGCGAGCGCTTCCACTAGGATATACTGGACTTTGAACGCCGCTACCAAGGACAGTATAACGAGAACATGATGGGAGACTACATTTGGGGGCTGATTCGTGAAAGTGATTTACAGTATAATCGTAAATCTCGAAAAACTACTCACTTCTAAATCTTTTGTAGTCATTTTTGTATTACTTTAGTATAAATACATGTTAATTTGGATTCATATGTTGTTTTTTTCTGACTTTATGTGAACGAAAAGACACAAATTCGCCCGTTTTCTCATTGGAAATAGGTAAATTTCAAAATATCACTGTCCTGGTCACAAAAGCAAAGTTTGTGGGAAATAATAGCCATTTTCTATACTTTTGAGGCATAAGCAATTAGGAAATAACACTTACTACCCAGAAACAAAAATTGTGTTACATAATTACTTAGTTTTTACAATTTTGTATGTACATATAGCAGTTTACACCTGTTTACACAATATCTTCTTTTGAAATGTTTATTTTATTATAGCTTTTCATTTTTTTACGTCATGAATTATATGGGCTAATTTCAAAAATAATGCCTTTTATGTATATTTTTTTCATTTAAATACAGTGTTTCTGCTATGCAAATGTTAGATATGATGTTCATAAATAAAACTTGTGTTGTATCTGATAGTTTGTGTTTCATTTTCATATCGAAGCTGTTTAAAATGTACCTGTCAAAATGACTACTGACGGTGGTTTTGGTAGTAGCATAAACCCAGCGATTCTAGCATTAAAGAAACATTACATTTTTGGGGAATTGTTCCATTCATTATACTGGTAATAGGTAATATGCTAAATGGATAAATACAATATTGGTGGAATCAAAAAAGATGAACACATTATTGAAATTAAATTAAAGGCATTTCCTATCACATAAAAATGTTTTACACCTGAAAATAAATATACACCACTGTGCTGAGGAATACAGTAATAAAGTCAATGTGTAGGTAAAACAGTTTTTTTGTATTCAGCCGATGAAGGACTTGTAGTCCGAAACGTCCTGATAATTGATTTGTAATCAATTATTCCACCTTTTTAAGTACCTGAAATATCCTTTTCTCTTCTTTTTTTCTTTATATATATATTATATATAATTTTTTTTTGCACATATTTAATTAATATATGGCATTTTTAAAATCTATTTTAAATATATACTTGCAATATATTAATACTATATGAAAGATATGTGTTTTTTTTCCATATGGGTATTGTTATTATTATTATTATTATTATTATTATTATTATTATTATTATTATTACTATTAGTTAAATCTGCCTTAATCGAACCCACTCTTACACATAATTATTTACTGTCTTCTCTATTTTTTGCTCTTATTTGAATTTGTTCTTTTGCTACTGATTTTATTGTACTTTACATCTGCTCTTATCTGTAATGTGATATTCTGAAATGTGATACTTTACAGTGATATTTTGTAATGTGATACTTTGTACTGTGATATTTTGTAACAATTGTAATTCGCCCTGGATAGGGGCGTCTGCTAATAAATAATAATAATAATAATAATAATAATAATAATAATAATAATAATAGTTGTTGTAGCCATAGTCGTAGTAGAAGTGTAGTAGTATACTGTACTAACTTTTGAATATTCTAACTGATATATTTTTTTAATATCAGACTATATTTCAAATGAGAAGTTCAGAAGAACGAGAACATATACGAACATATACACATAATAAGACAGATTGTGTAGAAATGCAAAGCTGGATGAAACCACAGCATGGAATTTGAGCTTGGAAAACTGTTTAGGCTACTTCAGAACAAGACTAGAATTCTTTGCTCCCCCAGAGCCTCACATTTTGCAGGATATTAGCTGTTAACGCAAACCTACATGATAATAATAAAAAAGTACAAATATTTTACTTTATTACTTCACTGTAATAATAAGGTAATAAGAAAATGAAAATAATTGTCTTTACTGTAGTAGGCTGATGTTTTTTTTTTTTTTGTAGGCTTGCATGTTTTTATATGCTATAATATAGGAAATATAGGCATTATAACAATCTAACATACTGCACAGTATAGTATTAATGTAATACATATTCATTTTGTTTAATCAAACCTTAGTTTACTTGCACAGCATTATTAATATTTATTAATAATTATTATTAAAAAACAACGTAATTTATAGATTATTTTTACGTTAAAACCACATAAGTGTCAAAATCTTGGTCATGATAATATACATTATATTTTCTAGCAAAAGTAAGACTAAATCTGATGTTGCTTTGATGTTACATTTAGGTTTTATGTAATTGTCTCCATTTCCTTCTGCCCTCAGTATATATATATGTATATCTTTTTTATTTTATTTTTTTTCCGATCAAAGAGTTAGCTTCAGTTACTATTTGAAACGACACCATGGTGAGCCATAGTGTTTGAGTTCTAAAGAAAAACGCACCACCTGGCGGTTCTTCTGGGGATTTTTCACAAATGTCACTGACACATGAAGACCGCAGTATCATGCAACGCACCTACCACAGTAATGGGACTGCTTTGCATGGAACCCGCTGTACATGTTGAAGTTCAGACTAACTATCTGATTGCAATTCAAATTCCAACTCTGAAACAATTCTACCTTTTCATGTGCTGTCAAAGTATCCTTGAAACATGACTCTTCTTCAAATGTTTAGGGTTGTTGTTATCCAGAATACATAATTTGGGCCACGGTCTTGATCTTGTGAGGGCTGGTTTGTAAGAAAAGTAACAACGCTGATACTGAGATCAGTTTCATCTAAAATCCGGTATAAACAAGAAAGAAACACTGCTTTTAACCAGTGTATGCAAAAGTCTCCTACAGTAGAACTTTCTTCAATTATTGAGATCTCTTTAATCATATTCAAAACCATTTTTTTCTTCTGTAGTTCCTTTTTTCTTGTTTGTGTTTTTGATTTGTATTGGAATTGTGCTCCCATTCAAAGAAAATAGCATTTTTCTATTCAATCAGTCTGGTGTTGACCAGCTGAGCCACATCAAATCTCCTTGCCAGCTCTTTTGGTCCCTGAAGGAGCTCCTGCCAAGGTAAGCCCCTGCTTCTTTTTTTAAGCTAATTTGGTGTAGAAATATGTTTGAAATTGTTTGCATTTCTGCCACCATGCCCTTGCTTGCTATAAATTAGGCATACTATCAGAAACAGAAATTCGTAGCTCACATGTACAAACCTGATAAAAAAAGGCTGACATACACAGTACAATAACACTATACACACACACTTAGCAGGATCGACACTTACTGTAAATGATAAACACTTTAGTGGAGCAGACCATATCTCACATCTATGTCCATTTAATATGCATCAATCTCATTGATTTTGGCACTCACTGGTGTGGATTAACTGGGTTTATAGAAGCAAATCCTCATGATTGGATACAGATATATCAACCTAACATCTTTAATAAGCATCACTGATGAAAAAAGATAGCTTGGATTTTTCTAATCTATCAAAATTATAAAATGCCTTCTTACTAAGTTAAATTAGCAATTCCCACCACTGTTGGACCAGTGCAGCAATCGTTGCATATAGTTTATAATAGATGATGTAGACCAAGCAGAATCAAGTGCAGAGTATAGTACAAAGATATGTGTCTGGATACTTTGATATTTTACAATATGTTTTGTAACCAAGGATAAGTAATTTGGCATTACAATGTCAAATAAAACTTTTACTTCAGGGGTGCAAATTTGGTGCTATGACATTAGATTGTAGCACCAGGGTAGCTCATATGACCCACCCAAACTCATCCACATACACAGGACAGAAGTTTTGTGTCATGTGGGAAGTTGTGAGGGGGGCTTGAAGTGTGGGGTTTCATAATTTAGCACCAGTAGGCTCTCTGGTGCTAAACTTTCAAAGCAGTTTGCATCCCTGAGTAGTTTCATGTCAAACATTAATAATAAAAAATGTGTGAGTGAGCTACTATTGTAGACAGCTGTTTTGGGGCTGCTGCTAGTATGGCTTTGTTATTTAAAATGGTAAACTTTTAAAGTGTCTTTTATAGTTTTCACTGTATTAAGGTGGGCTGGAGAGAATACTTGAATACATTTCATAAATGTATTTGGAGTTTTAAATATTTGTAGTTTTAAAATAAAAGTTAAAAGGCGAGAACGGAGTGTTTTCTCCTCTTTTCTCTCACAGTTTGACAGGGTTTTTTGTTTTTTTTCTTAGACAGTCAGACGCTGTTATCTGGGGGGGTGGGGGGTGGGGGTGAGAGACTGTTTTGAGGGGGGGCATATAAAGTAGCAAAGGGACAATATTAGGAGCTAATTGAATTGCTGAGAACGATGAAAGCCAAGCAATCAGATTCCTTTAAAGTTACAGATAGAGGAGGGTTGGGCAGGGGAAGTGCAGCCATGACGACAGGCCACGAGCAAAAACTGTTGGTCTGGTGGTGTCATGGCAGTTCAGAATTGTGATGTTACTACACAAAACATAGATTACAATAGAAATAGTACAACGATAATAATTGACGCTTGTATTTTCAGGGCATGACAAAGTTAAACAAAAATAACGAAATAAACACAGGATATATAGAATACTAATTGGTGTCTTATGCAAATTGATGTGGGTTTTGTGAGACAAGAGTGCTTGACTATTACAATATATATATATATATATACTGTATATATATATATTTATATATATATATATACCCTTGTATTTGAATGATCTCTTCATGAAACCAGTTGCAAATTATAACAATCCTATTTATATCTGAGGACAATGAAACATACAGGATTGCCATTTTTGCACAGAATTGATTCTTACCTGTCACCCTTAATTTCCCTGCACCAATGCTGATCTCGTCTTTATCGGCAGAAAAGAGCACCTTCCCACTATCACTAGAGAGCACTTCAAACCGCTGACACTGTGCTTCAACAGTCTGAGATCCTGCAGTCAAAAAAAATGGCAAGACGTTACATTTTATATCAGTTAGGCAGGGGAGTAAAGCATAATGGTGATTACCCTTATTTTAAACATTTGTAGTCTCAAAAGTAAAAACAAAAAATGTCATAGTTTCCATATTAGTTTTTGATCCGACACAGCTGCTGAGATTCTCAACATTCTTCTTCCATTTTGTATGTTTTAAGTTATAAATATAGTGAAATGAGAAGTGTAAAACATTTTTTTTAAAAACATTAACATGGGACGAAAATATTTTCACAGTACATATTCAGAGAACACAAATATGCTCAATTTAACTTTGTTCCCCAACTTCCAGTGCCATATTTTTGACAGGAGACGATAGTGATGGTTGATACAACAAAAACAAAATGCTTTTATTTATTTGTGTTTATAGGTTTTCTTACATTTATGTAACTGTTTGTTTCAAACACATTAATAATGTAGAAAGGTTAACATGAATTTTATTAAATACATCCACGAAATGTCAGCTGTGACGCAACTTGAAGCAATCGGATAGGATTGCTAATATGTCACAAGGATGAGGTTAAATGCTAGAATTGGCTTTATTTTTTGTTTCTCTCTGCACTGTGTACCAGCTGGGTCTGCTCTGATATTATATAAAAGTGCCAATTTTATTGAAATACTCTAAATAAATATTTTCTGTTCTGAAAAGAAAGTGTGCAGATACTGTGTGCTCTGATACTTATCATCACAGTGAATTTACAAATGACATTTCAGTGTGAAGCCTAGCAACCTAATAAAACCTGACTATGGAAAAACACTGTAGAATTATCGTAGCACTGTAACGCAAGACCCCAGCAACAGCTTCCTTAAAGGTGTTGTAAACAAGGCTTTCACCTACATTGAACATACTAAGGTTCTTTGTATATCTTCATTTAATATATATATATATATAAAAAATGGGTTCCCACTGATACCTAACAAGTTTCTATGCACTATTTCAGTGTACTTCAAATTGTCTATGCCAGAGATACACAAGCAATTTTTGTTGTGAATTCTAGGTGACAACAAAATATTGACAACTGAATTACTGCTGCTAAATGTGCCAATTATTTGGCTCCTGTTTGCTGTTTCAGCAACTGCTATAGTAAGTGGAATAATTTTGAAAAGGCATAGAAGAACTGGGACGTGGACCAGAGAGTGTCTGTGCCGCACAGACAGACATGGAGCATCTCATGCTTTGATGCAGGAACTGTGTTTGATAAATCTTGCAGGATTCAATAATTGTTTATACATGTCCCTGCCGACATTTTAAGATTTGTTGACTCGGGTGAATCAGATCATTGCAAGACAAAATTCAAATATGAAGGGGTTGATTTCTGGCAATAACTCTCTCTCTCTCTCTCTCTCTCTCTCTCTCTCTCTCTCTCTCTCTATATATATATATATATATATATATATATATATATATATATATAAAGGGAAGTTGTCTCTTTTTTTTTTTTTTTTTTTTTTTTCCAAAAATGTTGTCGTTGCCAATTAGTTTTTTTTATTATTATTATTATTTTCTCCCCAATTTGAAATGCCCAATTATTTTTTAGGCTCAGCTCACCGCTACCACCCCTGTGCTGACTCGGGAGGGGCGAAGATGAACACACGCTGTCCTCCGAAGCGTGTGCCGTCAGCCGCCTGCTTTTTTACACACTGCGAACTCACCGTGCAGCCGCTTCAGAGCTACAGCGTCGGAGGACAACGCAGCTCTGGGCAGCTTACAGGCAAGCCCGCAGGCGCCCGGCCAGACTACAGGGGTTGCTGCTGCGCAGTGAGCCGAGGACACCCTGGTGTCCTGGGGTTGGAGCAGCATGGTCCAGGTCTTGTGGACCCCCAACTGGCAGCACATCTCGGCCAGCAGCTTGGACTCAAAATTGCACTCTTGGTTCCTGAGGGACCCCAAACCGACAGAAGAACCCTTCCAGCAGAGCTTTGGCCATGGTCTCAGCCTCCTGGTCCGGTAGTGCATAAGCCTCTGGCCATTTTGTGAAGTAGTCTATTTTGTGAAGTAGACAAAATGGTTTCCCTTCTCCGAGTGGGGAAGGGGCCCAGGATATCGACCCTGACTCTCCCAATTGTGCGTGCGATCGGTTAAGGGTCCTAGTCCTTGACAAGGGTCAGTAGTCCTCGGCGCCCCCAGTAGAACTCCTGTTGAATCCGGCGCAGGGGCTTCGTTATCCCAAATTGCCCTGTGCTGGGGGTTCCGTGGTGAGTCAGCAGGACTGCGAGCTGGGGACCACCACCTGCCACCTCAGATCTTGGCCAGCTGGCTCCTACCAGTGGCGTTACAGCACTCCATCCTGGATGTCCAAGCCAGCCCATTGTGACCACAGGCCGTTGGTTGCTGCCAATTGCTATGCAATCTCCTTCCAGGGGCGGCGCCGCTGTCTCTCCAGCAACTGCAGCATTGGTTGAAGGTCAGAGGCCATTTCCCTACAGACAACAACCATTCTACTCGTCGACCCCTGCTCAGCTGCGGCTCTTGCTCCCAGACATCCCTCTTCAGGCAGTGGTTGCAGGGGCGGTGGGACAGGGTGTCTACGTTGGCGTGGCAAGCTCCAGCCCTGTGCTGGATGGTAAAGTGGAAGGACTGCAGCTGCTCGATCCAGCTGGCCACCTGTCCCTCCGTCTCTCGGCTCTAGGAATGTCAGCAACGACTGCAGGGCAGCATGGTCAGTCCAGACAGTGAATGGGAGACCGCAAAGGTAGTGGTGGAAGTGGCGGATGGACACTACTACTGCCAGCAAATCCCTCCGGGTGACATAGTAGCCATCTTCCCTCCATCAGGCCCTGGCTGGGAGAGGACCGCACCAATCCCCTTGTTACCTGCATCGATGTCCAAGATGAACGGGAGGCTGACATCAGATGGGGAGATCACCCTGCTTGTGGAGAAGGTGATCTTGAGTCGGGGTACCTGCCAATATCCGCTCTTGAGGTCGAGGGAGGAGAACCAGGAGGAGTCAGCCACCATATTCCAGTGACTCACTTGGTGGTGCTCGCTCGGATCTGAACTTGGGCTATGCTTGTCTTTAGCAGCGGCTGTTCGGAGGAGTCCCCCACAAGAGCTGGACTCAGTTGTAATCGTCTGGCAAGGTGGTCCCAGCTCCCGCCAGGATGCCCCGGGGAGCGAGCAGGATCTCCTGGTTGGGCCATGTCAAGAGCGGATCCCCAATATAAAAGGTAAATAACCCATGAGGGGTGTGCAAACCTCAAAAAGTTCTACTTTGCAAACTTCAAACTTTGAACCAAGAAACGTTCACCAAATTTCTCATAAATGCAAACTAATTCGACCCTACTACCATTAATTCAATGTAACGTTTTGTACTGTGAATAGTTCAGAAACCCTGGATTTCTCATAAAAGCAATTATTATAAAAGTTGTTAGTAACCCTATCAACTATGATATACTGTAGCCCAAATTGGATCGAAATGTAACCCAGCATTTTCTGGATGGAGCTGCAAAACTGCCATATTGCTGTATTATACGTTTTTTCTTTTTAAGATAAAAACACAAAAATGCAGTGTCATACAAATAGATATTTGACATTGTAATAACCCCCTTGTTATATGTATTAGAAAAATGTATTCAGAAGATTCAAATATTAATAGACATAAAATATGTTGACAGTTTTCTGTAAGTGATTATATTGAACACTAGGTAGCGTGGCCATATGACATAGGGCTGTCTCCTTCAAGCCTCAAACAACTGACTATGTAACCTCATCTTCTTCCACTTCCTACTTAGTAATGTAACATGTATTCAGGGGCTAAACTAAAAAGGGGGGGGCTCAGATTACCTGCCAAGTTGCAGAGGTCCAGAAAATACACCACACACGCACATATATCGCGGGGGGTGGGGTGGTCCTATATAAAACCGCAATATAGCGAGGGTCGCAATACTATACAATCAAACTCGTTTTATCGTGGGCCTGAGATATTATAAACAGGACAGCAATACATCCAGAAACACATAGAAATAGGAGGCTAATAATACAGTACATAATAGTGTAAATTTAATATAAGCTTTTCAATTATGCAGTCTTGCTAGATGAGAACGGGCAATCACTGTTTACAGTAGGGTAAAAGTAACAGATTGCATACACTACAAGTAACAGTAACATTACCTATTGTCAGTGCTTAATTTGTGCCGGGGCTTGCCAGGGCCTCTGGGCTGCACTCCTCTGGGTGTGCAGTCATATTCATGGTACCTCTAGTTAAAAATCTCATGAAATGCTTTCTTTTTAAATTCTCAACAAGTCTGCAAGTTCTTGCATGCACGCTTGCATGCAGGCTACTTTTGTAGCCTACTTTAAATTACTTTAGGATTTCAGCTTGAGTGCCTTTAAGTAAGATGACATCGGCTGCAACGATTGTTGTTTTTTTATACACAAATAAACTTGATTTGAAAAACATCAATGAACGATACAAGCAACTTCTTACACTACTTGGTTTGATTACATCAGTCGTACACAACAATGAAAATAACTTACTTCATAAAGAATAAAAACATACTAAGATAACAACTACCTAGCCTAAGTTTAATTAATCGTTTTTGTAATCTACCAGCGGCTTCTGTTGCATACACATTGTGGGTCAAACCAATGTTCATGTTGGGGTGCATATTTTTTTTTTTAATCAATGTCATCCTTCTGGGGTCCTCTGGATGTCTTTTAATTTGTTTGTTTTTTAAACCCTTTAAATGCAAAACCATAAAATAACACGTATACAGGCTTTTTTTACATTTATTTATTATTTGTCCTGCTGCACATACTACTGCTTTGTATATGATGTAGAATATGTGAATGTAAACATCTAACACGAGTACGTACAATACTCTTTCAAATAAACGTGTTTTGATTTTGAATGTGCGGTTCTTAAGGACGGTATTATTGTCATTGCTTGCACCCCGGCACCTCTTTCTTTACAAATTAAGCACTGCCTGTTATAATAAATACAAATAAATAAAACCTGTGACTTAATTGTTAGTCAGTCAGCCAGTGTACAACGGGGTACTTTCAGTTACTTTTTTCTGCTTGTTTTTCATCCTCTCACAATTGATTCGCATTTGCCAACTTTTAAATCACAAACAACATTGTTTAGCCCCACTTTTGACTCGATCAATAGCTTTTAACTTTTCTTCTAAGACACTTTTTTCCCCCTTTTTTATTGTAGTAATGATGTACTCAGTAGTGTTGAGCTTGAAAGAAAATTCAACCGCAAAATCAAATGTTTAACTTTCTAATAAGGCTAATTATATTAGTGTTATTTTATTTTTTTGTCATATTTAATTTCAACTAGAAGCGAGCTATGTATTTTTCTAAATTGGAAAACATTAGTATCACCTACATACATAGTTTTAATTGGTTGCATTTTGTCAGCTAGCCTTTGTACATGTGGTTTTCATTGGTTGCATTTGGTCAGCTGTGTAAATGGTTTCATTGAGTGGAAGGGAAGTGATGTTTACTGCAGTCAGTGCTTCCATACAATACATGTATACCACTGTATCATTATTTTGTAGTCGGTAATAATACAAAACGTAAACACAATTGTAATCGCGTCTATGGCTAAGGGGGGGCTCGAGCCCCCTGAGCCCCCCCCCCAGGTTGCACCCCTGCATGTATTGCTTTAATGTTGTTATCCAATAAATGTATGCTATTCACTATCTTGTAGCCCAGTCTCTGTTTGCATTGTGGTTCTTGTAATTCTAAATCACTGAAAGAAAAAAACAGGTAAAATATATCTGAATGCATTACAATATGGGTGAATAACCTGAATTGTCTCAATCTATGCTCCTGGAGCTACATCCTGATCAAATGATCCTGTTATCCCGATTAATAAATAATAAGCATTTCTAATATGAACTACTATTTTGTTCACCATATAACAGTCCCAGGCTTCATCAAAATGCACAAATTATGCTTAATGCAAGCATTCTATGGAAAATGAACACTTGATCTTCATTGACTAATAATACTAGAACAACAAATAATATGTAATGTCGCTTTGATCTATGTATGCAACTTTAATAAGTGTTTAACTATGCTTATTGATTTAGAAAACTCTCAGGGGTAGATGTACTAAAGTGTTGTGCCTGTCACAATAGTCGCAAACCAGCTGCAAACGAGTTGGAAGTCTAGGGTGAAATATATTAAACATTATAATAACATTATAATACTTGTTCAGGCATATAACTTTTTTAGAAATAATTTGTGTGTGATAGATTTCAAAGCAGATGCACTTCACACCCTCATCAATGCTAAAATCTTTATCTAGCACATATACATCAGAAAACCTGCGTCGCAAATTTTCAATCACGTCATATACAGTATCTCCCCCAATTTCAGGCACGGGTCTATAGTATAGTGCTGGGGGGTCGGGGGGGAGCGCCGCTCCCCCCACTTCTCTTGGGCAGAGAGAGCACCGCTTCCGTATTTCACGTGTAGAATATTGAACTGTTTTGCTCCTATTAATATATGAAGATATAAATGGGTATAACCCATAAAATTAAGCAAAGAATAAATAGCCATAAGAAACCCTTGTGAGATAAATAATGAAAAAAGTTTGAATATAGCATGCCTGGTCTGGAACAACAGGCGTGAATAATGTTGAGGTGTCAGCGTTTTACAATCAGATGTAATAATTGGAACAGTTTTTTTTTATTTTTAGGCCAATGTATAAGAAATAATGTAGATAAAATAAGCTAAACATTTAAAAGATAAAACTCAATCGCAACAAACAAATAAAGGGTACCTGTGGCCTAACGTGGGAGTGTTACGTATAGGATTAATAATAATAATGACGGCGTTTTAATTATATGTGTATTAGTATATGAAACTGGTTGTGAAAATATGTACAGTATCTGTTTATTTATTTATCTGTAATATAAATAGCTGTAAGTCTAGTTGCTTTACAATAATACCTCATTACCTGATTGTCTGCATTTATAATCAATTGGTACACATGTTAGCCTTTTTAAATACCGTAACTACTAGTGATAAACTGTGGTCCTGAGTGTATGGGCAAACAGTGACTACAGGCATCGTGGTAGGGTTGAGATAGTGGGGGTGGGGGTAGATAATAGCGACCCCTTACCTCTAAATATAGCACTACACCATTGTTATATGAATTATTATCTGTGAAGTGTAGGTACAATAAATAAATAGGTTGTTTTGACCAGTACCAAACCAGACAAGGATTCCTTACAGCCTGTGACACCAACAAATAAATAAAGAAATCTCCTCGTTTTATTCTCTGTAGATACACAGGCATCCATTTTACACTCTCAGCTGTGTGTATACAAATGACCCCGTCTCTCAAGCACATTTCTTAGGGACTGCTGCCATCTGCCAGTAAAAAACAAAACTGCATACACTTTTACAATACATTTTTCTTATTTTTTAATTGAAGCATTGTAGCAGGGCAGCAGGAGAGAGCCCTGCACACTATTTAAGGGGGCAGGGCAAAGCCCTGCTTGTATATATGTTTTGTATTATTATTATTAGTAGTCATAGTAGTATTTATGATGTATAAATATGATGGCGTAGCCGTATGTTTTGTTTTGAATGTATTTTGTATTGTATTTTTAAAAAAATACGTTTTGGTATTGTTTGGCAGCATGGATGGGGAAGCCCCATCCACACAAAAAAAACCTTATGTAGATGGTGACCATCTCTTGAATTAATTCATTGATTAATTGTTGCTAATCGGGAGATGGTCACCTGTATAAAAGCCTGCAGTTTTCTGCGCTTTGGATGTTCGGAGGAGGAACGTGTGTGAGAGGGAGAGGAGAAAACAAAACGAAACTGAAAGTAAAAAGGATCAGTGAAGGTAACTGCCCAGACGGTTTTTGTGTTCGTGATTTTGTTTTGTTTAAAACTTTTATTTTGCGCTCTGTGAGCAGCGTTTTCTGTTTGTTAAAATATTTTAATTTTGTTGTGTCAAAATAAACATAGCGCTGCAGTACACGTTTGCACTCAAATACCTGCCTGCCTGTGTGTCTCTGCAGTTCCTGCATCTGGTCTGACATCACCACATAGCCATCCCTGTCATAAGCACGTTAATAAGATGTGTTAAACTTTGCAGATGCACATATAAGTGCCTGCAGGAGTGGCAAATTTGGACTTGCATGCGCGCCACGTGGAAATCGCGGGATAAGTAGCTGGGTGGTTAATGAATGCATTTCTCATTAAAAAGCTTAATTGTTGCAGGTCACATACATCACTTCCTGTCTCATCGAATAGATAAGGGGAACTTGTTAATCAAAATGCATGTTAACAAGATCAAGAAAAATGAATGAAAGTGTAATTTGCTGTTATGGAAACTACTAGCGTACATTTGGGGGGATATTTGCCACAGCTTGCTATATACAAATCTTTGAATGTGCATTTTGCAATTTCCTTGTGGTTAAAAAGAAAAAAATACTTTTTTTTTTTTTTTTTTTTTGGAAGGGGCATCACGGGAAGCCATCTATGTAGGCTTGGTTGGAATTGATCTTTTTATGTTGACATCTACTTTTGTTTGTATTTTAGTATGTACAATTGTAGGCTATAAATAAATAAGTTTGAAGTGCCATTTGTGTTTGTAGTTAGTTATTATACATGTATACCATGTATGCAACACTTCATTATATATTTATTAGGCTTTTAAAATTACGATAGAACTCCCTAATTCAATACACAATGTGTTTATAGTTAATTGTTCTGTGAATTATTATTATTATTATTATTATTATTTATTTCTTAGCAGACGCCCTTATCCAGGGCGACTTACAATCGAAAGCAAATACATTTCAAGTATCACAGTACAAGTATGTCTGCTAAGAAATAAATAAATAATAAGTAATAATACAATTAAGAGCAAGATAAATACAATGACTTTGGTTCAAGCAAGTACAAGTGTGACAAAATACAATTCAATGATACAGCAGATAAGTGTCAGTGATAGTTACATCAGGATATAATTAAATACAAAATACTACAGATTAAATAACACTTGTGACAGATTACAGTACTCTAAAGTACAGGATTAAATGCAGTAAAATAGGGAGCAGATAAGAGCAAGTAAAGTGCATTTAAGGAAGAGTGATAAGTGTCCAGAGGGAAAAAAAAGAGGAGTTCTACAGGTGCTGTCTGAAGAGGTGAGTCTTGAGGAGGTGCCGGAAGGTGGTCAGGGACTGGGCAGTCCTGACATCTGTAGGAAGGTCATTCCACCACTGCGGGGCGAGGGTGGAGAAGGAGCGGGCTCTGGAGGCAGGGGAGCATAGTAGAGGAGGTACAGCCAGTCTTCTAGTGCAGGAGGAGCAGAGAGGTCGAGTGGGGGTGTAAGGAGAGATGAGGGTCTGGAGGTAGCTGGGTGCAGTCTGGTCAAGGCATCTGTAGGCGAGTACAAGAGTCTTGAACTGGATGCGAGTGGTGATCGGGAGCCAGTGGAGTGAGCAGAGCAGTGGAGTTCCATGGGAGAAGCGAGGAAGAGAGAACACCAGGCGAGCAGCGGAGTTCTGGATGAGCTGGAGCGGACGGGTGGCGGACACAGGGACACCAGCCAGGAGGGAGTTGCAGTAGTCTAGGCGGGAGAGTACCAGGGCCTGGACTAGGAGCTGGGTGGCGTAGTTGGTGAGGAAGGGTCGGATTCTTCGTATGTTGCTCAGGAAGAATCGGCAAGTGCGTGCCAGAGTGGAGATGTGCTGGGAATAAGAGAGGCAGGGGTCCAGGGTGACTCTGAGGTTCTTAGCTGAGGAGGAGGGAGAGAGTGTGGTATATTCCAGAGGAATGGAGATAGAGAGATCAGAGGAGGGGGAGGAGGAGGAGGAGGGAAAGAAAAGGAGGTCAGATTTAGAGAGGTTGAGTTTGAGGTGATGTGAGTGCATCCAGGAGGAGATAGCAGACAGACAGGTAGAGATACAGGAGGGGATGGTGGAGTCAGAGGTGGGGAAGGAGAGGAAAATCTGAGCATCATCAGCATAGAAATGGTATGAGAAACCATAGGATGTGATGAGGGGTCCCAGGGAGCGGGTGTAGAGAGAGAACAGGAGAGGACCCAAGACTGACCCTTGAATTCCTCTAATCATGCATTCCTCTAATCATGCATTTTCTCTGGTACTCTTTGTTCGCCTCTGTGATAAATAAACTCAACATTAGAAGTAGCCACCAAACACTTAGTATTATAAGAACATGTTATATGCATACAAACGTGTGAAGGTGAAAGTGTACATTGTACATAAAGTGTGGGGGGAGTCTCACAACATTACAAATACGTTTAGGCAAAATCCATGTTAATGATCTGTTGCCTGACAGTCCTGGCCCTGATGGGTTCTCCATGAGGAATCATCTGTGGAGGCTCCAATGATTCAAGATGAGGCGCTTCTTCCTCCTGGATACAACATGCTAAGATTCATGGTTTTCGGTGTCGCATTGAACCACACCACCTGATTTGTTGAGGCACCAAAACCTCATTTTTAGTAAACCAAAGGTCCGCCTGATCACATTCCGAGTGGATCTGTGTGTCCTTGTACTCCTGTTCATTGCAAATCCACAATCACCTAAGGAAACGTTATTGTAATATCTAGTATGTTGTTTTCTAACCAAGATTTCATTATTTACTCTTAGGTTTTTAGTTGTATAATTCAAATAAAATCTACAGTAGAGGTCAGCTGTGATATAATGTACGAGTGAAGATAGGCTACAGTTTCATTGATCATTTCTTGGTAGCAACATTACAATGGGTGCAAATAATGGTATATCATTTTAGCAATACAACAAATGTTCTGTAATGTTACAAATGGTTAAAACAAGTGAATAAATCTCATTCATAACTGGAAGTATAGAAAATGCTAAAATATTTTCATAACTACAAATATTGAATTATCTAGGTAGTCTTACAATGCTGACCTACTAATATGCCATCTGGTGTATTGGGTCTCTGAAATGATTAAACACAGCGGATTGTGTCAAAATGTAAGTCATGACAGAAGCCAGGGAAATTTGCACATACGTTCCAGATGTTATAGGATGCATGGTGCTGCGGTGATTTGAGTGCAATCAATGGCTCCCATTACTCTGGGAAATCCAGTGATGTCATACAACTCCCTTTTAATATTTTGTAGCTGCTTCTGATTAAGTGGGATACTGATATAATCGTTAACCCTCTTTATCAAGTCACCCGTGACCCTTTGAAATGACCCAGACACATAGAAGGACAATGCTGCCAAGCTAACAACTTCATATGCGTGGGTACGGCACAGCCCCTTTTCATAGGCAATTCAAGGTCCTCCCACAGAGTCTGACAGAGGTTGACAATAGCTGCCCTATCCATATGCAGTTTTTAGATGGTCATCTGATAAATCCTTGCCCCTATATCATACCAATGGTTTAACTAGTTTACAACTGTCTTTTTATTACCTCATTGAAGTTAATGTATTATATTAGCACAAGTTCACGTTTCTTTTTTATGGCCTTATGAAACATAAAATGACAGGTTCTTTCTGAAATTAATGAGATGTCAGATAGGTGAAAAAAAGAGCCAACAATGAAATCTCAGTGCTCTTTCATGGACTGGTTATAGTACCAGTTGCTACAGCTAATTTAACTGTCCTTAGCAACTAGGAGAATGTCGTGACAGACAAGCATAGTCTCTACTTATTACCAGTACATGTGATCTGAAAATTAGAGGTCATACTTCATTTGCATTTCACAGTAAAAGAAAAACAAAATCAAGCACTTACCTTCCCAAATTATAATTAACAATTGTCAATAATAATTTGCATTCTCTGGGTTCTCTGGGTTATCAGAACAAATGTGTTGAATGACTGTTTCATTGAAGTCATACCTATTGGGCAAACTAGGTAGCATTGTGTCTTTAGATAGTATGCCCTTGTGGCAAAGTAGGTAAGAGAGTGCAGGTGAATGCAATGCAGCAGTGCAGAATAAAACAGACAGACAATAATATCCAGGTACAAGGGTGTTTATTGAATGAACAAATGTCCAGAGCCTTATGGCAAACACCTGTAAATAATAAAGTTGTAAAGTGATACAGAGGCGTGTATCACTTTATTTGTAATCCCTGGGTTTGACCCGCAACCAAAAGTCCCGTTCTAGTACACCCACACGAAACACAAAACACAAACACAGTTTACAGTGAATTAGTGCTAGTGGTGCAAAGGAATGAATGAATAATAAAATAAAAAACAAAGACACTACTTGTTCATTGTTTTATCTTTTTGAATTTTCGACTGTATACAAAACATGATGTATTCAAAGGACTTGACTCAGTAACCTGAACTACAAAGTATAAGCTTACAAAATACTACCATACTTTAAAAAAAAAAAATAATAATAATTATCTGGAAACAAATGTTATCCAATTTTGTATTTAAAACTTGCTGTGTGATCCTTGACTTGGTCTGTTTCAGAGTCAAGTTAATCTCTGATTCATGATAAGAAATTACACCTTTATTATCATAGATAATAGGGTGATTGTTTGGTTTGGTGATTGTAAGAGAAGAGTTTTGCATTAGCTATTGGGTCAGTATTGGGATACAATTTTTTGGTTTATCCAACAGTGCCCAAAGCCAATGTTAATCACATAAAATTATTCTGTTAAGTTTCAAGGGCCCCATTTGCTGTCATTTAAAAATATGCGTTTTATGTGTGAATGTTGGTGAGTACCGGCCTCTGGAAGAGCCCTGTATGTTTCCTCTTGAACTCAGCATTGTACAGCATTAAGAAGAAACAGTCCCATATGATTTTGCCTCCATAACCTACACCCTGTGAAATCTCCAGCTAAGGCTGTAAAAGTTGCATAGAGGGAACGTGAACCTGCATTCCCCTTACTGTATGACTCCCTGTGTTCATCACATTTTTATGTCTTTACCAGGCTAGCCACTCTGAGCCTGTTAACTGCCGTAAATGTATCCCTGCCAGATACTTCCTTATAAAAGTCTACCACAGTATTTTTGCAGTTTTTCCCAACCTGCCGCATATATATATATATATATATATATATATATATATATATATATATATATATATATATTATATAGGAAATCCTGGCCTGTGATTGGTTAAAACCTCATCATAGGCGTAAAAATAGATTGAACTATTGCCTTTAGTTACTGTTACACAAAGCTTCAACAAAGCCACATTAATTGCTACTGTGTCAGCTCCATTTATAATGAAAAAAAAAATAGGCACCTTTGTGGAAATATATCACCCAGCCATTAGGTAGGAGAATTAGATTTCAACAAACACCAATTAAAAAAATGAACTCACCGACTGTAAGTTGTCCTGTGAGCTGCCCAAGGTCATTTCTTGCATTCACAGTCACATTTCTGTCAGACTGCAAGATCAGTGGGCTGTCCTAAGAAAGAAGCACCAAGAAAGAGAAAAGTGGGGTGGGGGAGAAGGAGAACATCATAAGCCAGTTTGTTAAAATCAACCATTCTAGCCATTCAAACATGTTTCAGTTTGAATGTATCAGATAGCAGTAAAATGGAGTAGACCATGTTCTCCTTTACATAATGTGCAAGCCTGTGATGTGAGGTGGACAAATGCTGCAAATGTTGAAATGAAAATGAGATTCCAACATATTTAAATATGGTATCTTTTTTATATTTTAGCGTGTCCACTTCTACCAGGTGTGACACTCGGGGACTAACTATAGTATCTTTAATCTTGTTGCAGATTGTTTAAGAGTATCAAGAGATGTATGAAACAAAACCATTTGTCATGTTTCACGCACTGCTCTGAACTGAATGACTGATCGAATCTGACAGAAACAGTTTAATTGAAGGCGGTGTGCTAAATACATTTCAAAATAAATTGATTTACTGAACAAAAATACAATAGTTCGAACACCATATGTTGATTGTTATCCAAAAACGTGATACTTCTATATAGGGGGGGGCTCAAACTTTTGTCCACTAACTGTAGGTCCCCTATAGCCCCACACAAATCTATATTTAAAAAATCAAACATACCTGTACATTGTTGTGTAGTCAAATCAAGGTTGCCTTAATTTTGTTTTTACTGACATACACAGTTACAGTGACCTTTTTTTTACTGACATCATTAAAAAAAAAATCAGAAACAATAAAATACATTATAAAAAAGGCTAGTTTTGTCTACTTGCATTTCTTTAGGTATTTACTTCTTATGGTCACACACGTACACATTTGCAGACTATCATTTGCTTCGTTGGTCTGAAGCTGATGCTGTTTTTAGCAGCAGTCTTGGTCGGAATTCCATTCAGAATGTATGTCGACAACTGATTTCTTACGTCTGTTTTTACAAGGTTCATCAAATTGTTCTAATTCAGCAGTACTGTGTGGCAAAGCCAACATATTAATGACTTTGGGCCCTAGGCAGCCGCCTAGTTTGCCTGTGCATTAATCCGGCCTTGCTAGTGACATCTCCATGTCCCAAGGTGCTGACATTTGTTGATGTGTTATTCATTTACTCATGTCATCTGATTCAAATGGGGGAGACAGGTTAGTTTAGATTTTTTCAAAGCAAACCAAAAATATGACCTTCCTGAAGATTTGCACAGACGAAGTCGAGAACTCGAAACAACCCTAAGAACCAGTCTGGAGTAAATTGGAGATGGCAGGGTGCAACCTGCTGGGTGATTTGTTACGGAACAACCCTACTGTACGATAAATAGGGGATTTTTTCAGGCAATAAAAGTGCCAGTTTCAGCTGCAGTATGCCTCAACGTATCACAAAAAAACATCCATGACTTAAATTATACTATATTGAGTTTCTACCAACTACCAGCATGTACATTGAGAACTGAAGTCTGCATATACTGTACATGGTTGAACATTCAGAAACAAGGGAACTTTTACAATGTGGGATGTTGTAACTGCTTTATTTACAAAAAAACCTCAAAGAGCAAGGAGTTTCAAATGTAATTTAAATTGCTTTATATGCATTGTAGTGGTATATTACACCACCACCAAGAAAATAAAGGGACTGGGACTGTGGCAGTGTCTTTCTTTCTCCATACTAACAAACACAACATGCATCTTATGTGGTTCTTTTGCTCTAATTCTGCCTTTTATTAGCTTTGAGCTTGTCAGGAGAATCCTATGTGCTGGAACTGAACCCACTCCCTTTGAAATCCTATCACAACGGCTATGTTTACAACGAAAATACAGGTACTGTAGCACACTATGATAGTAGAACTAATATTCCTGAAATAAACACTTGCCCCTTTTCATTTTTGTGACCCTATATTTATAACAAACTTCAAGGTGTCGAGCCAATGGGTGCCATTTTATGGCAAGTAAAAATTAAATTTAGCAAGAGAAGACTGACACACTCAATCTTCCATCTTTTTGAGGTGCACACCGTGTTAGCACATACAGTTTAATTTGAAGAACGATCGCACCCTCAGGAATGTTTTCCTTTAATTTGTATTCAATTTATATAAGCCAATGTTCCAGACTATATCAGTCTCTTCATCAGGAATAACATTTGAAGCTACTTCCTCTTTGGTTTCCAATACAATACATGTTACCTGGCTTTTTGTACATTTAACATGTGTTGACTATATGACAATATAAAGAAAACAATGAGTTGAAACAGACCCAGTGTGAGGGCAGCCTTAGTTAGCTGGAAAGTTTGTTATTTGTGTCACAGCAAAGTGTATTCCACCTTGAAGGATATTGTATTTAGACACATTGGGCAGGAGTTTCAAAAGGTCGTAAATGAGAACAGTGTTAATCAAGAAATCGGTATGTAGCATTGCTTTTGGCATTTTCAAGCGGTCGTTATGCCTATTTCGTTATTACATAATCTTGCTAACGTGATTTCTGAAATTATGTTGATTTACGAAATAATGTTAATATCTTAACAAGCAGTGCTTATTGCGACTATTTCTTTTCTTTGCGTGGGAATTTAAAATCAAATCTGTGTTAATTGTCATCATTTATCAGGAATTAATTTGCACTTGGAAAAGGAGTGTTTTAATTAATGAAAGACTATAACTCACCTTGAAACAGAAATTTTAGACCGCAGCTGTGACACAGACTATAATTCAATATAGAATGTATTTATTGAAATATTTTAGATTTATATATATATATATATTTTTATTAGCGGTTATGAATGAGATTTCTTTACTTGTTTTAACAACACACTGCCCAGCAGTGGTGTAGTCGAGGCAGAACCTTGACTTAAGAGTTAAAGCGATCTCTTTTCTGTGTGGAAATCAAAGTAGTCTTTCTGTACCATGCCATTGAATAGGCATTAGGAACCAGATTCCCTACATGCCACTACTGATAGTACACTAATCGGAGTCTCCGTCTCCAATAACCGGCACATATTTTAACCCTTCAAATAATCAAAAAGACGCAAAAAACTGGTTTTCTGTCGTTTTTTCTCCGGAAAAAGCCGAGAAAACCATTCAATGGCTGAGTGGGAGCGAAACAAAAGAAACCCAAAAAGGGCGTATCTCATGAATAGTCATACTTGCCCCTGGCATCAGATAGGGGCGGTCAAGCTGGATGATACTGCATCAGCGCTCAGAGAATATCATGGACATTTGCAGAGCTTTTTTGAGATGTTATAGTAATAAAATAACGACTTAGATCGCATTATTGAGGCATTTGGCGATAAAACGAGTGATCAGGAGATGATTGATCGGTATGTACGACTATTATTATTATTATTATTTATTTCTTAGCATATGTGAAAGCTATAGCGAACGAAAGGGTGGGGCGGGGCTGGAGATGCCTAGTGAGTGCTTTGTTGATATGCAGGGCCTTTTAAAACCGTTTGACTGTGGAAAAAAAATACTTTTAAACAGCGCGTCTAAAATTAACTGCGCGTGTGAAAATAAATTGGACCTGACGCGCCTGACGGGCACTTAATAATTTAACTGCAAAGGGTTAAATGTTTGCAGAGTCAAGTCACACACATCTCCTGATTCCTGCACAATTGTACGATTCAGTCAGTTGTCCTTGTGATGCAATGAAGAGAACATTAGGAACTTCTATTACAAACTACAGTACCAAAGTTTAATAGGGCTACGTGGTAGGGTGTGGGAAGACACAAGTCAGACACAAAGTTCAAATATGAAACGCAGGCACAGGCGCCCAGATTTATTAGGGTGAGCTTAGTTGGCAGGTGTTTTGTTATAGTTCGGGGCACTCTACCAACAATGGTATTGTGCCCCATCTTCATATAACACACACAGGTGTGTAATCCAAAGGAACAATAAGTGAAAAGGCGAAAGGAAAAAGGAAAATAAAATACTTTAAGGAAAAACTACAAAATAAAGTGGGCAGGTTTTTACTGCGGCTCGTTGCTCCCTCTAGTGGTGGGAACCCCGAGGAACAGGCACTGTTCTGCACCCTCTCATACACTGTGGGACGGCTCAGTCCCGCTAAACTCACTAACTAAAAACAGTCTCACAGTAAATAAACCCGTGTGGCTTGCTTGCACCCCGGGTCTGTAAGCCTTGCGCTGAATTGCCACTCCGTCTCTCCGAGTTGCTGCTGCAGAGCCTCTGACTTTTCAGGATTCGGCCATGAAGTCACGCTCCACTATGTTTCCTGTATGAGCCAGAGAGGATACAAAACAGTGCCTTTTTATTCCATGATGAGGTGATGGAAGAGAGGAGGTTGCAGAGGGAGTGGCGAGGCTGCTGGCATGATCTGGTGGAATCTGCGGATCTGCAAACGGGAGAGAGCATCAGCAGTTATTAGAGGAACCGGGCACATGCCTGGCTTGAATTAAGAAATTATTTGACACAGATAGCCAAATGAGCCTTCGCAGTAATTTCATAATCAATGGTACTGAAGATCAGCCTTTATTGATTATTTGGACTGTGGCTGTATTGTCACTATAAAACGGAATTGATTTTCTAGACCATGATTTGCCCCAGATGAAGGCAGCAGCAACTATTGGGTATAATTCCAATAATGCAGTGGATTTCTGTTCCGGTGGTAGAACTGCTATTTCAGGGGGCCATTGGCCGAAAAACCATTGATTGACTAGGATTGCCCCATAGCTTAGATGAGAAGCGTCCGTAAATACAGTGAGCTTTGCAGCCGCTATGCAATCCTTGTAGAACATAGATAGCCCATTCCAATGCTGCAGTAGAGTTGTCCACATTTTTATGTCCTTCCTTGCTTCCATAGACTTAGATATGTTTGCGTTGAGGCTGCTGGTGGTGGATGCCACAGCCAGCAGATGTGAAATGAATGTTCTGTCCTGGGGGATGATTCTTAAGGCGTAACTGAAATGACCTAGAAGAGACCAGAGTTTTCTTTTTGTTATGAACTGCGACTTTTGAAAGTTGCTTATGAGGAGGAGTATTCTTTCCAATTTGATTTGTGGGAGACAGGCCTCGAACTTCACTGAATCCAGAGTTATTCCTAAGAATTCAATAGTAGTGACTGACCCGATAGTTTTTTCTTCTGATAGAGGAACTACTGTTTTGAAGAGAGAGCAGAGGGCTCATATTCCTTGCTCCGGAGGGTGAGAGGGAGGGGAGATGAGGAGGAAGTCATCCAACAAGTGAAGCAAAAACTGTAATCTTGTATCTTTTTTGTTTGTGTGTCTCTTATTTTTTTCCTTTTTCTGCTACAACCACCTCATTTAGTACTTTTGTTAAGCATATTGTCTTATGCCTTACCTGAACAATTACTGTTATGTATTGCTGCTGACCTCTTTTAATTTGTATAGGCCTTTTTAACTGCATTTTATTATTGATAAATGTGTTTATATATATATATATATATATATATATATATATATATATATATATATATATATATATATATAAACACATTTAAATTAAGACAAAACCAGAAACTTTTATTGTGTATACATCCGCAGTATAATATAGTCCCAAATTTAATTTAATTTAATTAATTGTTCGCTTATTAAAAATAAATTGCATGTGTTTGTTTATTGTGAATTTCTGCATCGAAAGTGCCATCTCACTAGAAACTAGAGGACTGACCACAAGCTGTGATGATGGGCGGAGTTTCAAATGACACTAGGAAGTAAAAGGAGCAGCTGCGATGGAGACTGAAGCCGGATCTTGAAGTGAGTTTGTGAACTCGTTATATGCAAGGCACACATATTCAAGTCTGTTTTCATCCTTTTGGATCTCAAAAGATGTTTTTGTTAGTTGTCGGACACCCTCGCGTCCAAGTCGGGTGTCAGGGGACAGTACCTCAGTTTCCTGCAGACACTTCAAATTCAGGCCGGTAATTCAGGGGTGGTGTCTGGCCTTGTGTTTACCTGTTTTTCAAAGAGTTTTCTTGACTGACACAGGAATACATTTTTGCTGATTTTAAACTTGCTGTCAGCAGAGATGTTAAAATCTCTACTTTTAAAATATGTATTTAGTCCAGCTTACCATTATAAAACTGGAGACTGAATACTGGTCCCCAGTTGAACTTCTTGCACTGGAATAAAATTCCTTTAATGTTGTTGAGAATTGTTGGACTTATTTCCATAAAATGAATGTCCATATTGTTTTCTTTAAGTACATTTTTTCAATCTTTGTTTTCTTCTATTTCATTTAGCTGTTCCTCATCTACTGTTATGTGTCTTCTCTTGCTGGTGCACTTATTTTATTTATTCATTTTTTTCAGATGGACTGCTGTCTTCACTCAGGAAGCTGGTGTTGTACCAGTTATGTGGAGTTTCATCCCCAAATATATTAAAGGAAATAGGTGAAATGCCACTCATTTTTGGCTGTGGTTTTGTAACTAATAACAAATAAAATGGCAGTTTGTCATGGAATTTAGAATGTAGTGGTGCGTCGTGATTTATTCAGTGTGAAGCGGCTCATTAGTATGCAAGCCATGCTATATGCTATATATACATGCACGGTCATGTGATGCTGTTTAACCAATCAGAGGTTGTTATTTTTCCAAGTCGTGTTATATATATATATATATATATATATATATATGTTTCATAGTTTTTAGACATTTTAGAATCTTTTGGCCCTATTTTATGACAGTGTCCCAGTAAAATTATATTAGGGAAGGCCATTTTGTGGTATTAGTGTACAGGGGATGGGTGAGAAATTGGTCTAAACTGGTCCTGTTTGTAAGTTCCAATTAAATTGTGCCTATACCTAGCAGACGGTAAATAAGGCCTTAGTTTGTATATTTTTAGTGAGCTCCCCCTAGAAGACTTGACTGTTTGTTTTACCGTGTGGCTTCTGAAAAATAAACTGTTGAAAGAGAAATTGGTGGTTGTGTTCCTGTCTGGGTTGGGTAGAGGGTTGAAAGTGGTGTGGCTCCCCTACAGAATATTTTACGAACCTGTGAACAATTATAAACCTTACATAACAGAGTTTTATCTTAATTTTTTTGTTATTTTGCATGGTGAAATTCCATTCTGGCATAGTCGGCTACTTCAGTTATTCTGTATTTATTCTTAGTAAGAGGTTAGTGGGGCTGGTTATTCTGCTACCCCCCTCCCTCGCCTTGTGACAATATATTATACTATACTATATACTACTGGGGCAGCAGTGTGGAGTAGTGGTTAGGGCTCTGGACTCTTGACCGGAGGGTTGTGGGTTCAATCCAAGGTGGGGGACACTGCTGCTGTACCCTTGAGCAAGGTACTTTACCTAGATTGCTCCAGTAAAAACCCAACTGTATAAATGGGTAATTGTATGTAAAAATAATGTGATATCTGTATAATGTGAAATAATGTATAATGTGATATCTTGTAACAATTGTAAGTCGTCCTGGATAAGGGCGTCTGCTAATAAATAAATAATAATAATACTATACAGGACGTTGTGGTGATTGAAGTTCTGCGCTGGTGATGACCTCATAAGAGAAAGGAATAGGACATGCACAATAAAAATAACTAAACCACTAAAGACAGTATTTACCCGCAAGATGCTTTCAAAACAAGACCAATTTGGCTGGAAAACTGCCAATCTGGCAGCACTGACTAGGGGAGTAGCTTATAAAACTCTCAAGCGAGACGCATGCATTACCTATTAAATGTTGCCTCAAGCTCAATGAACAAATAAAACGTGAATCTGTATGATTTTTGTTTTAGAAATCTATATTTTCTTGGCGTTCCGGTACTTTTGGATTTACGACTACACCACTGCTGCCCAATGACATCACAGGAAGGGATGCATGGATGCATAAAGTACAGCGGCAATGGGGCGAATCAACAGGCAAAAAGATAAGGCTGTGGCAGCAATAAATATCTATAATTTTGGCTAGAACTTAAGACGACGTGATCGTGAAAACCACATATGACTGGAGACATGCATGTATTCTCTCTCTCTATTAAACACACAGACACACACACACACACACACACCGACATACTTATCCACACGGTATTCCATTGACTTGTATATAATGTCCATGCTGATATTTTTGGAAAACAAGACCTGACAGCCCCACATTGTACTTTTTAACTATTAGATGAAATATTTACAGAATACTTAAACTGCTGCTATAATCATGATTAATTTATTAGTATTAGCGTTATCATTAAATTATTCCAAATCACGTTTTTTATTTACAATGAAGGTAACCTATACTGTGTCGCCCAAAAAAAAAACTACAATAACTACAAACACAAATGACACTTCAAACGGATTTATTTATAGCCTACAATCGTACATACTAAAATACGTACAAAAGTAGATTCAACAGAAAATAAATTCAAACCAATATAGATAGATAGCTTACCCCTGCTATATCCAAAAAAAAATAAAAACTTTTTTTTTTTAAATCTGTGCCGTCCGATTTTTACCCACATGTCAGATAATCATAAATCAGCATTTTATATGTGGTGTTCTAAATAAATTTACATTCTGCATGCCAAAATGCACAATTCTAAATGAAGTTTACAAATTATACACAAAATAGATATTTACATTATTTTCGCAGATGAGAGAGCCAGCTCGCTGTACGCTAGTAGTTTCCATAACAGCGAATTCTGCTTCTATTCATTTTTATTAACATGCATTTTGATTAACGAGTTCCCCTTACTTAGTCGTTGAGACAGGAAGTGATCTACATGACCTGACAATTAAGCTTTTTAATGAGAAATATGTTCATTAACGACCTCATCGACTCAATTTCAAAGCATTAACGGATTGATTTAATTAACACATTCGTTTGAAAATCACTTGCTACTAAAGCTCTCGTTACTATACCACAAGTTCGATACAATAACACTGTTTTTTGAAAATCCTGCCCATTAGCTTAAACTAATGGGTGTTTTGCTTTGATAGTTTAATGTAGTCACTTGCCAGTTAACACTGCTGTACAGTATGCACTTATGGTTACATACATAAATGCCAAAACATTTAATCATTCAGTAAGAACATAGTTTCCCAAAAAGTCAGCTTACTATGATAAAACTACTGTTGTAGCTATTAGTTTTGCAGTGTCTCATGGATACTGAATTTAAATAAATTCCCTTTACATCTGTATTTTAAATCTGTATCATATCTGAAACATGTCATTCCTGAAACTGTGATGCACCACTGCATATCAACTTATGTTCTATAAATAAGTAAACTAATACTGTTTGAGAAGCAACTATTCTTTACATTAACATGTTTGTTTTTTTATGCCTAAGGAATACATAACACTGGAGAATGTATTATCCTTGAAGGATTGTGCTTGTCAAGCTCAATTATTTCCACTGGGGTCTTGCTATTTTTTTCTTTTCTTATATTTGGTCTTTTGTTATTACCTCATTAAAGGGGCAGAATTCATTATCATTCTCATGAGATGTAGAAACGGTAAACATGTTTTCCAGACATGCCAATGAACCTTAGTAGTACACAATACTTTTTGGTAAAACAATGTTACCTCAGCACATCACTAATAAATACTATAAATCATCATTGCTTTTATCTTCTAACTGGAGAAAAACAAACATCAAAACCACAAACTAAAAAATACTAATGCCAATGGTATATCTGTGACCAGTGCTTAATTTGTAAATCGGGAGGTCCCGGAACACATAGTGAGCGCGAGAGGGGGGGTGTTCCGGGGGGCTCTGAGGTACCGGAACGCATGAGAAAAAAAGTGACAAACACAATGTAGCCAGACAATGTAACTATAACCTGTGTTAAGGTGTCATCTTTAGCCTTGCTACAATGCTTGCTGCCGCTAAATGGGCCTTGGTTTGGGCATGTTCAAAAACCTTTTTTTCTGAGGGCTCTTTGTTGTTTTTTTACGTCGAAGGCAGAGGACGTTACTGTACATTCCACACACTCTTTTGCTAGTTTCATCCCTCCCTATGATTAATACTTCTAAGTCATCTTGAGTAAAGTCAGCCAAATTACTAAATAATAATAATAATAATAATAATAATAATAATAATAATAATAATAATAATTGAGATATACACCTCATTTCCAAAATAAATAAATACAAACATCTACTGGTATTGTAACGTTATTGTACCCAAGGCATAATTATATAACTTGTGATTACATATTTGACCTTGAGGAATGAATGTATTTTATACATGACGATTTACAACTACGGTTAAATATTTTATAATTTAATAATGACGGCGATTCACCTTAGTCCACAAGGTGAAACGTAGTATCAGCTACCATACAACAACCTTTTAGGAGGATATTGCACATTCTAATGGATGACGTTCTTAAACGTCTATTATATTTTACACGCACATTAAATATACATTTTCTAAATGTTATTTTACTGTGTTAAACACTAAAAAATACTAAATATATACACGTTTAAACTTTGTTTTTATAAAATATACAAGTTGCGGTTATGGGTGTGCTTCAACGTGTGATTGATTACATGACTAATCCCAAAGATTTACTGGATAGAAGAGGAATTGAGCAAACAGCGTTTTGCTATGTGCTGAATAAATACCACGGATTAGTTCCACAAATACCACTCGTTCGAGACTCTCTTTTTTGTTGTTGTAAAAAACAATGGGTGACTCCAAATGTATAGAAAAAAAAAAACACATAAGAAATGCAATTGACTATTTTTTTTTAAAGATTAAATTAAATTAGATTAGATTAGATTGATACTGATGGCTAAACAATGCTAATGGTTCAAACTGTTATGTTATCTCCAGTATTCTAAATATATATTATTATTTTTTTGTTAAACTATATTTAATTTAATGTTTATGAACCAAGTCAACCAAATATAGATTCTCCCTAGCTTTTGTGATGTGCAGTTCATGAATGACTCGTTCTTTCCGGTTCAAATAAACCTACGTAAACAATCTTAATGCGGTCTACATTGATTGGTTTTGTGTCATTGAATCAGTGAATCAAATGAACGAAATGAACCGATTCACCAAATTCACCAAACTGAACTGAATCAAATGAATCGAGACACTAAAAAGAATCGAACTGCCCATCATCACTAGTCCTCCCCGACCCCGTCCCCCTCTCCTGCCGAGTCTGACTCACTAGTGGCCTAGCTAGTGGAGGACGTGCCGGTGGTGATGCTGAACTGGCGGGATTAAGCGCAGACAGCGCTGCTAGCTAAGGCATCGCCATCAGGAGCAGTTTCCCCCTCATTTTTTATTTGACTTTCCTTTCCCCTCGACACGTTTCAAATTCAGTAGCGACTACTAGCCTAGGCTACGTGACGCGATTACGTAGGGACCTCTCACTAGCTGACCACCACTGTTTCAAGATCAGTTACTTACCTCGCCGGCCCGCTCCATAACCTCTGTGTACAAATAAGAGAGCAGGTCTGGAATCGGTGTGGCAGGATAGGATGCGCTTTTACGGGGGGCGGGAGAAATAACGAGGAGGCAGAGGCAACTTTAACTCTGATCGCTTTTATTAGAATGTTTACAGTGCAAACAGTGGAAAAAATAATAAATCATGCCGCGAGAGGTACCGGATCCGGGCAAATTAGGTGCCGGAACAAAAAAAGTAAGATCTGAGAGGTGCCGGATCCTGTTCCGGCAGGATCCGGCTCAAATTAAGCACTGGCTGTGACAGAAAAATGACTTCTAGCAATTCTAAATTAAACTTGTCAATACAGGTCACAATGCATATTTGGCTGGGACCAAATCAAAACTTTGACAACCCGCTAATCACACTTAACAAAATTGTATTTAATAGCGTTTTCTTTTTTTTTGTAAGTATCTTATTTCTTCTACTCATAAAAAGAAAATGCTATTAAATACAGTTTTTTATAGTGTGATTAGCGGGTTGTCAAAGTTTTGATTTGATCCCAGCCTATATCTACACATATTCCTGTATCATTTATCCAGGGAAACCCTTCACTAGTCCAGGGAAGCTTTCCCTATTCTGGAAAAAATGTTTCCTATTACCTGGATAACTTGCTTACAGCAAACCTTTTTTTTTAAATCTGTGAAACCCAACACCCTTTCTCTCCCTCTCTCCATTCTTCTGCTCATAAATAAACCATAGATGACCTATTTTTTCTCATGGTTTTCCATTTCAGTTTGTTGTTTACTGCTCGTTAAAATTTGTCACATGGATGTTGTTAATAAACAACATCAAAGTAATCTATTAACAGTGTAACACCTGCTATCCATTATGCCCTATAAAATAGTTTTTTTCTTGTTTATTAAACCAAGTAAAAACTTTATGAGAAAATATATTAGTTCAATAAATCACACCTGCTTTTTTCTAAATTTAGCTCTGTTGTTTTCTCCTCTGACATTTAAAAGATGCCAGGAGCTACTTGAAACACTGGCAGTACTCAGATGCATCTTTTATTGACGTTCATTATACAGTAAGGTGTATTTTCCATGTCTGATAGATTTTATTTCCAGTATTCATTCAGTTTGATAACCCTGACAAACTCAATCAAACACATTACACACACTCGCAGCTCAATCAAAAACTAGAGAAGAGTATACGATGGGTTAAGAACTGTTGATACAGTAAATCAGATTGGCAAAGGTTGTTTTTTAACTTGTAAAAGAAAAGACAAGTGAATTATCTTAATAGAGATAAAGTTACATATAACAAAAATACAACACAAACGTATTTATTAAGTCTGGAATGCTGCATTGCACATTGGGAACAGAGGTTAATTGCAACTTAAAATAGTTCACTTTCAAGTCGAAGACGATCACCAGCATTAAGTATGGGATATTCCCTGCCCTAGAGGTAGGTAATACTGAGCTCTCTATATCAGAGCTGCCGAAGGCCCCTTCCTGTGATGACGCACTCGGTCCCGCCTACCGAGGGTATAAAACCGCCACTCACTGGAAGATCTCCCTCTTTTTCCTTCTCAAGACGGTAAGGTAGGACCTCTGTGTCTAGAACTGAGCGTGTTGACAGGAAGAGCCCTCGAGTCCATTTGGGTCTGTTGTAGTTCCTAGCATTCGTGCTGAAAGCTGGCTTGCCGCTTTCCTGGAATCAACGACTCTTGAAAAAGACCAAGTTTTTTGTCTTTCTGTCTTTCAGCGCCACCCCCCCCCCCCTGGGCGGGCCGCTTTCTCTTTGCTGTCTGTTGTATGTGAGTGGCTGTCTGTGCAGCCACCCGCGAGTGAGTTGTCTTTTCCTATAGAGAGCTACACAAGTATCCTCCTCGGGGCTAGGCCTGCCGTATCCCTGCTGTCGAGTGACCCAGCCGCGCTCCCTTCCTCAGGGCTATGTACTACCGTATCCCCGTCCAAGCGGAGTCGCCAGCCGAACCTGACCGCTGCGGTGTGTCGTTTCATGTGCGTTCGGTGTGCTCTCTCTCCTTTTCTTCCTTCTTATAAACTGTAATTTTTGCTTGACAAAAACTTCACCCACAGCGGCTTCGGCCTCTGTCCCCCCCCGGTACACGCTTCGCGCTGACCAGGTGTGTGTGTTGACCACGCGGTCTGGGTACGCACTTTGCGTAGCGTCCTCTCCGGTGCTGCGGTACTGCGGCGCATGCATAGCCTGATTCTCTTGGCACAGGCTGCGTATTATCCAACACCAGTGTAGGAGCTTAACGCACACAGTACTTGGTTCCCAGTACGCAGTGTACGCAGAACAATATTCACAGCGCATACAACGTGCAGGCGTTCGTTGCTCCTTCCCAAAAGTTACGCACAGAGTGCAGAGTACGCAGCTACGCTCCCGCTGCACAAGGCGTCTGGAACATTCGAGGACGAGCAGTGCTGTGCACGTTGCTCTCATTGCGTAGGCACTGCGCCGTTAGCGCATACCTCGTGGTGCCACACGGTACAGTGCAGGCCTAGTCTGTTGCGCATCAGTTCCTAAAAAAAAAAAAAAAAAAAAAGGGGAACTATGCTAAATAAGAACAGACTCATGCCAGGGTTCCATGCCTGTACGGCTTGTAACGCCAGTATCCCACAAGAGGATAACCATACCCTCTGTGTGCGGTGCTTGGGTGTCCCGCATGCCACCATGGCCCTCGAGAGGGATGCGGCTTGCAGCGTCTGCGAGGCTTTTCAGCCCTGGGTGAAAGAGGCTCATCTGGAGAGAGCCAGAAAGGAGAGCTCCGCGTCCTACGCGGCGGGGTCATCGACGGCCTTTGGTTCCCCCGACGATGTGCCCCTGGACTCCCTGCCTGACATCCCGAGTGCGCAGCGTAACCGCTCCCTGTCTCCAACCGCAAAGCGGGTAAAACGCTCCAAGCAGGCAAGGGACATTATGGACCTGAAGGCCCAGATGGCCCAGGTCCTGGAGCTATTGTCCAAACAGGCCACAGCATCGGCCCCTGCCCAGGCTCTGCTGCAGCCCCAAGCACCATATCCCCCCTCCCCGCAGGGAGCGCAAGGAGGGTGGGAAGGCTCGCCCCAACTGGCACAGGAGGACGCGCTGTCCATAGCTGCCTCCGGTGATGCAGCTTCATTCTCCTCTGATATGCAGGTGGGGGGCACCCTTACAGAGAAGGAACCCGGCTCTGAGTGTGTGTCGGAAGCCAATTCCACCCCGTTGCCTAGCTCGGTCTCGGCTCTTATGGAATGTGCTGCAGCGTTCCTGCAGGTTCCCTGGACACCCACGGCACAGCCGCACTGCTCCGTGTTCCGGACGCAGGTGCTGGCTTCCCGTCCGCAGTGTTTCCCAGCCTTCCCAGATTTTGTGGAGGAAGTGCGCTCCACCTGGAATAGACCAGCATCGGCCCCTAGTATCTCCAAGCAGGCTACACCGCTCTCCTCCTTGGAGGGTGCGGATAAGCTTGGCCTGCGTCTCAGGGGTCGTCCTCAGGGCCAGCACGATACGCGCTCACCCTAAACTGCTCAGCCCCAGCCCCAGCAGCCCCAGCCGGGCCCCTGAAGGCTGGCGGCCTCAGATCCCCTTTTCGGCACAACAGCTGCAATACTGGCGCGCTTGCATCACGGATACCTGGGTGCTCGCTACCATGCAAACCGGCTATGCGCTTCAGTTTCACTCGGGACCTCCTCCCTTTCGGTGTGTTATAAACACCTCCGTAACAGACCCGTTGCAAGCCTCGGTACTTCAAGAAGAAGTGGCCGCCTTGCTGCGGAAGTAGGCCATTCGTGGAGTAGACCACGTCTCCCAGGAGGAGGGGTACTACTCGAGATACTTTCTGGTACCCAAAAGAGATGGAGGGGTTCGCCCCATCTTAGATCTGAGGCTCTTGAACGGGTTTCTGAAAGAAAGGAGGTTCTGAATGCTGACACACCGTCACATCCTCCAGTCTGTCCGGCCGGGCGACTGGTTCACAACTGTGGACTTGTGGGACGCATACTTTCACAACACCATTCGTCCAGAGCACAGGAGATACCTGCGGTTTCCCTTTCAAGGAAGTGCGTACGAGTTTGCTGTGCTGCCGTTCGGGCTCTCCCTAGCTCCGCGTACGTTTTCAAAGTGCGTAGACGCTGTACTGGCTCCCCTGCGGCTGCAAGGGATCAGGGTTTTGAACTATCTCGACGACTGGTTGATTTGTTCCCAGTCTCGAGAGGGAGCTCTAGCCCACACGGCAATTGTGACGGAGCATCTGGTCAGGCTGGGCTTAGCCTTGAACGATGCAAAGAGTCGGCTCGCACCAGTGCAATGCACCACGTATTTGGGGCTCCGGCTGGACTCCAATGCAATGCGCATATACCTGTCGGACGACAGGATAGCAGCTATTCAAGATTGCCTCTCCCTGTTTCGACAGGGATCAAAGGTAACCCTCAGGTTGTGCCAGAAACTACTTGGTCTGATGGCCGAAGCCACAGTAGCGATCCAGCTGGGTCTGCTTCGCATGCACCCGCTGCAAGTGTGGCTCAATGCATTTCATCTCAATGCCAAATGCGGTAAACACCGCAGGTTGACTGTGTCTCGCACATGCTCAGTGGCCCTACGCTGGTGGAAGGTTCCCTCTCACCTGCGCAGACCATGCTGGAATTGCAGGCAGTGTTCCTGGCTCTCTAGCACTTTCTTTCAGTGCTGAGCGGAAGAAGCAACAGTAGTGGCGTATATCAACCACCAGGGAGGCCTTCGGTCTCCGGGGTTGCATCGCATAGCCTTCAGGCTATTAGTATGGGCCCAAGCCAACCTGCTGTCCCTGCGGGCAACGCACATTCCGGGAGTGGTGAACTTGGCAGCGGATCTCCTCTCCAGGAGAGGTCTGCATCCGTCAGAGTGGCATCTCCACCCCCAGACGGTGGAGCGCATTTGGGAACAGTTCGGGAAGGCACAGGTCGATCTGTTCGCTTCGGCGGAGACAACACATTGCCCCCTATGGTACACCCTCCATCCCTTAGGCGGTCCACTAGGCGTGACGCCCTAGCGCACGTTTGGCCCAAAGCGTTTTTGTACGCTTTTCCACCTATACCATTGCTCCCGGCTTTCCTGGAGAAAGTCTGGTCAGAGAAAGCGTCAGTTCCTCTAGTGGCCCAGGAGGATATGGTTTGCGACCCTGTGCCAGCTGCTGGATGGCCAGCCTTGGGAGATCCCGCTTCGCCTGGATCTCCTCACTCAGGCACAGGGCTCCCTTTGGCACCCGGATCCGGGCAGGTTCCAGTTGTGGGTCTGGCTGTCGGACGCGCTTGTGAGCACTATGCAGAATGCTAGGGCAGACTCCACTAGGTCAGTTTATACCTACAAGCGGAAGTGTTTTCAAGCCTGGTGTCTGGCTAGGAGCCATGACCCCTTTACTTGCCCGATGCCAGTTATATTGCAGTTCCTGCAGGAACTGTTTGATGCTGGAGGTCTCCTTCCACGCTGAAAGTGTATCTGGCAGCTATATCTGCTTGTCATACCCCAGTAGATTCTAGGTCTCCAGGTGCGCATTTTTTGGCTACGCGCTTTCTTAAAGGCGCACGGAGATTACATCCTCCTAGGTGGACTGTTCTTCCCAAGTGGAGCCTTAACATTGTACTGAAGGCTCTTACAAAAGCCCCGTTTGAGCCTTTAGAGCTGAAGTGCCTGTCTATGAAGACAGCCTTCCCTTTGGCTATCACCTCTGCTAAGCGGATCAGTGAGCTGCAGGCGCTGTCTGTGCACAGCTCCTGCATGTGTGTGTGGGAGGATGGAAGCAGAGTTTCGCTGCGCACCAACCCCGCTTTCCTCCCCAAGGTGATCACAGCTTTTCATGTTAACCAATCTGTGGAACTGGAGTCTTTTCACCTGCCTCCATTTACTTCACAGGAGGATGAGAAACTAAATGTCCTCTGCCCAGTGCGGGCATTGAGGTTTTATGTACTTAAGACGAAAGCTTTGCGTAAATCAGATCAGCTTTTTGTTTGTTATGGTACACGGACCTTGGGACAGCCCCTCTCTAAGCAGCGTCTGTCGCACTGGATTGCAGACACAGTGTTGACTGCATATGATGGTGCTGGGTTACCCCCACCTGGTAGAGTAGCTGTGCATTTGACTAGAGGGTTGGCTACATCGTGGGCCCTTTTTAGGGGCGCTTCGATGTCTGAGATTTGTGCTGCGGCTAGCTGGGCTACGCCGCATACTTTCACCAGATTCTACCGCGTTAACGTGGTAGATCCTGCTGTGCCATCTGTGGATGCTTGAGGGTGTAAATTCACACCGCTAACCTCTAGGTTAGACAGCGCTTGTGCATCCCTCATATGCTGCTGTTCCTTCTCCCTCGCGACGGCTCTGGTATACATTATCCCATACTTAATGTTGGTGGTCGTCTTCAACTTGAAAGGGAATGTTAGGTTACTTACCGTAACCCTGGTTCCTTGAAAGAGAAGACGACCACCAACCATAAGTTTGCTCCGGTCGCCCTCACGGGTTCGGCGGAAAAAGAGGGAGATCTTCCGGTGAGTGACAGTTTTATACCCTTGGTAGGCGGGACCGAGTGCATCATCACAGGAAGGGGCCTTCGGCAGCTCTGATATAGAGAGCTCAGTATTACCTACCTCTAGGGCAGGGAATATCCCATACTTAATGTTGGTGGTCGTCTTCTCTTTCAGGGAACCAAGGTTACGGTAAGTAACCTAACATTTTTCTTCTATCCTTCCACCCACTGGATGCTGCAAAGTCAAGTCCAAGGATGACATGTGAATACAGTTTCCATATCTACGGGAGCTGTCTTCCTCAAGGAATGAGGGTCTTTTGCCCCAATGTAGAAGGAAAAGTTAAGTTATACCACCCAAACTGGGCATACTGTACAGTGATGAATCTGCAAGAGTGATTCAGAGATATCTGCTGTAATTAATCTGCATCTGCTCTAGTTAGTTTAAGGCAATAGTTTTAGATGAAAATACATTAAAAACATATTATTTGTAAAGCTCAATATTAATGGGGCTAATATTAAAAATTCTATACCCAATGCCCAAATAAAATTACTTTTTGTTTTGTAAACAATGGCTATGGCATCTTGAATTAAGTTCATTTCATGGTGTGCATATGGCAGGTTATTGATTGTCCATTGAAAAGGGTACTGATTACATCTATGAGTATCTACAGACAAACGGAATACATTTACAGCACTTTTATGCAAAAACAGATCTTTCCTTAAAGTGCTCCTAAATATTTTCCATTTAAGCAAAATGATTACAACATATGTATCGGATGCTCCTGGAATATCTTGCATTTAAATACTACCTAATCTTATGAATTGTTAACATACATTTCCATTCCCCTTCCTCTGAACTTAAAGCAAATACAATATAAATAATTCAATTTCTTCATTCCTGGTTTAAAAAAAATATATAAATAAAAAATAAATCAAACTCTTTGTATCAATATCAAACTGTTTATATCAATTTTATTGTAATGGAATGTAACCAAAACATTGTAATTATCCAATTATGTTGCAATAATAAGGGGGTACTGTATTAAATGTTACATAGTTTATCCATTAAGTACTGCAATTTAGATTTTTTCCCCTTTGTAATTAACAATAAATATTGTGTAAGCTCTTAACATTTGAAAAGTATGACTGCAGGGCTTTTGAGGTTGAATAAGAGGACATGTCAATTGCTTAACACTGTTGGCTGTTCTTTCAGCATTTTCAATTATTTTAAATGGTAATGGTGCCAGGTCTTCATATTCTGTCTTGTCAGATCTGGGACAAGTTAAGCATTTCTGCCAGAAGTTCTGCAAACTTTTATTTATCTTACACATTTTCACAAGTTAGTGACCTCCATTTTCAATCGAAAGGGTATCTCAGCAGGAGCAGTAAGTGATACAAAATCCTAAGTCGATTGCAAATATGTATGAGAGCAATACATAATGCATACAGCCTTTACCAAAGGCAAAACATGACAACAGGCAGAGCAATTCCACTATACAACACACTCCTCTACTGACACTGTATTAAAGTCAATGGGGGATATTTTTCAATAACAATTAAACATCTGCTAGTGAATTGCCCCTTGGATAACTGATTAGTTTGTTTTTCAATTGACACTCCTGATATTTGTTTAGTATTAGGAAATTATTCAGTATCATCAGCCAATCAGCTTCCAGCTATAGCTGGAATTAATACAGAGTAGATGCCAGCTGGAACGTCATTGTAGCACCTGTGAATCAAATTTAAAATCAATCCGCGCAAGTACTGGCTTTTTCATTTTGAAATATTGGCTGTATTTTTAAGCGTAGTTCACATCTATTGGACAGTAAATACTAAACAAAGACACAATTGGTCCAAATGTATTTTATTATCCACCAAAACCAGCCAATCAATACTTCGACAAAAGCAACCAATCCTCTACCTGCAACTGCCGAGTCAGCCAATCACAGCCTGTCAGTTCGACTAGCGCTCAGACACAACATCTTTGAAAAACAACAAACCGAGACAGGGACAGTTCAGAAATATAGCTCCATTCAGATATCTGGCACTGGTCCGATAAACAATAAGCAGTTCTGATAAGTAAAAAAGTTATTTGTTTGATAGCTTTTTTTTCCCAATTAGGCTCCAGCCACAGGTGTATAAAAAGGGAAAATCAGTGGTGTTAATGTTGGTGTGTTAGAGATGTGTGCTGTGCTGTGCTGTGTTTTATTTTGTTTAATCCCTTTATTTTGGCACTTCTGCATGTTTATTTGCTTGTTTGTTAGTGTGCACAATTGCGATTAAACTGCAGCTTCTTGTGTTTGAGTCTCTCTACCTGATGGAAACTAGCTTTGCCAGTGACGCTACCCTCACAGATCCTTTATGAACATTTTTAGGACTATTTTCTGAAAACTTTTCTCAGCGGAAAGGTACCTCAGAAATCATTACAAGGTAAATGTAGGTTTCAAAGTGTTTTTTTTTTTTTCAAGAAAAAATAAAATAAACAAGGGTTAACACAGGTGGTTTAGCAAAAGCCCCTGTATAAATGGGTAGTCCAACCCGTACAGGCAAGATGATAGCTGTTTGGCGATTACAGAAGGCTGCAGCATTGTAGGAGGTGAGTAGCAAGTGTGTTCTTTTTTATTGTTTGGTTTGAGAACTTGGTTATATATTTATGAATGCATTTTGCTTTAAAGTGCAGGAAACAGAGAGATAGGCTTTAGAGAAATGCCAGCTAAAGGATGAAAGGGGGAGAGGAATTAGTTCAGTTTGCTAATATATTGGTACAGGCTCCAGTGAAAGTGGCAGCAAGCACCATACAGATGGTGTTGGCTATATGTTGTCAGATAGGATGTCACATACGGAAGTCAGTGCTAATAGAACCCTAATAGAATAGAATGATAAAGAGAACCTCCCTGCAGGCATTTTTGTAGCCAATGTCTATGTAACTGAACAGAAGTGGTATATTATTATTATTATTATTATTTGTTTATTTAGCAGACGCCTTTATCCAAGGCGACTTACAGAGACTAGGGTGTGTGAACTATGCATCAGCTGCAAAGTCACTTACAATTACGTCTCACCCGAAAGACGGAGCACAAGGAGGTGAAGTGACTTGCTCAGGGTCACACAATGAGAAAGTGGCTGAGGTGGGATTTGAACTGGGGGACCTCCTGGTTACAAGCCCTTTTCTTTAACCACTGGACCACACAGCCTCCTAAAAAACTTTGCAGTTGATGAACGCTGGTACCAGTGATATTTGGCTTAAGTCCTGAATGCATCTGGCTACAGTACATACTGTTGAGGTTGTCTCCAGTCCCAAGTGGTTTTTACTCAAGTTGATGAAGATGATAAGTGCACTGTCTATGTAGAACAGACAACTGCCCAGGTAGCAGGAAATGGGGTGACAGGAGAATTAGAACAGCTTAGCTTCCCTGGTTTAAGCCCAAGCCAGCAGGACCGGGTCAAGGAATTGCTAAACAGACACTTAACTGTGTTCACTTCTGGGGATAGTGACTTGGGTTACACTGACATAATTGAACATGAAATTCCAGTGTTAGATGATGCCTCTGTGCATCGACGGTATCGCCGGTTGCTCCCAAACCAGTATGGAGAAGAAAAACCTCTTATTAGGCAACTGTTTGATCAGAAAGTAATTGAGGAGAGCTGTAGCCACTATTCCTCCCCAAATGTAATTGTGAGGAAGAAGGACGGCTCTCTACAGATGTGCACGGATTACAGGCAGTTAAACTCCAAAACTAGAAAAGTGCATATCCTTTACCAAGAATGTCTGGATGCTCTGAGTGGGGCCGGCTGGTTTTCTACACGGAACTTGGTCAGTGGCTATAACCAAGTTGCTGTAGCAGAAAAGGACAGGCCCAAAACTGCTTTCTGTATGCCATTTGGGTTATTCAAATTTAATCGAATGCCCTCTGGTCTATGTAATGTCCAGGGGACATTCCAAAGGTTAATGGAAAGAATATTTGGTGATCAAAGCTTCCAGTCTGTCCTACTCTACCTGGATGATGTGGTAGTATTCTCCTCCACCATAGAACAGCATCTACAGCGATTGTGTATTAAGCCGCTTAAGAAGGTGTGGATTAAAAGTTAAACTGAGTAAATGTTGCTTCTTTCAACAGGAAGTACCTGGGACACATGATCCCCAACCAGGGAGTAGCTAAAGACTCAGAGAAAATAAAAACAGTAGCTGCCTGGAGAACTAATGCGACAGAACTGAGATCCTTCCTTGGCTTCACAAGTTATTATCAAAGGTTTGTGGATGGGTTTGCAAAAATGGCATCTGCCTGTGTTAGGCTATGCTGATTTCACCAAGCCCTTCTTTTTAAATGTGGATGCCAGTCATGGCCTGGGTGCCGTCCTTTCCCAAGATGACAACGGTCACAGAAGACCCATTGCATATGCTAGTCGTGGCTTAACCCTTTGTAGACGGCCCAATCAATGACGTAATTGCTAACTACACGGTGATAAGTGTGTTATTTTTTTTCATATTAAAAATAAAAGCCTTCGTCACACTTCAGACAATCAAGAAAAACACATTTGGTCTTGTTTACGAATAAATACGATATTTAGTTTTTTGCTTTCTGCCGGGAGATTCTACTCCCACAATGACTTCAAGTACAAAAGTGCTACCTAACAGCAAACTAAATCGCCCCAAATGTTCTGTAAGAAACTTCCGTTGTTACAGACAAATCAAAATGCATTTCACTAAAGCTCCGTCGTAACCAATAAAAATTATTTTTTGCTGCCGCTGAGAGGCATCTGAGTATCTATGGTTTCACTGAAACTTTCACTTTTTTCCTTTATGCGAGATATTACAGTACATAATGGCGTCGAAGCGCAACAAAATCGCTTTACTAGACCCAGAATGCTTACTGACCCAAAATAAATAGAACACATTTTACAGAAGATGTTGATGGGATGCCACAAGGAGATGATCATCTCCTGGATGACGAACTTTGTCACAGAGATTTTAGTGAAGAATCTGAAGAAGACAAGCCAGTGACAGTTCCAGTTCTAGAATCAATCACAGCCAGCACAAGGTAAATAATAATAATAATAATAATAATAATAATAATAATCTGCATGTTTAGTTTTCATTATAAACTTATGTAGTAAATTGTATAATTGTTAGTGTAGGCTAATGTGATACATTTACAGTAATCTATCAGTAAACTTGGATTTATTTATTTATTTATTTATTTTTTGGTCCTCTCCAATTTATGAATTTGGTCCAGTGTAGTATATTACTTGTATAGGTAGTAATTACTTATTATTTAGTATTCGTGTGAACTACGTTTCTTACAGTACTATCAGTGTATACACATACACATACACGCACACACACGCACCCAAGCACACACCACAAAACAAGCATAGCATTTATCAGATGTATTCATATTTATAACCAGTTACCATTTTCACAGTGTGATTTGTGACTGTGTTTTGAATACAAATGATATACTACATATACATATCCTTCTTGTCTTGTGTTTTTTTCAGTGTTCCAACTCCAACTGAAGATCAGGGCATTTCTAATCAGTCTCAAACAGCTTTCTGTCCAAACCGTTTTGTGGGGCTCAACACTGGCTGTTTGACAAGGGGAACTGCTTCATCAAAGTATATGTAGTATATAATTTGCACTGAAAACCCACACAAATCACACTGTGAAAATGGTAACTGGTTATAAATATGAACACATCTAATAAATGCTATGCTTGTTTTGTGGCGTGTGTGTGTGTGTGTGTGTGTGTGTGTGTGTGTGTGTGTGTACACTGAACACTCATAGTACTGTAAGTCCATAATTATAGTTATTTTTTAATGTTTTGTGTTGCTTAGAAAGTAGTCTATAAGTATAGTAATGATATTTGTTAACCACTAAACATTTGTTGAAGCTACTGTATTTAAAAATATATATACTGTGTGTGTATGTTTTACTTTTATTTCACTTTCAGGTTTGGTCAATTAAGATTATACTTAATGTGAGAGTGTTATCTTTGGTATTTACAGGTTCTACAGACATTCAGCTATTGGAAAAGGTAATATACTCTGGGGTAGATTTACTATAAGTGTTGCACCTGTCACAATACTCTCAAACCAGTTGCAAATGAGTCGGAAGTCTTGGGTGAAATGTACTAGAGAGGCGCAATGCTATTTGCGACTTTTTAGGGAATGCTTTGCGGTTGCAGTTTCTGTGTGCGGTTCAAGCGTAGATGAATATGTAATTATGACGTTCCTGCATAAATTTGCAAATAAGGGGTGCAAAGCAGGGTTCTCAAATATTATAATGTGATGTACGAAAACTGCAGACAATTGCGACACTTACAGTTGCATACATTTTCTAAGAACCTTTGAAAGCATGTTTTAAACAGTCGCAGGTGTTGCTGGCATTTCACAGTCCATTTTTTCTTGTGCGTTGCCAGTTGTGCTCAATGCATTTTTGAGGCGAACAGCTAAATACCTATTTTTCCTTAAAAGCAGGGTGTACTTATGAGTCTTGAAAACACATTTCTATCAGTGTGTTTACATGGCCAGTAATATTCCAGTAGTATACGGAATACTGAATAATCCGAATATATATTCCGACATGTAAACAGCATATTCGGAATATGAAGAGGAATATTCCACCTCTGCATATTCTGAATATTGGAGGTGGCATATTCCACTAGTATGCGGAATCACTTTTATTAAGGATTTTAAAGTTATAAAACAGCTTGACGCAAGAAACAGATTTGCAGACGTGTTTAAAAGGTGGCGGAAATCATGAAGGGGATTTGGATCAAGTTTGTCATCGATGTAAAGTTTAAAAAGCACAATACAATAAAGCAAAAAATAAATAAAAACACAGAGCAGAAGTGGGCCGAATCCTTTGCCTTCACCGACCCAGTGTAGCATGCAAAAGTGCATCTTGTGAGATAGTGCACCCCTTCAGCGCAGCAGCGTGCCTTTAACATGTGCACGTCATGCAATGTAAGGGGAGACGATGGAAAAAACCTTGAAACATGTTAAACTAGAAGAAGAAATAAGCACATATTGTACATGTTCCTCTTTACAAGCTTTTCCCTCATCTGTACTTTTGCTGTAGGTGTGTTTATTCACACAACTTTTTACTGGTATTACAAAAAAACTAGATCTTGTATGTTTTATTAAGTGTAACGCTGTATATATCTAAAAGTGGCAAAAACTACAAAACAAAATGAAAAATGTATTTCTTCTGTAAGGGGTGCACTATCTCACAGGGTGCACTATCGCATGGTGTGGACATCGGGTTTGAAGAAGAAAGTTACCCTAACCAGCTGACTGGCGAGACTGAAGGAAAATAATTCTATCAGTGCATCATCACATTATAAAATATTAGCCATCACATACATATTATCTGTTTATTTACTTATTTATTTATTTATTTTTCAAAATTTCAAAAGTGCCACTCACCAGTAGGTATCAAGGCACTGTATTTACAATATAAAATGCTCTTACAGTGTGAGTACAAAAGAATCTACAGAAAACACTATCAATACATGATAGATCTGCAAATATACATCTAAATTTAAAAACATACCTACATACCTCTCAGTCTTCCTTCCATCCCATTTTTCCCTTCCTAATCACAAAAAACACTTTTTTTGAAAAAAACGAACAAAAAAAAAACCTCCCTTTGCTGTTCCTGGTCCGGATCCTGGAGGCGTTGTTTATCCCATGACTGACACCATATGTGGCAGGATGGCTTGCAGTAGTGAGGTGTGGTGATGTCACGGACCAGGAAATACCAGAAACAAAACAGTGGATGGGCGGGTGAAGCTGAACGCTACTGCGGTCAGCGTATTTATTAAATAATAAAACAAAACAAAAGATTTAAACAAACAACAAAACCAAAGGGAATGTTGGCCAGACAAATAATCAAACAAATAAGCGTGCTGGTTTTAGCACCAGCACGATACTTAGCAGTTGTTTTATAAATGTAATTTCTCTCTCCTCGCTCTCTCCGCTCCCCGTACTCTCCTCCGCAGCACGGACAGCTGCAGGTTCTTATATTCTGGCCGAGGGGTTAACTAGCTGTTAATTATCTTATTACCCCTCGGCCACAGTCTGCACAAGTTTAGTAAGGATGCGTGACTATCAGCTAATTAAATAATCAGCAGCTGATCAGCCACGCATCCTCACGAGGCGCTTTGATCTGCGCCGCAAACAAAAATACAAATAATAATAAATATATATTTAAGGGTGGGACGCAGTGTAAAGAGTTAAAAAAAGAAATAGAGTTCTGGTTAAAAAGAAAATTACCTTTTTCTTCTGCTGGATGCAAAAACTTCACATCAGGCAATGGCAAAAGCAATGGAGTGTGCTCTGTCTCACAGCTGTTAGGTCTCCTGAAAGCAGCTTATTTTAAAGCAACACCAGTGTTAATGGTGATGCAGTAAACTATATATATATATATATATATATATATATATATATATATATATATATATATATATATAGTTTTTATATGCAAAAGTGACTTTTTTTTTTTTTGCCATTCCCCCCATTTTGGAATCCCCCCATTGGCTGCAGCAAAGAGGGGAAATCCCCCCAGCACACAAAAACGAAATTCAAGCCCTGCCTTATTATATTAATAAAGACATAAGTGTGCATGTCTGCGTGAACACATTGCATTGAATTAAGACCCACAAGCATCTACACAAACTCAAAATATCAGATTCCATATCTGAATAAAATAAATATACATCCGCACCACCAGCTCTTTACAATAAATAGCACACTATTCTACTACAATCAGCACTCTTTTGATTTGCAGTGGGAAGCAAGGTGTGCATGCATTAATGGCATAAAAGGAATATACCGTTTACCATGTGTACAGAGCATTCCGAATATTCTAGTATTCCAAATACTTAATATTCTGAATACTTGTGCCATGTAAACCTACTGTGTGACAATTCTGGTTTCCCCATTGTTGGGAGCAATAGACTACACACATGTGCCGCTAACCCCTCCAGCTCATTCTTAGCATCTTTCAGTACTGCACCACTGACTAACTTAAATAAAAGCGGACAGTATTCATGATAATACAAATTAGTGGTATTATGCAACATTTGTTGCTGGTCCCTAGAAATTTGTATTAACGAAAAGTATCGTAACTTGTCAATTGTCTAGGCTGCCAAGTTAATAATAATAATAATAATAATAATAATAATAATAATAATAATAATACAAAACAAAAAATGCTAAAATCATTGTTTCAATTTAAAATAATATTTTAATGTGTACAATGCTGCAGCATGATTTATTTTGTGTTACCATACCGGTAATCTACAGTCTAAAATAAAAAGAAGGTGCGCTAGGTGTTGTTCATTTGATTTTACTACTGTACTGTATACTGTATAGGTGTGCTGTACAGATTTATATATATTTTTTCATATTGTAATGTATAGCCTACCCAAAACACATTAGTGTTACTTCAGCGCAATGATTTATACATTTAAAATACACTGGGCACTATAATGTATGTGTGTGATTTTATTGTGTTATTTTAAACCTGACACCTTTTAATGTTTTATTATTATTAATATTTATTTCTTAGCAGTCGCCATTATCCAGGGCAACTTACAATTATTTCAAGTTATCACATTATTTTTACATACAATTACCCATTTATACAGCTGGGTTTTTACTGGAGCAATCTAGGTAAAGTACTTTGCTCAAGGGTACAACAGCAGTGTACAACAAGTGTCCAACAATCCGTACCTTTGAAACAAAGGTACGGATTCTGACAATGAAACTGCTAGTTTGTGATTTGGATTGGTTTACCGATAGAGTTGGTTTAAACAGGGGAACAGGCTTACCCTGCCCTGTGTTTGATAGGGGTAACAGAATCCTGTTTAGTTAGTGCCCAAAGAAGGGCTAGGTTTTGTTTTGTGTTTTGTTTGTTTTCTGTTTCTTTTTGTTAATAAACTTACGCCATGGCGTTTAAAGAGTACGTCTAGTGTACCGTGTGTAATTAAAAGGACAGACACTAACCTGAAAAACAACACGGTCTAAATACTTTACTATATATATATATACAGTACTGTGCAAAAGTTTTAGGCAGGTGTGAAAAAATGCTGTAAAGTAAGAATGCTTTCAAAAATAGACATGTTAATAGATTATATTTATCAATTAACTAAATACAAAGTGAGTGAACAGAAGAAAAATCTAAATCAAATCCATATTTGGTGTGACCACCCTTTGCCTTCAAAACAGCATCAATTCTTCTAGGTACACTTGCACAAAGTCAGGGATTTTGTAGGCATATAGTCAGGTGTATGATTAAACAATTATACCAAACAGGTGCTAATGATCATCAATTCAATATGTAGGTTGAAACACAATCATTAACTGAAACAGAAACAGCTGTGTAGGAGGAATAAAACTGGGTGAGGAACAGCCAAACTCAGCTAACAAGGTGAGGTTGCTGGAGACAGTTTACTGTCAAAAGTCATACACCATGGCAAGACTGAGCACAGCAACAAGACACAAGGTAGTTATACTGCATCAGCAAGGTCTCTCCCAGGCAGAAATTTCAAGGCAGACAGGGATTTCCAGATGTGCTGTCCAAGCTCTTTTGAAGAAGCACAAAGAAACGGGCAACGTTGAGGACCGTAGACGCAGTGGTCGGCCAAGGAAACTTACTGCAGCAGATGAAAGACACATCATGCTTAGTTCCCTTCGCAATCGGAAGATGTCCAGCAGTGCCATCAGCTCAGAATTGGCAGAAAACAGTGGGACCCTGGTACACCCATCTACTGTCCGGAGAAGTCTGGTCAGAAGTGGCCTTCATGGAAGACTTGCAGCCAAAAAGCCATACCTCCGACGTGGAAACAAGGCCAAGCGACTCAACTATGCACGAAAACACAGGAACTGGGGTGCAGAAAAATGGCAGCAGGTGCTCTGGACTGATGAGTCAGAATTTGAAATATTTGGCTGTAGCAGAAGGCAGTTTGTTTGCCGAAGGGCTGGAGAGCGGTACACAAATGAGTGTCTGCAGGCAACAGTGAAGCATGGTGGAGGTTCCTTGCAAGTTTGGGGCTGCATTTCTGCAAATGGAGTTGGGGATTTGGTCAGAATTAATGGTCTCCTCAATCCTGAGAAGCACAGGCAGATACTTATCCATCATGCAATACCATCAGGGAGGCATCTGATTGGCCCCAAATTTATTCTGCAGCATGACAACGACCCCAAACATACAGCGAAAGTCATTAAGAACTATCTTCAGCGTAAAGAAGAACAAGGAGTCCTGGAAGTGATGGTATGGCCCCCACAGAGCCCTGATCTCAACATCATCGAGTCTGTCTGGGATTACATGAAGAGAGAGAAGCAACTGAGGCTGCCTAAATCCACAGAAGAACTGTGGTTAGTTCTCCAAGATGTTTGGGACAACCTACCTGCCGAGTTCCTTCAAAAACTGTGTGCAAGTGTACCTAGAAGAATTGATGGTGTTTTGAAGGCAAAGGGTGGTCACACCAAATATTGATTTGATGTAGATTTTTCTTCTGTTCACTCACTTTGCATTTTGTTAATTGATAAATATAAACTATTAACATGTCTATTTTTGAAAGCATTCTTACTTTACAGCATTTTTTCACACCTGCCTAAAACTTTTGCACAGTACTGTATATATATATATATATATATATATATATATATATATATATAAACAGTATTAAAATAGGTCAAATGAAGATGGAACATAATGCATTGTACAGATGACGTTTACATTTAACAAAAACAATGTTATTTTGATTCTTGCACCCTTGCATGTATAGACGTTATCCTTCAGGCACCCTCTGCTGCAGCAAACCACAACTCAACTCCAACCTACCCCTCTGTGTTTTAAAAAAACAAACAAACATCCAAACAAACTCTGCCCCTTTGCTCGCAGATAAGTGTGAACAGCAAGCACATTGATACATTGTTTCAAACGAAACGAACCAGACAGAGTCTTTTTAAAACTGCCCAAGTGTGAATGCAGCCTTAAAAACAAATTAATCATAATGAAAATCTGCTACAGTTCTCTGGTATAAACCAACCAGAACATTTGAAATGCACCTACTGTTAACATAAAAAGTTAAGATAGCTAGCAACACAGATCTTGTAAGTGGTTTTGGGTTATATTCCCAGCTGTATATCAAGGAACTGTTTTTTATTGTTATTATTTTATGAAAGAGAGTAGGTGAAGTGAAAAATCCACTTACATATCCTCTTGTAACTTGACAATCAACTAGAGGCAGAATGACAGAGAGAAGCCATATGTTCCATATACCACATGTATTTTTGTATGGCTCAGAAATGGGTTGTGTTATATAAAAATTGAAGTTCAACTAAAGTCTGCATTTTAAGCATTGTGTATTTTAAATAATGCACAACAACTCTCTGTCATTGCAGAAGTAAGTAATCATTTAATTGTTGGCAGAATGTTACTGTGCTGCACATTCTATGCTTACCTTTCTTGATTGTATTTCTTTAACATACAGTGGAAGAAGGAACTCAGATATGCCCTCCAGCCTTACTCCCTGTTTGTTTACTCTAAGGTTGCCCATTCCATCCTGCCAAAAAAAACAAAAACAATCACATTAAATAACTGAAATAGAAAAAATCCTATTAGCTGCTTGTCCAACATATGAGTCCCAGCCTGAAAGATTTGGGGTTTTGAATGCTACAATATAAGAATCAAAATAAGGAGGGCATAACCTATAAATGAGAAAAAATAAATGAAAACACTTTACTGTATTTCTTTGTACCTGTAGATTTAATACTGCACACTATGTAAAGGCTTGGCATAATTCAAATGCCAATGTTAGGCCAAATTCGCTAAATCATTCCAAACACTCAGTCCACCTTAAAACAAACTGTCTAGTCACTTATATACTAAATCTCATACTGTGCCACACTGCTGATGGTCCTTCCTCCTCCACCCTGAATTGGCTGGCTTTCTCCAGAATTGAGACTAAGATTTAGAATTAACTTGAAAACTAACAAAAATGTTGCCATTTTGGTGCACAATTGGCCGAGCGCTGCCTGGGTAGGGAGGGCTTAGGTAGGGGAATCCACGGCTCACCGCGCATCAGCCGACCCCTGTGGCTGAAAGGGCGCCTGTGGTTCTGCCATGGAGCCGCCAGATCTGTGTTGTCCTCTGGCACTATAGGTCTGGTGGCATCGCTGTGGATCCGCAGTGCGAAAAATGACGGCTTGGCAGGAGCACGCTTCGGAGGACGTGTGCTCCAGCCGCCGTTTCCCGAGTCGGCGGGGGGGGGGGGTTGCAAGCGGTGAGCCAAGGATACAGATAATAATTGGGCATACTAAATTGGGGAGAAAACTGGGATAAAACATTGGCGACGACTAAATTTATGAAAAAAAAAATTGCCATTTTGATTGATTTCACACCAGAACATTTGAAAAAAAATGCAGTTTGCCTCCAAGTGAATTCAAGTTCATTTTACTGGTATTCTTTGAATTTATGTTAGATGTTGCATTTCCACTGGCATCAGTCCGACATCAGTAAGTTGTAGTCCCTACTAATCCCCGTTTATCAGTCTTTCTGTTCTCAATCAGGAGCCGTTTCAGACAAAACTATGTCAAGGTAGATAGAGAAACCAATTATGCACAACTGCATAGCGGGAGAGACCAAAACATTAAAATATGTAACATGTACAAATAATAATAAAAGATATATAAAATATATAGAAAGACTGTACATTTCACACATGCACCGGCTCTGTGGATGCTTAGAGCACCCCTATCGTTTATTTACAGGTGCTAACCTCCCGTAACTTTATATATATGGATTGAACTTTAGATTTTTATTTTTCATCTCTCTGCCTCCCTTTAAACATTAATAAGCCATCTCTGCATCCTAATTAAGACAACTGTTTTAACTATTCATTGCGAAATGGGTTTAAGATTGCTACAAATAAAGGAGATTTAAATGATGGCCGTGCTATCAGTGTGCACTCCGTACGTATTTTATGGTGACAAAAAAAATCTCTATTAAACTAGTGGGGGAAATAACAAAAACACAATGATAAACTAACACATTGGAGGCTAAAGTAGGCAACTGCAAGAATGAAATGCGAGTTTAAAGTAGGATCGGGGATGAGCAATTAATGTAATTTGTCAGCTCTGTTTGAAATAACAATAAGGCAAAAGAGAATCAGAGGCTCAATCAAGATATGAAGGTAAAAAAAGAATCAGCTCAAAATAAGTTTAACCCTTGGCGGTTCATTTATTCAGCACCTGTCAGGCGCGTCGGTTCCAATTTATTTTCACACGCACTGTTTATTTTACATGCACTGTTTAAAAGTAATTTTATTCATAGTAAAATAGGTTTAAAAGGCACTGCATATCAACAGGACACTCAGTACTGCATCTCCAGCCCTGCCCCACTCCTTGTTCTCTATATTTATCTCTTCATAGTAGTGCATACTGATAAATCATCTCCTGATCACTAGTTTTATCACCAAACTCCTCAATGATGCTATCCAAGTCATTATTTTATTACTCTAACATCTCAAAAAGCTTGGCAAATGTTTGTGATATTCTTTGAGTGCTTAATGCGGAAGGAGCTATCTTGTTTGTTTATGTCTTGCTCTTATTGTATTACTTGTACTGCAACACTTAATGTATTTGCTTACGATTGTAAGTTGCCCTGGATAAGGGTGTCTGCTAAGAAATAAATAATAATAATAATAATAATAATAATGTCCGTGTTATGTCTGTGGTGAAGGGACTATGTGTATTGCTCAGATCCGCCTCCTTTTTTTCGGCTTCTATCAGACCCACTTGGCCATTGAAAGATTTTCTCTGCTTTTTCTGGAGAAAGAAAACGACTAGAGACCTGTGCTTGATGTCTTCGGACCGGAAAGGAAAAATGGTAATGTCGGACCTGGTCCGACACAGGACCGCAAAGGGTTAAAAGAACGTCACATTATCAAAAATAAAACCTGAAAACTTCAAGCCCTATTTTTATAGCAAAAAATCAACATGCATATTACATTATTTCAGTTCATTACTGTCTCAGTACATATTTTATATTTTATTATTACTTTTAGAAGTTACGTATTTAAATGGATTTGGTCTCTGTCGCTGTGCATCACTTGGTCTCTTTCTGCATTGACACACTTATTTGAAACGGCTCCTCATATAAGAAACTGTATTTTTGTATATTTGTGCCTCCTTTCTTTTAATAACTTAGCTCACCTGTGGGTGTTAACTGAACTCTAGTGAGAATTATCCTCTCCAAACAAACTAGGTATGAAAGGGCCCCAACAGTCTTCAGTGCCTTTTTGAAAAGCTGATTTAATGCATTTTTACATAGGAAATAAAGTCTTCTAAATCCGAGTAATAAGATTTTTACTTGTGTATTACACATACCTAGGAAAAGTGCCAAACTCAGTACGAGTACAGGTTTGTGCTCATTCCTCGGCACAGCCCAAGTATTAAATAAACAGTACAATTTAAACCATCAGTGTAAGTAAGTGTACATTTTAAGTTTACAACAGGCTATGATTAGATACCATGATACTGTTTGTAGGTGCTTGATACCTTGCAACATTCAAATCCAGTGGTATTCTTTGCTCACTCAACATGTCATGTACATTGCACTGATGGACATTTTGAAAGGACCTAAAAGCTTCAACAACAAGAGAACAAAGTAAGGTGTTGATAAAAGGGGATTGTTTATGCCTGAAGAGATCTGAGACCATTTTTTTCTTAGATGGGCACAAGAATAAATAGAACATGAGTTACAAACTGAGTGACAGAAAATACCCCATGCTGCTGGTGTCTGGTCCATAATGGTCAACATATCTTTCATAGAATGTTTGGATGCCTTTTAAGGAAAGAAAATACTCTTACTGTTTTCAATGATCAAGAGTCTGAGCAATGTGTGCCATTCATTAGCATAAAATGGAAACCGAGCAACAAATTACACTGTAAGGGTGGCAAAAGAAGGTGGACCAGTAATAAGGTGAATAAATGTAAGAGTCAAGAAAATGGCTTTAAAGCATAGTTTAGCACTCCTAGGGTAATTCAATTAAATTCCTATTTAATGTTGAGTCACCAATATAATTGCAAGAAGCTTCGAGAATTTGAGGGTAGTTTTCCACAAAAAAAAAAAAAAATGACATCACGTTTTAGGAATGATACAACTGTTGATTTACATATATCAACACTGCACTGATTTGACAGCTGAGAAAATGAGTCATTTTTTTTTTAAAACAGTCAAATACAAAGAACATGCATTTAAATGGCACAACTGTTTTTAAGGTATTTTTGATATATGTGCTTATAATCACTCTTTTAGGTCAAACAGAAAAAAGAAAAATGTAATTAAATAAAAAAAAAAACCTGTCTAAACAGATAGGTATTTATTATTGGGGAAAAAACAGTCATTAACAAAACGTTCCTTAGAACAGTTCCAAAAGTTCTTGGAATAGGGCACAACATATCATTTGTATTTTTTACATACAGTAGCATATAGTCTTTTAGAATGAGTTACGTGCAGGCTATGTGTTTTACTTGCAGTCACGTGTAGACTTTAAAATGATTCATGTGTATTTTAAAATGGTTTATTTCTGTCAAGTGTGTACAGCATATGTAAGGTACTGTATGGTAAAATAACATGTCAATTGTGTATTAAGTAGTCTACAGTAAAAAGGAAAATGCGCTAATAATCATTTATTATCGCATTGTACAGTAATATGTACAATGCAGTAGTATGACTTACTTTGTGTTACTGGTAGGCTGAAGTAAAAATAAAGTGTGCTAGGTATTCATTTGATTTTACTACTATTTTGTATACTGTACAGGCCTACTGTACATATTTATATTTTTACATAATGTAATGTCTACAAAAAAACACATTCATGTTATTTCAGTGCAATGATTTATACATTTAAAATAAATTGAGCAAATGTATTTTATTTTTTTTAAACCAGACACCTCGCTATTTCGGACAACCTGTCCAGTTTACCTAAGGACTGCTGTATTAGATTTGGATCTACAATATGTGCTGGAATTCCACACTGAACATATATTTATTTTTTGTTGTGCTGACTCCAGAATATGAAGATATTCAGTGCCTCACAGACTGATATCCAATTGACAATGTAGCATTAATATTTGATGAAGCAGTAATCTGCCCCTAGACCCTAGTTATTTTCAGTAGAAGTTAACCATATAACACACTGACCGGCGGGAATATTTAATGGCAGGTCTATGAAAAAAGGATGCTTTGGCTGCTGCCCTAAAGAGTCTGAAAATAAGCGACAGTTGTGAGATCGTTGTGTCTCTTATAAGAGAAACTCATTCTAAGATGTAACAAAGCTTGAAGAACAATCTAATCTTGCAAAAAACTATTTATGTAATTAAAAGGACAACTTTTTGTCATGCTTTTTGCAGATGATGAAAGTATTATTGCTACAATACTGGAATGCTGATTGGAGGGACTTGAGGCTCTAGTGGCTTCATAGGTTGGTGCCAAATGATGATAAGTGTAAATGTTAAAGACACACGCTCTGTAAGACACAAGAGAGACTGCGACTGTTGTCCATGATGATAGTTTGTAAACACATTGGGCTGTATTCACAAAGTGTGTTTACCAGGTGTTTAACTTTAGACATGGCTAATACTTAGATGTGTGCACTGGTTTACCTATGTTCCTGTAAATACTAGTAGGCTATGCATGCATTACGAGTTGCCTGGACTGTCACATTGTCTGTAGCTAGCTCATTGCTTTCAGTTCATTAATAATTCCTTCAACAAGACCAGGAAAACCCGCTAGTAGAATTTCTATTAGTTTTAGTTTCATTTACTGTAGGTAAAGTAGCCTGCTTGTACATTTTCTTATGTTCTTATATTATATGAGGCATCTAGCTGTTGCAAAGGGTAATTAAAATATTTTATCTCACAAATATATATTAATAAACCATATAGAGAAAGTGGATATACTTAGTAAACTATGACAAATAGACCTCCCCAAATATCCAACTTAGTCGGTCATTGTTTGCTCAATGGTTTTGGTTCTTGGCCAATTAAACTTTGAGAAAGGAGAAAACAGGGGCTATTTTTACCTACTTGCAATTCACAGATTTACTTCGAAGGCAATAGGAACCAAGTTTGTACCTAAGTGTTTAATGCTACGAAATTGTATCCATATCAGGCCATTGGTTCTTCTGCTATCATGAGAAGAAGAAAATAGACACCTTCATTTAGAGTTTGAAGATCAAAGGTTTCCAATAATCTTTCTGTGACAGGATGGCAAAGGGTTATAGAGACATGGAGACAGTAACTACAGGTTTAAGTGCTGGGGTGTGCATATATTTAACAAAAATAAATCAAAACACTGCTCACAGGTAGGCGACCAGTTGGATGCAGCCCCAGGCAGAGGTGCGAGCCCAGGTGACCAAGCAGCGACGGCTGGGACACTAGGGGGAGCGGAACAGGAGACCAGGCGACCAACTGTCTGGTGGTGCAGTGACCTGAAAGTCAGGCCCAGCGACCATAGGTCTAGACACGAAGGTAGGGTGTCGGGAGCCCAGGTCGAGTGATCCAACTCCCAGGCACTGGTCTGTGGCACAGGGGTGGTGGTTGGGGCTGTGGTGGTGGTCTCCTCACCTCCCCCCTCTTTGTAGCTGGCTGCTCCCTCTTCTCAGGCTCCGGCAACAGAAATTCTGGCAGCAAAAATGCTGCTGGTGGCAACAACAAATCCCAGGGGTCAGCAGCAAAGGACCCCTAGGTGATGACGAACAGACATCCCCGGGCGGTGACACAGACATCCCCGGGCGGTGACACAGACATCCCCGGGAGGTGACACAGACATCCCCGGGCAGTGACACAGACATCAAAGGGGGGTGACGAACAAACATCCCCGGGCGGTGACACAGACATCCCCGGGCAGTGACACAGACATCCCCGGGTGGTGACACAGACATCCCTGGGCGGTGACACAGACATCAAAAGGGGTTGACGAACAGGCATCCCCAGGTGGTGACACAGGCATCCTCACCCAAGTAAAACCTAGCCTTGCCTTGCCTCGCCTCGCCTCACCTCGCCTCGGCCGTCTAAAACACCCTTGGCTTTTATACACACCACTACCCAATAAACCCTTTAACACACATGTACAAATCCAGCCACTCATTAACCAACCCGTGAATAATCAATAATACAATTACCACACCCACCTAACTGTGTTTGGCAACTGGGACCATTTTGGCTCCACAACAACCTCCATATTTTCAGCCAAGCCGACCTGCCAGTTGCTTCCCCGGGGTCCTAAACCCTACCTGTACCCATCACCAACACACACACAGACACACACACACACACACACACACACACACACACACACAAAACACTATTTACAAGAAGGGTTCTGCCCTGCCACATCCAAAAACATCTTAGTTTGTAAGTTCTGGAGTGTGAAGAATGGACAGACAGATGGATGGAAAGCATAATTTTATGATAATGATAATAAAGACTTAAAAAAATAAATAATGATAGCTCCAATCTTGCCATCTAGTGTCAGATAAATGTACATTTTAAAAGATGTATTAAATGTCCTTAATTCGAGAGAGAGGTTAATTAACTAAATGTCTATCAGGTCATGCCACACTGCACATGAGCAGTCCCCTGACAATGACGAGTTGTGGTTGAAGATGTTCTGTTATGCACAATTGCACAGTCCAATAATTGATAAATTCAATGGAGCAGAAGCATCTGTAAGATTCTCAGCTTTGTCTAGGATTCCTTTTATTTGATTTAATAATGTATGCCAGGTATGTTGCAAATATTGCATCTGTCAGGTGAAACTACTGAATTGCAAGGGGGATTTTTGAATGAGACCTGAAAATCGAATTGTACACAGAAAACTACTTTTTTCTTTTGTTTGTTTCTTTGAATGCTTCCAGAAAGTTCATGGCAGATAGGTAATACAACAGTGGCATGCCGTCAGGACCTTCAAGGTATTCTCTGCTGACCAGGCAGTGCCGACTTGCGTAGGGTGTGCTTGCTTATACTATGAAACATACTACTCTAATTATTATTTGTTCATTTGTCTGACGCCTTTATCTAAGATGACACATAAGTCTAAAACAACGACCAGACGCTAGAAAAAAACAGTAGAGGGTATTCTCTGTTTCAGTTGAAGGTCTTGAGTGAGTTTCACCAATAGGCGAGTTGAAGAATGTCCTTTTTTTTAGACAGGTGACCAATCAGGAGTGAGCAGAGGCGGGCCATAAATCTCCCAGGGTATTATCTGCCTCACTTGAAGGCCCTGCTTTAGCAACCAATGGGAAAGTCAAAGCTCTGACAGCTGACCAATAATTTGTGAGCAACCCCAAAACATGAATATTCCTTGGTTAGCACTGCAGTTAGGAGGATAGCTGGATTTCGCATGATATTGCTTATAAATATACATTGATAAATACAAATACCTTTTGTCACAAAGACGGCCGGAGTGGGTGGTGTCAGACCAGAAGCAGGAAATAAACAGACAGAGATGCTTTCGCTCAGCATTTAATAAACAGAACAGAAAATAAAAAGTTTTAAACACAAACCAGGACACGGCACTTGCGCCAAAATAAATAGACAAACAAAACGTACTAAACACTTAACAAACACGGAGAGACAAACAAACACGGTGAGTACAAACACTTCTAGATTATTATTTTACTTCACTTTTACGTTCTCCTTCTCTCTCACCCGTTCTCCACTCTCGAACACCCAACCCCGAGTGACAGAAATGTGCATCTATATATACTGTTGTGCTGGGATTCAATTACTAATTAATTACTCACTTGAATCCCAGCATGTGAATTAGTTAAGTGTACTCCCGTGACCACACATTACATTTAACCAGCACGTGAAGTGATTTGTGCCCTCCTCGTGCCTAAATATAAATCTACATTTTAAATCACACGTGAAACACAGACCTGTTTATATCGCGTGTACCAAGGACTATACACCAACATTTACACACAACACGTAACATATAACATACACAGGGGGGGCACTTTGCCACACTTTACAACATCTAATTATTTTGAATTTTACTTTACACTAAAATAAAAAAAATATGTGAGAAAATGGAGACATCATAGTCGATTTGGTTATGAATCCTTTTTCAAGGAGAACTTTCTCTAAAAAACTGCAGATTGTTAAAACTGATTGCAGTACTAAAGAAATTCATTACAACCCCGAACCCTGGGTGAAGGCTTTGTAAGTGTAGAGGTGAGATCTACATACTGTACTGTATTAGATAAGATTTACTATAATTATTTTGTTAGCTTTATGAACTTCGGTCTATTTCTTGTGTTACATATTCATACAGCTCTTGATTACCAATTATGTACCTGTGATTAAAATATGTGTGTCTCTTATTTGCAGGAGTGTGCAGAATGCTTGGATAATCTGAACTTAAAAAAAAACACATAACACGTGATGAAAATCAAGCTCTACAGCTACACATAAATCATGTTTGAAGAGATATTCAAATGTCTCTGGGCAGACTGTGTGTTTATATTTATGAGTGCTCCCTGCTATGTCTCAATAAGTAATCTGTACTAGTTTTTTTCTTAATGTAAAAGGCTTCTTAAACGGTCAAAAAAATGACATCAGCGGGATTGTTCCTTGTATACATAGAAAAAGAATAAATAGCATCCGTTTTAAATAGAACTGCATCATGGTGTGTCTCTACTGAACCACCTCGTCTATGCAATCATTTGACTCATTAAGTATCCCCAAGGTACACAAAGTAACACAGAAAATCACGGGAGCTGTGTTGTGTTTCAGACTGGTTTGGCTCAGATCAGGGTATTCTAATTTGGACCTCCACTTTGGCTTGTTTAATCAAGTGCCCCTGGCATTTTGCAATCTTTGGTTCAAGGAACAGAACTTTTGTTTTCTTCCACTAATGTTCCCATGCCTTGTTAAATCTCTAGTATACATGGTAATGAATGTGATATAAAGCAGCTGAAAAGTTTATCCACCAATAAAATGACCATAATCACTCTGTATTCCTAATATTATTTACATATGTAAACACTAGAGGCACCTGGCCATGTGACCAAATAATATTGTGACAATCCAGGGGTCAGCATTCCTAATTTTTAGACAACTTTTCTTGATGTTATTTTTCTCACATATACATTGAGTGTACAAAATATTAGGAACATCTTCCTAATATTGAGTTGCACCCTTTTTTGCCCTCAGAACAGCCTCAACTCGTCAGGGCATGGACTCTACAAGGTGTCGAAAGCGTTCCACAGGGATGCTAGCCCATGTTGACTCCAATGCTTCCCACAGTTGTGTCAAGTTGGCTGATAGTGGATCTCTACTCCGAATAGCTCGTTCCATCTCATCCCACAGATGCTCAATTGGATTGAGATCTGGTGACTGGGCAGGCCACTGCAGTGAGCTGAATTCACTGTCATGTTCGTGGAACCATTCCTGGACAATCCTATCTTTGTGGCATGAGGCATTATCCTGCTGAAAAAATCCATTAGCAGATGGATACACTGCTGCCATGAAGGGATGCACCTGATTGGCAATGATGTTCAGATATCCTGTGGCATTCAAACATTGCTCCACTTTTATCAAGGGGCCCAATGTGTGCCATGAAAACACACCCCACCACCACCAGCCTGCAATGTTGACACGCGGCATGATGGATGCATGTACTAATGTGGTTTTCTCCATACCCTAGTCCTCCCGTCAGCGTCAAACAGCAGGAACCGGGATTCATCAGACCAGCCAATGCTTTTCCAAACCTCCAGTGTCCAGTGTTTTCGTTCCTTGGCCCACTGCAACCGCAGTTTCTTGTGTTTTGCTGAAAGAAGTGGAACTTCTAGGTCGTCGGCTGCCATACCCCATTCGTGTCAAGGTACGACGAGTTGTGCATTCTTTTATGGGTCTTTCGGCACCAATGTTGTACTGGACTGTCAGTTGACTAACTGTAGCCCGTCTGTTGCTCTGCACAATTCGTGTCAGCCTCCTTTGGCCTCTTTCATCAATGAGCCGTTTTCGACCACTGGCCTGCCGTTGGCTGGATGTCCTTTGGGTGGTGGACCATCCTTGATACACACGGGAAACTGTTGAGCGTGAAAAACCCAGCAGCGTTGCAGTTCTTGACACACTCAAACTGGCGCGCCTGGCACCTACTACCATACCCCGTTCAAAGGTACTTACTGTAAATCTTTTGTCTTGCCCATTTACCCTCTGAATGGCACACATACACAATCCATGTCTCAATTGTGTCAAGGCTAAAAAAATCCTTCTTCTTTTACCTGTCTCCCCTTCATCTACACTGATTTAAGTGGACTTAACAGGTTACATCAATAAGGGATCATAGCTTTCACCTGGATTCACCTCGTCAGTCTATTTCATGGAAAGAGCAAGTGTTCCTAATGTTTTGTACACTCAGAGTATATCTCACAAGCTTCATGCATTGGCTTGTTTTTGAATACCAATCATTACTTTTCAAAACTGGACTTATGTTTAAAAAATGTGTAACAGATATGATTGTCAGATAAACTAAAAAAAAGCAAATACCAGCAGGAAATACACTTAAAACTATATCAGTGAGGGGGCTCCCGAGTGGCGCATCCAGCAAAGGCGCTCCACGTGGAGTGCAGGGTGCGCTCTATAGTCTGGACATCGCGAGTTTGAGTCCAGGCTATTCCTTTGCCGACCGAGGACGGGAGCTTCCAGGGGGCGGCGCTCAATTGGTCGAGTGCCGCCCGGGGGGAAGGAGGGCTAGGTCGGCCAGGGTGTCCTCGGCTCACCGCGCACCAGCAACCCCTGTAGTCTGGCCGGGCGCCTGCGGGCTTGCCTGTAAGCTGTCCGAGAGCTAAGTTGTCCTCCGACGCTGTAGCTCTTGGGTGGCTGCATGGTGAGTCCGCAGTGTGAAAAAAAGCAATCAGCTGACGGCACACGCTTCGGAGGACAGCGTGTGTTCGTCTTCGCCCTCCCGAGTCAGCGCAGGGGTGGTAGCGGTGAGCTGAGCCTAAAAATAATTGGCCATTTCCAAATTGGGTTGAAAATAATAAAAATAATTGGCAACGACTAAATTTATAAAAAAAACTATAGCAGTGAGTAAACAAACTGGGACCTCGCTACAATATATTGCCATAGTGGAGGGTCAATTATACAATGATAATGACATGAAATGCTATGAAAGTAAAAGTAGAAGGGAGAAATGTAGGTCACTGTTTTGTCAAATTATCCAGATATGGAGTGGAATGTAAACATTGCATCATTTTCTAGAAATAAACACACAGCAGCCACAATGAAACAACCATAGCTATCCCTACTGGCATGACTGATTTGTTTGTAATATATAGTATTTTGAAATACTGTCCAGTCTTCAAAGTATTTTGTATACTACAGATATAAAAGCAATAAATACCAGAGGGTGTTTTATTAATCTGTTAAATCAAAGAGGTTAAACAGTGGTTTGGGGTACTTTTCATTATTTCATTTTTACTGTCAGCAATAAAGAATATACGTGCCGTTCAATTACTTCTCAATGTTAAAGAATGCAGCAGGTAATACACATCCTGATCCACGACTGACCTTGATATAGCAAACCTCAGAAGCAATCGGGTCCCCAGTGGCACGCCTTGTAAAAGAGTGCAAGGTGAGCCATGTGAGCTTTGTTTGAATCTTGTGTTGCTGAACTTCTTGATATTTAGTGTGTCCTGTGCACAGAATACAAATTGAACATGCCAAGAGCACTTTATAACTAACATATATATATGTTGTAAAAACCCAATTTTATAAATGGGTAATTGTATGTAAAAATAATGTGATATCTTGTAATAATTGTAAGTCACCCTGGATAAGGGCGTCTGCTAAGAAATGTAATAATAATAATAATTATAAACCACGACGGGCCGTGCGGTTCCCATGATATATACCACGCCTGGGGTGGTGATAAGGACTGAGGTGTCACCGCTTATAACACGGCTACATGTCACTTGTGGGAAAAATAATTAAAATAATTAAAACACATGTAAGCAGAGATGTTAAAACTTCTACTGTTAAAATATGTATTTAGTCCAGCTCAGCGTTATATAACTCGAGACTGAATACTGGTCCTCAGTTGAACTTCTTGCACTGGCATAAAATTCCCTTATGTTGTTGAGATTTTTTGACTTTTCCATAAAATGAATGTCCATATTTTTTTCTTTAACTACATTAACCAGCCCATGCTGTAGTTTTGTGTTTGTTTATTTGTTTGTTTGTTTGTTTGTTTGTTTGTGCTTTTTTCAATCTTTTATTTCATTTAGCTGTTCCACATCTATTGTTATGTGTCCACTCTTGCTGGTGCACTTATTTTATTTATTCATTTTTTTCAGATGGACTGCTGTCTTCACTCGGAAAGTTGGTGTTGTACCAGTTATGTGGAGTTTCATCCCCAAATATATTAAAGGAAATATTTTGTGGTGCGGGAAAAAAAAAAAGACTCCCTTTCGAACACTGATCGAGCGTCGCACTGAGGCTCGATCAGTGTTTTTTTGCAATACCAGGCAAGCCCAAATTTCTCACTGACTGCATCAGCAGCACTGGTATACTGTATATTGTAACGCTCCATGAAAATATACGGGTTCACACAGGCAGTATTCGTCCAAACTATTTATTTTTAACACAGGTCAAAGAAATAAAAAGAAAAGGACCGCTGTCAGCTGCAGATCACGGCAAAGAAATAATAATAATAGAATAACTGTCTATTCTCAGTCTCTCACTTGCTCTCTGCTTCACAGCACTGTTTCAAAGAAGAATATGTTGTTCTGTGAGTATATATTTATATTAAACATTTGCCTTCATATAAAGCTACAGATCTTTTTTTCAAAATAGGCAGTGTTAATCACGTGTATGTCAAACTGTATAACAGCAAGTGTAATAAAATATGTCTAAAAAAAATAGGTTGTCGTTAGTTTAGACTTGACTAACTCCTAGTTATCGAGAGCATTTTGCTGTCGTTCACTCTTATGAATAGCCGGTTGACGCTCAGGACCGATGAAAACTTTATGCTAATGAGGTAATCGTTAACCTTTCTCTCAATTCGTTAAAAACATGCCTTCATAGACGAAAATCGTTGGGGCTTGACGATGCATCTCAATTATCTCTTCTGAATAGCAACTGCCGTTAAATAGGCGGCTATGGAAGAAATCTGATCATGTACTCCTGTTTTCTCATTTCGACAGGCGTTAAAACTGAATAGACCCCCATAAATCTACATCCAACTGCTACAAAAAAAGTCCCCCCTGATCCAGCAAAAACTGCTGGAATTCAAAAGCGCATGCAATCAGGAATGCCACATTTTTCAAAATCTGTCCTGCATCTTCTCTCAAGTTTTTATTTATTATAACACAGAGCTGTCACCTCCAATAAGTGCTGAACTGCAATTTGTCCTGAAAATTCTTGCTACTCTACTGGCAGTAAATGTCCATTTAACTTCCATTTAAACATGGTAAACATATTAAAAAATCAATAATATTTTAACACGGTTAGTGCAGTATTTAGCTTTGGGGAATATAATTCTAAGATACCTGTGCATTTTACAGAAACTGCATGGATAACAGAACAAGAACATCTAAATCGCACATTTAATCCTTACAGATTAACTGCTGACAAGTGTAAAATAAAGGCCTTATTACTGTGCTATAAAGTTGCTCTATTTTATGTCAATAGATTTTGTTCTTTTTAGAAATAAAGCTTAGTAAATACTGTATTAGTGTTTGTACCGTTCTAGGTTTTAATTCAGATAGGGTCAAAAGTGAAAAGAGTTTGGTGTTTTCAAGTTACTCATTCACTTTATCCAGTGTACAGGCATACTGTATATGGTGTTGATGAGCATGTGTTTAATCAACAGTACAGTATTTACATGTCTGTACCAATCATTTTTTTCTGCCATATTAAGTTGGTAAAGCCAACACTTAATTTGAAGGGAAAAGTGTGTGTGTGTGTGTGGAAGGGGTAGGGGGTGGGGTGCTTCAGTTCAAAATGTTAGCAGACCTCTGCATTAAATAATCAGGAATTCAGATATTATTTAATTACTAGCCTCATCTTACATATTACCAAACTATTCACTGTTAGAGTCCCCCTCAGCAACGCACACCCACAGTAACTAAAGCTGCTAAGCATTCTGTGTGTGAACACACTTTTGAGTGGCAGCCTGAAAAGAGCCTCAGATCCAGAGTGACTAAACATCACGCTGAGCTGACAGATGTTAATGTTATTAATGTTGAAAGAATCAGATTGAAAAGGGAATAATCCACACACTTTTTTTTATTTACACAAATATATTTGATAAATGTATAGTATTTACAACAATGTTACACTTGATCATGTCTTACACAGTGATTGTATTTTCTAAGAAAGGTTGATAAATGTAGTAAAATACAGTAAACGGTAAATACAATTTCGACTAAACATTTATTTTATAAATGTTTTTATTTTGGTATTTGTCTTCCATATGTGCCTTTAAATATCTTTAGGAAATTGATAATATATAAACTTATATTTAAAGAATTGTAATTTTATTTGTATGTTGTTTTTAATATATTTCTATTAATATTATATGGTACTTGCAGTGCTTCTGGGTTCTGTTGCTCTAATATTGAGTTATTGTCATTTTTCTTTCAATCTGTCTTTGGTTTGATCCAGCACTGAACAGCTTTGCTCATTCCATTAAATCATCTGCCAATATGACCTTCCAACTCTGCCAGCCCCACCTGCTTTATAAAGAGAGTGAGAGTAGATGGTCCTGGCTGAGTTGAACGATCATAGTGTCACATGACTTAAAAGGATTGAGGAAGGCTGATCAGTGCCAGCACTTAGGATTCTCCAGATAAGATCAAAGCCATGCAAATGCAGATGTTACATAGAATGATTGCAAACACCATAACATAGAATAGTTAAATTACATCAAGAGTAATTGTAGTTCCACTCTTAACCAACAGACACAGTCTGCAGTCATTCAGAACGATAGAGGCAGAATGTAGATGAACGGTTTACAATATTTTTTCTTCTCTTTTCAGCCTGCTTTATAGTGTTTTTTGGTATGTGCTCAATTTGCCTTTCATGCAAATTTATTCATTTATTCAAAAGCATAGGACAATACACAATAAGCTTCGGTAGTCCATGGCTATTTTCTCTAATATGACAGCTGTCCTCTACTTTTTACAGTGAAATGACAGCTGGGCGTTGCACATATATCATTGTTTTCAGCAGATATTGTAGAAAAAGTCTAACTTCAGGTATCTTAACATTTTAGGCACTGGCCCACTCATCCTGGAGTATGTAATTGACTGTGAGAAGTTTTAAATAAATTGCTATCTCATGAGTGCCCAATTGACTGTGATACATTTGAGAAAGACCTCTGTTAAATTAATCAGCACGATTCTTGAAGAGGTACACAAGTCAATTGAATTATGTGAGCTTGTCTGCATGTATTTCCCTGAGCATCAGACTCAATATGTTGTGTTTTTTTTTTTGTAGCTTCTCGTAGGTATACATTGTTAGAATCTTAAAGAGGTAATAAACACAGAATATCTTGCATATACATAACAGCATTCTCACAAGTCCCTTACTAGTTTGCTGTTGGCAGTTTGCTTATCTACACAATAACCATATCAAGGACTTCTATCAACACCATTTATCTACAACGTGCTTGTGCGAATTAAATTATATGCATCCCTGCTAAAGCCAGAATAAACACTAAATTAAATAAAAAATCACTGACCGACTATTTTCATAGCACACAAGTTTTGACGAATGTATATAAGATATACTGTATGTCTTCGATTTTCCAAACCCCGATTATTTAGCAGATATGTGCAATCTTACGACTATATAAACTGTTGTGCTTTCGACTGTCATTCAAATTCAGTGCATTATTCAATGCTGAGAGTTTTCATTTTTCTACCTTTCTTGCATATATTAAGAAATACAAAGTACTGTACCGGTAGTATAAATACATATTTACATTAATAACAGCCCTGTAGATCATTTCCGATTTTTTTTATCATATCCTGAGTGTTTTGTTAGGTAATTATACATGGAAGCAGTTTTTATGCAGCCAGTTATATTTAGTACAACAATTTTAACTCTGTGATTAATGTCAGAGCATAACTCCAAACCATGTTCAGTTTAGTTGCGTTTTGAGTCTTTAACTCTACAGCTCTATTTATGCATTATCACACTGCAACAGTCTTTCGGCAGCTAAATAGCTGGCTGTGGCTACCACTGTAGATAGACAGCGTAGGTTGGGCTAAACTGAAAGGTTACCTTGACAGATGATTTGAATTAAATTAGGAAGGCTGTTGATTCCAGCGAGCCAAAAGTCAGGTAAAGGAAACTGGTTATAACTCAATATTAATGTAACTGAATGCAGAGCAACTAAGAATGATTGCAATCAACATACAATCAATCTTATTCTCTTTGAATAAATCATGATGAGTAAAGACTGTATAAAAAGGGTCCAATATGCACCCTACACTAAATATAAAATAATCCAAGAAAACATGTTAAATACAAGAATTTAGTGAACATTAACCACCAATTAATACGACAAAGATCAAAATACACAATTTCTGGTAGATTAATAAACAATCTTTATAAAAAAAAAATAATAATAATAATAAAAAAAAAACACTTAAGCAATTTCAAATAGGTATTGGCACCTTTATATAAAAAGTCTGTACAATTTAATAGAACTCTTGTAAAAATGTATTGATTTAAAAACATCACGCAGTAACTAAGCTGCACTGTAAAGTCAATAGGCAGAAAAACAGGTAATTATTTCCAACATCTCTTGAAGAACATTTTGGCAATGGGTGTGAAATGTAATCTATTAGGTAATGTTTCTATTTGGTGTGTCATTTTTGTTTTGATTTTTATATTCAATTTATTTTATTGACTTTAAAGTGTGGTTTTAGTTTGTTTCTTTTAAGTTTTGATTTTGTCCCTTTTAAATCTCCCGACATGGCTGTGGATTTCCATAGTAACTGTAGTGCTAATTCTTAATCTAGGTGTATAAAAGATGTGCAGATCAAACAAAGATGAGGGGCTACCAGATTTTGTGAATTGTGAGCTGAGAGCAGGGGTTGGTGAATAGCTGTTTGGTAAGCTTGTTTGGTTAAACTTTATTACTTTTTGTATGCGCTGTGAATTGGCTTGGGTGCTAGGCTTTCGTAATAAATTTGCTATTCATATTGAATAGCTTGTTCCGCTCTATATAGGCTCTATATAGGGTGATTTTTGCAAAAGTAACCCTCGTGCTCTCAGGCTGTGGTAGGTGTGTGTATTGGTCTAGTCTAAATAAAAGAAAGCTGGGTTTCTTTGGTTTAATTTTGAATGTACTGTCTTAATGCCTCCTTTTTAGTTATTATCTCCTCTCGGTTTAAACTCACATATACCTCACGGTAGTTTTTATTTTGAGCTACGTGAAATACTTCCTTGTTTATACTGGTTGATTGAATGAATGAGGGGAAAGAGGTGTTTATGCAGGCTGGTACTGTGATTGGATTGTCTGCAGTTGAGGGAAATGGTGCTGTAGGAGGGATATAACCTGTAACAGTTGGCAATGGGGGGTTGTTAGAATTAAGAACTTACAAAACTTAAGAACTTACAGAGCAGATTTTAAAATCAATTAGGGCTGATTTAAAATAATTAAATACTCAGTTGATTGAGGAGGTTAAAGGAGAGATGTCTGGAAGACAAAGTACATTTAATCAAAGGGGGCATGGTCAAGGTTCTGGGTATTTATCGAGGAATCAGGGTCATCCTACAGATCAATATGATGGGAATGGTCAGCCGATCTGTTGGGGTTGTCAGCGCAGTGGCCGTATGTTAGAGGTGTCCTGAAAGGAACCATCTTAGGCCGGCTTTAAACTAATTTTACCTGAGGTTGAGGACCAGATATTGGGTGTAGAGACTTCAGAGGGGGAAGTAAGTAAACTTATTTGAGATTGCTTCGTGCTTATTGTATCTTTAGGGGGTGTAGATACACCTTGTCTTATAGACAGTGGGCCTCAAGTGACTACCTTAAAGGAGAGCTATTTTCATAGCCATTTTGGAAATAAAGGGAAACAGCTTCGGGATCCGTCTAACTACAGTGACCGGTAATGGGTTGAAGATACCGTACTGTGGGTATGTGGAACTGGATATTGAAGTATGTGGACATGTGATTCCCAATAAAGGATTCATCATTGTGAAGGATAGTTGTGGTAGCTTCACACCAGGTTCAATTGGGATGAATGTTATTCAGGAGTGCCGGGACATATTTTTCAGTCAGTTTGGGGTGGGTTATTTGGAGAAAATGGTAACGGTTTCTCCTCAGGAAAAAGTGGCAGCAAACTCTAAGAGTTTATGAACAGAGCTTACAGTCAAGTGCAGAGGATGAGATGGGGGTGGGTAGGCCAGTCCCTTGGTATAGTAGAGATACCTGCCTAGTCTGAAAAGGTTGTTGTGTGTAGAGCAGATTGTAGGATGAGAGGAGATGGTGTCACTCTTCTGGAACCCAATGGAAATTAAGTTATTCCTGGAAATGTAATACTGGCATGTTGTTTGGTGAAAATTAACCAGGGGAGGGTGCTAGTCAGGGTTTTAAATCCTAGTGACACAGTAGTAAGGTTACTCAACATATTCAATTAGGAGAACTGGTTGGAGTGGAATCTATTGATATGGGTCAGGGTCCCGAGATTCAGCTTGAGTTTGTAATAGACCGGGTTGTGCGTGTCAATGTCCATTACCAGCAGGGTGAGGCAGATCAGTGCGACGCAGTACAGGGTCAGGGGTTCACTTCCAAACTTCCAGTGCTCATTGACCTGCAGGGGACAGAGTTGACTCCAGAACAGAAAAAGAGGTTTGCTGAACTTCTGAACTAAATGCCCAAACCTGCAAAGATGCCTATACTTTGCCCAGGATTGAAGAGCCTCTGGCCTCATTGAAAAATCTAAGATATTTTCTACTTTGGATTTGGCCCCCGGTTATTGGCAGGTTAAAATGCATCCTGATGATCAAGCTAAGATTGCCTTTATTATGCCCATGGGGCTGTATGAATTCAAGCGCATGCCCTTTGGGCTGTGTAATGCACCTGGGTCTTTTCAAAGACGAATTGAACGATGTTTGGGAGATCAACATTTTGACACTCTGCTGTTGTACCTGATGATATAATTGTTTTTTCCCCGATTCTGACAACCATATGGTCTCCGAACAAGGGATTGAACCAGACCCTGAGAAAACACGAGCTGTTAAAGAGTGGAAAGTACCCTCCAAAGTGAAAGAACTAAGATCTTTTCTCTGAATTATCACCGGTTCATTCCTGATTTTGCTCCCCCTTACATGCCTTACTTTGCGGGACATCAAAACACAAGTGACAAGACTCCAAGAAACCAGCTGCTACTTGGAGGTGGAAGGTGGAACAAGAACATGCCTTTCAGGTGCTCAAAGGTCAGTTATTGGGGACCCCTGTATTAGCTTATGCTGATTGTGGGCAACCATTTGTTCTTTATACCAATGCTAGCAAGGATGGAGTGGGAGCTGTTCTATCTCAAATGCAAGAAGATAAAGAGAGAGTAACTGCATATGCTAACTGAAGTTTGCTGTGAATTGGCTTGGGCGCTAGGCTTTTGTGATAAGTTATGCTATTCATATTGAATAGCTTGTTCTGCTCTATATAGGGTGGTTTTTGCAAAAGTAACCCCTGTGCTCTCAGACTGTGGTAGCTGTTTATATTAGTCTAGTCTAAATAAAAGAAAATGGGGTTTCTTTGTTTTAATTTTGAATGTACTTAATGCATCCTTTTTAGTTATTATCTCCTCTCTGTTTAAACTCACATATACCTCACGGTAGTTTTTATTTTGATCTACGTGAAATGCTTCCTTGCTTATACTGTGTAGTATCATTCCTCCTGTGAAGTGGTGTTTGTTTAAAGCTGCAGAAATAGTGTCTTTTTATTAGTTAAGTACTAGTTTTTTTTTATGAAATGCCAGATTTCTATTATGGTGTTTTAACCTGATTTATATGAACGAAATAGTGTTCATTGGAGTGCTTGTATGCAATTCAGTATTTAAAGGTACATGGTGCTTTGTTTATGTTGTATTATTTAGTTTGTAGTTCACTGCTTATTGCTATTTTGAAATGTTGTATTTATAGCTACATGGTGCTTTATTCATGTTTGTACCATTTTTATGAAAGCCATTATTTGTTTCTATTTTGAAGTGTTGTATTTAAAGTTATATGATATTTTATTTATATCTGGATTGTTTCTGTGAAAGTCACTACTTTTATTTTTTGGGATTGAAATGCTTGTGTGAAACAGCAGCTAAAAAAAAACAAATATTAACAGCCAAGACTTAAAGAAAGATTTAGATGCATCAGGCATAATACTGTACAAAAAAATTGTACAAAGGCACCTGAACATAGAAGAGCTGTATGCAAATAAACCTCACTGAAAACCACTTTTAAAGAAAATTCATAAAACAAACAGGCTAAAACTTGCCAAGAAATATGAACAAAACTGAAGCATTCTTCAAAGAAAATCTGTAGTCCAATGAGACTAAAATGGACCACAGTATGTTTGAAGAAAAAAGGGAAAGCCTTCAATGAAGAAAACCGTGTATCTCAGTTAAACATGGAGGTGGTTCGATCATGATATGGGGGTGTTTTAACAATTCGGGGACTGGATACATTTATGCGATTGAAGATCGAATGAATGCAGCCATGTATCAAAACATTCTACAAAGTACAATGATACCATCTGCTCATAGGCTGATTGGCAGACAGTTTAACTTCCAACGCAACAACGACCCAAAGCATATGGCTAAGTTAGCTCTGGAATGGCCTTTGCATTTACCAGGTCTCAATCCAATAGAAATGTTTTGGACTGATTTGAAAAAAAGCTGCAGCCAAGCATTATGTATCAAATCTGTCTGAGCTGAAGTAAATATGCGATACTGAGTGGGCCTGGATTTCACCAACAAGATGTAACATACTGTTAAGAGTTATCATAAACGTCTGAAAGTCATAATAAAAGCAAAAGGAGGACACACAAATTACTAAAGCAGGGATGCCAATACTTTAGTCATGAACACATACTTTAAATTAAATGCGTTTGTTTGATTTTTGATAAAAATTATTTCTTAAATTATTAAATACTATGTATTTTGCTTTTTATTTTATTAAAAAGTGGTTCAAGTTTACTAAATGCTTGTTATCTTCAATTATGCTATAATAAGCGTAGGGTGCCAATATTTTTGTCTGCGACTGTACTAACATTAAGCCACGCCTTTTACTCTCTGTAAAATTCCACAATTTACTGTGACTGCTCTTAGTTGTCCATTATTTTGTTGGATTCTGTATTTTGAAGCAACATAATCTCTGTAGCCAATACATGCAATGGTGTTAGAATAAAATGAGAAGTGATTTCTTTCACACAGTTTTCCAATCACAACTCCAGTAAATGGTTTATGTTAGTTCACACAAGGGGAAAACATTTTACTTAGAGGATTAGACTTTAAGATTCACACATTAAAATGAATGAAAAAAAGCTGAACAACACCACTAAATGCATTCTGCGTTGTTCTGGAAAACATGTCAAGATACTAAACATTTTTTAAAACAAATCCATTTTGGCTAGTTTCCTTGAGGGTGAGAGTTGAAGATGTTTCTAACTTTTAAGACACATCAGTGGATTTTTTTTGATTACTATAAGCCTGAGTTTTAACATAACTTTTCAGTTTTTTACATTTAAAACCAAACAGTATACAATTTGAAGGCTTAATGTGTAAGCAATAAATAATTTAAAATACACTGAGGTACGCAATTGATGCCAAGAGAGAGATAGAAATGAACATTGCTAAGGGGGCTAAAACCAATTCCAAAATGTTTTTTCTAATATTATAACAGCAAGAGAACATTCAAAGAGGAGGTTAAATGTCTAAGAGATACAAATGGCAAAATCATAGATGAAGAAAAAAAATAGCAAATATATTAAATTATTACTTTTCACAAGTTTTTACAAAGGAGGATACGGACAACATGCCCCATATGTTGACCTGTTCCTATCCAGTTTTAAATAACTTTAGCATAACAGAGGCAGAAGTGTTAAAGGGACTAGGAGCTCTTAAAATAAACACATCCCCTGGGCCGGATGAGATCCTCCCAATAGTACTCAAAGAAATGAAAGAAGTTATTTACAAACCGCTAACCAAGATCATGCAACAGTCTCTTGACACAGGGGTTGTACCGACAGACTGGAGAATTGCAAACGTAATACCGATCCACAAAAAGGGAGACAAAACCGAACCAGGTAACTACAGACCAATAAGCCTGACTTCTATTATATGTAAACTTATGGAAACTATAATAAGATCCAAAATGGAAAATTACCTATATGGTAACAATATCCTGGGAGACAGTCAGCATGGTTTTAGGAAAGGGAGATCATGTCTAACTAACCTGCTTGATTTTTTTGAGGATACAGCATCGACAATGGATAATTGCAAAGCATAAGACATGTTTTTTTTAGATTTCCAGAAAGCTTTTGACAAAGTCCTGCATAAAAGATTAATCTTCAAACTGAATGCAGTAGGGATTCAAGGAAATGCATGCACATGGATTAGGGAGTGGTTACCATGTAGAAAACAGAAAGTACTGATTAGAGGAGAAACCTCAAAATGGAGCGAGGTAACCATTGGTGTACCACAAGGATCCGTATTAGGTCCTCTGCTATTACTAATCTACATTAATGATTTAGATTCTGGTATAGTAAGCAAACTTGTTAAATTTGCAGACGACACACAAATAGAAAGAGTGGCAATCACTGTTGCAGCAGCAAAGGTCATTCAAAATGATCTAGACAGCATTCAGGTACTTCACGCAGGCAATAAAAATGCATTATAAATATCATATGGGAGATACTGAAATTGAAGAAGGAATCTATGAAAAAGACCTAGGAGTTTATGTTGACTCAGAAATGTGTTAATCTAGACAATGTGGGGAAGTGTGGTGGAGTGTCCCACCCCTATATATTTATTTATTATTATTTGTATTTTTGTTTGCGGCGCAGATAAAAGCGCTGCATATTTGTTATTGTTTTTATAATTTAAAACCTTGTGAGGATGCGTGGCTGATCAGCTACTGATGATTTAACTAGCTGACAGTCACGCATCCTTACTAAACTCTTGCAGACTGTGGCCGAGGGGTAATAAGATAATTAACAGCTAGTTAACGGCCAGAGAGTATAAGAACCTGGGGTTGAGTGTACAGAGGAGAGTACGGGGAGCGGAGAGACCGAGGCGAATAAGAGAAACACCTGCTAAGTATCGTGCTGGGGTAAAACCAGCAAGCTTATTTGTTTATTTCTATTTGTTTGGCCAACGTGCCCTTTTGTTTTGTTGTGTTTTGTTTGTTTAAATATTTTGGTTTATTTAGTTAATAAAATGCTGAGTGCCATTGTGTTCAGCTTCACCCGCCCATCCACTGTTTTGGTTCTGTTACTTCCTGGTCCGTGACGTCACCACACCTCACCACTGCAAGCCATCCTGCCACAGGAAGCTATAAAAAAAAAAGGCCATCAAGATGCTCGGATATAGTGAAAAGTTTTGAATTTAAATCAAGGGAAGTAATGTTAAAACTTTACAATGCATTAGTAAGACCTCATCTAGAATATTGTGTTCAGTTCTGGTCACCTCGTTACAAAAAGGATATTGCTGCTCGAGAAAGAGTGCAAAGAAGAGCAACCAGAATTATCCCCGGTTTAAAAGGCATTTCGTATGCAGGCAGGCTAAATGAATTGAATCTATTCAGTCTTGAACAAAGAAGACTACGCAGTGATCTGATTCAAGTATTCAAAATCCTGAAAGGTATTGACAATGTTGACCCAGGGGACTTTTTCGACCTGAAAAAAGAAACAAGGACCACAAATGGAGATTAGATAAAGGGGCATTCAGAACAGAAAATAGGAGGCACTTCTTTACACAGAGAAGTGTGAGGGTCTGGAACCAACTCCCCAGTAATGTTGTTGAAGCTGACACCCTGGAATCCTTCAAGAAGCTGCTTGATGAGATTCTGGGATCAATAAGCTACTAACAACCAAACAAGCAAGATGGGCCGAATAGCCTCCTCTCGTTTGTAAACTTTCTTATGTTCTAATTAAAGCACTGTTGTTTACATGAATATTTCTTGCATCTTTTTACCAAACACTAATCAGTCTCCCTATTTAAATTCTGGGGTTTGCCTACTTTGCCTATTTCATATGTCGTTTACAAAATTTCATGTTCATGTATATTTGTGTCCCACAAGCAAATGTTTATTCTGGTTTACTTAATAATAAACACTAATCTAACACCAGTCAGAATATTGTATTTTCTTAATTCATTCAACAGATTTAAATATATAAATTGTTTCCCTCCAACCACAACTAAAAACCATACAGAACATCTGCTTGGGCTAATTGGATTTGTTTTATTTACATAAACATTTAGGACAAAGCTAGGCAACACTGCATATGTAATGGCTGCTCCTGATGTTTCCATACTATTTACATTTTAGGGCAAAATACATTACATAAGATTGTGCCTTTGAAAAAACAGTATGCCTAATAATTTATCCCAGTTTTTCCCCAAATAGCACTGTATTCACCTTGCACATGAGGTGGTTTACATTAAGATTGAGAGTTTATCAGATTACAAAAAGGTTTGGTCAAGATTGGTGCAAAATTATTGTGTTCACCATGTAGAGTGTGAAAGACAGAGTTAGACAGACAAACATAATTAGCCATTTGCCTGTTTTCTTTTTTAATGATGACCCTAAAAATGAAGGCTAAGTATAAAAGATGTCATAAATGTGTTCACTTAAACTTCAATTGATATTTATATTTAGTTTTATTTCCAGTTCACATTGAAACAATGAAATTATCTTAAATAGATGATTATGCCATTTTCTTATGGTTCTTAACAGTTGATTGTTATCCAGAAACAGCCATCATTTACACATTTTTATTGAGTAAAATGTACTGAAAAAACTTGCAGTATACCTATATCTTAAGAATGAAATTGACCAGTGTGCAGCATGCTGAAGACTGAAGCATGCTGGGCAGGCTCTTTGTGTTTGTGCTTAGAAGAAAGTGGACATATCAGTTCAGAAGGGCTAATAAACATGGACTTGATTGAACATATTTGGCTTTGATAAGATAAAAAAAAGAAGCATGCAGTCTTATTAAAAAAAAACAAATGTATTATTAGAATCTAATTATTAAACTTCTTATAACTGAGACACATTGTAAGGTGGCTTTGTGGCCCTTAGTTAGAGGGTAGCCAAAGTGAAAAGATCATAATACTTACCACTGTGAAATTCATAACCTTTAGAATCCATATCGTTAATGCCAAGTTTACAATCATTATGACCAACAGCAGAAGTATAAAGAAGTATAAACATCTTTTTCTCCACCCATATATTCCCACAGGATAAATTGGAGCACCTCCAGGTCTCTGAAGATTATTTGGCTGTGTGGCCAAAATATACTGCTCCTGTGCCATCTGAAAAATAATAAAAATGAAAAAAACAGAATTATGTTTGTGACAATACAATAGTGCTTGAACAAGTAGCTACATTTAGATTTATGATCTTTGATAGCGTGTGTGTGTGTGTGCTTTTGGTTTAGTATTTTGCTATTACAATATATTTATACTGGAAAGTAAAAATGGGTTTTATTTCCCACTATATATATATATATATATATATATATATATATATATATATATATATATATATATATACACACACACATACTCCCACCCACTATTTCCTTGAATAAAGCTCTGCTTTTTATTTTACAGCAGGTCTCATTCCATAAATAAATAATGAATGTTTTTTGTTGAGAAAATTGTGCCTGAATACACTCAACAAGGAAATAAACTATTCAACAGGACTGAAAGCCAATTTTGGATTACGGGGATACAATCTATGACTGCACCACAGTATCAAAAAAGATCATAGCTTTATACAATAAACTCTGTTGATCTGTTCTCCAGAATAGTCAGTCACTACATTATTGCAAATTTACAGGTTGCTTGCCACCAGATACAAATAGACTACGGCTAAGTTTTCATTAAAATGTTGAAGCGAAATAGCAGTTATGCGTATCTAAAAATTCAGCAAAGGTGAGGCTCATAAGGAAAAAAATAAGTTTCTATTCAAATACATTTCTAGCAAAAAAAACTAGTTAACCTGCTGACTTCACCTATATGAAAAAGGAGCATGAGGCTGTGGTTGCTATAGAACTTTGCTTTTAATGTCATCTGTATGAGAAATTCATATTTTTTTCTTGTATGGGTTGTCTGTTGTTTTATTTGATGGAGCTGGTATGAACATTTCAAAAGCAATATAAAAGTATGAAGCAATTACTGGATATACAGTTACATTTAGTTTACTACAACCTTTTTTATTAGTAATATTATAAACAATAAAAATATGTCTTAAAGCAGCTTCCCCGTTAGTAGGCAGCTCTGCCTTGTGTTTACATGGCGCATTAAGTTGAAATCAGAGCATGCTGGGAAGATTTTCGTGTTATGTGCTTGCTTTTCATGTGACTTTACCAGTTTCTTGTGATTTTACAGAATTATTATTTATTTCTTAGCAGACGCCCTTATCCAGGGCGACTTACAATTGTTACACAATATCACATTATTTTTTACATACAATTACCCATTTATACAGTTGGATTTTACTGGAGCAATCTAGGCAAAGTACCTTGCTCAAGGGTACAGCAGCAGTGTCCCCCACCTGGGATTGAACCCACAACCCTCCAGTCAAGAGTCCAGAGTCCTAACCACTACTCTACTACACTACTAAGATCAAGTGTATTTTGGAAGCCTGCTTCCTTTGGGCTTGTCAGCCTTTTTTTGTGCATACATTTATTGAATAAAATCATTTAATGGAAACACAGCACAAGCAGCACTTCATACAGTGTATACACGTGCCCAGGGGTGAGTCTGTTTATTTCATTGATTTGCTAAAACAACTTAACAGTACTTTCAAAGTTCAAGTAAAATTTTAGTATAAAATATTACTATAGGAGGCTGTGTGGTACAGTGGTTAAAGAAAAGTGCTTGTAACCAGAAGGTCTCCAGTTCAAATCGCACCTCAGCCACTGACACATTGTGTGATCTTGAGCAAGTCACTTAACCTCCTTGTGCTCCGTCTTTCGGGTGAGACGTAGTTGTAAGTGACTCTGCAGCTGATGCATAGTTCACACACCCTAGTCTCTGTAAGTCGCCTTGGATAAAGGCATCTGCTAAATAAACAAGTATTAGCAAAGGAAAGAGGAAAGAACGCATTTGCGTAATATGGAGCTCCTTGTTTGTGTCGTCCAGCTGACCTAAAGCCTCTTTAGGGTGTGTTTTAAAAAGTGTAATGAATCACCTAAAGCAGGAGTTTTCAACCGGGGGTACACATACCCCTGGGGTTACTTTTGGGTCATAGGGAGTACGCACGATGACTCAGAAATGCACAAATAAAAATGAAAGTAAAAGAAAATTATAATTTTTTTTAAGGGTATTATATATTCTCTAAAACACTGTTTATAATTATGTAATCCTTTGTTTAGCAGCTCAAAGTGAACCGCAGATGAAAACAAATACACAGAATCTATCACGTCCACATGTTCCACCTGTACGCATGCGTGATTTCGATTGAGTGGCTTTTATATAGGTGAAGCAGTCGTCTGCGGATTGTGCCTATGGAGAGTGCTCTGTGCTGCTCATGGTTATTGCTGTTTTCAACTTGTATCAGTGAATCATAGTGTTTCTGATTTTTTTTTTTTTTTTAGAGGTATAAATGCTCTGGTAAACATAAATAGTAGGCTAATCACAACACTCATACTTTGACGGTTTTTGTTTTATTTATTACCGCGGCTGCATTTTAGTAACAGCAGTAGCGGCTGGTTGATTATGTTGTCAGTGTTTGAAATGGATGCATTTCTTACTTGCATAACAAAAACGAAGGAAGAAAACACAGAAAGTGCAAAGCGGCAAAGTTATATAGAGTCCTTTTTGATAATTATGTTGGCTTTAATAATAATAAAAAACCAAAAGTGTAACATTGTTAAATATAGTTTTATCTTGAAGTTATATTTTTGATGTTGTAAACATTTTAAATGGCACACATAATTATGCTGAGTTGGGAAGTAAATGGTAACGTGAAAAACATTTACAGTGCAGACTATTTTGTATTATTATAATGATTTGCAGAATAGAAAGTGAATACCAAAGAGATTCCTAAATACAGTGCTCCCTCGCTATAACACAGGTCTCGGGGGACAAACAATATGAGTGATATAACCGAAGAGCGTTATAAACGGGGGACACATAACAACACACATCTAACCAAAATAAAATAACTCCCTCTCTATAATCCAAATATAGTGAAGCAAAAATGTAACTTTCCATGAATTAACCATGCATAAAGCACCATGTAATCAACCCTATATTTTTAGGTAACATTCCCACTTGTGGATCATTTTAATTAACAGTTTTTAAACTATAAATAGCCTGGATAAACAGCGGTCGGGAGTTCAGTTCGAAGCAACAGACAAGCTAACCAAGTGTGAGACGGAGAGTGGGTCGGGCAAGGGGAAGAGGGAATGTGCCCGTCCTAGGTTCGGCTGCTGGAACGGGGCTGAAGTGAAGCGAAGCTGAAACGTCTCGTCTCCCGGAGAAAGCCGCAGCTCCTCTCGCAGCAAAAAAGTAAATGCATTAGGAAAGATAACCATGTAATAAGTCTAATATTTATTTTGTTATAAAAGCTGAATAAGATGTCTGTGTTATAAAGTGCCAACGCATCTTTTCTTCAGTATCAAAAGGGAGAGACAGAAACAGAAATTAGACTGAGAAGTTGTTTACAGTTTGAACACCTGTACTGTATTTACTGTAGAAAGGAGCGTTATATCCGAGGCACGTTACAACCGAGAGTCTTATAGCGAGGAAGCACTGTACTGTACTTTAATTCGGTGCATCAGCAACTGTGGTACCATTCAGTGAGCGAAAATTGTAAAGGGTACTTTAGCTGAAACCTCCCGACAGAAGGGGTAAAGTTTCAAATCTTCAGCCATCCAAGTAGCACATCCTTGGGAAATATCATGTAAGATATGTATTATGAATTTGGTACTATGAGATTCCTTTAAACACTTCAAACACTATTCCTGTCACCGGTCTCTATAGGGACTGAACACTTTTGGTTGCTTAAGACAGGCATATGAAAGGTATGACATTTATTATGCCTCACAGGTGATGAAGTCCCTGGTGACTGGGATATAATGGAGGTGTCTGTCTGTCTATACATTTGTCCATCTGTATGTCACACTTTACATTGCTCAATATATCTGGACATGTGTCCTTCCAATAGTGATACAACTTGGTTTTAGCATTATTTGGCATACTGTATTGGGGGTATCAGATTGTGTGGATATATGAGGGTGTCTGTCTGTGCTCTCACTGTTTGTTATTATAATGTACCTGTACCAGTCCTTCCTGCTAGATCGCCAATGTCAGAGTTCAGTACTGACCAGATACAGTGGGGTGGGTTTCAATATTAAGTTAGCTGGCTGCTTGGAAGCTCAAGTTATGGCCAGTTTTGTATGACGTTCTGTGCTGGAGCTTAGTGCCGAGATATCTGCTACCAAAGCAATAATGTGGGACTACAATACCTGACAAACGTGGATTTCACAGTAACTTTGCCTGTCCTGTGCACTGTATTGACACAAAATAAATACATTTTGGATTTATTAATTAATTTATTCATTCCTTGTTGTGCCCTCCACTAAACCCACACTGAAGCAAAGTAAATACAGTAGACCCCTGTTAATCCGTGCAGATTGGGATCGATTTGAGCCCGAATTAGTAAAAATCACGGATTAGCCGAAATTGAGTTTACTGTTTGGGAAATCCCTGCGCTATTAATTGAAAACTCAAAAAATGCAATAATACAAATAAAATATAATGTCCCAACAACGGTCAAAATATATACTGTACATAATCAGCATTGTTCAGAGGCAGAGAGAGCTGGTTTAAAAAAGTCACTGATCTTGCTCTGAGTCTTTAATTGTCATAGCTGCTCTTCATAGTCAGACTGCCAGGCTAAGAGTCTTAAGTCTGCTTTCTGCTCACTTGTCACTGGTTTCAGTAACTACAATGCAGTGCTGCCCGTTGGCTTGCACTATACATTCAATTTAATTGAATTAAATTAATGATGACGTCCGCTTCTGCACAGATACGCTGATTTCTGCACTAATAAAGTGAGCGAATACCCACTTCGGCATAGATCAGATGATTTCTGCACTAATACATTTTGATAATGTACTGTATTAAACCTTACAGATTATTGGAACATAAATTATCGAAACACAGATTAATGTGAGTCTACTGTACATGACAATACCATAAAACGAACTCCTCATTTGCTTACCTAACAGCATCTAGGTCTTAAAAAACACATATCCAGCTTTCATTAAACTACTCACTGCCATTTCTTATTCTATAATATTCCATACATACTGATGATATATGCCATGACCAGAAACTTTTTTTTGTCATACTGACATTTACTGGCTGGTAAAAGCAGGTTAATAAGTGTTTTTACTGTATACAATTGTTGTGTCTCATATTCTCGTTTTTAAATTCCTGTATCACCTCCACTTCGAAGAGTTTCAACTCATTAGTTAAACCTCTGAATAGGCCCAATATTTCAGGAAAAGTAGACACTTCCTTAATTAGTGCAAGATATGATGTATGCTGTAGGACAGTGGTATTCAACTCTGGAACTCGAGATCTTTTCCAGTCCTGGTCTTTATTCCAACCAGGTCCTAAATTAGTTAATTGCCTCTCAGCAGCTTCAATTAACTACATTAGGACCTGCTTGGAGTAAAAACCTGGACTGGAATTGATTTCAAGGGCCAGAGTTGAATACCACTGTATCATCGCTGAGTAATAGCTGTAAAAGGTATTCCCGGTAAACTGATTAATTATTGGCAAACTGACTAATCAATTAAATAAGAATAAGTACGGGCATCCTGGCTCTGTAATGAAACAATTGTCAATTGTTACACCGTTTAGGAGTTTGTTAGCTGCAAGTACAAGAGGGCACTGAAAGAACAGCAACGGTCCGAAAAAAGTAAATGCAAAGTTGCTAACCACGAAAATTATTATGAAACAGGGCTCTTTCTGAAAATCAGTTAAGGACTTCAACGGAACCAAACTAAGACTAGACCAATTTTTTACCACCTTATAAGGAAAGTGCACCACAGACCCCTACTTGTAAAAGACAATATAAGCCCAGCAAAAAAGGAGCACAATGCTCTCAAACCACAAAAAACCCAAAGGTGCTGCTCCTTGACTGAAGGAAACCACAAAGTAAACCTCAGTTGCAGATGCTATACAGGGAAGAAGTGGTGACAGCCTGAAAGACCAGGACCATGGTGAAAAAAGCGGAGAGACTGAGACAGAGACATATCCCTGCCATGTATCAAAAAGGACTGTTTGGACTAACACGTCTACTGAATTACAAAGGATCCAAAAGACTGTGTTGGGCCTCATTCGTGGTTAAAGAATGAAAGAAGAGGACAATGCATAAAGACTGTGTTGATCCCGTTGGAGGTTGAAAAATCATTAACGACAGGACTTCATGTACAATTCAATCAGCCAACTTCCACAACCCAAAGGCAAATGAGTCAGTGTTGCCGGGACTGTTGAGTATAATCTATGTTACATTCTCCAGATGAAACCTGATTACATGAAATATACTTACATGAAACATAAATAGAGTAATTTAATTATAGTGCCCTTTCAATTCGAACATGACTGCCAAAACAATACTTTTGGGATATGCCTGCTTGTCAGGTATTTACTGAGCATTTTATATCAAAGCTGCCGATAGGCCCCTCCGTGGAGTGACGTCCTCGGTCCCGCTTCCAGAGGTAATAAATAGTCACTGCACGGAGACTTCAGTGTCTTTTGCCTTTCACTTCAGGTGAGTAAACAAGGTACGTATAAACTAACCTTCTCCAGTTGTGGGATTGACTCTTAAGAGCTCTCTATCGAGTTCGTCTGCAGTTCCCTTGCAATTTTATTGCTGGAAGTTGGCTCGCAACTTCCCCGGAATCAGAAACTCGGCAGCTGAGGACTGAGCTAACGCTACACAACTGCGTTTCGTTTAAAAAAACTTTCTACAGCCTACATCGCAAAGCGATATTAGTCTGCTTTACTAACCTTGCAGCTTGCTGCATGTGTTTTCTATAATTTTCCTCTGCTTTTTGCAGCTGAAAAAAAAAAGTTTTAAGAGAAGGGAGAACTTGATCCTCCAGCGAGACTAGCTCTGCAGATATATCTGGTCTTGTTGTTGAGCAGACTAAGCACATTATGCCACTCACCTATAAAGAGGTGTGTAGATATAAAAAAGTGTGTTTTTTTCTTTGTCTTTTTTTCTCCTTTCTCCAGGTCTGTAGGCTGTGCCACCCCGCTGCAAGCAACGCACTGGACCATCCGTGTGCTGCACGCGGTCCAGATGCCATCTTGGGTGCTCCACTCCACTGCAAGCTTCGCGCTGCACTGGCTGTGTGACTGCACTGCAACTGTCTGCAGGCTACGCTCCACACCGTTGCAAACTACGCGCTGTTCCTGGTTGTGTGATTGCAAGCAGCCCAGACAAAGACACACAGCTCTAGATAAGAACCACTGCTCTAAATGACAGACTACTCAAATTTGAACATGTCAATCAAAGTAGCTGCAAAGATTTAAATAACTGCTGTAGACATTTTTGATTGAAATAAATAGCACTGTATACATGTCATATTTAAAATGTATAATATACTGTTGCAATTAAGAAATTTAATAACAAAACTGTATAATATACATGCTTTTTTATGCGAATCAGCTCAGTTTGTTTTATGTAGAAATATTGACACAGAACATTCAAAATGTTAATAGTATACATAGTTAGCATATGTTTTTACAGTATATTGGGCATAGAGCCTAATTAAATATAAATTATTGCAATTGAGGCTTTATTGTGATAGGTAAATTCAGTTTACCTAGCTTATTACTATTCACTAAATATTTTGAGTAGCTTGTTCCGCATTACTGGTACTTAATCTGGTAGGGTGTGGCTACATTCCTTTTTGAATTGCCCTGTGAATTGTCCCAGATTGGTGCAGGGCCTGTGCTAGTTGTCGTTGGATCTATAACTTGGTGTCTGAAAAACAGTTGCGGTAAGTCACTCGTAACCTATGCTATAATTTTACCTTTTGTTTTTATTCATTTCTCACCTGCTCTCTTCCTTGTTAAATTATTATAAATCCTATTTTATTTATGTATTGTCTTCCACACACTATGGATTCCGAAATGCATGCTTTGATCTGTATTTCTTCTGAAATGTATATGGTGATCAATACAAGGAAGCTGTGGTAAAGCCTATGCTAAAGAAACACAATTTGGACACTAAAGTCCTCAATAGCTATAGACCAATCTCCCACCTACCACTCTTAGATAAGGTTCTAGAGAGAGTTTTTGCAATTGTTCAAGAAGTTTCAGTCTGGTTTTCGTGCTGCACATAGCACCGAGATGGCCCTTGTCAGAGTTGTGAATAATCTGCTGATAAGCTCTGACTCTGGCTTTCCATCAGTTTTAATTCTTCTAGATCTAAGTGCTGCCTTTGATACTGTAGACCATTCCATTCTACTGAATCGTCTTGAAAGCACAGTGGGACTGTCTGGCCTTGTCTTATTTTTTTCTGATAGGTTTCAGTTTGTCTCTATTGGGGAGGTAAAATCGGCATTATCGGAAGTTGTCTGTGGTGTTCCACAGGGCTCCAGTCTAGGTCCCTTGTTGTTTTCATTATATATGCTACCATTAGGTGACATTATCTGCAGACACAGAGTGAACTTCCATTGCTGTGCTGATGATACCCAGCTATATTTGTCCCTAAAGCCAGGAATTTCTTCTGCCTAGCTACTTGCCTTACAAACATCAAGCATTGGATGTAACAGAAGTGTCTAATGTTGAATTCAGATAAAACAAAGGTTATTCTACTTGGTTTACAGAACGAACTAAAAGGAAATATGGGATTACATGAGCTCAACCCTTGCAGTCTCTCATCAAAACTTAAACTAGAAATTAAGAGTTGGGGGTCATCTTTGATCCTATTAGGGCAGTTACTAAAGTATCTTTTTACCATTTGAGAAATATAGCCACACTTAGACCAATTATTTCCGTATCTGATGCCAAGAGACTAATGCATGCCTTTGTTTCATCAAGAATTGATTATTGCAATGCATTTTTTTCTGGTATCCCAAAACGTGTGGTATCCCACTTGCAGCTTGTTCAGAATACTGCCGCAAGAATTGTGATCTTTTACTGTTGTCTAGGACAGTTTGTGAGTATCAAACTTTATTGCAGTCATAAAAAAATTTAAAAAAATAGCCAAGACTTCCAATATTCTTTAACAAGTTAAAGTTAATGGGCTCGCTGTTTCAGTGACATTTTAAATATAAATCAATCCAATAAGCACTTACCTGCCCACCAAATCTCTGCATTGTTTTCTAATTAATATGTAAAAATATGATGGAATTGGTTTGAAATACGGTTGAATGGGCTTGGAGATTAATTGGAACAGTTTCAGTATTGAGTCTGTGGAGAACAGTAACAGCAGGGCATCAAGCTGTTCCAAAGCTACAGATTGCAATAGGAATAGGGTTTAACCATATTATAATGTAATTTGGCAGCAGCATGTCATAACCACCGAACACACTTTACTTCAATCGCAACTTTTTGGCATACTGTACATACTGAGTATATGAAAACAATACTGTATTTTAAGACAAGACTACACTCTGTTAAATGTCTGTAATGCATGTAAATGTTTAAAAGAAAACATTTGAAAGTTAGCTTAACCCTGAATGCTTTATTGACAAAACCACATTATAGCTTAACCTTGAATGCCTTACTATCAAAACCACATTGTAGCTTACACTGCTAAATGCTATACAGTTTTTCTAACGCCCCTCTGACCTTTGTCACTGAAATGTTAACTCAAAACTGTGCTACAGAATAGCTGATACAGCTATTATCTAGTTCTCTATGCAGGTACAAAGGCATTGTATTTCACAGGTGGCTTTCTGGCTTAACATTTGTGATATTGTGATGACAGCACCAGGTGCCTGTGTGATAGTTTCCTGGGTGTCTCCTAGCATTGGCACTTCAGTTGTTGACATTTCTGGATCGATGTCTATTTCCTCTTCAGTCTCTAGACACTTCATAAAGAATGATCTCCTTTTTGAGCAGCTCTCATGGATCCTCTCTTAGCTATCCAGTATATCTCCCTCAGTAATAAGGAGTTTGCATCTTCCCCATTGGTCTGGGTCTAGATATATCTGATGGCTAGACATATACCTTCTTGCCTGCAAAAGCTTTCATCTTGGCTTTGGGTAGTTCACACGTTTATTTCAGGCTGGTCAGTTCTAAACAGCATTGTTATAGATGGGACACCTGGGGCCTGTTGCATGAAGGTGGTTTAATGAGTTATCGGGATAACTTCCAGGTTTCATTGTGAAAGTCTGGCTTATTCCTTTGCTTCAGAGCAGGATAACTAAGATTAATCCTGACTTTTAAAACTGAAGGAAACTGTATCCCGGAAGCGGCAGATGTTGGTGCTACAATTATAAGGGCTTTTTGTCGGGAGAGGGTGTTCAGTGATTGTCAAGATCCACTGAATAATCCAGATTCCACCCTGTATGAGCGATACTGTTTCTTTAGGGATGGTATCCTGTATCTGGCGGGTCTCCTGAGACCCTCCCTTGAACAACCGACCAGACGGAACAGAGCCCTTACACATATACAGGTGCTCTGCATAGCCCTAAGGTTTATAGGTCTGCTAAGAAAATAAATAATAATATAAGACAAATAATTACATTACTTTTAACATATGTACACAAGCAAAGTTAGCACCCGCATTTCTGTTTTTTTTTTTTTTTTTTTCATAGGTACCACCAAATTCCAATATTAAAAATATTTGTTACTTTTCAGGTCGGTATAATGGACTGGTTCTTGGCGACAATGGGTATGCGTGCCGGCTGTTTCTGATGACCCCGTACCTCAACCCCCAACCAGGGTCTCAGGCAAAGCTGAATTTGTCTTTATGTAAGACCAGAGTAAAAACTGAGATGACCTTTGGCATCCTTAAAGCCAGGTTTGCCTGTTTAAAGGGCCTCCGGTGTCACCACAAAGAACCTGTGACATCACAGTGGCATGTGAGGTCCTCCACAATATTGCAACTATTAGGATGGAGTGAGTCCCCCATCTCAGACAGCTGCCAGAGAATTTCAACCAGCCTGGCAGGCAGGCAAACTAAGATGGCAGAGTTGTTAGAGATGCCATTGCTGCCGGTTATTTTAGTTAGATGCGCCTACATTTCAAGTGTTTATTGTCTATTAAATAAATGAATTGTACTTAAATACATTAACAATGTGGTCTGATTTGAATATACTTTATTAAAATTTGTACATTAAATATATGATACATTATAACAATTTCATAATAATATTTAGTATAATTTAATGATAAAACATAAGGCCATCAAGCTTCAAGGTAAAGAAAATACACTTAATTAAAAATACATATTGTTACACATGGCAATTTAGTTGTAGTAAAGGTATAAATAAAATAAAAAAGTGTGGCTGCTCTATGAATACACTATGTAACACAATTTTTGTTCCTGGGTAGTAAGTGTTATTTCCTAATTGCTTATGCCTCAAAAGTATAGAAAATGGCTATTATTCCCCACAAACTTTGCTTTTGTGACCAGGAGTGATATTTTGAAATTTACCTATTTCCAATGAGAAAATGGGCGAATTTGTGTCATTTCGTTCACATAAAGTCAGGAAAAAACAACATATGAATCCAAATTAACATGTATTTATGCTAAAGTAATACAAAAATGACTACAAAAGATTTAGAAGTGAGTAGTTTTTCGAGATTTACGATTATACTGTAAATCGCTTTCACAAATCAGCCCCCAAATGTAGTCTCCCATCATGTTCTTGTTTACAGTATAATCATAAATCTTGAAAAACTACTCACTTCTAAATCTTTTGTAGTCATTTTTGTATTACTCTCTTTACATTTCCACTTCTAACATCTCTTCTTCAGGGGTATGTGGACATTTAAATAAACAGGTGTTATTTAATACATCTACACATCAGTCTGACAACTTACAATTCTTACATGTAAATGTAAACAGTAACTTCTAAATATTTCCTTCTAGGGTTGAATATAGTCCTTTTTTTAACAAATATAAAGTGCTTTGGGCCTGAAGCTAGTGCTTATACATATATTATCGACTTCTCTATGCAGGTACAAAGTCCTTGTATTTCACAAGTGGCTTTCTGGCTTGACATTTGTGATATTTTAATGACAGCACCAGATGCCTCTGTGCTAACATTACAGGATCAAGGCCACAGATGTGTGCAATGCATTGACGAGCAACAGTAAGTGGCTGTGACAGAGAGTGAATTAATCCTAGTCAACAATCTCCATCCCGACCTATGAGGGTGCTGTATAACTGGAACAGGGTGCATCGTACTGGATGGTTCGGCAGTTCATTCCAGGGTCAGTCGGAAGCCAGCCATCCAGGAAGGGGGTGGAGTCACAATGCCTTAAGTCATCGATTCTAATGCGGTACGCATTGGATGAGACGTGATTGAACTAGCTATTGCAGGGGGAGTGACTCAGGGTATAACAGGGGGTGTGACGATGTAATTTCCTTAACGGGTACTGAAAAGACCCGTTAAGGAAATGGAAGTAATTAATTATCATGAGTGTTTCGTGTTTTGTTTGTTTGTTTGTCGTGCAAACTGTTTGTCATTTGTCTTTGTTAGACGGCTAAGCACTAGCCGGGAGCTGACGCTACAAGCCAGCACTAAACCCGGACTACACTACACCACTGTTTCACAAACTGTTTGTCTTTCACCACACATGTACAAGAGCACCCACTATCGGGAGAAGTGACCGTGTCTGTGTTGTGTGTTAATTATTAGTGTCTTATAGTTTCGGGACTGAAACCCTTGTTTTGCACGGAGCGATACACATTGCTGTGTACAGCCTATGTTTATTATTTAAGTGTTGTTGACACGCAACCCAGCCAAATAAAGGAGCTGTTTTATTGAACTTTCACTGTCTTGTGTGTGTTATTCCTGAGCACTGCACCAACAACACCTGCGCATTACAAACCACTTTGCCACAGTGGCCCAAAAACATTTAACACTGCACAAGGTACGCATGTTTCTACTTATTATTTATTTATTTCTTAGCAGACGCCCTTATCCACAATTGTTACAAGATCACATTATTTTTACATACAATTACCCATTCATACAGTTGGGTTTTTACTGGAGCAATCTAGGCAAACTACCTTGCTCAAGGGTACAGCAGCAGTGTCCCCCATCTGGGATTGAACCCACGACACTCCAGTCAAGAGTCCAGAGCCCCTAACCACTACTCCACACTGCTGCCCTACTTGAACAATGCACCAGGAGATATGTGGTCCTAACCACTATAAAGGCTGTTATAAATTTTTTATTCCATCACAATTAATCATTTTAAAAGCACTAGTCTATGTATACCTGCTCTTACATGGTCAACCAAAAACGTAGTTTTACTTTCGAGGCTGGGTTACTTCTTCTATAAACCAAGATTGCCTTGGCTTTAAATCCTCCTATTCACATTTTAACCTTTATGACCCTGATTAAATACTTTATTGCATGGCAAAATAAATGCTTTGTAGAATGCAAAAAGACAAATAAAATATGACAGCACTTATATCAAGCAATGATCTGGACTGCCAAGGATCCTCCATGCAATCAGCTGAACTGTAATTGAACAGATTTACTTGGCAGGAAAACTCTCTTAAATAGACAATAAGGCAATTTGAGAAAATTCCAGTTAATGAAAATATGGTCCGTAACAGCACTTGCAACAAAACGGTGGAGTAACATCAATCCAATTTTATACGACCCAACATGCATTGCTATCTGAGGCAATCATGACACTGCTTTTGTTCTATAAGTAATTCACTTCACTCCCATACTTACCAAAATACCATGACAGGAACTGTAAACTTTAGTTTTAGTCTTGATCTTTGCATTGACCCTGCACTTCCTTCTCACATAATACTTTAATTTACTGTGTGCTTTGTATTAGCATACTCCAGGTGTTTATGTAGCACCCTAAATTTAAATGTTACAGTTAATAGCAAAATAGTCGTGCTATGCGTTAGATAAACAGTAAGGCTGTGGAACAAAGTAAATGGAATGATCCAGTTCTGAAAAACCACCTATCTTTTTCCTGTTTGAGTCATGGTTTAATCCACCTGCGTCACATGACTAGGGAGTTTTAGTGGAGCTGAGTTCAGGGGTCAAGAGTCAGTTATTGGAGCGCAAAGTGTTTGATCCAGCGGAGTTTCCAACAGGGAGGGAGCGGCCTGAAGGACGGAGAGGAATTTGGACGGATTAAGAAAGGGAAAGGAGTGTTCGCGGAAGAAATCGAGGAGAGGTTAGGGGGGGGGGGGGGGGGGGGTGACTTTGGACTAAAGAAAAAAAAATGACAGAGAAAAGGAGTAAAGGAGAGGAAGAAATGGAAAGTGTAAATATGGGAAGTAAAAGAAAAAATGATTCAGGTGTTGAAAGGAAAGAAGGTTGGCATGAGTCAGGAAAGAAAAACAAAGGGAAAGTAAGGAAGTAGAAGGTAAAAAGGAAGACAGGTGATTATAAAATAAAAAATAAAATATAAAAATTTTAACAATGTTAAACCGTTAAAAGTGGCTGAATGGATTAAGGTGGCTGTAGGGAGAGTAAAGGCAGTGAAAAAAGTAAATGGTGGAGGTTTATTAATTGAGTGTATGAGTAAGAGGAAAAAAATGCTGGGGTTAGAGGAGCTAGGCCAAATCCCGATTGAGGCAGGAAAAGAAAATATGTAAAGGAGTGATATATGGGGTGATGATGGACATTACAGTAGAGGAGTTAGAGGAAGAGTTGGAGAAGGATCAGGTGGTGGAGGTAAGGCGTATTGGGAAAAGGGATGAAAAGGGGGAGGTTCAATCTACAACAGTAGTATTAACGTTTGAGCTAGAAAATATGCCTGAGCAAGTAATTATGGGATTTCAAAGATTTAGAGTGAATGAGTATAGGCCATCGCCTATACGATGTTATAAGTGTCAACTATTTGGTCATATGGCAGGCTCCTGCAGGGGTAAAAGAAGATGTGCTAAGTGTGGTAGGGATCATGAGTTCAGGGATTGTGACAAAAAAGAACATGTTGTAACTGTGGTGGGGGGCATAGTACAGCATTCAAAGGATGTGTGGAACAGATAAATACCAGGGAGATTCAAAGAATTAAATTTGAGGAAAAAACTTTGTATGCTAGTGCAGTAAAAAGCTATAAAGAACAAACAGAAAAAATACAACGAGAAAAAGTACAGATGAATTCAAGGCAGGAAAAGGCAATCAAGAGTATTACTAAAGTGACAGAGAAGGTAACCGAAGAAACGTTATTGGTGAATAAAAAAACAATTCTTGCTGTTTATTATTGATGTGATCAATTGTACTGCGCAAACTAAGAGTAGGACAGAGAAGATGCAAATTGTGAGTAAAGCTGGAGAAAGATACTTGGGAATAGAATTAATGTGGAGGATGGTGTGATAAGCGTTATGAATATGTATAACCCTTGTAAGGAATTAGATAAGGAAGAAATAATTAATATTATTGAACATATGAGGGGTGGGAAGATTATTTGTGGAGATTTTAATAGCCATAATACTTTATGGGGAAGTAAGATAAATGATAGAAATGGAATGGTGATTGAAGAAATAATAGGAGATTTAAATTTGGTGGTTTTAAATTCTGGGGAAGGAACAAGGTATGATGTAAATACTGGGAAAAGTTCAGCGCTAGATTTATCTATTGTATCAGCGCAGTTGGGAGTAAGAGTGGATTGGAAGATATTAATGGCTGAAGAAATGGGAAGTGATCATTTCCCTATAATTCTTACGATAGATTGGAAGACTAAGATCTATGAGCAGGTGCAAGAAGAGAGATGGGATTATAAAAAAGCAAACTGGGAAACATTTAAATACATCTGTAATAGTACTATTGAAGAAAATATAATACAAGATGATGTAAATATTTTTAATGAGGGGATAATAAAGGCTATTACGCAAGCAGCAAAGGGAGCTATTCCAATTAGGAAAACTAAGAAGGGGGCAAAACCAGTAGTACCTTGGTGGAATAAAGGGTGTTCCAGACTGATTAAAGAAAGGGAATCTTGACTGAGAAAAGTTAAAAAAAAATATGTTGGCAGATGACTTAATTAAGTTTAAAAAATCAAAAGCAATGGCTCAAAGGGCTATTAGGAACAGGAAAAAGGTATATTGGCAGGATTATTGCACTAAAATAAGTTATGATTCTAGTATAAAAGATGTGTGGAATAAAATTAAGGCAATGGCAGGAAAAGGGAAAGGAAATAAATTATTTCTGTTAAAGCAGGATAGAATAATTATAATGGATGATGAGAAGAAAACCTCCATGCTGGGGTTAGCATTTGCTAAGGTGGGGCTAGATGAGAATTATAATAAATAATTTTTAGATAAGAGGGGACAATTTTGCATAAAAAATTCAGTAATATTGGGAGATAGGGAAGATGTCAAAACAAAAATAAATGTTCCATTTTCAATAGGTGAAGTGAAAGCTGCGATTGAAAAAGGCAAGAATTCCTCGCCAGGTGAAGATAAGATTTCTTATATTATGTATAAAATGTTACCAGAAAGAAGTTTAGAAATATTATTCAAACTTTATAATAAAGTGTGGGAGTTGGGGGTGTTACCTAAAGAATGGAAGAATGCTGTCATCATTCCTATAAGTAAGGCAGGAAAGGATCCGGGTGAAGTGGGATCTTATCGAACAATAGCATTGACGGTTACTATATGTAAAATTATGGAAAGGATGGTGTGTGAGAGAATGTGGTATTTTTTGGAATCTAAAAAATTAATGAGTGATTATCAAAGTGTCTTTCATAAAAATAGATCGACGACTGATCAGTTGGTAAGATTGTCTACTGAAGTCAAGGAGGCATTAAGTGAGAATGAGGTGGTTGGGGCAGTTTTTATTGACATAGAGAAAGCGTATGATATGATCTGGAAAGAAGGCTTAATATATAAAATAGCATCATTGGGGATAAAAGGGAGGACTTTGTGGTGGATCAGAGAGTTTCTGAAGGAAAGAGGATTTAAAATAAAAATTAAGGGGAAGTTCTCTGAAAGATTTGAGATGCAAAATGGAACTCCTCAAGGAAGTGTTATCAGCCCTTTGCTATTTAATATAATGATAAATGATTTAGCTGAGGATATTTTAGTAGGATCGAAAGTATCTGTAGGTCTGTTTGCTGATGATGGGGTTATTTATAAAAGGAATAAACATATTGAAATAGTTAGGAGGGAATTGCAGGAGGCAATGAATAATCTGGAAAAGTGGTCAAATAAATGGGGCTTTAAAAAATCAGTAACAAAAACAGAGGTGCTATTATTTTCACGAAGAAGAAGAGAGCCGGAGAAGCTAAATTTATTATACCAAGATAAGATTCTTAAAGAGGTGGAGGAATTTAGATACTTGGGAGTGTGGTTTGATAAAAAAAATTACTTGGGGAAAACAAATAAATTCTATAATAGATAAATGTAAAGGAAGGATAAATATTCTAAGAAGTATTTCAGGGACGATTTGGGGAGCAAATAAAACTAGTATGATGATGATATACAGAGGGTTAATTAGGAGTGTAATAGATTATGGAAGTCAGATTCTAGTGGGAACTTGTAAAAGTGAGATGGAAAAATTGGATAATTTGCAAGCTAAAGCAATAAGGGTGTGTATAGGAGCTCTGAAATCTGCTCCAATAAATGCTATGCAGGTTTTAATAAATTAGATGCCACTGGAACTAAGGAGAAAATGGCTAAGTATAAAGTATTGGATAAAGGATAACTCTCTGCATACAGAATTTCCTCCTCGGAAAAGCATGGAAGATAGCATGGAAGAAGAGGTGGGAAACAAATGGGGGCACGTTGGGGTATTGGATGCAAAAATGGTTAAAGGAATTGGGAATGGAAAATCTGAAGTTGGTAAAGAATGTTAATATAAATGTGTTTCCGGGATGGTTGATGGAAAAACCAAACTGTTGTATAGAATTGAGTGAGCAAGTGAAGAAAGGAGGGGAAAACATGGAATTGAAAAGAAAGTCAAGCTTTTGTAGAGGTAGAGTATGGAGGCACTATGTATATATACAGATGGATCCAAGGATCCAAAAACAGGAAGAGTGGCAATAGCATATTATATCCCAGAATTAGATATCTGTAAAACAGCGAGGATATCTGACCATTTATCAGTATATGTTGCAGAAATGGTAGCTATACTATTTGCAATAGTTAAAATAGCTGAAATAAAGCCTAAATTATGTGTTCTTATTGCATTAAAAGGGGAGTTTAATAATAGAAGAGATATCATGTTTGAAATAATGCAACAATATAAGGAATGTACAATAATGGGGATCGAAGTGATTTTAGTTTGGATTCCTGGTCACTCTGGCATTCTGGGCAACGAGATGGTAGATCTGGCAGCAAAAAGTGGGTTAAAAAGAGAGGAAATTATTATGGTGATTCCTCTGGGATTGCAGGAAATGGGAGGCTATGTGAAAAAAAATGATAGTAAAAGAAGGAGAGCATAAAAGGAAGGTTTTATCATAATATCCAGAAAGAGGTGAATAACAGTTGGGTGAACAAAGAGTTGGGAAGGAAAGAGGAACGAGCGTTGGATAGGTTAAGGATTGGGCATAGTTCTTTAAATGAACATCTTTTAAGACTGGGGATACATGAAGATAGAAAATTGTGAAAAATGTAAAGTAGCTGAAACAGTAGAACATTATTTATTAAAGTGTGAGAAATATGAGGAGCAGAGAAGGAAAATGGAGAGGAGGCTGAGAGAAATGGAAGTATATGAGGTCAATATAAAGAACTTGCTGGGAAAAGGGAAAGAGGAAGAGAGACTGAATAGAGAAAGGATACTGACGAAATATATAAAGGAAACAGGAAAAGAAGGGAAGTTATAATAAATAAAGATGACAGAAAAATAAAGTAAAACAAAGACAGACAAAGGACTACAGATAGTGGGCGCTAATCATCTAAAATAATAGATGGAATGCGCCCTATAGATTAACCAGAAGAACTAGAAGAAGAAGAAGAAGAAGAAGAAGAAGAAGAAGAAGAAGAAGAAGAAGAAGAAGAAGAAGAAGAAGAAGAGTGAGTTATTAATTATACTTGTTCTGGCCAGTGTGTAACTCATGTCTCCACACTCTGTTACAGGTAATTGCTATATTGAATTTAATATTGAAAAACAAGTTATAAAATTACTCAATACTGTTTGATATAGTTACTTTCAGTATAATCGCTGGATTATAATGTTATAAAGAGCGTTAGTCATTGTTATTAAATTATGTTATGTTATGGTAGAATTGTAGGTTCCATAATCGTGAGATGCTGAAATGCCTGTTTGTAGCGCTCACTGACCAAACATGAGTTTTCTATTCTAGATACTGTTTAGTTTTGCATAATGTTGTACTTTCATGTATAATTTCAGTTATATTATACTCGAAATACTGGCTTGTGATTTCATACAATTGTAAAGTAAGCAGACCTTGTACTGTTAGAGCCCACATGGAATGATTTTCTGTGAACACCGTGCTATATACTGTATGTATAAGTGGAATTGTAAGAGAGAGTTATTAATTATACTCGTTCCAGCCAGTGTGTAACTCATGTCTCCACACTCTGTTACAGAATAAAAACGAGTCATGTTTTAAACATCAATGCACTACCTTTTGTGAGTGTACCATTTACACACTAGTTTCTTTTGAAATGTTTATTTTTTATTATAGTTTTTCATTTTTTTAAGTAGTGCTTTATATGTGGTAAGTTAGAAAATAAACCTGTTTATGTTTAATTTTTCATTTAAATACGGTGTTTGGGCTGCAGATGTTTGATATGATGTGATTGAATAAAACTTTTGTATCTGATAGTTTGTCCTTCAATTTAATACTGATGATGTTTAAAATGTAACCGTCATAATGACTGCCGACGGCAGTTTTAGGTATGAGTATAACCGCGGCAGTACTGAATTGTGACAAACTTTTGCTTCTTGTGAATAATCCGTTCCTCCTAGAGGTGAACGAAATGGAAGAAATTTGCTCTGCACTGTGCGATTCCTCCGAACTGCTGATGGAGTTTGTGGAATTGAAGAGCTCTGATGAACTGTCGAGAGAATTCTGTCAAAACAATGAAATTAACTTTTGGAAATTAGTAAACCATCTTCCAAAACTTGCAAAATTAGCCAGACGGTTCATTTCCATGTTCCCGTCAACCTACAGATGTGAAGCATGCTTCTCTGCACTTTCACAGATTAAAAGCAGCAGGCGAAATCATCTCACTCGCCAACACACGAAAGAGTGCCTTCGAATTTCTGTCTCCAGTATAGAGCCCAACTTCACAGCGTTTGTTTCAGAGAAGGAGCGCCACATATCTACAAGTAACTAACAGCCACATAGGTAAGGATCATCAGATGAAGTTTTGATAACACATAATTGCATAATTGTAAGCATAGTTTAAATAACATGGTTTGAATAAGATTAAGATTTTTTTTGTTACTACAATTATATACAGTGTGTGTGTGTGTCTATATATATATATATATATATATATATATATATATATATATATATATATATATATAATTTCCCCACCTGACATTCTGTTTTAAATATGAATATGCACTACTGTAGCTCTTTTGGGTACCTGCTGCTCACTAATTTGGCTTCTAAACCAGTGGAGTCTGAGTACCACTGTGTTAACGTAACATTGACAGTGGTCAAGTCCAACTTGAATAAGGACACTGTCTGCATGTGATATTATTACCAGAAATCACAAAGCTCTGAAACACATTTATATTTTGGATTGTTAACTTACACTTTATAAAATGAAAAATAAAATCCATGCTTTTGTATTCCTTCCTATGCCCTATCTGATTGTCTAACAATATATAGATATTAGTATTAACTCGCTGTATGGAAAAAAAGGCTGGCAATGTAATCTCCCCATAGATTGATGACCTGAGGTTCAGACAGGTTCAGTCTTATCTGTTGGATATTTCAATAAATGCATGCAATCATGCCAAATTGGATTCACATTTCATCAGATGTCTGAATCTAAGCAGAGTGGGGTCTGATTAGGATTTGCATTGGAGACTTAAAAAAAAATGCTGTAGCAAGTGGTACTGGCTCAGTAGGGGCCACTCAAGCCTTGTTTCAGATATCATCCATTGAATATGATTTTAAACTATAGGGTTGTCTACTAATTTAAAATGATTTCTAATTTACTGTCATGATATACAACTAAGTTTAAGGGACAGTATCAATCAATCAATCAATATTTATTTTATATAGCGCCTTTCATAGTGGATCACCATCACATAGCCCCTTACTATTTGAAGTAAAGGTCTATGCACCTCACGGGTTAGTGGCTAATTCACTAACAGATGTTCAGATTTAACCTCAGCCCATAGAATTGTACATACGCTTGAGTCCGCAAGGAACTATTGGTTGGCAGGGTTTTTTTGTACAGCAAGAGAGCAACAATAATGTGCTGTGCTAAGGGAGAGATAGGCAGGGAGCTGCAGTTAGAAATAAAAAGTTTTCTCGATTTTTGCGAAGCACTGTTAGGTGTAGTACAGTCAGAATTTGAATGGACACTCGAAAGAGATTGTTTTGTCAGTAAACTTTGACATTACCACTCGTAAAGAGTTTTTTTTAAAACATTTTTTCAGAAGTGACGCAGTTGTGCTTGTACGCGTTGAAGTTTGTAGAGATAGTATTGGGACCAGTAATGTAAAAAAGGGGATTAGAGACTGAAGGTGCGTGCCAGGATCTAATCACTGCCAGAGGGAGCCAAGTCTGTTCTGGACCATATTAAAAGATAGCAATTTTTCGTGCTGAAAGAGTGGTGAATAGTAAAAGTGAGTAAAAATAAAACACCATCATGATTTTCTTTTCAATGTATGTGAAAGAGTGCATTGTTTATAAATCCTGTGACTTTTACTAGCTCAATAATTACTACAAGAAAAGTGAAGATATTGATGAGAACCTTTTAGTTCTATATTAAGGGTGAGGGTGAAATGAAGTACAGGAAATGTTCCATACTACAGCAGTGTGTGATACCACCACTAGCCGATATTGATACAAATTTGGATTACTGAGAAAAAGACCAGTCTGTTTATGGTTTTCCCTGACATCTATGTAATGTTCATTAAATTGCGCTTACATAAACATATTTGATGCAACCTTTGTTTCAGAATTTCAGAAGATAATGTTAGTCCTCAAAAGAGTTTAGATAATTGAGTGTCTACTGTTTGGTAATACAGTCGCCACCACTTAGAACGGGCACATTTGTGTTGACATGATTCACCCGCAGTAAGTGATGGACGGTATAAACTCCCACACAATAACCTGACATTCAAAATGTCCCCCAATCACCAGTACAGTAATCAAAACAAACAAGCGTGTATGCGGTTAAAAATATTTATTAAGACACTCATTACACTAACAAAGATGTATTAAAACCTACAATTACTGTACTATATTATTATTGTTTTGAGGTTCAGCTTTTATTAGGGAGCTCCCCTAAATCCCACTTTTCGAAAGATACAGGGTATGAATGCTTGTGACAGAGTAGCCGTCTGCCATGTGGATGCGTGTATTCGCTGGCTCTCATTCCTCTCCTCTCACTCACAAACTCAACCTCTCTTAACTCTCTCTCAATTCTCCCACCACCAGATCCCGCTTCTATCTTTCAAACTGTCATCTCCTCACACACAACCAAGCCCCTCCCCCTTCCTCACTCAGTGGTCCAACACTCCCTATCTCTGACTGCATGTGTCAGACCTGCTTCCACACCCCTCAGTGACGCATTCACACACAGACAGTCTTTCAGCTGTAGTCACACAAACACCAAAACACACATAGAACGCTAACAGATCTCAACAAGAATAACACAGTTTACAAACACACATTATTTACAGAATACTCCCATTCCCACATTGTTCCCAGCTTTTTGAAGCAATGTTGCATTGTTTGCTGACTGACAGAGTTCCAAGCATGCTTTAGCAAACGCAGAGCATCTAACAGAGACATTTTATTTACACTGAATTTTCGTGCTGATGCTCCTCGCTTTTCTCTTTTCAGCCATGCTTGCTTGCTGTTGCAGTCAGTGCTGTTTTTTCAAACTGTAAATAAACCTGACATTTCGTACATGGATTGAACAGCCATGCTACAGTACAGAGGTAATCGCTGAGTAACGAGGTGTAAATAGCTGATTGATCGATCTGTCAAGCTTTTTTACTACAGTAAAGTGCTGCCTTTTATTGAAATCTATGTGAATGGCAAGGTAACAAGGTGAAAACATCTGATTGGTGGATTCGTAAGAGCGATTACTACAGTATAAAGTAGTGCATTTGTTATTTAAAATCTATGTGAATGGCACATAAAGAGATCCAAACAGCTGAGTTTGCCTGAAATATGCGCTGTGCTTAACATGGCATAAACAATGCCTTTGTTATTGAAATCAATTGGAATGCAAACGCTATTCGTCCGATATAAATGGCTGCCCAAAATAGCCCTGTATGGTGTAAGTGGTGGCGACTATACAGAGTTAAACATCAGCACAGTGGTAAAATCACTCCTCACTGTTACAAAAAAGAACTTTTAGCATAAATGTCAACTGGGATGAAGTCAGCATGTCTCTCTTGATTGCACAATTTGGTTGGCTTATGTTGACAATTAGAATTGTTCTTTCCCACAGAGTCTTTATTACAAATAGAGGCAAGAGAGCAGCAACATAATATAATTTTCTTAAAGAAGAATGTCAGCACTTCCAAATAGATAATAAAGAAGTGCCCAACTACTTTCTAATTGATTTAGTTCTGCAGCTAAATCAATTAGAAAGTGGATGAATTAAAAATGTGTTACATGACTTACAGTTGCAAAAACGTATGCATACAAGTTGTTTCTTACATCTTAAACAGGTGTAAATTGAATTCTGGTCATATGAAATTCATAAATCTGGTTTAACTATAATAAACTCATCATCTCATATTTCTTCATCTAAATATAGATGTTTGGGACAGTTTTTTCATAAACATTTTGATGTTCACTAGTGTTTAAAAGTATCCATAAAACAAAATGATAGCTAGTATAGCACCACCAATATGAAAAGTGAGATTTCCAGTGTTGGTCTTGATGAAGTTCCTAACAATGAATTTGTGAGGATGCTCACCAAGCCAAAACTGTGGCATCAGTTGAATTATTCTTTCCCAATAATCAACTGATCATTACCATTGGAACCTATAACGCAAAAGCAAAGAATGAGTTATGAAGAATGAAACCCAATCCTAGCCCCCTGTGGTAAAGATGGCTGATGGGTGACATCACACCAGGAAATACAGAGACACAGTACTGTGAGTGCAAGCGCTGATGCGTGGATTTATTGCAAAGTAAATGTTTAAACCAAAAACAGAAACACTTTACCGAAACAAAAACGCACGTTGGCCAAAGTAAACAGACAAACAAAACTCTGACACCAAACTCCAAAACAAGTATCAATTGTTATATTTTAAACTTCCTCTCCGTCTCTCTCCCATTCTCAACTCTGAACAAACTAACACCCAAGTGCGAGAACCGTGGCTCTTTTATGCAGCTGTGCCGGGACTTGATTGCTAATGATTCAATCTGACCCCGGTACAGTCTGTACGTGAACTACTTTGTGCATTACCCATGCCCAAATACAAATATACATTTTAAATAACCTGTGCTACATAAACCAAACCATACAAAATAATCAAAATACACACAGGGGCAGGGTGTACCCTGTCACACCCCCTACAGTAAATAGTGCAAATTAAGAAAAATAACAAATTAGTGTGTCAGTGACAGTTGTAAATAAAACAATTAAGTAAGTCAACAAAAACCTATATCCACCATATACTTAGATATCAATGTAGGTGATGTACAGACAGAATGTGGAACAGATTATCATTTAAACCAGATTATCATATAAGCAATACGCAATGCCAAATAATGTCCTTTACAAGTTTTATCACAACTGGACAAGCGTTTCTTCCAACATCTGTAAAACTCTGCTAAAGTATGACATACCTATGTACAGCAAAATCAACAACAACTTTAATCACTGTTATAAAGTATTGTTGCCTATAGATTAAAAAAAATATATATATACCAATTGTCATAGAAAACAAGTTCTATTTTTGTGGCAGCAGCTTTAGAATGAATGTGAACTACTGTAATCTAAGCTGCTTACCGACTTGAACAGTCAATATATGGTACACCTGCACATAAAGAAATGTATGGCATATTAAGCCATGTCCGAATGTTTCAGGTTGGAATTTTGGACAATTTCAGATAAGGCACTGTTCACCAAGATACATTTTGGTATCAATATTTATCATCACAATTTAATGTAATTACATAGTGTTGCACTTTCACACAGATGGCATGGTGTTGCTTCCTGTCTTGTAAACTAATTTCATGCACGGAATGCAAGATTAATGCAATATGTACACAATATTAGCAGGTTCACCTGCTTTTTATGAAATTCTGTTTCTCATCTATAGTACTTCATTGCCATACAAAAAATTGATTGAAGAACATTTGTCAGTGTCTAGGATAGGGATGACTAACCCTGACCTGTCCCCTACAGTCATCTTCAAGACACCCATGGAATAGAAATGTAGTTCTGCCATTATCTTGACAAGGACAGGGATAGCATGTCTGCAGAAGCATGTCAGATATTCAAACTAATTTTACAGAATGTTACGGAGGTTCATGGCAATGGTTGTGTCCAGATGGTACCTACACTGTCGTACACAATATTTGCTAAGAATAACGGAAAGGCAATATCTGAAGTGTGACTACTCCCTCACCTGTCTCAACACTTGGTGGAACAGCTTTAAAGTGTTTACTCCAGTCTTCAACACCAAACAGAGAAATAAACTAAAGAGTGCTAAATAAAACTAGAATTATATTAACTGGGATGTTTGCTTCACGTCTCTCTTCTTAATTTCCATATGAAAAAACAGTTAGAGCAAGTTGGAAATTGCAGTTATTCAGTCTAGTTGTATCTTAGAAGTTATTCAGAGAGAGTTCTTGCTGATTCAATCAGTTAAATTACTGACCTATGGGGATTGAATCAATAACCCAGCTTGAGCTAAATTGCAGTTGCAGAAACACACTGGCCTTTGCACTCATGCAAGATTAGGATGGCATATCGGGTGAGTTAAGTTTGTCGCAGTGTCCTCCAGCAACCACTTGGTACAGCCATTAGAAGCTTAGAAGGACCACCGAATTAATATAGGATTGGACTGACAACAGGAATGGAGATTGTCTTAGTTTGCTTCAGTCCTACTGATCAGTATTTGGGTTCAAACTGGGCATTTAAAACTGGGTAGAAAAAAACAGGTACATAAATTTAAAATAATAATTAAAAGAAATTACTAAGATTGTAAAATATGTTTGGCAACATTGGTATTGTTAAACATTACAGGGGCATTGGTTATCAATATTTCACTGTAACATGTTTAAAACTTAAACAAAATGTTCTCTTATACTGGAAGCCACATTGATAAGACTAAACACAGCTCTATGTGCCTTGCACAGTTTGACAGCCAGTTTCAATTAGCAGCCAAGATGTGAACTCTAGCAAAGTGCACGCTGTAATGCAGTAAACAGATTGTGATAGAAAAGCCAGACATGACTATTGATCTCAACCTGTGGAACCTTTGACAATGAAAAAACTCCCAGAGTACAACCAAATATGTGTAAAGTCTTGCTATAAACTTTAACACAAAATCTAAAAGAACTGCAACCAACTTGAACTCTACTTAAGTAAAATGTCATTTTGGAGAACTGTGGTATCCTGTATTCTGTGAAGGAGTCATTTCATATAAGAGTTATTTTTTCTAAACAAAGTGCTTCTACAAACCTACAATTGATATTAAGGAAGCTCCATCCACCGGCTCTGCTACCAGGTGAGACATTCTCTTACCAGCAATCACAAAAGGAGGAGCTGGAAAATCAGAAAATGTATTATTATTATTATTTATTATTATTTGTTTATTTAGCAGACGCCTTTATCCAAGGCGACTTACAGAGACTAGGGTGTGTGAACTATGCATCAGCTGCAGAGTCACTTACAACTATGTCTCACCTGAAAGACGGAGCACAAGGAGGTTAAGTGACTTGCTCAGGGTCACACAATGAGTCAGTGGCTGAGGTGGGATTTGAACCGGGGGGCCTCCTCGTTACAAGCCCTTTTCTTTAACCACTGGACCACACAGCCTCCTCAGTATCAGAGTATACTGGCTCGTGAAGAGAATCTAGAGGAGGCCGTGACTAAGAACACTCACTGAAGATAAAGTGTACCGAAGAGCGAAACTGTCCAGTGGAGAGAAGTATCAAATCTTCATTCCCTTTAGTTTGATTGCTACAGTACTCTGGCCAGTGGCGTAGCCGTGATTTTGTTTCGGGGGGATGGGGTGGTGTAGATTTTTGCAGATGGGTAATAATTTATAAAAATGTTTATGTAAATAAAAATGAACTACACTCCAAACTTGCAATTAACTCAAACTCGCCCTATTAAGAACCATGGTGTTTCACCTCACAGTCCCACTTATCACTACTATGCAGTTATCAAACATACAAATTAAATGACAGAAAGAATAACCTGCCTTACCTGATGTTTAGATTCCCAAGTGCATCATCCTATTTTTCATTGCAAACGTGCCGAGTACTTATAGGTCTTACATCAGCCATTTAAAGCATGATTCACTCCAGACTAAAAACCTCAGAGTTGGTCAAAAAGCACAGGACGTCTAGTAACCTCCCAAACGTGGATTAGTTTTTAACAACGAAAGTTGGTAAATTTAAAATGTGATGTTGTGGCCAGAGAAGGTGCTTTTGTGCATGATTTGTAAACAATAAACCAGGTTTGAGTAACACATTTCATTGTACCTTCTTTTCCAAAGGCTACAATAACCATTCCGTCCTTTGAGTGATGTGTATTTCCACACATATCTTCACATGCACTGTTAAAAGTATTCACATTCAATTATGTTTAGTATTTTTCACCCATCTCCAATTTGGTAATGCCCAATCATTGTGTTTTACTGAACTGTATAATCTCAGGACTGATTGTACCAATTTTAATATTATATTATGGTTTATCGCGAAGGCTGGTACTGCGTTGACTTGAATACACGAAAATGGTATATCAATTGTAGCATAACACTGACATGGTCGATTCGCACAGGATTAAAAAGACACCGGATGTCTGAGTTTGACATTTTACAGAAGGTTCCGATGTCCTGTAAAATAATCGGAGGACCTCTGAGAAAATGATCTGGGATAAAAAGAAATGGACGGTTCGCACAGGACTAAATTTAACCAATGTCAGTAAAAATTCCTTAACCACCTGTTATGTGTTGATTTTTAGTCCTGTGCACACGCGTTGTCCAAAGCAGTCGAAGGCTGAATCTGTTGTAAAAATGACCAATCACAACTAGATATGTGTTTGATTTATGTATTTGTTTATTTTTTGAAGTGTGCTTAGGCAGGCAGCGAAGCAAACAGCTCACAGGTCAGAGCTTACACTGGTTGGGATGGGGGTTTACAGTGTCGCAGACAGCTTACTTTTTTTTTTCTCTCTCCCACGTTGTTGAATAATGAATTGGGGGGGGGGGGATTTCAAACCCCTAAAATCACCCCTCTAGCTACGCCACTGCTCCAGGCATATCATGACAATTCATTACTTGGACATCTGGGAAAATGTAAAACTTTAAATAGAATCCTCAGTATGGCCTGGTGTTTGGAAAGATATGTCTATGTATGTTCGCTAGTATAAGATCTGTCAGGCTATAAGCCAGAAAATACATATCTTTCTGGTAAACTTCAGTCCATTGACACTAGTAGACCCTGGAAGATAATGGGAATGGAAATGAGCCCCTTGACCAGAAGCTCAAATATTAATACTCAGTTATTAGTAAATAGGGGCAGCAGTGTGGAGTAGTGGTTAGGGCTCTGGACTCTTGACCGGAGGGTTGTGGGTTCAATCCCCAGTGGGGGACACTGCTGTTGTACCCTTGAGCAAGGTACTTTACCTAGATTGTTCCAGTAAAAATCCAACTGCATAAATGGGTAATTGTATGTAAAAATAATGTGATATCTGTATAATGTATAATGTGATATCTTGTAACAATTGTAAGTCGCCCTGGATAAGGGCGTCTGCTAAGAAATAAATAATAATAATAATTATTGATTATTATTCTAAGTGGGTGGAGTTATTTCCCTTATGAAAAACTAAGATGAAATCATAGCAAGAATACTTGTTAAAGGCATTTTTACCCGTTGGGGAAACCCCTGAGTATATTGTGTCTGATAGAGGACCCCAGTTTGTTTTGGAGATATTGAAAAATATCTGTGAGGAATGGCAGGTTGTGCAAAAATTGACTACCTCCTATCACCCATAAACTAATTTTACAGAGAGAAAACCTATTGTTGCTTCTTATGATGGAGAAAGCCACATACAATTATACTTTTTTGCAGAAGGCATGCTCTGTGGGGAGGGGGTGGACTTGCCACTATTTGTCACACAAATCACAATATTCATTTGAATCATTGACACTAGTGTTAAATATGCATAACTGCTGACATATGGCAAAAGAAAAGGGAAGGTCGTAAACTAGAAGGCAAATGGAGGACTACAAAAAATGTATATTATGATATCTGGAAACAGCATAAGCTGGAGTACAATAAAGCTTTGAGAGAAGCCTGGTGCTCTCATTTCTCAAAATGTATTACTGCAAACAGATAATCCCAGGGTCCTCTTTTCCACTAGTGATAAATTAGTTAACCCATCCTCTATTGCTTATCAAGGCCACACCAGGTAACTGTGGGACATTTCTTAAGTATTTTGAAAGTAAAATTACTTTGGAAACTATGTTGTCTTTCTGAACGGGGAATCCACCCACTAATCACACACATAATCATACTGTTCCTTTAAATAGCCCTCTTGTCTACGCCTCCTGGTCGTTTTTTTTTTTTGTTTTGTCCTCCTCCTCCCCTGCCTCCACCTTGCAGCGTGCCTTGTCTAGGGCGAAGGTGGCCCAGAGTGCCACTTGTCTTGCCCGCTGGTATTAGTCATCATTCAATCAATATGCATTACATCATAGTTTGGCCAGCGTATAGGGGCGGCTATCGAGCTCCAGTGGACAAGGCCATGGGCCAAATGATATTAAGTTTCATTATGGGCACGGTCATTTATCAAATGCAATAAAGAATTGTTCATTTCAAATCTTGTGGATATCTCTTTTCTGAAAATATTAGGGATCATATTTTTCAGGATGGTTCTGATATTAATGTGCCGATTAGACCAATGACTTTCACTGAATAATTTTTCCTTATTATATTACAAGATCTGAACAAGTTTGTGATGCAGATTAACTCTTCCACTTGTTTTTTAGATCCAATTCCAATGTATGTGATCTTTGTGATTCTGTTTTAGAAAATATTAACAGATCTTTGTCAATTGGAACAGTACCAACAGCTTCTAAAACTGCTGTGGTTAAGCCGTTACTCAAAAAAAATCAAATTTAGATCCTACAGTTTTGAATACTTTCTTCAATTTACCTTTTCTAGCTGAGACCAGGGAGAAGGTAGTAGCCAATCAACTTAATATGCTTCTTTATAACGGTAAAGTTCTTGAAAAGTTCCAATCAGGTTTTTGACCTGCTCTTAGTACAGAGACTGCACTTGTTAGAGTGGTAAATGACTTATTGGTAAATGCAGACTCTGGGCCTCCTTCCATTCTGGTTTTATTAGACCTAAGTGCAGCATTTGATACTGTTGATCATACCATTTTAATGGATTGCCTTAAAAACTAGGTAGGTTGTCTGGAACTGTATTAAAATGGTTTAATAGACAGAATTTTGTTTCCTTGGGATATTCAGCATCAGGATTATCTGCTATGGTTGGACGATAATGACATTTTCAGCTCGTCTGTAAATTATCACGATAATTGTGATTATTGGTCAAATAAATACATAAATGATCAAATTTATACTTGAGCAGCATGACAACCATCAGTCTAATGCTGCATCCACACTGGACGCGAGCGAGCGAGCAAAGTCGCTGAATGTCAATCCACACCAGACACAACTTGCATTCCTATTGGACATACTAGAGATGGGCTGTCCCATTACAAAACAGGTCTTGTTTTGATAAGAGGTTACCACCCTGACCTCCAGCAACTCCGTTGTAAAATAAATGTTGGACTTGTAAAATCTATAGATCAGAGTTATTGAACATCCCTATATATCCAACAGTTTTATTGTTATCATATATCAGTAGTAATTGTACAGTTGTACAGTTGTACAGTTGTATTATTATTTCTTTCTTCATGGTACCAGTAGTAGCAGACAGCTGAGCAATAGTAATATAGCTGAACTGATATTTTCAACAAAATTATTATTATTATTATTTTATTATTATTATTATTATTATTATTATTATTATTATTATTATTATTATACAGTGGCTCTCAAAAGTATTCACCCCCCTTGGACATCCTGAGAACACCATCCCTACCGTGAAGCATGGTGGTGGCAGCAGCATGCTATGGGGATGCTTCTCTGCGTCAGGGCCTGGAAAGCTTATGAAGATAGAGGGCAAAATTGATGCAGCAAAGTACAGACAAATCCTGCTGAAGTCTGCAAGAGGCCTGGGACTTGGGAAAAGATTAATCTTCCAGCAGGACAATGACTCCAAACATACAATGCCACACTGGAGTGGCTTAAAAACAAAAAAGGTCAATGTCCTGGAGTGGCCCAGTCAAAGCCCGGACCTCAATCCAATTGAGAACATGTGGAAAGAGTTGAAAATTGCTGTTCACCAAAGGTCCCCATCCAACTTGACAGAGCTTGAGCAACTTTGCAAAGAAGAATGGGCAAAAATGGCAGTGTCCAGATGTGCAAAGCTGGTAGAGACTTATCCAAAAAGACTAATGGCTGTAATTGTTGCCAAAGGTGCCTCTACCAAATATTGACTCAAGGGGGTGAATACTTATGCAATCAATTATTTTCTGTTTTGTATTTGTAATTAATTTAGAACAATTTGTAGATTTTATTTTTCACTTTGACATTATGGACTTTTTTTGTGTTGATCAGTGGCAAAAACTCCTAATTAAATCCATTTTGATTCCATGTTGTAACACAATAAAATGTGGAAAAGTCCAAGGGGGTTGAATACTTTTGAGAGCCACTGTATGTTCACTTTATCCATATGGAAAGACATTCTTGTCACAGATTTGTGCCACTGAACAATTTAGTTAACAAAATGTTATTTATCATAAAAGCAAACAAACAAACCAAAAAAAAGCCATAGCTTAAAATTAGTTCACATGTTCAAGTTGTGTGAATGCGGGACCTTTTTTGTGTCATTTTGAAAAGCCAGCAAGAGTGCACATTTTTCATTTAAATGCTGGATATATAGACTGCATGTATGGTCTGGTTTATTTTTGCTTATTAATAAACCTATTTTTATGCAACTTGCATTCTCTGAAAGAAAATATCTCGATGCTCCTAAATGTACCACCTGCATGCCACGACTACTGGGACTAGATAAAATGATTAACTTGTTTTCAGGTGTGATGTGTTTTGAGGCGTGTGTTTGACGTGTTTCAAGGGTGTTAACCTTACTTCTGATTGGTCAGTTTCATTCCAGTCCAAAAAAAAAAAAATAGAAACAGGTTCTATTTTAGCAATGCGAAATTTTCTCAAAGTGACGTCGCTCGCTGCTGGCGTGGATACTCCCATTTGACTGCAGTGACTTCTAAATGATTCGCTTCCATTGCTCGTGTCCAGTGTGGATGCAGCTTTAATCACTGAATTTAGAAGAAAAAAAAACTAGACAGTGTATGTGCCAAGTTTTTAAATTTCTGGTGGGTGCCCAGAACACATGTGGGTATAAAAATATGGCTATTGTAATTTGTAGTTGTCCTATAAAATAATTGTGACAGGTTGACTGAGTGGTCTGACGTCAGGCAGAAGCAGGAAGGAAACTGACACCAGGGAAGTACTGCAGGTAAAGGCTGTGCCGTTTTTATTCAGCACAACAAACATAAATAAAATATTTAAACAAAAAAACACACTTGCTCACCGAGCGAAAATAAAAGGTTTGAACATAACAAAAATCACGAACACAAAAATACACAAACAAAGATCAGGCTGGGCAAATAGCCGTCACTGATCCTTTATGTTTTTACTCTTTACGGTTCTCTCCTCGCTCTCTCCACTCTCGCTCCTCATACACCCGCCCCGAGCTGGAGAGCTGCAGGCTTTTTATAACAGGTGACCATCTCCCGATTAGCAACAAATTAAATCACCTAATTAATTCGGGAGATGGCCACCTTCTGCACGAGTTTACTAATTGTGTTGTGGATGGGGCTACCCATCCACGCTACTAAATAATAACAAAATAAACAAACGGCTACACCGTCATCTAAACATAATAATAAATACAAAAACAAAACCTGCGGCGCCTCGCCGTCATATAAAATACAATACTAAATCATAATACAAAATAAATACTAAATCCACTGCACAGGGGCGGAGGGGGACTCCGTTCTAAAATAAAATAAACAAATCAAATGTACAGGGCACCTCGCCCTGTTACAATAATACATATATTTTTTCTTCTTATTTAAACATTTATGTTAATTTGAGAACATTTACTTTCATTTTAAAAAAGTGCCACCAAATGTATTAATATAACAAAACTAAATTGCTAATGTTACCTGGAAGCATTTGTTTTCTTTGCTTGTGTAGTGAATCTCCATTAAGAGAATCAAACTAGGTTTTGTGTGTGTGTGTGTGTGTGTGTGTGTGTCTCTGTATATAGAGTTGTGTACTATTAGGAACATACTGAGTTTTGCACATCGCTGAAACCACCGAATCAACAAACAACAAAGCAATGCCATATATATATATATACTTCTTACGAAGTCAGTCAAGTCAGTTGAATGAAATCCAGCGACAGGAAGCAAACCACAGTTCGCAGGATATCAGCACCCCTGTCATAGACGTGAGGAGGACTTGCATGGACACAGTTAGTGATGAACCTAATGATCCTTGTGAACCCGGTCAGACAAACCAGCATAAGAAAGAAAAGAACCTCAACGGGCACAAGCCTGGAGTTAAATGGCCAAGAGCTTGTGAGAAAACTGCATGGGACGCAGTAAACACAGATCTCTGCTTTGCATTGGAAAGATTAAGTGGAACAGTTGAAAAGAAGCTGGGGACATCATCTACGCATATGGAGTTCCATACAGAGTGTACAAGAGTGCTTTAGGAGTTCTACGAATCCTGTCGAAATTGATCAAAGTGGCATGGGAAAAACAGGTTGTACCAAGAGCATGGCGCCGAGCAGGTGGAGCCTTTATACCTAAAGAAAAAGATTCTACAAGCATCAGTCAGGTTCGCCCTATTTCCCTATTAAAAGTAGAAGGCAAGATTTTCTTCAGCATTATTGCTCAGAGATTGTCAACTTACCTATTAAAGAACTGCTTCATTGACACTTCAGTACAAAAAGCGGGCTTTCCAGGTTTCCCAGGATGCTTAGAACACATCAATGTGATCTGGCAACAAATTCAATCAGCTAAAAAGGAGAGAAAGGAGCTCCATGTGATATTCCTGGATTTGGCTAATGCATATGGTTCAGTGCCACATGAACTTCTTTGGGCAGCATTTGATTTTTTCAGTGTACCGATGACAATAACAAATTTAGTGAAAGCCTACTTTGGAGATTTGCAATTTTGTTTTTCAACTTCAGAATTCAGCACTACATGGCAATGCCTAGAAGTTGGAATAATGGCAGGATGCACCATTTCTCCACTGGCTTTTACCATGGCAATGGAAGTAATCATTAGGGCATCAAAATGGGTAGTGGGAGGAGAGCGCTTGGCTTCTGGAATGCGACTACCACCAATTCGAGCATACATGGATGACATGACAACCATGACTACAACAGTAGCCTGCACTAATCGGTTATTGGGCAAATTAACCAATAACATTGAATGGGCACGAATGCAATTCAAGCCCACTAAATCAAGGTGCATCTCTATAATTAAAGGTAAATTAGCAGATAAAACGTTCTTCATTAATGGTGAGGCAATACCAATAGTGTCTGAGAAGCCAGTGAAGAGTCTTGGGAGATGGTACGACGGGGATCTAAAGGACACAGTTTGTGTGGGACAAGTTAGACAACAAGCAGTGGAAGGGTTGAAGAGCATAGACAGCAGCGCTTTACCAGGCAAACTAAAACTCTGTTGCTTTCAGTTTGGTCTACTGCCAAGGTTGCTGTGGCCACTGACTGTGTACAAGGTTTCTTTGACAACAGTAGAGAAGCTGGAAGCTTTAATCAGTTCATACATCAGGAAATGGTTGGGAGTTCCATGCTGCCTCAGCAGTCATGTGACAAATGCGTAAGGGAGGCAGCACCTGTGTTGAAAACTGGAAGAAAGTGGGTGGCAAAGAAAGCTGTGGAGGATGCAAAGGCTGCCCTTCGAATTGGTGATATCATGGGGCAAGTTCAGCATGGAAGAGGGGGTCTTGGTCTCAGTTCAGCTCCTCCTACATGGCACAAGGCAGCCCCAGCTCAACGGAGGAAGCTGGTAGTCAACGAGGTGCAAAAGCAGGAGGAGCGGATGAGGTGCATAAAGGCCATTTCCCAGGCCAAGCAGGGAGAATGGATGAGATGGGAGAGTGTGGAACAACGCAAGATTGGCTGGCAAGACCACCCAGGAGAGCAACCACCAAGAAAAGGTGTTAAAACCAATCCTCGCCCAGGACAACTGGAAGCTGCTAGAGACTGGAAAATGCTGGCAGATGTTGGTCAACGGCTTATTTTTCCACCAGAGATTGCCACCACTAACTTTCGACCAGATATTGTCTTGTGGTCTGGATCAGCAGCGCCTTGTTCACCTGGTAGAGTTAACAGTGCCATGGGAGGATGCTGTAGATGAGGTGTATGAGAGGAAGAAACTGCGGTATGCTTAACTAGCCACTGAAGTGGAACAGCGAGGATGGAGAGTCCAGGTTTACCCAGTGGAGGTGAGTTGTAGAGGATTTGTGGCACACTCTACAACCCGGTTTCTCAGAGATGTCGGATTCAGTGGCCAAGAGTTGCGTCGCACAGTGAAGAACTTATCTGAAGCAGCAGAGAGGAGCAGCAACTGGCTGTGGTTGAAACGGAAAGATGCTGGCTGGGGATCTCAAGCACAATAGAAAGAAAGAAACGCTGATGTACGGGTAAGTAAGCTGGACTGAGTTGAGTGGGGAACGGAGGGGGGTGATGCTGGGATGCCAGAATCACCGTCGAGCCCTCTTGAGGTGTCGTGGGCAAGTCGACGAAACACCGAGGATGGAAGGTGCCCACTTGAAGACCCCAGAGATGTACCCTACTTAGCTCAATCCAGACGGTTGTCATGCTGATGCGCTGGGGGGACCGCATTGTGGTTGATCCCCGGAGCCAGCATCACAGCCGTTGTGTGTGCTGATGCGCTAGGGAGGCAATAAGCTGATCCCTGGAGCCAGCATTACACTTCAGCCATCAACACCAGACAGAAGGATATCTACATCATCATATGGAAGGAAGCGCAAATGGATGGAGACACAGATGGATCACATTAGTTTACTGTAAAGCTACGTCTTAGTTGGTGCTTATCTTGGCGAGAGCCGAGTTCAAATCAGCATGAAGTTTTAACATTTACTCTTGTGTAATGGAAATCATATATATATATATATATACACAAGGTTGCTGAGCACCCGCTTACTGTCTTTACTGTAGTTAAAATCTGAAACAACAGCAAATAAACAAACAAAAAACGGCAAGTTATCAAAACTGCCCAACTAACTTGGGATGGTAACAATAGTCCCTGGAGGTAACTTGGCTTGTGTTTTTCAGGCAAAATAAAAGTGGATTGAACACATGAAAAACACAAGCCAAGTTACTAGAAACAATTGGGGCAACCTTAACCCCCACCGCTTTTACAGTTGTGCCTGTTTGCTTTGTGCTGGGCAGTTACTCCAATGGTTTCTTGAAACTTGGCTTGTGTTTTTAATCTCTCCACTTTAAATGGCTGGGCACCTTTGATAACGTGGTGTGTTTTCACATTTCCAATATGTTTTTGTTTCATTTAAAATCAATACTCAACTTCCTAATGTACGCAGTGCTCACACAGATCATGTTTTACGCCTCACGCAGACAGTTCAGTGCCGCTTACTGCTCAATGCCGAGCCGCTTCCTGCTTCATTGGGTCATGGACGATAATTATGATTATCGATAATAATTTTTCAATGCGATAAAATTATCACTGCAAAAAAATGATCATCATTATTGATATCAATGTATTGTTCCAACCCTATTATCTACAATTAGCTGTGGTGTTCCTCAAGGTTCCATTCTTTGTCCCATGTGATTTTCTTTATACATGCTACTGTTGGGCTGAGATATCTTGTAATCATTGTGTACATTTTCACAGCTATGCTGATGACACACAGCTTTATATTTCTGTGAAACCTGGGGATACCTCTGCGGTCTCTGATTTAATTGAGTGTATGAATGATGTAAAAATCTGGAAGTCTCAACATTTCCTGCAGTTAAACTCAGATAAGACAGAAGTTTTGATTTTGGGTTCTCAGCAACAAATGGCCAATTCTCTAAAAACAGAGTTAAGTAATTTAACTTCAAACCCAAAATCAGAGGACAGAAATTTGGGATTCATATTTGATTCTGATTCATGTTTTGAGATTCCTATCCGTAATGTCACCAAAGTTTTTTTTTTTATCATGCACCAAATATTACTAACATTAGATCTTGTCTTTCTGAGTAGCTAAAGCATGTTTTTGTCTCATCTCGACTGGTGTAACAGCGTCAAGCTCTAGGGTGCCAGATAGTAATAAATGTCCTATCAAATTATTTAACTTAACCACATTACCAGGACCAGAAAACCCATTATCATATTCAAGTCCTATATAGTCAACCAGAGTAAAAGGGGACTATTAATTAATTGAATAACCAAACAAGTTGCTTATGAGGTAAAATATATATATATATTTAGATGGCTCCAGCTTTAAGTCCATTTACCCATAATAATGAAACCAAATTACAAAAGCAAAATAAAAAAAACAAGTTTTACAGAATAAAGAAACAAAACATGTACAGAACAAAATATTAATTAACCAAACATAAAAAAATAACAGTTAATTGCTATGGTAGTAACAAACAGTACAAGACAATGAAAAGCTTTTCATCCCTATTGGAAACCTGCTTTAAATACGGTCCTTCCAAGAGACAAACTAACTTTACCATTGTGTTACCAAAGACACCTCTTTAGTAATCAACGCCAGTGGTTGCGGGAATATACCCTCACGAGCCAATTTACACTATTAAACTGCAAGCCGGGTTTCAATAGTCTCAGCGAACACACACAATGCAATATACATACCCAACAATTAATCAACAAAACAAAAGTTAATTAACAATTTGCTAAAATAAAATACAGAAACAAAAAAAACACCAGTATACTATAAAGCAATATTTAAAATTATTTACTGGTCAAAACAAAATAAATAAATAAAAGAAAAATAATAAAGTAAGGAAAATAACACACGAGTCTGTAACACACAAGGATTGGCGGTAATACTATAGCAGTTCTGATAGACAGAGTAATGTTCATTTAATATGCTGCAAGTCAGTTATATTCGAATTATTTTCTCTTCCTTACAGGGACTGTATTGGATATTTAACCAGTCACAAAAATGTCAATTTCCCTTTAGCAATCAAAACAACGATGCGGGGATCCTTTCAATGACCTAAAACCAAACTACCCAATTTCAAAGCTGTACGACCTGTTCCGCTGGAACAAACAGGTTAGTTAACCTTGTTTGTTCATCTGGCCTCCGGCACGTAGTTTGTTCCAAATACTTGGCAAGTAGTTTAGTTAACGTTTTCCTCATGCAGCCGCTGATAATATAGAAAACTTTTTCCCTTTCAAATTGTTTCGTTCGAACACACCATCACAGTCACAACCCTCAGCTCCAAACTTCCTGATGACATCACACAATGCCTTCCATCCCAGACTGTATAGCAAACAGGAACCGCCAACCTCCATACAGCACCTGTAGTGACCTCCAGCAAGCCTCCTCAACAAGCTAATTGTTCAGCTTTTATATGCAAGTGGCTCTCTGTTAAACGTACAGTATCGATATGTCATGTTTGCCACACTGGATTACTGCAAATGCTCTGTTTGCTGGGTTACCAGACCATGCCTTTTCACGGTTACAGCGTGCTCAAAATGCAACGGCGCAGGTGTTCAGTGAAAAAAAGTAAAATGACCCCATAACTCCCGTGCTGGCTTCTATACACTGGCTTCCAGTAAATTTTAGAGTTGATTATAAGATCCGACTTTTGACTTACAAAACACTACATGGCCTGACACCTGATTATCTAAAAGAGCTGGTGTCCCTATGTGTACCTTGATGTGCTTTAAGGTCGGCTGATTCTGGTCTGTCCCTCCCAAAGACTAAGACACTCATGGTTCCACACACAGTGGCTGTGTACTTCGTTCAGTCACCCAGACAAAGGATTTTAAAATACTGCCGGACCATTATTCAAATTTACATTTTTTTAAGTTATTTCAAACACTACCCAATACAAAAGTCCTAATAGTTAACCCTTTGCAGTCCTATGTCAGACCAGGTCCAACATTACAATTTTCCCTTCCCCTTTCCTGTCCGACATCATCAAAAAGACGTAAAGCACAGGACTCTAATTGTTTTTTCTCCGGAAAAAGCAGAGACCAATAGGAGCCGAGAGAAGTGGAAAAAAAGGGCCGGATCTGAGCAATACACATAGCCCACAGAGGTAACACAGCCATAAACAAACAAGATAGCTGCTTCCGCATCCAGCGCTCAAAGAATATCACGGACATTTGCAGAGCTTTTTGAGATGTTACAGTAATAAAATAATGACTTGGATCTCATTATTGAGGAGTTTGGTGATAAAACGAGTGATCAGGAGATGATTTATCAGTATGTACGACTATGAAGAGGTATGTGAAAAATACAGTGAACAAGGGGTGGGGCAGGGCTGGAGATGCAGTACTGAGTGTCCTGTTATGCAGTACCTTTTAAACCTGTGAAAAAAAAAAAAACGTTTAAAACAGCGGGTCTAAAATGAACTGTGCGTGTGAAAATAAATTGGACCTGACGTGCCTGAGACGTGCTGAATAAATGGACTGCAAAGGGTTAATGTCCTTCCATGTCGTTCCTTCTAAATGGTTATATTGGCATGTTTATTAATCTTTACATTCTTGAATTTATAATTGTATGTTACTCATAACAACTGTTATTTATTTGTAAAATACTGTAATTTACTTATTTCACATATGAGTCACTGATTGAATCTAAAGGAGAGGAGGCAGATGTGACATGGGGCATTAGAGGTGTATGACAGACAATCCAAGGTTGACAGGCGATGGAACAGTGGAGATGGGTGACTGTCCCTTGACGTCAGTAGGTGGTACACTTAGAAGACATGGTGCCTTTAAAACACCTTTTATACTTCATGTATTTAAATATCATCGACCACAAGTTTCTCCTTATTTATAAATTTCCCTGCATTTTTTTAAGCACGGCGTAAGGCACAGCGCTAGCGCTAACGCTAACACCGCATACAGCATCATGAACAGGAGACAGATGTCATGTAACTAATATCACAGTGTTTGTCTGAGAAAAGCAGTTTGTGTCAAGGTGTATTGAATGTAAAGACCTACACAAGACTTTGAAATGATCAATACTGTACAGTAGATTAATTGTTTAATCTGCTAATGTGTGTTTTATAAACAATATAGTATATGCTTACACATTTTTGCAACTGCTTTAAACTGCAAAGGAGGACAATATGCACATTTTGGTTTGTCCTCGGGTATTTATATAATTAAATACTTGTATATACAGTAGTCCACGAAGAAAGAAAAAAAGACGCAGTGCCAAATGTGCACCTTGTGCTGTGATCATTTTCGAAAGCCATACATAACAGTTCTGGTTGGAATAATGCCGTGTCGGCAGTTATTTTGACACCTGAATGCTTCTGCATTTAAGGCTTATGAAATGAAATATTCAACTTCATTTTGATGCATTTCAAAACACAAAACATGTATTCTTGTATTCCAGGCCCAGGAATGGTTCCATGACTGCTGAGATTAGGGCAGTGGGCAGTAGGTATTTGCGAAAGGAGCAGAAGGAAGAAGGGTTTCCTCCTGTATCTCAACAGTACCAAAACCTGTTCATTCGGGGGACACACTAGTGTAGCTGCAGTACTATTGAATCAATTTATTTGTAAGGACCGGCATACTGAATGTGTTTCCACAAAACTTCACAAACGATCTCATCATAGGTGCTGTACAGTGCCTTGATCCTTTTTTTATTTTATGAGTTTTGTAGCTCCATAAGTACAGTACTGAAGGTCAACTAGATAAAAACAGTTGACACACAGCCCGCTATGGGTTTAATAATGACTTGTGAATACTAAAGTCATTGTGAAACGTATCTGTTAACCAAAATGTAAGCAGTGATTATGTAATCATCATATACATTATTTTTGCTTTAGAAAAACATAAAATGGTAGTAGTACTTTACAACTACAAGAGTGGAACCTTTCATTTGTATTTACCACATAAGGTCATTTTTGAAAGCCATACATGATAATATTATTAGTATTATTATATTATTTGTTTATTTAGCAGACGCCTTTATCCAAGGCGACTTACAGAGACTAGGGTGTGTGAACTATGCATCAGCTGCAGAGTCAGTTACAGTTACGTCTCACCCAAAAGACAGAGCACAAGGAGGTTAAGTGACTTGCTCAGGGTCACACAATGAATCAGTGGCTGAGATGGGATTTGAATCGCGGACCTCCTGGTTACAAGCCCTTGTCTTTAACCACTGGACCACACAGCCTCCTAATATAATACTGTTCAACAAATGTAACTGCAAATCAAAAAGTGATTATGAAATATCTTTTTTTTTCAGCAAGTGGTGATCATTTTACCTTTGGGTATCAGTTGTAAGAGTTTAATAAAACCATTAATCATGGAATAGTTACAGTTGCACCTGTTCAGATTTGTTGCATTAAACTGTGTAATCATCATCACTTCCAGAACTGGGCAGCTGATAACAATTAATACAAGTGCAGCATAATTAAAGTGAAGACCCATCTGTTGTTTTATAATGACTTTGTGATAGCCTGAGGAATACTGACTTCAAGGGAATAAAAGAATTCAAGGTGGGCATAGCTTTTTTCCAATTAGCCATTACTTTGGCATAGATCACAAAACAAGAATTCCCAGGACAGAAAATTGCCTAAAACTCATTTTTATGATTAATTAGAACCACACAAAGTAATGACAACAGCATACGGCCAAGACTTAAAGAGTAAGAAGCGGGGTTCTGAAATATATAGTGTTATACGTCCCCACTATGCTTGGAAGTTCCAATCTTTATTTCTCTTCATCCATTACCCTCTAAATCATCTGCCACAAGTCATGGAAGTAATAGCACAGCTCACTTGCTAATACTCTACGTCTGAATTCAACCAGTAGCCCACTGTGTGGTAGAATTTAATGATCCACAGCATATCTGTAAGTATTAAAAATAACTACTAAACAAAATAATATTAGTGAATACAACCTTCTGTTTAATTTAAGTGCTGCTGCTTGGCTTTAAACAATTTTAACCAGAAGTGCAGGAGATAATTGTGAATCATTTTTTAATCCTTCTTTCTTTATTTTAGTTGTTACAAAATATAAATACATGAAATAGATAAGCATTAATACTGCAACATACATAGATATGTATGTAGCAGTATCAGGGCAGCAGTGTGGAGTATTGGTTAGGGCTCTGGACTCTTGACCGGAGGGTTGTGGGTTCAATCCCCAGTGGGGGACACTGCTGTTGTACCCTTGAGCAAGGTACTTTACCAAGATTGCTCCAGTAAAAACCCAACTGTATAAATGGGTAATTGTATGTAAAATAATGTGATATCTGTATAATGTGAAATAATGTATAATGTGATATCTTGTAACAATTGTAAGTCGCCCTGGATAAGGGCGTCTGCTAAGAAATAAATAATAATAATATGAAAAGGAAATAAACAATATATTATAAAAATGTGTCCCTGCATGCTGTTATCATGTGGTGCAATTTTAATTTTGTTGAAAAGCATTGTAGAAAAGCAGTCGTTTTTGCTTGATAAAAATCTAGTGCGCTGGAGAATATTTTCTAAGAAAATGGCGTGCCCTGTCTTACAACAAGAAAGTCTAAGGGCTGGAAGGAACCAAACAGCATTAACATTTAACCAAAGTCCAAACATAAATCCAACAGCGCATACCTGGAAGCAACTTAATATTTTTTTTTTAAAGAGACAAGAGTAACTATCATTAGTAGCGGAATTGAAAGATTTTCTAGTACAGAAGTGCCAAAAGAAAAGCCATTTAAATTTCAAAAGTGCATTCTATGCCAAGGGGGGAGGCACAGTAAAAGTAAAATAAAACAATTCTGTTCCAATATACTTTACCAACCTGATAAATACATTACAGCTGCCTGGGAGATATGTAGATAAATACAACAGACTAACCATACTCACAATATGATAAAAATAATCGGTTTTAACATATTAACCTAAATCAGGGGGTTTGTGTACCCCTGGGGGTACTTCTAAGGGTCATAGGGGGTACGCAGGACCAATCAGAAATGCGCTATTTTTTTTTTTTTTTTTTTTTTTACAGGTATTATTATATAATGTTGCTAAATCACTGTGTATAAATATTTCCGTATTGTAACCATTGTGTGTTATTTGGGAAATAGTTGCAAGGGCTCCTCCCTACTTACCAGCCAATCTATCAATTAACCTCCCTATTTAAGCCCTGGGTCATCTCTGTCTGTTTTTTGGCATTTTCCACCTTCCTCCCTCCTCCTCCAAAACTCTGCAACGGTCTCCCTCTGGGGACAAGTGACATTCACTTCCCAACCTTAGGCCCAGCCAAACTAGCCTCGATCTCTGAGAGGAAGGTTCGCTGAGAGCCCGAGGGGACCCCCGGCCAAATCTATTTGAACAATTTTTCTATCATTCCAGCATACATGCTCCCCAGCCTTGGAGGCCGAATGGTTTGGTCTCACCTCTGAGAGGCGGTTCTCCCTCAGCCAGTGGGAAACCCTGTATTCTTTGCTAAAAACTTGCTTTCATCTACGCCAGTGTTCCTCTCTTGACCCTTTGTATGTTAATTTATTTTTCTCTTTCAGAATTCCTGTCACCCCGCATGTCTCTGTCTCGGAGGTCTGGCCATGCTGATCCACTGAAGCGTAGGCGTTCCTTGTTAGTCGGGGCAACTTCTAGTCTTCTCAAATGTATCCTCTAATCCTTCTCTTCATTTTCCCTTTGGGAGGAAGTAATGCTGGCTCCCCAGACTTGGAGGCCGATCGGTTCGGTCTCACCTCCGTGAGGACGGCTCTCCGTGAGCCAAGGGGACAGCATGTCATCTTCCTAAAGTCACAAGCGCATAATTCCTATTTCAGGTCCTACGGCTTACTTCTTGCAGCTCAAAGGTTACAGCCTGACTATAATTTTAAAATGATCATCCACCTGTATGTATGTGTGATTTAGACTGACGGGATTTCCTCTCTGCTATTAGGGTGGATGAATATAATTGAAAACTAATCAGTGAAGCACAGTCTTTCTGCATTTTCTAGAAGTATAAATGCTCCTGTAAACATAAGTAATACTCATACTTTGACAGTTTTTGTTTTATTTATTAGGCACGTCTTTATTTTAGTAAAAGCAATTTTTTCCGCTGTTTGTACATCCAGATTATCCTGTGTATCGTCTATCGAGTCAGAAATGACTCGATACCTGCAAAAGAAAAACGAAGGAAGAAAACACAAAAGAGTCTACAGAAAGTACCAAGCCACAAAAAGTTATACAGAGTCGCTTTGGATATTTGTTATGTTGGCTTTAACATAAAGTTTATCATTGTTAGTTATTATAGTTTTATCTTGAGGTTAATGTTTTTTATGTTAAATGGCACACATAATTATGCTGAGTTGGGAAGTAAATGGTAATGCGATCTACTTTTACAGTGCAGACTATTTGGATTTCCAAATGCTATCTTTTGATTCTGTGCATCCAAAGACTAATTAATATACTTAATCCTTAGCGGTCCATTTATTCAGCGCGTCTCAGGCGCGTCAGGTCCAATTTATTTTCACACGTGCAGTTTATTTTAGTCGCGCTGTTTAAAAGTATTGTTTTTTCACAGTAAAACAGGTTTAAAAGGCACTACATATCAACAGGACACTCAGTACTGCATCTCCAGCCCCGCCCCACCCCTTGTTCTCTGTATTTTTCACATACCTCTTCATAGTCATGCATACTGATAAGTCATCTCCTGATCACTCGTTTTATCACCAAACTCCTCAATAATGCGATCCAAGTCATTATTTTATTACTATAACATCTGAAATAGCTCTGCAAATGTCTGTGATACATGATATTCTTTGAGCGCTGGATGCGGAAGCAGCTATCTTGTTTGTTTATGACCGTGTTATCTCTGTGGTGCCTGGGCTATGTGTATTGCTCAGATCCGCCCCTTCTCTCAGCTCCTATTGGTCTCACTCGACCATTGAATGGTTTTCTCAGCTTTTCCCGGAAAAAAAATGACTAGAGACCTGTGTTTTACGTCTTTTTGATGATGTCGGAGAGAGTCCGACATCGGACCGCAAAGGGTTAATAGTGTTAAAAATTACTGTTACTGGTATTCTGTCCTAAACCAGCAATTTGTGACATAAATTATATATTAAACAAACTGGGGAAAAACTTAAATGTACTAATCAGATTATTCTGCCTTTTATTGCTACTGTGGTACCATTCAGTAGAGCGAAAATTTAAAAGGAGTACTTGAGCTGAAACCCCAGACAGAATGGGTAAAGTTTAAAAAAAAAAAGGTTGAAAACCACTGACCTAAATTATGTCAGCACTTCACTGCTTTGAATACCATATGCCAAGTAATTTAAAGGAATTTGAAGATTTGCCACAGGCTGTTGCTGATGTATTAAATAAATCTAAAATCTAAAACTAATCACTGCTGTAGACGGTTACAGTTGGGAGGACCCGGAGTGGTAATTAGGGAGGTGGGGGGTTTTAATTGCCAGTTCACCCAACCTAAGAGACATCGTTCCTGGCACCACAAATCTCAGCAGTGTGAAAGAAGTGATCTCGATGCAGGGTTGTTATAACACTCCTAATGCAAAAACTTGCAAGGGGTTGTATACATTCATTACAGAGCCATTCTGTGAAAATGCATTTTTCCCCCATGTTGTTTATTTATAATAATTGGCTGGATTTCCCACTCCTTCTGATTAAGCTGTATGGTCACTTTCTGAGTGAAAATCAGGACCAGAAATTGATTTTACAGTACTTCTGGAGTTAGTCCTGTGAAAATGAAGAAGTGAAATCAAAATCATTTTATGTCAAATGGATAAAACAAAGATAAGACAAATATCGCAGATAAAATATGAATGGTTTTAGCTAGTTTGATCACAACAGATTTTATATTAAATCACACTGTCAGATTGTTATTGATTGGTACGGGATAATTGTGTAGACAAGGGCAAACATCTTAAAACATGTTAAAGAGAATTACTTGGATAATCTGAATATCTGCACAGCCCTTCTATTGTTTCAATGAGCCTCTGATAGCCCATCAATCAGCCTTGACAGCTCACAGCTCCAGGCTGTCTGTCTGCACTGGGTACTATAAGTCACACGTTTTTCTAAGAAATTCATTGTTGCCCCAATACACATTGGAAATGGATCGCTGAAGAAGCAGGACAGAAAAGAGTGTTTGGAATTACTGCAAATTTTACCAACGAAGATTCTGATGCAGCAAAGATGGACAATGCAGTAAGTGCACTGCATATTTTGAAAAGCACAGTATCTGTGTGATTTGTGCCAGCACTTTGTAAATAGTTGTAAATGAAGTCCATTCTGCTCAAATGTTTATTTATTCATGTCATTTCGATTATAGTATGTCGGTAGCTTCGGTTGTGCTTTGTTACGTAGGCAATATGAACCCATTTATTAAAAAACATGTTTATACTTATTTACATTGTTTAAGTTGTATAGTTTTGTATGTACATTCTATAACTTTATATACATTTTTTTTTTACAATATTTGTTTTCATGTTTACCGTTTTTTGAGGATGTGCATTATGTAATATGTCTGTATAAAAACACATTTCTGTTCAAATGCCCATTTATTTACAATGTTTCGGTTGTGTAGGTGCTTTACATGATGTTCCTGAATAAAACTACAACTTATATTCAATTGTTTGTCCTTTCATTATAATATTTATGTTGTTTTTAATACACTGGTCAAATTGACTGGTCATGGTTGTTCTAGGTACACCTATAAACGAGGTCGTTCTAGTGTTAGGGGTAGATGTACTAAAGTGTTGCACCTGTCACAATAGACGCAAACCAGTTGCAAACGAGTCGGAAGTCTAGGGTGAAATGTACTAAACATGCTGAAATGCTAGAAATGCTGTTTGCGACTTTTTAGGGAATGCTTTCCGGCAGCAGTTTTTCTTTGTGGTTCAACCTTAATGAATATGTAATTATGACCGTTCCTGCATAAATTTGCCAAAAGGGTGTGGAAATATTGCAATTGAGGGTTCTCAAATATTATAATGAGATGTACTAACGCTGCCGACAATTGCGACACTTACAATTGCATCAATTTGTTAAGAACTTTTGAAAGCATGTTTTAAACAGTCGCAATTGTTGATGGCATTTCCCAGTCTGCTTTTTCTCGTTTGTTGCCGGTTGTGCTCAATGCATTTCTGAGACGAACACCCAAGTACCTAATTTTCACTAAAATCAGGGTGTACTTACAAGCCTTGAAAACAAATTTCTATGACATTTCTGGTTTTCCCAGCATGTTGGGAGCAATAGACAGCACACATGCGCCACTAACCCCTCCAGCTCATTCTGAGCATCTGTATAGGACCATGATCTATTGTGTGTTAACTGTCTAGCCTATTAAGTAGGCCATGTTAAAAAACAATAATTAAAAAAAACCAAAAAACTAAAATCATTTGGTTTCAATTTAAAATAATCTTTTATTCGCATTGTACACCAATGTGTACAATGCAGCAGCATGATTTATTTTGTGTTACCAGTAGGCTAAAGTAAAAAAGAAAGTGTGCTAGGTATTCATTTGATTTTACTACTATACTGTATACTGTATAGGCCTACTGTACATATTTATATTTTTACATAATGTAATGTGTAGCCTACCCAAAACACATTTGTGTTATTTCAGCGCAATGATTTATATTTAAAATACATCAATAACTATTAATGTATGTGTGTGCAATTTTATTATATTGTTTTTAAACCCAACACCTCCTTACATCGGACAAACATGTCTGGTTTAGCGAGGGGCTACTGTATTTATGAAAAGCTTTTTGGGGGTGAAGGTTGGGGCCCCACTATAGAATCTGATGGGATTAAACTGCATATATATATATATATATATATATATATATATATATATATATATATATATATATAAACAGTATTAAAATAGGTAAAATGAATACAGAACAGAATGCATTGTACAGACAATGTTTACATTTAACAAAAACTATTATTTTGATTCTTGCACCCTTGCACGTATAGACGTTATCCTTCAGACACCCTCTGCTGCAGCAAACCACAACTCAACTCCCGCTATTTATTTGAACAATGTCGCACGACTCTCGCAATGTATGCTAGAGATTTTGCTAAGAAGACACAACAGATATTTAAATTAGTATATTGCGGCTCTTTTCTTTAACATATTTTGTCGTACATACGACAAAATGTATACTTTGCGGATTGTCGCAACGAAAATGCAAATTGCGGTATGTTGGCGCTGCGACTGGCCCATCTTAGGACATCTACCCCTTAGTCTTTAAACAAATCATTGCATTTCTAGCAGTAGTACTGGTATTATAATATTCAAAGATGCTTGTTAGTTCCTCCATAATGACTGAAACTTTACAATGCATAGCCCACTGAAAATAATATGTTTTATATTCAGCTAACACAATTAATTCTACATTTTTGTAATGTAATACTAAAAATTGGAAAACAATGGAAAACACTATTGAAAATAATATGGACTGCCTGAATAAAGATGACATTTAAATAATATCTTCATTATAAGGTCAGAGACTAATGCAATCGAACATTTCAATGTCTCCTGGTAAACAGTAACAAGTCAACCTTGTTTAAATTTGGACAGGGAGTTATGGATGTGTTTATGATTCTTTTACATTTCACTGTTGTCCAGGGTAAATACATTCCATGTTGTATTTGACATTGAATGTATACTTTTCTGATCATACTGAAACACAGCAGTGTAGTACAGGACTGTAGTCACTGCAATTACACAGATCACCGCTCCCACTCAGTCTTTGTATTCCATAGCTCCCAATGCAACCTTGTATCGCAGGATCTTTGCTTTTTGTTTATCAGTGAAAACAGGCTTCTGTAGGCTGTAGGAAACAAAAGGAGAGCGTGTGGATACTAGCAAATGGAGATTTTTCACACTTATCTTTATTTACCAGAAAACATAACAACAAAAAACATTCTCTCTCTCTCTCTCTCTCTCTCTCTCTCTCTCTCTCTCTCTCTCTCTCTCTGTATATAAGAGAGACAGGGGAAATATCACATTTATTTTAATAGTTAGCCTTGGCCTCTTCAACTTCAGGAGTGGCGGAGCGAAGCAGAGACATGAGTGAGGTCAAAGAGTTTAAACTAACAAGTAAAAATAAATCTGATATTTTCAGTTGGGCCATGACATTTTAGAGTTTGCTTTATGGGCCTCATTTACAAAAGGGTGCTAAACTTTATGGTGCACCATAATTGCCATTAGTGTGCACGTTAATGATTATTAACTATTGCAATTTTATTCATTATTAAATGCGATACTTGGCATATTATGCATATGTGATTTTTATGGTAATGCCTGCTGATGTGTTTAAATGAGCATCCAGCTCAGAATGAGATGAGCTGTATTCACATGGTATTTACTAAACAACGTTAATTTTAGTGCAAGCATTAAAGTGATCATTTATTAGTGTGTATGGGAACCAGGCTTTAACCACTGATAGGCTCGCTATTTAAACCTCTTTTTCCGACCTGAAAACTAGTGATGTGCAGTTCGATTCTTTTTACTGACTCGATTTGTTTGATTCATTCAGTTTAGTGAATCAATTCAACAGGTTTGTTCGTTTGATTCACTGATTCACTAACGCGAAATAAATACATCTTGCTGAATTACTTGGTTATGAACATTTGTTGGAAAGGATAAAGTCCAGAAATGATAGATAATTGATTGTAGTGGTGCAATCAGCACCCTCATTTTGTATTCGGTTATTGTTCAACGTGAATGCCTAACGTGTGTATCCTAGCAACGTGCTAATCTACTGTACTCACACTAAAAGAAGCGCAGCGCGTCACACTCAAGGTTTTAATGCAAATCGATGACAGGAAATTTCAAACTGGGTTCTAATTTGTTGCATCGATTCACCCGTATGTAATCGAAGTTCGGGAATTAAGGACAGATGATCAATAATCGATGCTTCGATTAATTGTTGCACTCCTAATTGATTGTAGTTGTGCTTACACAATAAATGTTATACACTTAAAATAAAAAAAAATACTACATTGTAATAAAAATCCTTCAGGAGAAAACTTCAGAGTATTAACTATTTTTTATGTAATTCAGCTTTAACTACAACCTATTTAATAACCTGCAATTTACACACCAAAAAAGTATAGTGTATGAAATTAAGAAGTAATAGTCGATTTCTTGCTTTCCTTTTTATACAGGATTATACAGAGAGGATCGCAAATACAGCAATAATATGTGTTATTTATTCTGCCAGTTGCAATTAAGTACGTAAAGATCTTTTTGTATGTGTCTCTCGCGGGGCAGCCGCAACACAAGCGACCGGTGAAAATATGGACTTAATAATGGACTGGGACGGGGTTGGGAATTTGCTGTGTTGGTGTGATGTTTGTTTGCTGTTTTGTCGCTCTCCCTCTTCTTGAGCAGCCTTTCTGCCTGTCAGTTAATGTGTCAGTGTCTGTGTGTGAATGTGAGGGGATATCGATGGGCCAATGGGTGAGGAGTGGGTGGATCACATCCGACCGTGAGGGCTCGGTACTGTACGGGTACGGGTGGTTCTCCACTGGCTATTTGTGGAGTCGAGCAAGAACCAAACCGCGAATCTCCGGCCTCACAAGACATCTGAAGCTGGCCGCTTTAAAAAAAAAAAAAAGAAAACTTCAGTACTTCTTATACTGAAATACAGTAAAATTTGATCTGGTTGAGGAGCAAAACATTCTTTATACCACTAGCATAACAGATGTTATTTTTTGCTATTACACGCATAACAAATGTTATTTTAAGTCCTCATGGAGTGCTTTATTTATACCACATGTGCATTTTACAAGTGTTGGCAATGTGGAGTTTGATTGATTTCACACTGAGGTTTCTCATACTGTGTGCTTAACTGTCAGTTTCCATGTATGGCAAGTAATTGTAATGACCACAACAGGGATTGTGATTAAGCAAACAAAGTATGATCCTTCAGACTGGGGCCATTTAGCGGAGAACGTAAATGAGCTGCAAAATAATTTTTTTTTTTTTTTTTTAGGAAAATTGGTTGATCTGTAAGGTAAAATAACCATATCTTTGTAGCTTCTTTTTTCTAGATCTGTTGACACATGCATAAGAAGTGCTGGCCACACAAAAGGGTACAGTATATGATCAAAACTGGTCATTTAACCTCTAGGATAATTTTGTCACTTAACTGATTTTGTGCTTCTTGAAGAGGTCTGCACCTGAACCAGGATGTTTTTTTATGCTAAATTTGGATTTTAATACAGCTTGCCACAAAGACAGTGTCTGAGTGGAGAGTTTCTGGTTAACATTTTTATATAAGTAATCCCAAACTATTTCATGTATCAAATGCACACACTACTGATATTTGGATACTGATTATTAATCTACTTAATCCACTAGAAGTAGTCTTTTTGATCTGCTAATTTACCATTTGTAGTTGCAGGTTCTTTTGAAGTTCCTGCATTTCACCCTTTACTACTGGGGTGAAATTGCATTAATGAATGCGTGTACATCAGATTAGTTATCTGATAACCTGTCAACGATACAATGCCATTTCCAAATTGCTGCCTTACAGTTGTCACTCTGCAGTTTGTTTTCTTAATACAAACTAGATCAGCATCTCTTTCATAATATTTCGCTTAAAAAATATTGTAAATATGATTTCAAGGAGTTATAAATAGATCCTATTTAAATACATCACATCTGTTGCAGCAGTGGCGGCTTGTGAAGGAAAGATAAACGGACTGGCTTAGTTCATTTTCTGTGAAAATTATTATAGCCTCATGAGGCTCAGTAAAGGATGAAGCCACATTCTGAGATCATTACGCTGCTTATTGCTCTCTATATTTATCAGCAGAGTTTCTGGAGCTTTTTGGAAACCTTATTTCTCCAGGCTTGAATAGGCATCCAAATTGCACTTTAAAGAGACTGTGTACCTCAGTATTTTGAAAATGCATAAAACGGTGTTTGTGCCAATTTTTACAAGATGGGGAGTGGGTAACAGATACACTGGCATGTATTTCTGAACATTCTGGACTCATTGAATGACATACACATACACTTACACTTGGTTCATATTTGATTAAGTAGACAGAGGAAGTTGAGATATTGGGTCATGGATAACCTGCTTGATTTTTTGAGGATGCAACATCGACAGTGGATTGCAAAGCATATGACATGTTTTTTTTAGATTTCCAGAAAGCTTTTGACAAAGTCCTGCATAAAAGATTAATCCTCAAACTGAGCGCAGTAGGGATTCAAGGAAATGCATGCACATGGATTAGGGAGTGGTTAACATGTAGAAAACAGAAAGTACTGCTTAGAGGAAAAACCTCAAAATGGAGCGAGGTAACCAGTGGAGTACCATAGGGATCAGTATTAGGTCCTCTGCTATTCCTAATCTTCATTAATGATTTAGATTCTGGTATAGTAAGCAAACTTGTTAAATTTGCAGACAACACTAAAATAGACAACACTGTTGCAGCAGCAAAGGTCATTCAAAATGATCTAGACAGCATTCAGAACTGGGCAGACACATGACAAATGATATTTAATAGAGAAAAGTGTAAGGTACTTCATGCAGGCAATAAAAATGTGCATTATAAATATCATATGGGAGATACTGAAATCTCCCATATGTAATTGTATGTAAAAAAATAATGTGATTTTATGTAACAACTTTAAGTCGCCCTGGATAAGGGCGTCTGCTAAGAAATAAATAATAATAAAAATAAAGTTGACTCAGAAATGTCTTCATCTAGACAATGTGGGGAAGCTATAAAAAATGCCAACAAGATGCTTGGATATATTGTAAGAAGGACTAGGGGTCACAAATGGAGATTAGATAAAGGGGCATTCAGAACAGAAAATAGGAGGCACTTTTTTACACACAAGAATTGTGAGGGTATGGAACCAACTCCCCAGTAATGTTGTTGAAGCTGACGCCCTGGGATCCTTCAAGAAGCTGTTTGATGAGATTCTGGGATCAATAAGCTACTAACAACCAAAACAGCAAGATGGGCTGAATGGCCTCCTCTCGTTTGTAAACTTTCTTATGTTCTTACTTAAGGTTGTGTTAACACCTCATCCCTCCTTGAAGGTAACTTGAATGTGACCTCTCCATCAGAAACATGCTCAACCAGTATTTTTCCCCCCATCTGTGGATAAAAACTAAACTTACAATACTGCAACATAAAATCAGACATAACAGACCACTTTATATTTACTAGATTTAGCAACAACAACAAAAGACAACACATAGTGTAATTACTGTTAATTCCCAAATCAAACCTTTTACTTCTATTAATTTTGTATGTTTCATTGAAGTACCTTTATACTGTATATTGACATGAAGGGAATCAAATAAAGCATACAATACTCTCAGAGGGCAGTATAAATACAGTCAATTCTCATTAATATGAATTTCAAGGGGCCAGCAAAATAAATGGGTCTGAAGAGCAGTTACACATTTCACATGCCCCAGAAAACAGATACATTTTACAAATCCCGTCATATTCATTGATTAGAAGGTTCAAAAGAGAAGAAAAATGAAAATATTAATCAAGAGGCTAAATGCATTTCAAAATAGTAAACTTACTTCAGTTCATTCTATGAACAACCGTATTTTACTTAGGGATGGGAAGTCGATCCCAAAAAAATCAATTCTCGATTCCGTTTCTTTCAAGTATGGAGAGTCGACTCCAGCACCAGGATCGATTCCAACTCATGGAATGGAATATTACACATAATATTTAACTGAAATGTAATATATTACACTGACTTATTATTATTATTATTATTATTATTATTACAGGTTAGTTTGCATGAATCCGTAAGTACCAGTAACAGTTACTTCTTGCTCAACAGTGACACGCAACGGTGGCTTTGCTGTAATTGTGGTTTCTCACCTCAATCATATGATAGGGGCTCTTTGGCTATTGACTTATCTGTGCAATATTGGTCCAACAACAACATCATTAGTTTGGTAAAAAAAAAAATGTCGACAGGGAGCAAAACAAAGGGTAGGAGCAAGTCAGCTGTTTGGAGTTACTTTTCATTCACTGACGACACCTCCCAAAAAATAAAATCATATGCAAAAAAATACTTGCACACAATCAGACAACTTCTCCAATGTGGAAACACCTGGCGACTTTTCACCTTGAATAAAAAACATCCTGCTGACAATCCAGTCCCCAAGTAGGCCCTATGTCTTTCTTTGAATCCTTCAGAACACAATTTACATTTTAAATCAAGAAAAAAAACCTACAGCCTACATTCCCGCTAAGGTCTGTAAAACTGTAAGATATTTTAATTAGTATTTGATAATTATTTTCACTATGAATGATTCTCTAGTTATTTACTGTTACTACCATCAAGTAAAACAACTTTTAAGCCAATGCAATTTAAGGTGGCCTGGTTTGGAAAGGGTATTATTTTATTAAGTTGACATATTTCCCAGACAAATACAAATTTCAACAATATAACAATAATCATTACCACGGCATACCACGTCAACCAGAATTTTAAACAGTAAATGTCAACCGAGAATGGAGTATTTAATAGCCTATTGCAATGTTAAGCCACTGCTGCAGTACAGTATCATGGATAACAACAAAATAAAGACATTCTAAATATAGTTTATATATTATGTTGCTTTTAAAGTTTCAACATTTATTTTGAAGAATCGGAATCGAAATTTATATTATTCAGAATCGATTCTCAGAGTCGATTCCATTAATTTTCAGATCAGGAATCAATTTTGGAATCAACTCTTTTCAAATCAAATTTTTGGAATCACCCATCCCTAATTTTACTTTCCATTCCTTCAACAGATAATTTGCAGTCGATATCAGGGGAGGGTACCAGGACATTATTTTGATAATGCTATTGACCAATCATATAAATCCATAGGCAGATGAGACTAACTGATTGGTTTAATAATGATTGGCACCAATGTTGCCAAACAACTTTTCATGTTTTTGCTGCCAAGAACTAAGATAATTAGATCATCCATTGCCATTGGTTCATTTCGAGAATATTTTAATGATTGTTTAGTTTCTGTGACGAGACTGCTTAATGGAACGCTAGTGGACAGAGTAAAAGTGATTGAATGCATGTGCGCGTTGGATAAAAAGCAGATCAAATAACTCCTGATACCAAGTACCGGCAATAAAATAAGTCCTGCTACTGAGTACCAGTGAGTACCTGCAGAATTTCACCCCTGGTCTTATCAGTAATTCTTATTATCAAGCGTCTAAGACAAATGCATACTGTCAGTTTACAGTAACAAATGTCAATTACAGTACAATTAAAAGTACTATCAATGTAAAAGTACTGTGCATTTTATTGAAAGTGGACTTTTAAAAAGACACATTGCAACGTGAAACCTGCATGTCCTATTCTGATCACAGGCATTTTAAACCACCAAAGCAAGACAGCAAGGTATTAAGCAAATCGGAAACGCTGACAACTTGCATACACAGTTTCGCTGTTTATAGACCTGTATTTTCAACACCTTCATTTTTGACTGCAAGGATAATGCAAGTGGGGAGTGCAGGATGAGTCACACAGCTTGGACGGCTATTCTTAATTAGTAAGGATATAAGGAATTTGCATACCGTAATATAAATAATATCCTAAGTAATGTCAGTACTTTCACAGGGAGAGATTACAAGGACACAAACATTATCTACGATAGGGATTTATCATAGATACTGTTTTAGTGCAAAACAAGGTTTTCCAAAATAGACATATCTCTTTTGAGAAAAAATTATAGACTTGGTGGGAAAGGTAAAGTATAAAATATACAGTTACGTTTGATTGATGTACTCAGGCCGTTTAAAATGATTTAATAATGTATTCAACAGTCCACTTTTAGAACTAAATGGTGATATCTATGAACCCCAGAACATGGACAGTCATAATACCCTCAAAACAGGACAGGGCCTAGCGTCGTTCTACATACCCCTAGTGGTGATATTTTTACTGCCCTCATTATATAAATTCCACAAATGTCTTCAGAAATGATTTATATCTAAACTTTGATCTTTGTGGTCTTGTATACATCATAGTAAAGTAGACTTTATGTTGCCTTGTTTAGATTTACCAAATCATTAGCATGCATAAAGACTCTATTACTACACTTGATTACCTTGTGCATCAAAGTGACATATCTACAGCCAGTGTGAAAGCATTATAGCTCACAAACTCCAAGGGCCAATTAATCCCTCATGAATCAGACCAGAAGCTACAAGACAGTGACAAGTCTTAGAATCTAGTCAGCTGATTCTCAAATAGATTTCCATACATTATAACAACTACTGGTGTATACAAAAATGTACTCTTTCTTGAGAAATTTTGAAATTTCGAAATGAAGCAACTTATTTATTACATGATGCTATTCTTAGGTCCATCAATACATAATTTTCAAACAGACAAATAACTGGTAATGGATTATACAGTAGATGTAAAGATTTGCAGAAACCAAGAAATAGTCAATTCTCGTTAAAACAAACTTGGATTAGATGAATTCTCTGATAGTACGCATTTTCTACAAGTTTAAATTACTTCTTATAATACAAATTCACTTACCATGAATTTCCTGTTAGTGAAAATTATTTTGGAGCCCTCCCTGGGAAGAAAAATGCGAATTAAATGAAACGCCCAAGTTTCGAACAGCAAATTGTAAAGAATATTGGGAAAATTATTAACTTTCATCCATACTGTATTTTAGTGCTGTTTGGGGACTACAGATCCTATGATGCATTTCGAGTTGCCATAGTGCTCATGCAAAAAATAGAACTTCTGGGTCAAAGTGTTACTTGCTATACAAATGTCAAAAAAAAGCATGGGAAGCAGTTGGTTGGTTAATGACAGCATAGGAGCGGTTGAAGGAGTGGGGACAATTTCACCCTCCAGGTGAAATGATCAAGAAAGTGCACAACATAGATTTTTTTAAACTACTGTAGTACCAGATATGTAAAAAAAAAAAAAAAAAAAAAGTAAACCACATGTTTACTAAAACGTGTTTCCTTTAAAAAACTGCACATTTCAGACCTATATAAAAATATAAATGCACAACTGGCAAGATTTATGTCATTATTATGTCAGATACAATAACTTTAATATTTAATCACAAATTGAAGTATTAAATAATTAACAAAGACACCATCCTTCCAACTCAAGTAATAATGTAATGAATTAACATCAAGTGAAATCAAACATGTTGTACTTTTACGCACTGCATAAGGAATGGGATTAAAGACAACTGGCATATTACATTGTTAGCTTTTTTATTTGGTTTAGACACATAATGCTCCCCAAATACCAGACCAGTTCGTACAATTGCTCTGCACTGCAGTCAGACTTAATTAACTTTGATCTTGGTTTTCTGAAGAGGCTCTCTGTCTTGTCACTGTTGAATATACAGAATGTATCACCCTGCAAAGAATATGTTCAGATTATGAAGCGATCAATCAATGTCACTGTGGAACACCATGCTTGTTTTATTTTATCTGTCTTGAAAAACTCCACGGCCAGAGCACTCAACCCCTACACCACATCTGTGCAAAACTATACACAAACAAGCCTAAATTGATCCATTTATTTAAGCTACATTATTCCTGACATAAATATTTATTTAAATCAAATGAAACAAGCCTGCCTTTTCACACAAACCGATTCTAATTTAGCTTGTTAAAACAGTCTTAATAAAATACACATTCCAAATAGATCTGTTTTGATTCATCATTAGTGATGTGTTCATCTGATCATGCATGTAGAATGATACCTTGCTTAACAGCCACCTCGGTACAAGGGCCACAATGCAATCAAGGCCATATTATAACAGTCTGTGACCCGGATGGCTTATGGGTAATGACAGACCAGGAAGAGAATGGACACAGACGCTGGTGTGCATATTTAATAATAAATAAAAGGTTTAACACTAGAACCGCCACGTGGGTCACTTTGACCCATACATTTTTAAACTGCTTCGTTATGAAAATGAAAGACATACTATCGGATACAAATGAAAAGTTTTATTCATGAACATCATATCTAACATTTGCATCGCAGAAACACCATATTTAAATGAGAAATTAAACATAAGGCTTTATTTTTAAAATGAGCGCATATACAGCACGACTACAAACAGTGAAAAAATATAATAAAATATACATTTCAAAAGAAACGGGTGTGTACATGTACTCGTTTAAACCTGTACACGGGTATATGTACATAACCGTTTCTTTTGAAATGTATATTTTATTAAATTTTATAAAACTATAAAACCTGAATCATTGTTTCTAATACTACGTAAAAAGAAAATATAACACTACTTCCGGTATGACGGCTGCATTGTACTCTATGGAGGAGCGTACACGTCTGCCAGCTGACTGTGCCTGCATCCAGGAGCTGTGTGTAAACACGTGTAAACTGGTACATACAAACCTGTAAAACCGAAATGTTTTTTTTTTCTAAAAGTAATATAAAAAAAAAAGAATATATAACATACGTTTCATATTAGGCACATAAGTTGTTATCCTACCTGTCATTTCAGTTTGCTGCATGCATCTGAGTGCAGCTTGCCATATTCCAATCAAAATGACTACTTTCAAGATTAAATATTTCCTTCTGATATATTCCCAGTTGCATTTGTGGAACAAAACTGAGGATTGTTGTCTCCCAGGTACATTAAAAAATAAGCAACTAGGCTTTCACTGTTGGCATCGTGACAAATCCACATGTCTCGAAGTCAGTCTACAAACAAAGAAAGGCTTGAAATTAAAAAAAAAAACATTTGTGCTAGGAGGAGGAGGTGTGTCTTGTTTGCTGCATTTACAAAAAAAAATAGAATATCTTATGTTATATCCCTGGTCCTCTGCTTATAGGCTCATTTTTTTCTGTTCAATACCCATGAAATTCAGGTGAATCTTAGCTTGATCCAGACTTTCATGAAGATACTGTAGTGATCTGTGTGTTTGTGTTTCCTTCCCTCCCTGTATTCCCGCTATTCCTAATGTGTTTACACACTGTAATTGTGATTCCCTCTCTGTATTCCCACCGCCGCTCTGTATGTGTAATTTTTGCCCTGCTTGTTGTGTTCTGTGTCTCCCCTGTGATTGGTCCCGTCTGTGTTTGTTGCCATTGGTTTGAAGTGTGTGGCCAAGGACCAATGGGATGTGTGTAACTCTGCACCCTGATTTCCATATGGGATCAGAGCTAAGTATATAAAAAGGGGCTGTGCCCGGCATTCGCTTACAATTTTCCTTTGTCACTTTTAGGACATGTTTTGGGCTTTTTTTTGTTCCTGGTCGCTTATGTCAAAGGTAAAAAACATAACAAATGTTTGTGGCCAGTGCATACATAAAAGCTGTAGGTTCCCGGACTGTGTGCGCAGCACAAGACTATAATCTTCCACGTCTGCACACTTATCAGCCTCAGACCTCTCCCCTGGTCTGCTTTTCACACCGCTATCATGCCAAATTCTGCCCATTGCTGAATTTTGCACTACTTTGGGATATGCACATGCGTCATTGTTTCGTTGAAGTTTGTCTGTGTGATTACTTAAGCTAAACTTTCAGTATTACAAATTAAATGTAGATTTTGGACATCATATATATAACACGGCTTGGAAAAATAACAACCTCTGATTGGTTAAACAGCATCACATGACAGTGTGTATATATAGCGTATAGCACGGCTTGCATACTAATGAGCCGCTTTACACTGAATAAATCACTACACACCACTACATTCTAAATTCCATGACAAACTGCCATCTTATTTGTTATTAGTTACAAAACCACTGCCAAAAATGAGTGGCATTTCACCTATTTCCTTTAATATATTTGGGGATGAAACTCCACGTAACTGGTACAATACCAACTTTCTGAGTGAAGACAGCAGTCCATCTGAAAAAAATTAATTTCGGACAGCACTTCGGCGATAAAGAGCTCTTGTCAGGCCAAGTGAATGCATTGATTGTAGAAATAATAACACATATGTGTTAAGGAGGGGTGTCTCTAGACAAATCCAGGTGAATCTTGCTAAAAAAAATTCAATCGTTTTCAAAAGAGAAATCTTTGAACGGAAATGAAGCATACTTTACATTATAGAGATAGGACAAAAGTCGCCACTGGAACTCTTTGGATTCCCATGATGCACCACATCGGCGGGGATGGAAAAAAGAGGGAGTTGACTATCTTGTGTATATAGAAGATCTTTGCTGAGACTGTCCATCTGTTGGGTGACTTTGTACCATATTCCCGCTTTGAAAATTCCTCCTACAAATTTCACCAAACTGCACTCTTTCCCTTCTATAAGCAATGCAAGGTGTTGGATGCATGCGCTGTTAAATACTCATCGATTGTTCCCCAAATCAACAGCCTGTCCTGTGACCTCTGTGACGTATTTTTGACAGTGATTTCACGCTCTATACAACTCGTAATTTTGTGAGTTGTACTCGTAACTTTTTGAGTTGTAGTCGTAACTTTGTGATTTGTACCCGTAACTTTTTGATTTGTACTCGTAATTTTCTGATTTGTACGTGTATTTTTGATTTGTACAAATTCTTTTTACACATACAAATATTTTTGACAGTGATATCCCTCCATACCTGTGTTGCTGACAGAGCTGTGGACTCTGGTGGATGCTAAGATAGCATCCAAAAAAATCGTTGAATAGAAACCAAGCATCTCCCGTGTTTTCTGCCTCTTGTGCGAAACGCTACAATACTATAAACCTCTATTAACATTGATAAGGATGCTGCAGATCATTTCAGATCATTTCTACCGCAGGTAGAAGGGGTGAACATCATATTTTGAGTGAAGTTCCAGGGCCCACAGCATATGCAAAACGCAACACTGATGAGAGCGCATTGAGTGCTTTTCGCCTATTGATTGACATGGATACGCTTCACCACATACAAAGTTGCACAAGCCCACCAACAACTACAACATGATTCCCGGTCAATTAGAATCTTTCATTACACTAGTATATGTCCGTGGAGCATTTGGTGCAAGAAGCCTGGGTTACTGTTGATAGCTGTGCCAAATGCGCAAAGACAGTCTGTGGTAAATGCACTGCATATTTTGAAAAGCACAGGATCTGTGTGATTTGTGCCAGGACTTAGACTTTGTAAACGAAGCCCATTCTGCTCAAATATTTATTTATTCATGTAATTTTGATTATAGTATGCCTGTGTATAAACGCATAGCTTTGGTTTCGTATATGCATTTTGTTATGTAGGCATTATACCTGTTTGATTACCCATACAAATCGAATATGCAAACTAGTATCGGTCCCAATTAGTTTGTATAATTGACTCTCTACTGTACTTGCAATTTTGGTTTTGGACTTCCATTTCTTATATTTTCTGTTTCATAGTCTCTTGCACTAATAGGATTAGTCAACACATTTTGTGCTAAACTTTCCATTGTTACTGCAATAGTTCATACCGCTCCCTGTTCCATCAAGGATGATTCAATTCTACAGCTGCATCTCTACTTTTTTCAGTGCATGGAAGATCAGGAGGTCAGCTGTACGCGGCGTCATGTGATGCAACTTAGAGCATTGCATGCGTTGACCAGCAAAACAAGAAGACAGCTGACATGAACAGATGCTTACATGTAGGCCTATGTATATTTCATATTCTTAAAAATGTTGTAGAATAAAAAGACACTTTTTAATGCAGCAAATCTTGTGAAACTTGTAGCAGTTATTATTATTATTATTATTATTATTATTATTATTATTATTATTATAATTTTATATTTTAATTAGTCATTTAGCAGACGCTTTTATCCAAAGCGACTTACAGAGACAAGGGGGTGAACTATGCATCAACTGTCACTTACAATATGACCTCGGTTTTACATCTCATCTGAAGGACGGATTTCCTTATTTTTCAATAACAAACCTGAGTTGGATCAAAACAAATACCTTCCTCTATCACTCCAAAAAAATAATGTTTAACATTTCATTTTTTAACTAAACAGTGGTGCGGCCTTGCTGTGGTATTTGTATAGGCTTGTGTAATGAGTACAGTGCTGTACGTTGCTAAAAGAAGGAAACAAAAACTATTTTTTAGTTCAACTAAAACTAAATATGGTTTACAGTTATTTATTTATCACTGCAAATGTAATGAAACATACTGTTTATAGTATGTTTACTTGAAAATTATGCTATACAATACAATGGGAAAGTATCTGACAGAGCATTGCACTTTTTATATTCTCAGTGCATCGATCATGTATTACCTGATACTTGAACCTCTACATACAATGGGTAAATATTAAGACAAAAAACTATGAGTTCTTAAGTTATTCATGCATGTTTCACTAGCAATTTGAATGCAAGTAACTGACATACAGTAATTCTAAAATGTGGACTGTGCAATAGATCATTATATTGTAATTCCCACAAGAACAGGATTAACTTCTGTGTTTTTGCAAGACGACTACCTTGCTAATTTGATTAGAATGCCCTGGGTGAGTAATTGATCTAGGTGGGAGTGTGGTTACTTGTGTTCATATGTCTTATTCTTGTAGTTCACTGATAACATTTGAATTACGAGAACGACTATTCTCAGTGATCAGAATTGAATGTGATCTGTGGGACTGTAAGACCTGCCCTTACAGCAAGTGAAGAATGACTATAACTGTACTTGCACTTAATTTCCTGTCATGGCTAGACATGTTATGGGCCAGGAAAGGATTAAAAAGTTATATACCTGAAATCCTTGGAACTGCATTGTTTAGTATGTTGCCCTGTAATCATTGGTGATGTCCAATCAACAATGCAAGCAATAATAACCATGTGCAGCATATGACTCTAGTGTCAATCTGATTTTACAATGTCCAACTGCTTTGAAGCTCTATCTACAATCAACCCTCTTTATACTGGTAAGGGCCATGGGCAAAAACGGGCAGTAAGCAAGGGTGGCGTTATAGTGAGGGTCCAAAAAAAAAAAAAAAAAAAAACAACCCACACACAACCTTCTATGTTTGCAATAAATTCAAAGTTTTATTTTTTTTAGTTATACAATTATAGTATCTCCAGGTTATTTTAATAAAACATTAATAGTTTTTAAAACTACAGTACTAGTTCTTAACCCAACAGGGGGTCTACTAGTGATGTTTTATCATCTTTTCCCATCTGTATAAACATACTGGTTACTTCTGAGGAACAGTTTATACTTAAAAAATAAATAAATAAATAAACTCATTTAGTGTCAAATCACCCAAACAACAAAGCATACGATTATCCCCCATTGAACGATGCCATCTATTTATTTCACAAAGCAATTTAATCTCAACAGCATTCTTTTTTAAGCAGTCAACAAAACGTTGAATATGTACAGGCAAACACTTTTTTTAAACAAAAAGTAAAAACAAAACTATTCTGCTGTTTACAAAACGAATGCTTTAGTTTAAACCAGCCTTCATTTGTGCAAAACCTGCACGTAAACAAACAAACCTCTTATCGTACTTTTTTTTTTTTTTTTTACTGTGGTTTATAAAAGTCACTTATTTTACAAATCGACCCGTTCCATCAAGGTAAACCATTTGTTTTTATCCATTACAATGACTCCAATTGTCCTTCGATTAACAGCATGCCTCACTTAGGCGAGAAAACATTTGCAATGTTTTTTTTTCTTATTTTCAGATGCATATACAGACGTGCTCAAATTTGTTGGTACCCTTACAGCTCATTGAAATAATGCTTCATTCCTCCTGAAAAGTGATGAAATTAAAAGCTATTTTATCATGTATACTTGCATGCCTTTGGTATGTCAAAGAATAAAGCAAAGAAGCTGTGAAAAGAGATGAATTATTGCTTATTCTACAAAGATATTCTAAAATGGCCTGGACACATTTGTTGGTACCCCTTAGAAAAGATAATAAATAATTGGCTTATAGTGATATTTCAAACTAATTAGTTTCTTTAATTAGTATCACACATGTCTCCAATCTTGTAATCAGTCATTCAGCCTATTTAAATGGAGAAAAGTAGTCACTGTGCTGTTTGGTATCATTGTGTGCACCACACTGAACATGGACCAGAGAAAGCAAAGGAGAGAGTTGTCTGAGGAGATCAGAAAGAAAATAATAGACAAGCATGGTAAAGGTAAAGGCTACAAGACCATCTCCAAGCAGCTTGATGTTCCTGTGACAACAGTTGCAAATATTATTAAGAAGTTTAAGGTCCATGGAACTGTAGCCAACCTCCCTGGGCGTGGCCGCAAGAGGAAAATCGACCCCAGATTGAACAGAAGGATAGTGCGAATAGTAGAAAAAGAACCAAGGATAACTGCCAAAGAGATACAAGCTGAACTCCAAGGTGAAGGTACGTGTTTCTGATCGCACCATCCGTCGCTTTTTGAGCGAAAGTGGGCTCCGTGGAAGAAGACCCAGGAGAACTCCACTTTTGAAAGAAAAAACATAAAAAAGCCAGACTGGAATTTGCTAAAATGAATATTGACAAGCCACAATCCTTCTGGGAGAATGTCCTTTGGACAAATGAGTCAAAACTGGAGCTTTTTGGCAAGTCACATCAGCTCTATGTTCACAGACGAAAAAATGAAGCTTTCAAAGAAAAGAATACCATACCTACAGTGAAACATGGAGGAGGCTCGGTTAAGTTTTGGGGCTGCTTTGCTGCGCCTGGCACAGGGTGCCTTGAATCTGTGCAGGGCACAATGAAATCTCAAGACTATCAAGGCATTCTGGAACGAAACGTACTGCCCAGTGTCAGAAAGCCCCGTCTCAGTCACAGGTCATGTGTCCTCCAACAGGATAATGACCCAAAACACACAGCTAAAAGCACCCAAGAATGGATAAGAACAAAACATTGGACTATTCTGAAGTGGCCTTCTATGAGTCCTGATTTGAATCCTATCGAACATCTATGGAAAGAGCTGAAACATGCAGTCTGGAGAAGGCACCCATCAAACCTGAGACAGCTGGAGCAGTTTGCTCAGGAAGAGTGGGCCAAACTACCTGTTAACAGGTGCAGAAGTCTCATTGAGAGCTACAGAAAACGTTTGATTGTAGTGATTGCCTTGATTGCAGGTTGTGCAACAAAATATTAGGTTAGCGGTCCCATCATTTTTGTCCATGCCATTTTCATTTGTTTTATTATTTACAATATTATGTTGAATAAAAAATCAAAAGCAAAGTCTGATTTCTATTAAATATGGAATAAATGGTGGATGCCAATTACTTTTGTCAGTTTCAAGTTATTTCAGAGAAAATTGTGCATTCTTCGTTTTTTGTGGAGGGGTACCAACAAATTTGAAAACGTCTGTATGCAGATTTTTTTCTTTTGTGCTGGTGTTAAATGTAGGGTTGCCATTTTGTATTTAATGTTTTGCTTTGGTATGAACATTCAGTTAACAACGAATTAGTAAAGCGAGTCAAAGGTTAACTGCAGAACTTTGTTGTTTTAATTGGCCATGAATATTTCGTGGCGCTACAATGAGGGAAACTACAATGCTTATATTTACGTTTGCTTGGCTTGGGAAGTTGGCAGATGGCGGACAGCAGGGTGGCGATATAACGGGTAAAAATAGCACTGTTTTTATATTGGTGACATTTATTCAGAGAGAATAGCTGGCGGTATGCGAGGGTGGCGTTATAAAGGGGGGCGGTATAATGCAGGACAACTGTATCTGGTTTTGCAACGTTTCAGATGGGACAGAGTTACAGCCATATTCTGCTCCTCCACCAGTGGCTAATCACTGCTTCACTGCAGAGTTCAGTGTATGGTGGTGTTTGTAAAACTGATCATCATATGTTTTGATGGCTGGATGATATTTGACTTAACACAGAAATTTCAGAGAGGTTCACTAGAATACAGCAATTGACTGAGGCTTTAAGGTGGATCGTTTTTTGCTGAAGTTATTAGAATTGTCTAGAAAAATAGGAAAGCAGAGCTTGTGTTTCTCTAGTTGTTGATTTGTCTAGTAGCCTACTAAATGTTCCTGGAACAACCACACTTTGAATACTGTGGGCAGGAATAGCACATGTGGAATCACATAGCGACTTTAAGGATAGAATCAAATTTAGATCTGGGGTAAAATTATGATTTAACCCTTTGTCAGCTAATGCACCCCATCAAGTTTAAAATGAACATATCTTTATTGTGGGACCTCCTTACATGTAATTAAACGTTAATGGCTTACCTTTATTTTGATACCAAGCACATCATTGTCCAACTGGGCAAATGGGTATAATCCTTCTTCAAAGTGCACATGTTAAATTTCCAAGGGTTTCAAATAATTATTGATTTAGACCTATATATTTTTTTTAGCCAATAGTAATATTATCAAACTGTGCATCTCTGTGTGTATAATACATTCGTTTCCAGAATTATCTTTACAGTATCTTGCTTATTACCTGCTGCAGTACAGTATTAAAAAAATACCGTCTTCAGAGTTGAACAAAAGGCGTGTCTTCCAAATACTCTACAGGTTAGCACACACAGTTCCTGTTGACTTGCAGGGGTGGTGGGATGGATGTAGAAAAGGTATTGCTTCTAGAATTATTGATTTAGCACTACAGAGTCATTTTTTAGCTCTATTCTCAATTTTCAATCTTAGAATGAGTGTCTGTGTGTATAATACATTTGTTTCCAGCACTGTATTTGATTACAGCATTCTTTACAGTACCCTGCTTTTTACTGTACCACCTACAGTATATTATTGAAAAAGATTTTAAAAAATACATCTTTCATATAGTAGGCCACCACTATACAGCCCCTGTTGACTTGTAGAATTGATGCCTGAGAGAGACAATAAAGGAGTAAATGTGCCCCCTTCTACAAGACAACGGTGCAATTTGGATTGGCTTTTTTTTTGAGGATTGTTGTCGTTCTATATTTTTTCTATATGCAAGTGTGACAGAGATTGAATGGTTCTTGGTGTTAGATCTCCCTCCCGACCTGTGAGGACGCTGTGTAAAGGGAACAGAGTACCCTGGACTAAATGGCATGATAGTTTATAAACCTGAGTGTTTTGTTTGTTTGTACTGTCTTGTTAAAACCTGTTTGTTGTTTAGACAGCACCAAACTGGACATCACCACTTATTTCATGAAGAACTGTATTGCACCACGAGCACTAATTCACTCGCTAAAGGACTTGTGTATGTGTTTTGTGTTACGTGTGGGTGTATAAAGAACAGGACTTTTTGGTTGCAGGTCAAACCTGGGGATTATAAGTAAAGTAATACACGCTGCTGTGTTACTTTCTATCATTATTGTTTACTGTTTGTTTTGCCATCAGGCTTTGGCAAAACAAAGATCATTACACCTGAATCTTGTTGTCTGTCTGTTTCTCCTGCACTGCTGCATTGCTTTCACCTGCACTTACTTACCCACTTGGTCACATGTGATTGTCAGAACTGGGATGGACTATGCAACGTTGTCAGTGCTGCTGGAGCAGCTGGACAGCAGAAAGGAGGCCAAGGAAAGACGGAGAGAGGAGCAGTACACGGCACTGATCGAGAGGGTCGGGCTGGTGATACCGCCCACGGCACCAACAGGACCCATAATGACGGTCCCAAAAGAGATGACGCACAAGATGACGGCAGAGGCTTACCTGGTTGCATTTGAGAGGCTGGCTACCACCGCGTCATGGCCCAAAGAGTTCTGGGAAAGCCAAATGGGACCCTGCCTGATTGGGGAGGCACAAGCAGCCTACCAGGCCATGGCGGACGACGAGGTCGCTCAGTACGACCTGGTGAAGCTAGCCATTCTGCGCCGTCTCAACATTACAGAGGAAACCCACCGTTTAGGGCTCCGGGAATACAAGAGGTCCCCGGATACACGCCCCAGGGTCGTCGCATAAAAACTGTGTGATCATATGGTGCACTGGCTCAACCCCGTCCAGAAAACAAGCCTGCAGATGGGAGAGGCAATTGTGGTTGAGCAGTTTTGCCATGTGGTCGGCACCGATGCCCAAGCATGGATACGGTGCCACAAACCCGACACCCTGGAAAAGGCAGTGAAACTCGCCGAGGACTTCGAGGACTCCCTGGTTTCTGCCCAGACCGGCCTACTCACCGCTCCTGTCCAACGGAGTAACTGAATACCACCTCCTCTGCTCCACCAAAACTGCGACCGGGTCCACGACCTCCTAGACCGCCGGCCCCAATGGGTAACCTAGCCTCCTCCTGGGGTAGAGATGCTGCCCCTGCCCCGTTGCCATACCAGCAACGGGACAGATATCTAACCGCTGTTCCCTCCTTCCTTCTACCTGTTTTAGATGCCACCAGCTGGGACATCAGGCCAGTTCATGCCCATCTGCGATGGAGTGTGACGTGGCATCATGCAATCTGGCATCAGAAGCAGGTAAGCAAGGGGAAAATGGTCGGGAGGGGCCTTGTATTGTTAATGTAATTTTGGGAAATCTGAAAACCCATACATTAGTGGACACAGGGTGTGGCCAGACCTTAATTAGGACATCTCTCTTGGGCGGTGTGGTGTGACAGCCACAAGGTCAGGTGGCTATCTCCTGTATCCATGGAGACACAGCAACATACCCCACAGTCAAAGCATACTTATCGGTAGGACCGATAAAACGTCACCTAGTAGTTGGGGTGGCGGAAAGACTACCACACCCAGTAATTCTGGGTCAAGACTGGCCAAACTATAAAGAATTGGTGAAATTAATGGCAGTCCTGACCGTACATGTAAACGTGGCAGAAAATAACGAAAGGGAAATAATTGGTAATGTTTTTCCCTTTCAAACTGAAATGTTTTCCTTTTCTGTCCAAGAAAAACAAATAAAGAGAGACAGATAAGGAAATGGGAGGGAGCATTAATGACACAAGGCAGGGGTCTGGTGGGAGCCGGCTACAATGGTGACAAACGGCAGTCAAAGGGGGTCGGAACACAGTGTGACCGAGATGGTTAGGGGGAGGTTACTGGGCCATCTAGGGCAGATGCTACTCCCGACCCTCTCAATATACCGGACATGTGGCACTCAAGCGTGGACATAGTGTGGGGCCAAAACAACAACCCCTCACGGGTGCACACTTGGGGACAGGTCCGTTCTATTGAAGGTAAGGATGTTGATGGTGCTGGGGCACTAGTATATCCACACTTCAGTATCAAAGGGAAATTACTGTATACGGTAAATCTAGCCACGGGCATAGGACAGCCTGCAACACAATTATTGGTTCCCCCGTCTTGTCAGTCATGAGGCTGGCATCTGATATCCCTTTTGCGGGGCACCTTGAAGATGACAAAACAAGGGAATGAATATTGGCTCGATTTTATTGGGTAGGACTTCATAGTGATGTCTTGAAATATATAGTCACATGCCCAGACTGCCAGCGTGTAGCGCCGGGTCGAGTGCGCCCTGCCCACTTGGTCCCACTGCCGATTATTTCCACCCCCTTTGAACACATTGCAATGGACATAGTCGGCCCTTTGCTACCTTCTGATTCCGGGTATACGCATATATTAGTGGTGGTAGATTACGCAATACAATACCTGGAAGCAGTTCCATTGATGTCCACTAGTGCCGCTGCGATAGCCAAAGAATTAGTGCAGATTATGGCTAGAGTAGGGATCCCCAAGGAAATCGTGACTGATCACGGAACTAACTTACTGTCTAATACGTACAGTAAGTTTATAAAATATTAAAAATACGTCCTATCAGGACATCTGTTTATCATCCACAGACAGATGGTTTGGTGGAACATTTCAATTAGACCCTAAAGCAGATGCTGACCCTAAAGCAGATTGTGACTCAAGAGCAAAAATATTGGGCATCACTTCTCCATTACCTTCTTTTTGCAGTGAGAGAGGTGCCGCAGAGTTCGACAATCTATTGAGAGAGGGGTGGGAGGAGCACAAAGGCTCATCCAAAAATGCAGTGCAGCATGTGCTCCTACTGAGAGATCGCTTGGATCATTTGGCCCAGGACAATCTCAAATCGGCTCAGCACCGGCAACAGCAACATTACAACAAAAATGCACTAATTCATACCTTTCTACCAGGAGACAAAGTAATGCAGCTGCTTCCCTCCTCAAATTGAAACTATGTGCTAAATGGCAGGGGCCATATGAAGTGTGGGCTATAGGAAAGGTGAATTATGAAATTAGACAGCCCGATCGCCGTAATTAAAGAAAAATTTATCACATAAATTTATTAAAGCCCTGGCAGGCAAGGGGTGGCTTATTTATAGCCCCGGGCAAAGTAGAGGATGATTTAGGCCCCGGGCATTCATTTGATCTCGTCACTGACCATGCCCCAGTCAAATGGTTAAGCACAATGAAGGACAGCAATGTCAGGAAAACTCGGTGATATCTGGCATTCCAGCCCTTCATGTACCACATGGTACACCGTGCGGGGAAAGACCACCAAAATGTGGATTATTTTTCCCGGGAGGGGGGTGTAATGGGAAAGGTAGATTTAGCCGAGTGTTCCTTTGGCTCCACTCTGAGCGGTGGGATATGTGACAGAGATCGAATGATTCTTGGTGTTAGATCTCCCCCCTACCTGCGAGGGCACTGTGTAAAGGGAACAGAGTACCCTAGACTAAATGGCATGACAGTTTATTCCCAGGGTTAGGTGGAAGTCGGCCATCTAGAAAGGGGACTGAGCTACGGTACACTAAATCATCAACCCAGAAGGTTAACAGTGTGACATCTGCGGATTGGAAGAGCGGGTGCGCTCGTTAACCAAGGGATCATGGTTGACGGTATATAAAGGGGACATAGTGAGGTGATCTGTTCCTTGCTATGGTTACGCTGAAACCGGAAGGACCTGTACTGTTGTGATAGAGAAACATGAGTGTTTTATTTGTTTGTCTGTCTGTCTAAAAAGATTGTTCATTGCTCACCGGACTAGACGGCTAACACGATCCGGAGCTGTCGCCCACGGCCAGCACTAAAACCAGACTACACTGCACTACGAACTCACCATTGTTGCACGTAGTAAATTGTACCTCACCACAAGCACTACAGCACTAATTTTGGACTTGTGACCATGTTTTGTGTCTAATTGTGTTTGGTACTGTGCTTATTATTTACGGAACTGCAACCCTTTATCATTACTGTGCAGTACACATTGCTGTGTACTGCAAGCTCCTTATTATTTACTAGTTGGTCATCAGACCGTTGGATTATAAATAAACAAACCATTTCACCCGTACTTTGTTGTCTGTTTGTTTCATTGGATTACTGCACCTGCAGTTCACCTGCTCTACACCTGCGCACTAATTACCACTTTGCCACATGGTATTATTTATTTTAGATGCACAATGCATGTGTGATGGGCTGTGGCAATGTGCCACGCCCCTGTGTACATTTGTGTGTTATGTGTTGTATGTTGCGTGTGTTAATGTTGGTGTATAGAGATTGGTACACGGGATATAAACGGGTCTGTGTTTCACGTGTGATTTAAATTGTATATTTGTATTTAGGCACGGGATTGCACATCACTGCACGTGCGTTTAAAGTATAGTATGTGAGCACGGGGTTGCACAGAATTAATTCACGTGCTGGGATTCAAGTGAATAATTAATTAGTAATTGAATCCCAGCACAACAGTATATATAGATGCACGTTTCACTCACTCGGGGTTGGGTGTTCGAGAGTGGAGAACGGGAGAGAGAGGAGAAAGAAAAGCAAAATAAAACATAAAGTGTTTGTTCTCACCGTGTTTGTTTGTCTCCGTGCACCGTTTGTTAAGTGTTAGTTTGTTTTGTTTGTCTGTTTATTTTGGCCTCAAGCGCCGTGTCCTGTTTTGTGTTCTGTTTGTTAAACCTTTTTATTTATTTGTTATTAAACGCTGAGTGCAACCATCGCACTCAGTTTCTCTCATCATCACCGTCTGTCTGTGTGTTTCTCTCTCTGGTCTGAGTTCCTCCCTGCAGCCAGCCTGTCACATGGGCAGAAAGAGGTTCAGTTTGAAATTTGACCGCCCTGAGCCAACAGGGAAAGCAGCAGTAATTGCAGGTTCACCTGGTCCTTAAATGTGTTTTTTTTAGAGCTTCTATACTGCAACTTTCTGTCTGATAAATTTTGTAAATGCAGACATGCCATCTAAACAACGTTAAAGGAGAACTTGGGAGTAGGTGTACTAAAGTGTTGCGCCTGTTGCAGTAGTCGCAAACCAGTTGCAAACGAGTTGGAAGTCTTGGGTGAAATGTACTAAAAAAGAGCAATGCTATTTGTGACTTCTTAGGGAATGCTTTGCGGCTGCAGTTTCTGTTTGTGGTTCAAGCGTAGATGAATACATAATTATCGGCATTCCTGCATACATTCGCAAATAGGGGGTGGAGATAGTGCAAATGAGGGTTCTCAAATATTACAATGAGATGTATGAAAGCTCTTCATCAATTGAATCAATTTGTTAAGAACTTTTGAAAGCCTGTTTTAAACAGTCGCAATTGTTGCTGGCATTTCCCAGTCCGCTTTTTCTCATGCATTGCCATTTGTGCTCAATGCATTTTTGAGGCGAACAGCCACATGCCTATTTTTACCTAAAAGCAGGGTGTACTTACAAGCCTTGAAAACAAATTTCTATGACATTTCTGGTTTCCCCAATGTGGAGCAATAGACTGCACACATGTGCCACTAACCTCTCCATTCTGAACATCTGTATAGGAATAGGAAACACACATATTCTATTAATGTGCAGGTGGTTTGTAATTGTGCACAATTTAGCACTGCACCCCTGACTAACTTAAATAAAAATGGATAGTACAGTATACATTCGGTTTATGCAAAATTTGTTGCTGGTCCTTTGAAATTCATATTAATGAGAACTGACTGTCCTCCTGTAAATATCATAACTTGTCAATGCGGCACCATGATCTATTTTGTGTTAAGTGTGTGTAGGCTGCAAATTTAATAATAATAATAATAATAATAATAATAATAATAATAATAATAATAATAATAACATTATTTAGTTTCAATTTTAAATAATATTTTATTCGCATTGTACACCAATGTGTACAATGCAGCAGCATGATTTATTTTGTGTTACAATACTGGTAGCCTACAGACTAAAATAAAAAGAAAGTGCACTTGGTGTTTTTGATTTTACTACTGTACGGTATAGGCGTACTGTACATATTTATATTTTTGTTCATAATGTAATGTGTAGCCTACCCAGCGCAGTGATTTATACATTTAAAATACTTTGAGCACTATAAATGTTTGTGTGTGCGATTTTATTGCATTTTTTTTAAAACCCGACACCTCCTAACAAAAACAATGTTATTTAGATTCTTGCATCCTTGCATGTATAGACGTTATCCTTCGGGCATGCTCTGCTGCAGCAAACGACAACTCAACTCCTGCTATTTATTTTGAACAACGTTGCACGACTCTCGTAAAAGAGATATCGCTAAGACGACGCAACACATATTTAAATTAGCATATTGCGGCTCTTTTTATTAACATATTTTCTCTTTGTACATACGACAAAATGTATACTTTGCTAAGTGTTGCAACAAACTGCGGTATGTTTGCGCTGCGACTGGTCCATCTTAGAACACCTACACCTAAGTGTTTTGCTTGCACACTTTTGGAAACACTCCAGGTTTAAACTGGTTAGTGAGATTCATTTGTAATTAATCAAGAGTCACAAACCCTTCTGCACACATTTTAGCACACTGCCAGATTCATGTCTGTAAGGTTAAGGACAGATCATGTCAGAGCTAGTCACAACTGCCAAGATGCAATGCAGTTTTTTTTAATTGGTGGGAAATAAATTGGGAGAGGTGCACTATGTAAACACTCTGGTCATTTGTAAACAGTGCAGGACTTTTTTCCTGCTTATTTATTTACAAACAGTGATACCACCAATCTATAATGCAGGACCATCATCCCTTACTATACTGTGGTGGAGACTCATATTGCTCATTGCTTGTTTTAAACCACTCCAGGTTTTTTCAGCTTAGTTAAACACAAAGCTTAATATCTTAAATCTCTGGTTAAGCTTAAAAGTAAAAACTGGAACCTATTTTCTATCCCCTTTGTACCTAAATATTACCTACAAGGCTTGGTTTTACATTTTTTGTTGAGTTTGTTTTTTATTATTATTTGGCAAAATCGGTTATTTTCGTGTATTAGACATAAACACCACTCAAAGGCATCATTTTTCAGTTTCTATCATAAATTACATGTACGTTTCACTAATACATATTAGGGCTGTAAGGGTTTAAACGTGTAAATGGTAAACGTGGATTAAAAATATTTTTGTTTAAAATTTGTATTATACGTTTAAACGCAAATTAACAGTAAAATATATTATCCAATTATTTTTGCATATTTTCCGCAAAGATATGTTTCCCTTTCTATGGTTTTCCCCTTTAAGGAAACCTGACCTGTTTTTCCACGTGATCACTCTAAACACGTCTTGCATAAATTAAGGACAGACCAGCTTCCTGCGTTGGTGTGTATCTCCATTGCATTTTTTCAGGTCTTATAGGGCCCTATGGAATCGGTGTTAACGAGAGCATGGACGGAATCACGGAATCAAAAGTATATTAACACGGAATTAAGTGCTGTACGAAAAAAAATTTGGCAGTAGAGCATTGAGCTTGAGATTTACATATTTGAAGGGAAAATGTGAAACTAATGGTCAGTACAGGCAGTGGCGTAACTTTGGTTTCAAAAGTGGGGGAATGGGTGGCGGGGGGACGGTTTCTGTAGTTGGGTTATAAATGAGGCGGGGTATTCTGTAAGGGATAAACAACGAGAAGGGCTGAATCAGTGAAAATAATTCACTGTTCGAGTTTGTTAAATAAATGCAATCATGGAAAATAAATAGAAATCTTTTTAAGGACTTAAACAATTGGACAATGTTGCAGACTATTTTTAACGTCTGTATTGCTCAAAAAATAACACAAAAAGTACCTCACACAGACTGCTATTACAGCAGTCACTGAACAATACGATCCCAATGTTCACACAGAGAAGATTTATGCTAGTGAAACCATGGGCGTAGCAGTAATATAGAATTGATCAAGTTCAAAACTAAAAGTTATGAAACACGCCTATCTGTCTGCTTTGGAGCACCCCACACTGCACTAAAAAAATAAATAAATACAACCCATTTTTAAAGTCGACGAATGCAAACCAAATATGGCAAGCCAAATGATCATTTAAAGATATCTTAAATTGCATTTTAAGATATCTTGAAATATTTAGAGATATCTGTAAAACATTTCCAGATATCTCAAATTGAATTCCAGATATCTTTAATTGTGCAGTTTTTAAGATATCTAAAATTAATTTAAAGATACCTGTAAATCAATTTGAGATATCTAAAAATGAGATAAAGATATCTCAAATTGATGTACAGATATCTTTAAATACTATGGAAACCATATGGATTGTGCTAGCATGGCACGCCAAAATGTCATTTAGAGATATCTTAAAATGAGGGGTTTAAAGATATCTCTAAATCATTTCCAGATATCTAAAAATAGCTTCCTGTTCATTTGAAGATATCCTCAAATGATTTAGAGATATCTTGAAATGAACAGGAAGTTATTTGAAGATATCTTAAAATGTTTTAGAGATATTTCTAAATAAATAGGAAGTTATTTGAAGATATCTTAAAATGATTAACAGATATCTTTAAAAGAACAGGAAGTTATTTTAAGATATCTTCAAATGACTTACAGATATCTTTAAAACCCTCATTTTAAGATATCTCTAAATGACAGTTTGGCGCACCATGCTAGCCAAATCAACATATTATTTAAAGATATCTGTAAATCATTTGAAGATATCTTCAAATAACTTCCTGTTCATTTAAAGATATCTGTAAATCATTTGAAGATATCTTAAAATAACGTCCTGTTCATTTAAAGATATCTGCATATCATGTGTAACAGCGGACTCACTACACGTGATGATAGGAGATGTGATTAATGATCTGGATGACGTTGATGCATGTTCGCTGCTTGATTGACAGGAGACAGAGACTAGAAGGTTGGGATTGACATGCCCCACAGGCACACAGGTTTTATTTACATATAGTACAGGAACCCCAGGTGACGCTACCAGCAATGGTAGCTCATGAGGGACATACGGCCTGGTATACAAAAGGCAAAATAAAAGGTGCCATGAAAACGGCTCGTGCTACTACGACAACAAATGAAGGGAAGAGCCAGATGCGTTGCCAGCTGTGTTTGTTAAAAGGGAATTGGGGATTGGCCAGCTGCAGATCCCTGGCAGGCCAGTGGGTGTATCCCAGTGGAGTATCACTCTAAAAAAGGGAGTCACTGACACTCCCCCAGGCTGATGAGCCACAGCATGATGGTCTTCTGTGTGACAGAAACTGCTAAAAAACATTGTCAATTATCCAGTTACTGAATGTGTGTACAGCCAGGGTCATAATAACTTTCCCACTTGAAGTATACAGAGGATGTGTCAGTTTAGGCTCCTGCAGAGTACTGTACTTTTTTTGTGAGAGCAACGCTAGAGCATCTATGGGCAAATTTTATTTTTCGCTGTGGCATTGCAACTTCAGATCTCCTGTGTTCCTCCATCTGTTATAGCTGTGATTTTCAACTTTCAAAACTAAAATAAAAATAAGGTTTTTGTGTTGCACACTTGCCATTAACAAAATGCCCTGGAAAGTTAATATAAATAAATTAATTAATGAAGGGCTGTAATGTAGCAAAAAGCTCAACAATTAAACAAAAAAGTAAGTCAAAAGGTTACCATACCAAGCTGAAAATAGTTATCTTTGTGAACTCCAGTAAATCAACATTATTTCGCCAGTAAATAGAGTATTCCTCTGTTGCATCTTGCATTCCAGATATAATAGATTTAGTTACGTTGTTTACTGTCAGGAATATTTAATTGTGCAGCAGATTCCCCAGTTAAATCATGAGCTGATAATATCTCTTCAGCTATAGAAGCAGGCACGGCCATTTAAGAGTGCTGTTACCATAATGAAAGTTTTGTACTAAAGCAGGGTGAGCTGTTGCAGGAAACATATTGACCATTTTAAGAATGCACAGAAATACTTGGCAGTGTAATTAGGAAGTGTACTGCTGAGAAAAAAAAAATTAAAAAAAATTAAGGGAATTAAATATTAAATGTACTGCCATTCACTAAATTTATCTCTCAGAGTGTGCTAATGAAAATATCTAAAATATATGACAGTGTGCTTGCTGTGGTGTATTTAATATGGTAAATATAGCAGAACGACGTCACTGCAATTTTAACTTGTTTTTACTGAAAAATAAATCACATCTTATTACAAGACGAGACACCTGTGATGTTGACACGCCAACTTTCTTTGCCACAATAGCCAAAGAAACCACAGGAGACTCCAGCTCCTTCAAGAGTTCAACCTGGTTTACGCAACTCACAGCATAGTCACTTAATCACTGCACTGCACTACGCGAACCTGTCTTGCTCTGAAAAGTGATCTCTGTTCATCATTTGAAAATACTGTATCCCAATTAAATGAAGTGATGTCCCAATTAAACAACATAAGTAGCATTGGGAAGAACCGTCTCCCAGAGATGTGTCCCATATAAGCAGAAATCCCAATGATCAGTTCTCGCGATTAAGTGGTGCCGACTGTATGACCAGTTTTCAGTTGTAATCCAGATGTCGTAAAAATTCAGAAATACCACCATTTTCAAAAAAATGTACTCAACCAAAAAAATAACCCTAAAAAAAACTTGGAAGAGTCATGGATAAGAGACTATTGCATACATATTATATAGAATGTTATTTATATTTACCAACTACCAACTCCTGGTAGAGGTATATTGCAACGGAACACAACTTTCCAACCTGCAGCAGTTTCATTTCACTCATACTTTTTAAGTTGAGAAGAAAGTCTGCAAGCAGTCTTCAAATTTTAATCCACCCAGTTTGCTCTAAACATATTGGCTATGTTGTGCCATATTAATTGTAAAGTGCAGTTTTTTAACCAGAAAACCATTATTCTATTTTTACTGCACATTTTGGAGGGTTATTTTGAAATAGATTAACAATGACCTTTAAAAAAATCCCATAATACCTACTATGTGACACTCTGAAACTCATGTCACAAAATTAAGCAGTGCTTGACTATTTCAATTAAAACACCAAAATATCTACTTGTACCAGTGTACAAAAAATAGATAAGTTGAGCAGATTTAAACTACTTTTTCTTCATTATCTAGTAAACGTCCAAGTGGAGTTATGGGGGTTGTCTGCTGTCCTCTGTTAGGGCTTTGACTGGGGTTCAGTCGGCCTCTGAGTGTTTTTTTTTTTTTTTTTTGCAGAATGCAGCAGAATTCCACATAATGAAGAAATGTGTGTTTTTTTCTATTTATAATTTATATTCATGTAAATGACAACGTGAGTCATCATTCTTTCATTAATGGCAAAAGCTATAAGGCATGTTTTTTAAACCCTAAGGTCTACTGTTGGTGCGGAAAAGTGTGAAGTCATTTTTTGGGGGATGGTTAATGTGGAGATATGGTAATTTTATTATGGTATTTTATCAAGGGTTAAATGGGTGCCCTCTAACAGAAGCCCAGATTAAGTTGGGGGTTGCCTATATAGGCCCAGTGAAGTGCAAAGAGCCCCAACATTCTCTCCCAACACCTAAATATTGTATATATTTGGTGGGGTTGGTCATCGGTGGCTGTACATTGCACAAAGGGGGAGGTATCTGGCAGGTTAAAGAAAAGGGCGTGTAACCAGGAGGTCCCCGATTCAAATCCCAGTTCAGCCACTGACTCATTGTTTAACTCTGAGAAAGTCACTTAACCTCCTTGTTCTCCGTCTTTCGGGTGAGACGTAGTTGTAAGTGTCTCTGCAGCTGATGCATAGTTCACACACCCTAGTCTATGTAAGTTGCCTTGGATAAAGGCATCTACTAAATAAACAAATAATAATATATAAAACCTGTACTGGCGTGTCAACTGCAATACCTCTATCTCTCTCTCACTCTGATCTAAATGATGGTGACAATTAGATTAGTCACCATTTGGATAAATTGAATAGACCTCAGCATTTTAAAAATTATGATTGCGTGTAATTATTGCATGCTAACACGGCATAAAATTCCCAGAACTATTAATAATCTTTATCACAGGTGTTTTTTGTTTTGTTATTTAATACTTTCTAAAAACTGCTATAAGGATATCAGAACCATTTAATCCTAGTGTATGTCACATAATATCATCAGAACAAGAATACAGATTTTCAGAAAGCAGAGAAAGCCACATCTGACTGACTTTAAATTTCATTCACCAGGTGAACACTTGGGTGAGATTAATAGTATTGATGGTTTTCTTTGGATTTAAGAATGTCATTCTTGTTTCTTAAGGATGGTTCATACGGTCAGTGATATGTGTATCTGTGACCTGTGAACAAACTTCCTATAGCTATTGCTGGCATTATTCAACATTTGATGGTCAAATGTTAAGATGTGCTGCAACCCAGCAAGCTTTTGTAAACGTCCAACCTTATAGATCCCATCCTTAAAATAATATATATGGAGCTGAAAGAATTTGAATTTATGGGGGGCAAATTACACACATGTAGTCACAGAACAGTTAATTAATGAGATTTTCCCTTTTGGTTCTCTGTTGGTATAGCGGACTATAACAAGGTATGGGCAGTCTCAAAAGACCTCCCACGACATCTGTCTATCATTGGCAAAAAAGAATGCCTGTACAGTACTGAACCTCATTAAACTAAAGACTTCTTGGGGGCATGGGGCATGCCAAAATGTACTATGGCACTATGGTTTTTTGTTGTCGCTCCAAACAGAGACAACCATTTGGTAACTCTTTATTTAATGTATTCTGAAGGCTGGTATAGGTTTGAATGAGAGAGATTTTCTGTGTGGATGTTTACAGTATGTAACAATGTACAGGGTTTCTGACATCTGCATGTCATGTTCTCCCTACGCTCTATAAGCATGACCGCCCAATGTGACAAACTCTGAATACAAAGTAAGCTGATAATACAGTACCAACGCATAATCTTTCTTACTGACTGTGGCAGGGCAGAAGCCTTGCACAAGGGAATAATGCTTTGTTTGGTTTTGTGTATACTGTTTACGTTTGTATGAATCATTGTCACTTCCCGCCGTGCAACTCGGGCTCAGCAGAGACGCATTGACAGCCAATTGCTTGACATGAGGCTCATCAGGGTTTGGTTGACCGGGAGTCCCTGATTGGCAGGAGGGGCATTTCCTGAGGCGCACCCGACCATCAAGGGAGGTTGTGCTGAACACTTGGCCTCCTCCAAATCGTATTCACACGTCTGTAAAGAGCAGATGTCTACAAGACTAGAAGAAACAGCAATCAATCACTGTGTGTGTTACTCAGGAACTTTGGATCTGGGATAATGGTGTGTAGATCTGGGATCGCCGGAACTGAGATCCCTGGGAATGTGAACCAGGACTTGCTGTTGTTTGTGTTTGGGGGTAAGAGTGAGTTTATGGGATCCGGTTAATGATCCCCAATAAGTATAGAGAGGGGTTCAGTGCAGCTCCTCCTTATAGTGGACATAGAAAACGGCACGAGCTTGGCCACCTTTTACTTTTTTTGTGTTTTGTTTTGGGATATTGTCGACACTGAGTGTTTTCTCCCGCACTAGGGATACCATTGCTGGTACCCTAGTGGTGCCCACATATCACTGCACTGCACTGAATGCATGTAAATAAATCTGTGCGCTGGTGAGACATGTCAACAGCAATTTACTATCTCTGTTCCTTGCCCAGTAAATACCCACAACCCTCTAAAAAAAGTACTCTTTTACACTGACATGCTGCAGTCTATAGACAAACATGAAAGTATATCCTACCTGTAGTGTGCAAGGTATATTTGTATTTGGACTAGTTTAATTTGTAATCATATAATACCTTATTTGAATTCAAAATCATGTAGAACCCACCTTTATTGAAATAATCAGACTGGACTAGTGAATATAAAGGAACAGTTTTATTAGAATTAATTAGTGATCCAAAGCAATCTATAGGAGGTTACAACCGCACTCCTGACAGTTATTTAAGACGAAGGTCAGTCTTAACAGAGGTATCCTTAGTAACACAAATATTTACTTTCGTTAATATTTGATAATCAAAGCATTAATTCAGTCTCATATATATGTTTTGGGATAGAAGGCAATTCTCACTCTTGCGAGATAAAGATGCTATTTGCGTCCAGACAACCTATCGAGAATTATCTATTATCAAGACAGCTAAATTTGGATTCAAGCCTTAAACGCAGAATGATAATTGCCTTGTAAAACCCACATCAATTTGTATAAATCACATTCAACAAACAATTACTATAGTGTTCATTAACTCAAAGCATGAATTGAAAGCAATAATACTTCTCTTACATTCTACCTCAAACATTAATTTAAATTTAAAACATTAATAAAATATGTTAATTTTACTTTAAGGTTGGCTAATTCTCAAGTTCAACAGGATAAAACACTACGTGTTGAATACTTAACAGATTTTCGCTCCTCCTTCAGATGATCCGTGTCTTCAACAAAACAGGCATTCAAAGGTGCTCCTGTAGGTGAAGGGAAAGTTCAGATTCCGGTTTCTGTTTTCCTCACGTTTCATCTCCACTTCAGTGTACGAAAGAAAATGTTTTTGCAAAAATTCATCCAACTCTTTCTCCGGTGATCAATTGGGGCTAAGTTAGAGATTTGATTACAAGTACTTTTAAGATTTTAGACGTCTTATGCTGCAAACTCCTACACCAAGGCAAACACTAGCGTAGTTATCTCGTATCAGATTTTCCGAAAATGGTATCTCTGTTCAAGCCAGTCGCAGGCTGGGTCTTCTGATTGTCAGAGGTCTAAGACTTGTTTGTGTGTCAAGAGCCTTGGGTTTTGTGTCGGGAGCCCTGTTTGAATGTCGCGCTCGTCCTTTTCTACTCCTCTCTTCATCCCTGTGATTGGATAGTTTGTTTATTTTGGGCTGTGCCCAAGTCCACGTGGTGTGTTTCCCATTGGCTGTTCTCGTTCTGAGACGACCCAGTGTTCTCAATTGGTCTGCTGTTTCGACCCTGTTGGCTGGATTTATCAGATGGACTATTTTCTGTCCGAGGTGTCAAAGCACCCAAAACTGTCTGGTTTGTACCCTTTGCAAGATACCGATGGTGCCACAGGATTTATTCAGTGATGGTGTAAATAAATCATGTGTACAGTATTTTAGTTTACGACTCTTTTTAAAAGCATTCTTTGTCAGTGGGGGAGTTTGTGACAAGAAACCAAGTAGACAAAGAGAATGACTTAGGACCCCCCTCTGTATATTACAAGTCTGTTCATTTCATAAACAGAATGATACTATGACCCACTCTGACGCTACACTCTGACGCTACTGAACGCAGTAGGGATTCAAGGAAATGCATGCAAATGGCTTAGAGAGTGGTTAACATGTAGAAAACAGAAAGTACTGATTAGACGACAAACCTCAAAATGGAGCGAGGTAACCAGTGGTTAACCACAGGGATCATTATTAGGTCATCTGCCATTCCTAATCTACATTAATGATTTAGATTCAGGTATAGTAAGCAAACTTGTTAAATTTGCAGATGACACAAAAATAGGAGGAGTGGCAAACACTGTTGCAGCAGCAAAGGTAATTCAAAATGATCTAGACAGCATTCAGATCTGGACAGACACATGGCAAATGACATTTAATAGAGAAAAGTGTAAAGTACTGCACACAGGCAATAAAAATGTGCATTATAAATATCATATGGGAGATACTGAAATTGAAGAAGGAATCTATGAAAAAGACCTAGGAGTTTATGTTGAGTTTATGTGGGGAAGCTATAAAAAAGGCCAACAAGATGCTCGGATATATTGTGAAAAGTGTTGAATTTAAATCAAGGGAAGTAATGTTAAAACTTTACAATGCATTAGTAAGACCTTATCTAGAATATTGTGTTCAGTTCTGGTCACCTTGTTACAAAAAGGATATTGCTACTCTAGAAAGAGTGCAAAGAAGAGCAACCAGAATTATCCCTGGTTTAAAAGGCATGTCGTATGCAGACAGGCTAAAAGAATTGAATCTATTCAGTCTTGAACAAAGAAGACTACACGGTGATCTGATTCAAGCATTCAAAATCCTAAAAGGAATTGACAATGTCGACCCAGGGGACTTTTTTGACCTGAAAAAAGAAACAAGGACCAGGGGTCACAAATGGAGATTAGATAAAGGGGCATTCAGAACAGAAAATAGGAGGCACTTTTTTACACAGAGAATTGTGAGGGTCTGGAACCAACTCCCCAGTAATCTTGTTGAAGTTGACACCCTACGATCCTTCAAGAATTACGTCTCACCCGAAAGACGGAGCACAAGGAGGTTAAGTGACTTACTCAGGGTCACACAATGAGTCAGTGGCTGAGGTGGGATTTGAACCAGGGACCTCCTGGTTACAAGCCCTGTTTTTTAAGCACTGGACCACACAGCCTCCTGTTCTTACATACCTGAGATTTGCCATGGATTTATTTATTTTTTTCAACTTTTTTTAAATCAGCGGCATCAGCATGTGGAAGGTGAATCAAATTAATCCCGAATGACCAAGGCTAATGTCTTTTCTAAATAGAAGACCAACAAAAAACACTACAGTGTTCAGACGAAGAACCATGTCTATGCTATCCAAAGATTGATTAGATTATATATACATTTCTATGCAAATGTTATATGCCCCAAGTTCCATTATTTGAATCATATAGTATACACGAATGATTGAAGCATTTAGATAGAAAAACATATCTGTACATTCCAAGCATTTTTTATTTCTATAAAAATTTCAAGTGCTTGAAACTATGCCCCAAATCCATTATATCAATAATATATACTCTCATGTAAGTGTAGTAGTGGCATATATCCAAAGCATTGTGTATACACAAAAATGAGCTCTCTTAGAAGCAGACTCATTGCTTTATACAATCACTGCTAAATATATAATGTTTTTCATATCCGCCAGTCAGTAAGAGAGTGAACAAAGTGTGTACAGTATACCTGAGGTTCCTTTTTATAGGAACTAGCAGGTAACTAAAAATAAAATATATAATTTTCCTATGTAACACTCTCCATGCCAACGTGTCCCAGAGCATCACACAAATAAAACTATAGAGTTTTATATTCTATTAAATCCAGCTTTAAAAAAAATCAAATTCAAACAAATGTATTTACCATCTAAACTTAAAAAAACTCAACTGTGCTGGTAATCCAGATGTTGGGCTCTATGTACTAATATTACTTACATGGTCGTAAATACTGCGTAAATAGCCTTTGTCCTTTGTAGACTTTTTTTTGTGCGATGTACTAAACAGCTTGTGACAGGTGAGTTAAAATGTATGTTGCTATGTGGGCACGGGGAAGTCGCAATCACTTCACATGCAGCCTGTGCCTGGGCCAGATTGAATGATTAGCAATCAAGTCCAGGCACAGCTGCTTAAGAGTCACGGTTTTCTCACTGGGGGTTAGTGTGTTCAGAGGCGGAACGAGAAACGTGAGTCGTGAGATAAAAATAAGAAAACAACTGCTACCCGTGCTGGTTTACACCAGCACAACACTTGTTTTGTTCCATGTCTGTTTTGTCTGTCTGTTTTGGCCACCATGTTCAGTGCTTTTATTTTTCATTAAACGTGTGCATCAGCGTTTTCATACCCCAGTCCTGTGTGTCTCCTTTCTGGTCCGACATCACCCACAAGCCATCTTGTTCACACAGTTATTTTTCATGAATAACTACCGTAATATCACCACAAGTTTACCAACAGCAAAAATTACTGCTCATTATACAGACGAGATCGGAATTTGCATCTCATTATAAATAGATTTGCAATGGCGTAAGTCAAGATTTAGAACTTCTTTCTGGCATAGATAAATGATTCGTATGGTGAACATAAAAGAAGTAGTAGGCAAATATAATAGGATCGAGCTATGACTTCTGCAGACTCCAACACTGATGCAACTATGGCACCGGCCAAAAAGAAAAGGAAAATAAATTTCCACAAAGACGAAATTGACCTGTTAGTGAAATAACACTTTGCAGGGCCAAAAAACATTAAGAAATGAAACATGGAAAGAAATAACTAACAAAATTAATTCACTGGGACACTGTAAGTGACAGACTTTACATAAAAAAAATGCCTTGACCTTAGGAGGATTACAAAAAAGAAAGCAGCAGAAAATAAAAAAAACGCTGGACAAACTGAATGTGAGATGTTAAACATAGCGCAAACCCTGGGCACAGCGAAAACAAACCAAAACGTAGATCTAAAAAACAGAAAGCATAAATAAAACTAAGCTTGTTTCTATATATAGAAGTTTACCATGGTAAATTTGCACGGTAATTCTCTAGTTTACCATGTTTGTACTTGTCTGTGCTAACCATGCTTCCCTATGCTTTCAGTGCTTTAATTTAAGAATATCGCAGAAAACTTTTGTTTGAGTCTATGTATATTTTAGTTGTGTAAAAGAAAAAAGTACAGTACATACAGAAAGCTATGCACGTAAATACTTTGTCGTATTTCAGTTGTCTATGCACTACGTAATTCATTACTGAGAAGAAAATATTTCAGTTTGTGTTTAAAGAACTCTGTAATGATTTGTTTCTGTGTTTCCCTTCCATTAATGTGAAGTTTAAAATGAAGCACTTTCAAATGTAAAAGAAACCTAAACAAAATGCATTTATTGCCATTGCTATTTAATGTAGACTATTATTAAAAAAATATATAATTGGTTTCTTTTATATTTTAATCTATGCCAGTGAGAGGCATGTATAAAATAACAGGCACAAACCGAAGTCGTAAATCAGGAAAAAATAATAATACATCAAGGGTAAGCGTGAAACTTTGATATTATAATGAGATTCATACATTTGCATATGAAAGTAGTTTGAAATGAACAGTCATAACTAAACTACCACAGCAGGGATGAAACTAAGTTACGGGAGTGAAAATGACTTTAATACATCGCGGATAGGTCTACGAAATCACAAAAACCTACGAAAAGTCAAGACATGAAAGAAAAATTAAAGACACATAGAGCCTGTTGAATGGAAATTATTTTATATACATAAGGTGACCAGAAGTCCTTAAACTGGGACAGTATGGAAATATTGAATAACTTCCAAGCTACAGGCAGGCTGGGGTTTATATGTTTGAAATATAATATCATATTGAAAGTAAATGCAGACTCATGGTGATATTCAGAGTGGAATCTTTTACTTTCAAAACCTTTTTTTGTGAATAAATTATCTTATTGTCTTTGTAATTTAATTTCTACACAACAAGTATAGTTATTACATTACACATTAACAATTCAATAATATCAAATTCTGAGATTCTATTTTATTGCTGATCACTGCTGCAAATCTAGTCCCTTTTTCCTGCCTAAGAAACTACATATTCTCTCTTTGATTTCCACTTTCCATCTCGCCCTATCTCTATCTCTATGCTATCCTCTAGTGTCCAGTCTGCAAACCAGGCCCTTCCTGTATGAAAACATTACATATCTTAATATTTTTATTTATTAAATGGTTACTTCATATAATCCTATTTTTTTTCAAAATATTTAATTTCTTACCATTTAATATGACATAGTATTTGTTCTGTATATATATATATATATATTTATTGCAGTTTCTGCTTGGATCATTAGTGTGCCGTGATTAATAGATACTAGGAATTTTTTCAGCCACTTTACGACTATTAAATGTGATGCGATGTGTTAAATATGCTATCTTTTGACTGTGTGCAATAAATCACTAATCAGCTTTTGTGAGTTTTGTTTTGAAGCTGTCCTGATTGCAGAAACATGAATTTCCTTCTAAAGTAGTTATTAAGTCTGGTAAATAGTAATCCATCTAGGCAAACCCTTTAAGTTATTCCAAATAGCTTTATTTCCAAATCCCCCCTTTATCATGCTGTAAGCTGACAGGTATCACTTAAAAGGGAAAGGAACCTGTTAAAAATGTGCTAATTGGTTAATGAAATTTCCTCTAAATCTTTTGAATTCATTTGTTTAGGTTCTCTCATTAACATTGTGTTTGAAGTTCTGGAAACTTTGTGTTTGAATAATTATTGGAAAAAATATTTGTCAGCAGATAATTCTCCCATAGGATAAAGTAAGAACGAGCAAGCTTAATAACAAAACGTATTTGTGTACAAAACAATTATACATCACATACACTCTGTTTACAATAGTAACATAATACATTATTACAATTACCCAAAAGAAGCATTGTTACATTGTTATGATACATTAATTCAGTCTTAATAAAAAAATGTCACTCCAGTGATTTTAGTAAAAAAGAAACCTGTGTTGTGTTGCAAAAAAAAAAACTAAAACAAAAAAAAGGCTGATTCAATGATGAACTTGCTGAGGCCTGACATGTAATGCACCATTTGTTGTTACCAGAACTACAGATATACAGCAACCATTCTGTGATGCATATAAATAAATAATAAAACCGTCACTCCATTTTGACAGTGGAACAAACATAAAAACCCTGTCTAGCAGTGCCCTCTTCTTTATTTGGCCAGTGAAAAGAACTTTATTGTTTCTCTATTTGCATGTGGAGAAACATCTATACTTGACTATTTGTTGTGAAGGCAGATATTTCTAGAAATAGAAACAAGCTTATCGTTGCAGTCATAATCAAGTGAATCATCAGACCCACTTTCGAGCGGATGTCCTCTAGGCTGCCCTCAACGACCTCCAAACCACACTCAGGAGTCGTAGGAAGCTCCTCATCACAGGCAAGATCTTCTAAGAAACTAGATTATGCTCATAATTGTATAAATGAAAGCGGTAGAAAGAAATGCCTCTGCTATCTTTAATGAGATTTAATGAAAATGTCACAGTCTTCTCTGTCATAAACAAGTAATTTATGATAAAATGTTGGTCACAAGATTTGACAGTATACTGAGTGGGATATAGTTGAAATATATTGTGTTGTCTGAACACAGGTTTTGAACGGAACAGGAAGCACAGCCATTAACTTACAGTAAAGAAGTTCAGCGACATTTCCAATTCTCCATTTTCAAATCTCAGTTTCTATTCATAATTAGGTACAGTCAGTGCTGAAAAGAGCTAGGCTGTGTCATAGGGCAATTGTCCAATTGGCTATAGACTGACAGGTAACAGCTCAAACTATTTTTGGTCATGTATTAGCAAATTATTATGCAAGTTTCAGCCTAAGGCTTAATAATATTGACTGCACTCCTAATTTGTAATTAAACTGTGTCGCTAGAAAAATGGTTTTACCTATGCCCTATTCTCTTAATAAAAAAAGGTTTATTGCTATATAGAAATAAAATACATTAGCCAGAATGTTTTATTATAAGCCCTGAAGATGTCTGTAGCAGTTTTTGCCTCACTGAATGGAGTTTAAAATAAGAATGACTTAAAATATTAAGCACCAGCATTAGCAGAAGATTATTATGTGCTGCACTGATTAATAGATTTCTATAAAAACAGACATAGTCAAATTTTAAATGTATATGGGAGGGACACGGGATGTCATATAAAATAGTTCCTTTTATGTAAATGTATGCCATATTGTAACATAATTTACAGATACTATAGTACCCCTGTCATAGTGATGCATGAGAACACAGGGCAGGAGGTCTAGAAACCTTTTATTTGATATATTGTACTTAACACTGCCCTCATTTTCAGAGCAGCCCTATTGAAGCTTAATGGATGTTATCCTAGTATAGATTACATCAATTTATTCAGCTTAGCTCCATGGATCTATACAATTATGTCAGAAACATTATTACACACAATTGATATTGTGCAGCATGTGCACTGAGGTATGGAAAATGAAAATTACAAAAAGGATGAGAGATAACAGGTCTTTCCTAACGGTAAAACTTAAATGACTGAACACATTAATGCATGTGACCTGAAGTTGTGCACAGCTGGCTTACTTATTTGAAAAGTTGCCCATGATAAATGTGCATGGCAATTTGGTTTATCTCTTGAATGCTATAAAGGTTGGTTTGTTTTAATAAAGTTCAAATGTAGCCCAAAATACATAATGTATTTTGGGCTAGATTTGAACTTATCAATACATGATAATTAACAAATAACAAGATTACAACTAGTTTAAGACGTCAAAAATAAATGAGGTTCCCTACAAATATTTTATTCTTTATTTGACATAACACTATTGAACAGGCATGCATACAGTTGTTCTATCATCCAACTTAATATGAAATACACGTGTGCTTGTTTTTTTTCACTGTTAGCTTTTTGGTTTCAACTACTGGAAAAATGACAGGAAACATAATAAATAACCTTGTAATGCCTGTGTCAAACTTCACAATCCTAACCCATAAACATGTCAATTAGACTAATAATTACACTCAAGTAGGGAATAGAAGCTCCTCTGCTAATACTCTCCATTGCAAAATAAGCAATTAATCTTACACCAGATCTCTATCTACTGTGCATTCAAAATATGAATTATGATTCTTTCACAGTTCACTAAAGAAAGAACCAGTCATACATATAATTTGCTTGTGTACACTATCTGTACCCGCTCTCAAACGCAGTACTAAATAATCAAAGACTGACTGTAAACATTGCAAGTATAACTGATATCTGCACCTCTGTCTTAAATGGATTTTCTAAGTATTATTATTAGTCTTGCTACTTTTCGATTTTAATTGGTAAAGCTTGTTAAACCTTGAATTCCCAAAAAATATGAGTTTGACTGAAATAAATTTACATAGAATAAATGTTGGTTGGGGCGGGCTCAAACTCTGAATAATAAGTGCAATAATAATGTTTTGTTCTGTGCATATTATTTTTACTCGAAAATGTATGGAAAAGTCTGTGCAATAAACTTTGTTATGCTGCATTTCCTATGGTTTATTTGAGACCATTTTTTAATTTGTGTAGGATCTTTATCTTTACAAGGTATAGCTCTGCTGTGACCAAACGTTATTTCAATAAGAATGTTGATAACCATGGATTTCACCCATTCTCTGCTTGAATAGAAAAATAAAGATAAAAAACAGTAAATTCTTTCTAGAATAAACGTCGATATTAATCGGCGATTTAGCAAAAAAAAAATAATAATCAAGCCTAATTATTATTATTATTATTATTATTATTTCGCTATTATTTATTTGGCTGACGCCAGGTGTTACAGGGCAGTACAGGGTTACAATGCAAAATCAATATTTAAATACAGTATAGTTTACAGCAAGAGAAAATAATTCTACTAAAATGCAACAAGTTAGGATTACAACAAGTTATATCTACAATGACATAATAGTAGTGCAATAGTGCAAGGATAGTGCATCAGCTGAGGATCCGGTAACGTGGTGCTTAGGTCATGTGAATACAGTTCATAGTAGCAGGGGTAGATCAAGAGATCTACAAGTGCAGTCTAAACAGGTGAGTCGAGGAGGCAGCGGAAGGCAGTGGGAGATGGTCCAGAAGTCTTCCGGTAGCTGGTTCCACCACAGAGGGGCTAGGGAAGAGAAGGAGCCGGCATGGGAGGATGGAGAGTGGAGGGAAGGCATGAACAGTAGGCCAGTAGAGGAGGAGCGGAGCGGGCAAGAGGGTCTGTAGGGAGACGAAAGGGATTGGAGGTAGGAGGGGGCAGTGTGGTGAAGAGAAGGGTAGGCAAGAACAAGGGTCTTGAATCGAATGTGAGCAGCGATAGATAGCCAAAGCATAGCTAAAATAGGGAGACCAGCAAGGAGAGTTACAGTAGTCCAATCTGGAGTCTACAAGTGCTTGGACCAGGAGTTGGGTGTAACAAGTACTGAGAAAAGGACGGATTGGTAGATGTTGCTAAGAAAGAAGTGGCAAGTGCATGTCAGAAGAGATTTGTTGAGAGAAGGAGAGGGAGGGATTAAGAGCAATACCTAGGTTTTTAGCAGAAGGTGGAGAAAGAGGGATATAGTCAAGGGAGACTGAGATGGAGAGGTCAGAGGATGAAGAGGAAAAGTAGAGGTCAGATTCAGAGAGGTTGAGTTTAAGGTGGTGTGAATGCATCTAAGTTGAGATAGCTGAGAGGTATTCTGAGATGCGGTAGGAGAAGCCAAGAGAGGAGACGAGAGTGCCTAGCCAGCGGGTGTAGAGAACAGGAGGGGTCCCAGGACAGATCCTTGAGGTATATCTGTAGAGAGGGGGTGAGGAGAAGAGAGAGAGCCATGCCAGGAAGCCTGGAAGGAACTGTTAGAGACAGGAGGAAAATAAGGCAAGAGCAGTGGTTACAAGCCCATTTCTTTAATCACTGGACCACACAGCCTCCTATATTGAGAAAGGTGAGCCGAGCTGAGAGATGTCACGCATAATGAACGTGGTGAGTCAATTGAAATTAAATCGCACAGACTGCAAAAATTGAACTAAGCATTAATTTTAATAAAATATTTTTTTACCATGGATTTTTTTTTTATTGTGGAGAAGTACTGAAAATGCGTGCGTGTGTGTGGTGGTGGTGGGGGATACAATTCCCTATACAAGTGCAATATTTCTACAGCAAATACAGAACCGGTGTTCAAACTGTAAACAACTTATCAGTGTAACTTCCGTTTCTGCCTCTCCCTTTTGATACAGCATCTGAACTGAAGAAAAGCTGCACTGGCACTTTATAACACAGACATCTTATTCAGCATTGGTTTTATAACTAAATAAATATTAGGTCTATTACGTGGTTATCTTTCCTAATGTATTTACTTTTTTGCTGCGAGAGGAGCTGCAGCTTTCTCCGGGAGACAAGACGCTTCAGCCCGCTCTGGCAGCCGAACCTGGAGCGAGCCCATTCCCTCTTCCCCTCTCACAACCTGCGTGGAGCCCTCACGGTACGGGTGTGCTAGTGTAAACGTGGTAATAGTAAAAAGTGTTAAATTTAAATCAAGGGAAGTAATGTTAAAACTTTACAATGCATTAGTAAGACCTCATCTAGAGTATTGTGTTCAGTTCTGGTCACCTCGCTACAAAAAGGATATTGCTGCTCTATAAAGAGTGCAAAGAAGAGCGACCAGAATTATTCCTGGTTTAAAAGGCATGTAATATGCAGACAGACCAAAATATTGAATCTATTCAGTCTTGAACAAAGAAGACTACGCGGCAATCTGATTCAAGCATTCAAAATTCTAAAAGGAATTGACAATGTCGACCCAGGGGCCTTTTTTGACCTGAAAAAAGAAACAAGGACCAGGGGTCACAAATGGAGATTGGATAAAGGGGCATTCAGAACAGAAAATAGGGCTCACTTTTTTACACAGAGAATTGTGAGGGTCTGGAACCAACTCCCCAGTTATGTTGTTGAAGCTGACATCCTAGGATCCTTCAAGAAGCTGCTTGATGAGATTCTGGAATCAATAAGCTACTTACTAACAACCAAACGAGCAAGGTGGGCCGAATGGCCTCCTTTTGTTTGTAACCTTTCTTATGTTCTTATGTTCTAGTGCACCACAGACATCTGGGTGCTCACTACTGTACAGATCGGCTATTCCCTGCAATTCAGGCACGGTCCCCCTCTCTTTTGGGGCGTGACTATAACATTAGTCATGAACCTGCGAGAAGCGGTAGTATTGTCTCAGGAGGTGACAGTCCTGCTACAAAGCGGGCTATTTGCACGGTACACTCTCTCTACTTGAAGGAAGGGTTCTACTCCAGGTACCTCCTAGTGCCCAAGTGCAACAGACAGGTCAGCCTGTATCTGAGTCGATGGAGGTTCAAGATGTTTACTATGCAACAGCTGTTGCAGTCAATCAGGCCAGGTGACTGGTTCACCACGATGGACTTAAAAGACACTTATTTTCACATCCACATAAGAACAGGGCACAGGAGGTGGTTCGCTTTCCAAGGAACAGCATACGAGTTCTGTGTACTGCCATTTGGCCTCTCTCTAGCTCCCTGTGCCTTTTCAAAGTGCATGGAAGCTATCCTGGCCCCACTGAGACTCAAAGGCATCAGAGTGGTCAATTAACTGGACGACTGGCTCATTTGTGCTCCGTCTCCAGTGCATGTAGAGGTAATCACAGGGAGGTAATCACAGACGTGGGCGCTGTGTGGAATGGCAGGGGGGCACAGGGGAACCCCCTTGGCAGGGTCTCCATATACATATTTTGGAGCTGCAGGCAGTTTATCTGGCCTTGCAGAATTTTTTGACAAGGGAGACACGTGCTTGTCCAGACGGACAACACTACCGTGGTGGCTTATATAAACCACCAGGGCGGCCTCAGGTCATCCAGTCTCCATCGCGTAGCCCGCAAGCTTTGCTCTGGGCACACGATCACCTTCTCACTCTTGGCAGTACACCTGCCCGGAGTGATAAACTGGGCGGCGGACCTCCTCTCAAGGGGAGTTCCCAGCACTTCAGAATGGAGGCTTCACCCCTAGGTGGTGAGCCTCATTTGGGAGTGGTTTGGGAGAGCAGCGATAGATATCATTGCTTTCCAGGAATCGACCCACTGTCCCCTCTGGTTCTCCATAACAGAAGCCGGGGGCCTGCTGCGAATAGATGCCTTGGCACACCAGTGGCTGCAGCGACTGTTATATGCCTTCCCACCGCTCGCCCTGCTCCCGCTTTGTCTGGAGAAAGTCACACAGGACTGGGCCAGGGTGCCCCTTACTGGCCCAGGAGACTGTGGTTTTCAGATCTGATGTAACTCCTGAGCTGCCAGCCGTGGAGCTTGCCAAAACGCCGCAAACTGCTCAGTCAGGCACGGGGAACATTGTGACACACCGACCCATCAAGCCTACAGCTCTGGGTCTGGCCCCTGAGGTCTGTAAAGGTCTATCTGGCAGCTATCTCAGCTTGCCAAGTTAAAATGGATTCAGTCTTCCCAGGAGCTCACTTCCTGGAGCTCGGTTGCTTCGGCCACCTATGAAGGATATTGTTCCTCACTGGAGGCTTAATTTTTATCGCTCAAAGCGGCTTTCTTGTTTGAAATCACATCCGCTAAGCGGGTGAGTAAGATGCAAGCATTTTAGGTTGCGAAAGTCTGCTTAAACTTTTTGTAGAAGTCAGGACATAGGTTACGCTTTGTACCAATCCTGCTTTTTTTGCTGAAAATGATCTCGGCATTCCACATCAACCAGTCTGTGGAATTGTAGGCTTTCCATCCACCTCCTTTCTAGTCTGACAGCGAACGACAGCTCCATACACTCTGCCCTGTGCGAGCACTAGCATATTATGTGGACAGAACACACAGTTGGAGGCAGTCTGAACAGTTTTTTGTCTGTTTTAGGGCAAAGTCCCATGGTAAAGCCCTGCCTAAGCAGAGGCTGTCTAAATGGACAACAGACACAGTCAAAACTGCCTATGAGCCGAGCCAACTTGCCCCCTCCAGAAAAGCTCACTGCTCATTCCACCAGAAGCATGGCAACTTCGTGGGCTTTGTTCCAGGGTGCATCTGTCACAGATATTTGTTATGAAGCGGTGTGGGCTACTCCCCATACAGTACCATTACAAGGCTCTATAGACTAAATGTCATACAGCCACAAAACCCTGGCTTTGGAATGAGAGTGTTAAGGGTGGCTTCAGGGTCAACCCTTACAACATAAACATATAGGTGAGTTTTCCCTCAATTTTTTAACACTGGCTATTTGTTACTGCGATTCCTAATTGGTAACGCGCAAGGTAGACTTTGGCTTAGACCTGTGGCATTCCAGTCGTTCTGCAATATTGCCTTGTGACAGCTTTGGTGCATGATTGTATCACAGGCTCTGACAAACAGCTTTGATATATTGTTCAGGATCTGGGTCTTTGGGAGATAAATGCCCATTAGGTAATGGTTACATTTCTATTTCAAGGAACCAGGGTTATAACACAAGTGTGAGTCGGCTACTCTGTTTTAAAAGCAAGGTGCTAATTTTCTTTGTTAGGCGGCTTCCATGTGGTACAAAAAGGACTATATAACTCATCTAATAAACAGACCCATTCCAAAATGTTTAGTACTGTGGTTGTCTAGCTTATTGTTAATCACACATTGTTTTAAGAAGCAATACATTAATTTTCATGTATTCAATTTAATTAATTGTCATGCCAGTACCCCTTATTATTTCACTATCTGACTTTACACTTAAAAAAGGGAAATGTGGCAAGCAGTAAATTAGCAAAGGATCTTTACAGTAAGTAGAGTTCAATTTACTGTCAACTTGGTCTAACTTTCAATTTGTAAGTTATTGAAGTAGAAAATAATTAGACAACAATCTATTCCAACATGGTAAAAGCTTCTAGAAGACTTCAACATATTTCTTAAATCACATTAAAATCCCTAGTGCACTACATTTTTTTCAGCACTCACTTGGCTAAATAGTGTAAGTTGGTATAAAGAAGTGAATAGGCTATTATGCTGTTCTCTGACAAATAATAAATAAGGATTACAGATTTTGTTTCGTCTTTCTAAACGCTCAAGATAACAAACATACAAATATGGGAATGTAAGTATTGAAAAACTGGATCTGAAGTTCAATTTAATTATAAAATTCTGCTCTCTGGGATAAGTCCCTTGAGATGAAATATCAGATTTGTTGTGTGGGGAGCCCAAGGAAAAAAAAAAGGCTTCAATTTTCACACATATAAAATTCAAATCACAAAGATTGCATTAATAATAAAGGCACATTTTACATAGTCTTATAGATTAGACCTATAAATATTATATATGTTTTCACATATTTTTTTGCATCAAGACAGCAGACAGTAGATGCCTACAACTGACACATTTGGGAAAACTAAGATTGGAAGTGCCTAAGCTAGTATAAGTTGACATATCAGAATCCAATGTTTTGACATTTCTTTATGGTAGGGCAGGCATATCAAAGGCACGTTTTAAGAGGTTACTCGGAATGAGAATCTACCACAGGAACCTTAAAAAGCTTGTATCATTGTTTAAATTTAGTAGTGTTACAGTCATTCATTTTTTCACTATGAACAATATTACCTATTATTCAGGATGGCAGAGTATATGGAAGCACTGCTACCAATCTTCGAGGAGATTAGAGTTACCTAAACCTGTCACATGAACAGCACTGACATGTATTTCAGGTGAACCAGGAAGATAAGAAAACAGCAGGAAGGTCTAATTCATCTCACATATATTTTTATGTCTTTAAGAAAATGCAACAGTTAATCAAGCTGACCTCTGTTTAAACATGTGAAGGCCATCTATGTAGTGTCCATTTTTTATATGAGGATGAAGTGGGCTGTAGTAGGGTGGGGAGAAAGATCACACTGTAGGCACAAGATTTTGGTCACCAGTTGAGTTTATTAAGAGATGTCTCTATATAAAATATATTAAGCTGCTCAGAATGTTAAATGGAGGTAACATCAGGGAGAATAGTATATGGATTAGTTCCAAATCCTCTAAAATACTGTGAGCAGTTGAGTTTAATTAAATGATTAATGTAGAGGAATGTAACTAATCATTCTCATTTGAACAGGGAGTAACTGGTATTTATTGGCAAACTAGCATTGCTAGTTTACCTTGGACAGAAGGATTTAGGACTTGCACAGTAGGTGTTGATGGCTTGTATGAAAAAAAAGGTCTGACAGCGAGGGAATACACAGAGCTGCTGGGAGCTGTCCAGGGTGCTGAACTCTTTTTAAAAGAAAGATCGATATGGAGATATATCTTTGTACAAACCTTACTCAAGATAATGAATTGGATTGCATGTCAGCACCAAGGACTGCACCTCTATTCTATTAATTGTGATACAGTAGCATAGTATTTGCAATATACCAATGTTCATCTATGGCTATAAGTAGGATTGTTACGAAATATTAGGGAATTTCTATTTTCTATTTTATTGGATTTATTTAGTGAGTTTTATATTGTACTTTAAATTACTCTTGTTATTTAATAATTGCTTTTCGGTTCTGCAAAACACACTCTATTCCATCTCATTTAATTTCTCACTAACAGCCACTGCACGTGTGGACAAAGTATTAATTCCCAGTTTTATTCGGCTTTGCTATTAAACTGCTAGTCATACCATGGATACCCCAGAAATCGTGAGTTTTTTGTACGTACAAAAAGATAATAAACTTCAATGCATGGTTTTGACTATATTATTGCTAGTTATTGTCATAGTAACAAAAATGTTTGGACCACATTGACTAGATAATATATATTTTTCATCTGGGCTCCTGCTGGACTTTATGCAGAGCTTCTCCAACATATATGCTGCTTGCTATTTCTATAGTTTCACCTTTCATCTGTCAAAGTAAAAACAGACAGTTGTATTTATCACAAAGGAAACACTGGTAAGCCACGGATTACTTTTCAAAACCTCAATCAGTTTGGTGGACCAAAGGGTAAGATAGTCCAGAAAAATGAAAAAAAAAGTTGCAAACTTAAATCTCTTTATTGTTGATCCTTAAATTGGAACTGGAACTGGCCTTCCTCCATTTATATATCAATAACATCAAACACCATACCTTTTATTTTCCATTATTGCTGGCTTTTGCTAAACCTACATTTTGACTTGCAAGCTTTTCTGAACATCACTATTTCTTTCATGTTGCTGACAGAGGTCTATTTGCTCTATTGTATATTTTTTGTTATCCTTCAACTGTGACAGGCACTGTACTTGTGGCCAAACACTCTGCTACTTGTTACTACTCTTTGGGGCCTATGTAATGAGAGCAGGCAAGCGCAAGTAGGTAAGGGTGCATATTTAATTTGACCAGCACTAGTGCACATCTCAGAAGTTGCAGGCTATGTATTAACTGCGGTGTGCTGAAAACTGCACCTGTGCATCTGAATGTGGTTTGGGGTATTTAAATTAAGTGAATGTGCTGTGCATCAAAACAGTGTAGGCTCTGGATTTAGCTGAAGGGGGAATTGTGTGGCTGTTGCTGGAAATTCTGGCACCCTGTCCAATACCCCTTTCACACACAAATACCGCTACTGAGCCGCCTCAGAGACGTTAATGAAATTATTTAAAATACCCATTCACACAGCACAAAATTGTGCAATCTATGCCGGTATAATGTCATCATAACCCTTTTCACACATCTGTTGACAGTCAACAGATCGTTCTCATGGCTACAGAATCTTCACTTAACATATAAAAAAACATAAAATATTTTTTGCAACGCAAATGCATTATATTGCATACTGCGTACCATTTAAAACAACTATGAAGGTTTTAATAGGGGCACCTTTAATATTTTAAACAATCTGGTTTAATTTACAACTATGTATTAATGTTCATTACCATTGTTAAACCATCTCAATTACTGTACATCATGAATATCAGGCGATGATAAAACATGCAAAAAAAATAATTCTAGCTATACATTCCTTGAACCAAACTTTTGCTTTCCTCTCCCTGTAATGAAGATGTAGTCACTACAGTACTGTACACACAACTTGTTTCAGAAAATATATACATTCTGTCTGGAGACACACTCTTTTTAAGATTAGCAAATAACAAAAATGCAGAATTAGCAAGAACAACTGAGCTCAATGGAACGCGGTTAGTACTAGCAACATTTTTTATAGTTCCACAGAGATTATAGTACTATGATCTTCAGCTTTATCTCGCTATCATAATGTGCAGTTATGTTTTAACTTCTAACATCCTATTAAACAATTATTGAAAAATGAAACAAATTATACAAAACAGAAGCAGTCATCATAGCTGATTTTTTTCTTTGTCATTGTCAAAAAGCAATCGTAATTGGCGTGAGTGACGAGCGATAGTGAAAACACCAACCGCATTACAATAAAACATACAATTTATTTTTAATATAGCCCTTCATAGGGAGGCTCCCGAGTGGTGCATCCAGTAAATGTGCTCCACATGGAGTGCAGGATGTGCCCTGTAGTCTGGACGTTGCGAGTTCGAGTCCAGGCTATTCCTTTGCCGACCGAGGACGGGAGCTTGCAGGGGGCGGTGCTCAATTGGCCGAGCGCCGCCTGGGGGGAGGGAGGGTTAGGTCAGCCAGGGTGTCCTCGGCTCACAGCGCACCTGCAACCCCTGTAGTCTGGCCGGGCGCCTGCGGCTTGCCTGTAAGCTGCCCGAGAGCTGCGCTGTCCTCCAATGCTGTAGCTCTTGGGTGGCTGCATGGTGAGTCCGCAGTGTGAAAAAAAGCGGTCGGCTGACGGCACACGCTTCGGAGGACAGCGCGTGTTCGTCTTCACCCTCCCGAGTCAGCGCAGGGGTGGTAGCGGTGAGCTGAGCCTAAAAATAATTGGCCATTCCAAATTGGGGAGAAAATAATAAAAAAGAATTGGCAACGACTAAAATTTAAATAAAAATAAATTAATTAATAAATAAATAAATAGCGCTTCATAAACTAATTACAACACACAAATGCAGGCACTGAGTCAGCGACTTTTTTCCCCTCAAAGGCATGTGTTTAAAACAAAATTAAATATGTATATACAGTATATTACTGATGTATGCATTCTTGGTATAAGCAAGATATCTCATTAAAGGCCATGACATACAGCACTTTTATAATATTGTCACATTTGCCCATGTCAGAAATACGGTATGTCATGGCTTTTCATGACTAGTCTGTATGGAGAACACTCTCACACAAGCACACCTTTTTATAGCTCCGTCACATCATTTACGTCAAGTCCTAAGTGGTGCAAAGTTAAGCATGTGCAAGTAATGCAGTGATTAGATGCTCACTTTAGTACATATCATTATGCACAGGCACATCTGGTCTGCATAGGTAATCAGGAGCATATCAGAGGCCAATAATATGCTAATGACCTATCTGCATATTCCCTGGAGCATCTTGCTGCGGAGGCGTACAGTTGCCCTTATGAATTTTTCGAGATGCACTGGGCATTTCCCTTTCGTACATATGTAGCGCAACTTGATATTTGCACATACACAACGCTTAGTACATAGGCCTCTTAACCTTTAAATCCACAGCTACTTTAATTGTAGAATTGTCACATTTCTGTTCATACTGTCTATAATTTTGTATCATAGAGTAGTGTCTTTTTATGTTTAAAAAACAAAACAAATCATGTATACTGTATTGTGTTAGAAGGCATGTTGGGGATCTAGTAAATGTGCCACACAGTAATAACTGGTGCAGTAAACATGTGAAACATAGCTAGATAGAACAGATAATGAATATTCAAGTTGGATATTTAAGCATTCTGAAACAGAGTTTTAAAAAGTTAATAAGTCATTATCCTTATAAAATAAAAACACGGACAGAGTTGCTGCATCATCATCCTTTCAGAATTTGTATTAACTGTGTGTTATTTAAAATAATTTGTACTGTAATCTGTAAAGTGTGAACGGCTACATTGCAAAGTAAGGCAACCGAGATAGTTCAACAGCATTAACTAAACCGTGAAAAAAAGCGTTTTTTGTGTGTGTGTGTTTTGTTTAAGAAGGAATTTCAAATTGTGTTGGCAAAATTCAATGTTCTCTACTAAAATCACGGTATCCGTGACCACCGTGACTTAATCCTAGCCTTACTGATAAGCAACCAAGTAAACATGCAATTGATAATGAAAGCAAGGACCCCTTAAAGGACCACTTAACTGGTTACTAAGCAACCCAGCTCAGAGCTTTTAGTATGTCAGTTAAAAGGCCACAATAAACTGTCAGTGAAATACTGTATTATTACAGAACCATTAAGTCATTAAAAAAAATAAAAAGGAAAACACACACATATGGTATTGAAATAATATTTCATAAACATTCAGGGAGTATCCATCATTTATTTATTTAATAAAAATCATAGTATAAAACCCCTTTGACGTAGCGCCATGGCAGAACCTAGTAGCTGCTGTGGCCAAATCGTAGCAGTTGGCATCTCTGGTGATGTAAAGTCAGCATAGTGCAGCTGAAAGGCTTTTAATTAAATAAAACGAGATGTTATTAATGTATGTTATAAATGTATTTGTTTATTTTTAGAACGGGGTACCCCTCCGCCCCTGTGCAATTTATTATTTTGTATTTGTTTTGTTGTATTATTATTATTATTATTATTATTATTATTATTATTATTATTATTATTGTTATGATTTATTTATTTATAAATGTGACGGCAGAGCCGTATAATGTTTTGTATTGTTTTGCAGCGTGGATGGGAAGCCCCATCCACATTAAAAACCTTGTGCAGAAGGTGACTCCTGAGTTAATTAATTGTTTAATTGCTATCGGGAGATGGTCACCTGTATATAAGCCTGCAGTCCTCTGCACTCAGGGTGGGATGTTCGGAGCAGCAAGTGAGAGCGAGAGCGAGAGAGGTGTGTAAAGTAAAATAAAAAAGAAGTACGATCAGTGAAGGCTACTGCCCAGCCTGATCACAGTATTTTGTGTTTGTTATTTTGTTTTATTTAAAACCTTTATTTTGCTCTGTGAGTGTTTTTGTTTGAATATTGTATTTATTTTTGTTATTTAAAAATTAAAACGGCGCAAGCGCCACTGCACCGTACCTGCAGGTGTTTCTTTGTTTTCTTCCTGCATCCTGGCCTGACATCACCGCATCGGCTACCCTGTCACATGTCGTATCATAACTCATTATTTAGCTATTGTTCAAACCACAGATTGATGTTTAAGCTAAACTAGACATACATAATGAATTGGATAGCGTTAGATGCATTTGAACGGTAACTAAATTAAAAGCATGTTTTTAAAACCATGGATGGCTGATGAAGCTGCGGCCATCAGACCCAATAGTTTTTGACACAACACCAATTGTACTGTGAACCCTTAATGAACAGGGCCAGACAGTTGCGAATGGCAGCTACGCTGTCGTCCGACAAGTAGGCTCGCATCGTACGGGAATCCAGCCGGAGACCCAAGTAGACCATACTTTGCACCGGTATTAATTGGCTCTTGGCATCGTTGAGGGTGAGACCCAGCCTCAACAGATGCTTCATCGCAATCGCTGTGTGGGGCACTGTGCCTTCCTGCGACTGGGAACAGATCAACCAGTCGTCCAGGTAGTTCATCACCCTGATCCCTTGCAGCCACAAGGGAGCTAGGATGGCATCCATGCACTTTGAAAACATGTGGGGGGCTTAGGAAAGGCCAAATGGCAGCACGGAAAACTTGAAGACGCTTCCCTGAAAGGCAAAGGGGAGATACTTCCTGTGCACTGGACGAATAGGCACATGGAAATACGCATCCTTTCGGTCCACTGTTGTAAACCAGTCGCCTGGCCGGACAGATTGGAGAATGTGATGGTGTGCATAACCGGCGTTGGGACTACCCCCGAGATCGCTGCTGTGTTGGAGTCCCATGTCCGGATCCCTCCCGTTGTTGCGGGTAGGCCCGGTTATTAGCTGCCGTGGAAGCCAGACGGCGGTGCCTCAGGTCATCACGCGGAGCAGTGGGAATCGGAACTGCCTGAGTCACCGTGCGAGTACGGCGGACGCCAGTATCTCATTCTCTCCTGTCCCAGAGTACAGGAGGGGAGCATTGAAGCTACCTGCCGAGATGCCTTGCATTCTCGGTGAGAGTGCTGCAGCAATTCCTCTACCACTGATCCAAAGGTATGGCTGCTTCTGAAGGAAGGAGTCACCTTCCCATGAGGCCACAATCGAAATCACATCATGGTCCTCCTCAGCAATGCTGACATCCGGTTCTGTAACATCCAGGGTGACCAACGGTGCAGATGGGGTCAGCTTCGGGGCCCACGTTATCGGCTGAGCTGGGGCCAAAGCAAGGGCTTGAGCCTGCTGCCAGGCCAGGGGCTCCTAACACTGCACACAGCTCAGTCGAGCAAGCAGGGGACATTGTGTAGGACGTGCAAGCGTGGAATTTTGCCATGCTTGATGTCTGTATGGCCTCAAGGGCGTTGTTTAAACACCGGAGGGTGTTAACCTGTGTATTGACGCACTCAGGCACCAAGGGTGCAGAATCACCGAGGACACTGCGTGAGGTAGAATACAGTACTGGTGCACCGAAGAATCGGGGCACCAAGTGCAGGTGTTATTGGCATGCTGGGGTGCTAAAGCACCGAGGCACAGAGCGTCTAAGCACTGACGACGGGGAGACACCGAGGCACCGAGAGGCGCCTAGCCTTAACCGTGTGTAATCAACACAACCCAGGGTAGTGCATAGCATACACCGTGGTGGATACACAGGCTCGAGTAGCTGCAGTAGGCAATCAGGAGAGCAGTACAGGGAAGCGCACAGTGCTGCAATAGGGTGCAGCGCAGCGATAATCTATTTCTGGACCGCGTGCAGTCACACAACGGGACAGCACGTAGTGTATACCGGAGTGGAGCACAGGCTCAAGGAGCTGCGGCGTGTTAGACAGGAAGAAAATGTGTACTGCTTTTTTTTTTAACTGCAAAGGCAGTAATAAAAAAGAAAATAGAGGCTCTCACACACAGCAATTGAGCTATTGGAGAACAACAGTCACCACGTCAGGTGGGTGAGCTGTAAAATTGTATTATGTTATTACCAAGCGTGCTGAGTAGACGGGCTGAATCAAACCAGCAGATTCAACTCAAAAGTGGGGCGCAGAGAGGAATCACGCTTATTTTCTCACACAACAGCAAAGCTGTGAGGGTAAATAGAACAGTCGCCACGGCAACGCGGGTAAACTTAATTTTTAAGCGCGCCGAGAGGGCGGGCCGAGACAATCCAGCGAGGTGAGGCAGAGCCGGGGCCTGATGGAGGATCACGTGTCTCTTTTTCTTTTCTTTTTTTTTTTAGCGCTGTAAGGTTAGACAAACAGACTACAATCACAAAGTGACGTTTATAGCTGAGTTCACAGAAGCAGAGTTTCTGATTCCAGGGAAGTGGCAAGCCGGCTTCCAGCTAATGCAGCGGTGCCTACCCTAACCGCGTGTAGTCATCCACCTGATCAGCTTGCAGCATGCACCAGGGGAAACCCACAGGCCGAAGACGCGGTGAACGAGAGCACCGAGGCGCTATGCACACCGAGGCACAGAAGCACCGTGAGCACCGCGTGCAACGAGGCACCGAAGTACCAAGGGCTTAGCATACACCGAGGTACCGAAGCACTGGGGGGCAGCTAATACAGCGGTGCCTACCCAACTGCGTGTAGTCTGCCAACTGGTCAGCACACACAAGCCGAAGCTGCGGTGGGTGAGAGCTCAGTTAGTTGAAAAAGAACAAAGCAGAAGGGAGAACACACTTTTTTTTATTTTTTAAGGCCCAACGCACCGAGGTGGGTGGGCCGAGGCAGCTGGCGAGGTCTACTCAACAGCGGGGCAGGCTAAGCACAGCTCAGATGGAGGAACACACAGCTGACTGACTTGTTTTTTTTGCGGGTGGGGGGGGTGACGGATGACAGCCGACAGAGTCACTCAACAACTGGGCGCCAAGCCGAGCCCTGGCGGAGGAACAGTGTTCTCTCTAAAGGTGTAGGTTGAAAGACAACACATGCACACACCAATACTGCACAGGCAGTCACACTCATACGACGGACAGCTGAGAAAAGACGGCCTGCGACACAAGCGAAGCAGGCCGTGAGAAAGAAAAAAGACTCAAATGGAGCCGCTGATTCCACGAGAGCGGCAAGCCAGCTCTCAGCACGAATGCAAGGGAACTGCAGTCAACTCAGAGGAGCTCTTTCAAAACACACCAAGGTTAGTGACACAGATAGCTTACCTTACCATAGTGAGAGGCAAAAGAGTAAGTGAGCTCCGTGGAGCCACTACTTATTCCCTCGGCAGGCGGGACCAAGGACGTCACTCCACAGAGGGGCCTATCGGCAGCACTGACATAAAATGCTCAACGAATACCTACCTAAGGCAGGCATATCCCAAAAGTATTGGTTGGTGGTCGTCTTCGAATTGAAAGGGAACCTAATGTTACAATGCCTCTGTGGCAATATGCCCCGCTGCTGTGTGCCTTTGTGTGTTATATGTTGTGTGTGGTGTGTTAATGTTGGTGTATTGTAGTTGGTACACAGGATATAATGTGAGTAATGAGCACAAGTGTTTAAAATGTGTAATTGTATTTAGGCACAGGGATTGCATAAATTTGTTCACGTGCTGGGATTCAAGTGAATAATTAATTAGTAATTGAATCCCGGCACAACAGTATATATAGATGCACGTTTTACTCACTCAGGGTTGTATGTTCAAGAGTGGAGAATGGAAGAGAAAGAGAAAGAGAAAGTGAATAACAAATACTAGTCGTGCGAGAGGGCTCGCCCGATACTTGTTTAGTGTTCATCCACCCTGTTTGTTAGTGTCTATTTGTTTTGTTTATCTGTTTATTTTGGCCTCAAGTGCCAAAATAAACAGACAAACATTTGCAGCTGGTTTGTTTCCATTGCGACAGGCGCAACACTTTAGTACACCTACCCTATAATCTTTAACGCTTCTGCTGGCATTTTGGTCCAGTAGCCCCAACATGTCCACTAGAATCTGGATTAGTACTTTCTCCTCATCCATTCAGCAAACCTACTATAGTAGACTGGTTTGTGGACTGTTGCATCTTAGAATTCTCTAGTGTCTTGTTCGGATTTTGTCAGATATGCTGATTACGTGCCTACCTATTTTATCCAGATGTGAAGCCCTTATAAAAGTTGTAAATCTGCACAGTAATGTTTGCAGTTTTCCCATGCCTTTCCCATGGTTATACTATGCATTTACCATAGTTTACTGTGCTTTGCAATGATTTTACAATGCTTAGCTATGCTTTACCATTCTTTTACTATACACTCAACTCTCAATTATCCATGGGTGGATTATTCATGTTGCGGATTAACCGTGCTTGCAAAAAGGAATAACATTGAGAGGAACGGTAGTTCCTCGCGCCAAGTTATCAGCGAGTCAGCGAGAACTGCCAAAGACTCTATACAGCAAGGATAGTTTAAGTGTTTTCAGGGCATTGGTGCAGCAAAAGTAAATCAGCCAAAAGCACCATTTCACTTTTAATTTGTAGTTAAGTGAAAAGTAGAAAAAAAATACCTGTCATCATATGCAAAAAAAAAAAAAAAAACTTTTTTGAAGACCCCAGGAAGTTTGATCCACACATATGTATATTACAGGACATCCAAGTTTAATGACAATTAACTTGTTTTGTCAACGTGGAAATATACTAGGGAATGCACTTATTGTGACGCCTATATTAAATGATTTATTTCTATTTTAAAATGGAACATTTGCCTGCAAAAAATATATTTTTAAATAACTACAAGAAAAGATCTAGCATGCATGGGATTTGAAACTATAACCTTCAGTTTGCAAGCATGTTGTGTTATACTGTCAGTGTTACATGATTAGTTGAGAAAACAAGCAGTATTTTGAAAGATGAAGTCAGCCAGCTGAGATTTTTCTGGACTGCTATTTTTTACATTTTGCTATCTTTTTCATTTTGCAAATCTTTTTAGATTTTTTTTTTTTCCGAGTCATCTCATCATTCTGATCTCTGAAAAATGTTGTTTTCCTGTAAGTGTAACGCTCATTGTGGTCCCTATTGGCGCAAGGAAGTACAGTTCCCACTCGATACTGGTTGATGAGAGTAACGCTATTTGTGGTTCCCACTGGACAAAAAAGAACGTTAATTTCTGAGAATTAGCTATACTGAAGGATAGCCTATATATTTGGTAAAAGTAAAACATAAATAAATAAATAAATAAATACATTAATAAATATTGAAATAAATGAATACATAAATCAATACATAGACATGTATTTCTTTCTTTATCTATCTAGATATTTATGTATTTCTTTTACACTATCAGATATAAATACTGCCATTTAATACTGTATGAAATGAAAATAAATACTCAACAGTTCTTGTTCAATTGTATATTTTTGTACAATATTTTTGTTCGTCTTGTTACCTGTTAAAAACTGTAACTTTACTGCTATTCTACTTTCAAATGTTTTAAAATGGAAGGGCAAACTTTGTGGCGTGAAAGCTGGGGCGTCTGCATTGGAAGCATGTCTTGGGTTCGATTCCCACACAGGGTTTATATTGCAAACTTAAAAATTAAATGTATTTTATTTATGTGTAACAAACACATTTTTAATGTGAAAAAAGGAGTTTATATGAATGACACTTTCAGCATACATACTTTTCCACACATAACTTTAATGTGCATATATATATATATATATATATATATATATATAAAGGCACGATTTGAACCCTAACTAGTCATACTTTCACTCCAACTACATAACCGCTACGCTGCACAGATTCACATCTTAACCCTTTCAACAAACTAGGCTACTATTTACATTGACCCTATCCAAACGGCAATACGTTGCCGCAATATAGGTTGAACAATTTTGCTATTCCCATAATGTGTGTGTGTTGTTATCCATTAAGTGAAAAAAGAAGTGATATTGGAAACAAAAACACATTGGAAATGTGAAAAAAACCAAGTTATCAAAAATGCCCAGCCATTTAAAGTGGAGATATCAAAAACACAAGCCAAGTTTCAAGAAACAGTTGGGGCAACTTTGGCCAGCACCAAGCAAATAGGCACAACTGTAAAAGTGGTGGGTGTCAAGGTTGCCCCAATTGTTTCTACTAACTTGGCTTGTGTTTTTCAGGCACAATAAAAGTGGATCGAACTTGCATCAAACGTTTTTTTTTTTTTTTTTCATTAGCTAGACTTGAATATGTTGTTACATAAGTACTTGTTTAATTTGAAACATAAACAGTGTGATTCACCCAGTCATACTGGCGCTGGATTTGAATACGAAAACTCTCAACAATTGTATAAAATGGGTGATGGAAATACCCCAAATCTTCCTATTTAATTAACATGCAGTACATATATTCTGCTTATCATTTTTAAACTGGAGTTTAGGATACAAGAATAGGCATTTTGGTTCCATGCCATTTTCATCCTTTAAGCAAAGAATAAAACAATTATTTTTAAGAATGTCTCAATAAAATGATCAGCCTGAAGCTATAGCTACTGCTAAGCACTAATATACAGTGGAACTAAGAAACCAAAAGAACATTTAAAAGCCCACGGGGAAACTATTAAGTGAAAATGACCATGGTTGAACTAATGATGTATGCCCTATATTAAATTATCACTGGGAAACATTCCAGTGGCTTAGCCCTAAAATGATCATTGTGAATGGCATCAAGTGTCATATCGTTCACATTGTCAATGGAAAAAATATACTCACTAAACAATCTGTAAATGAGAGGAATGATGAATAAACCAAAAAATATGGCAGGAATCCAAAAATCAGCAACACACTCAATATAACAACAAGTATTCTAGATTACATTGTACTGAAATATTACAATATGTAACACGGCAGACCATTGACAATGTTTTAATCTCTTTTTACTTTCATTGACGTTATATAAACACTATCTTTGAGAATAATTTCCTGTAACCAAGCATCTCAATACAGTGTATGGTAGTAATGGTACCATATGCCTTTCGATCATATTTTATTTGTTTAATTTTTAGAACAACAAAACTGTTTATGAACCCAGAGAGGTACAAAAAGTTGCCTAGCCATGACTTTGAAAAAAGTAAAATAAACACTTATGCATTATAATACAGCATAGAAAGGAAACTTAACATGGTACAATTATACTGGCTGTGCCAGTATTAGTTTCCAATAAAACAACAGGTGGCACTACAACTGAACTATAGCTCATAAAACTGAAAACATTACTTAATGTATGATCTTACAAAAAAACAAATAACTAAGCTTGATATGGAACCCATTTAAAAAAAAATAAATCAACCATCTCACATCTGGGCAGAACTTAATTCTATGTTGCAAGGCTGGCAATGATGGAAATACAGTAATACTAAAGTAGTTAACTTTAAAAAGTAGAATCTGATAGGCAGCAAGTGGTTAATTCCATGGGCCTCCCTATTCTTGATTAGACAGTGTTGATCTATATGTTGCTTCAGTGAGTTTGTTCTCTAGGGTGAACATGCCTTATAACAGATTGGCTTGGTTCATCGTGGATTCCAGTACAACACACATCGCTGCATTCTATACAAGTTCCCTAATTAGACATCCCTAGTCAAGAGAACAATTTTCAAACGTGTCCAAACTAGAGGTCTTCACAGGTCTACCCGGACCAGAGAACCCGAGACCCGACCCGTACCGTACCCAACGCGTTTTCGGGTGCAAAACTGTCACGCAACACTCGGGTCGGGTCGGGTCAGGTCGGGTCAGGTCCGATTTTGTTTACTCAGTAATACACAAACTTTAAAGAGGCTCTCTTTGGTACTAAAAACCATTGTTTATAATTCCTGTTGCGTGGATTGGCTTCCCCCAGTAGCACATGACATGGCTTGCACAGCGCAGCAGCAGACACGTGACCCATATAGAAAGTGTTTCTTTTAGTCGGAGTAATGGATTTGTTTATAAAGGACGTGAAAGAAAAACTTAAGAAAAACAAATTCCATGAACAAAATCTCACAGAAAAAATGCGGTGTGGGAATCATTTGTTGTTATTGTGGACAAAGAAGGAAAACAAGTTTTGTAAAACAGAAATTTTACATCTCAATTCCATTTGCTCTTGTGTTAAGTTTGTAATAAAATCACGTATTCACAAGATCATACTTCCGTTAATTTGATTTTCAGATAATGTATCTTTGTATCTTTTACACAAACATATTATATATGTTTTTTTACAGTCCTCTGTGTAGGTTCATGATGGAATAAACACTGTCTGTAGTTCACACAGATTTCTAGGTTGACTGGAAAAAAACACTGCTTTAATACTGTATCTAGTCAGTGCAAATACTAAGCTGGGGAAAGGAAAAGCGTTCCACTATTTTTTCGGGCCGGGTCGGATCCGGGTCTAATAAAATGAACTTTACATCGGGTCGGGTTGGGTTGATTCATTTGGACCCGTGAAGACCTCTAGTCCAAACATGTTCAGTGTAATATGGTAATATGTGATATTTGGTTTTGAAGACCAAATTTGGTTTTGAAGATTGGATTGAAGGTTAGTGGTGTTCAACAACCTGAGTTCACTCTTAAGGAAGGAACTGTAGGGAACTTAGGGAAGGATAAGGAAAGCAGTGGGTGGGTTTAGAGGTGAGAAGGTTGCTGAAGAGAGCAGACCAAAATTCAACTGCATCACATACAAAAAACTGTGAGATAGGGCCTACGGCACTGATCTATCACCATCTGCGTGCCACCCATGTAAGATGTTCAAGGACCTCTGTACTGTGATAGTACCAGCAGTGCATGTTATAGTGTAAATATGAATGCCAGCAGTCTGATGCTTGTTTCTTTCATGCTTAAAATTGTAAAAAAAAAATAATTAAAAAAATGATGATTATACAAAACTGTTTCAACATTAACTAGCTAATCACATATACAAAAAAAGCATTTTTTTCCTGCTTCATCTCTAATAATACAAACAGATGGAATTGTGTGTGTGGGTAGCAACTTCGCTCGGCACTGGAGGGGGTGGACTGGCAAATCAGCATATTTTTTAAAAGAAGTGATGTGAACTCTTTCCTTATTTTTCCTAATATACAGCCTGAAAGTTTGTAAAGTACTGATACAATACAGACTCAAACAGAACCAGCAAAGGCAACACAACAGATTTGTGTGGTTCTAAAATGGTATGGCACTAGTACTAATATGGTACCATGGTACTGGAATTAATCAGCTCTTTGTATTGGTTCATGCCATTGTCATACCATGTGTATGTCAAAATATGAAAAAAAAAATGAATTGCAAAAATCTGATTTAAAATGATTACCACCCAAAATATTTATAATATCACATATACAATTCACAACTGCCTCAAAGTCACTCCAGCCAAGAGCACGGATAGCTATTTATTTCTCATCAAGTTCAACAGAGTACCGTTATACACCTAAACAAGAAATTATTGCCATGTAATTCTATCTACAGATGAACGGCCAGATGGCATGGTATCACAGTTCAATTGTGCTTTGTGACGTTAATCGTCTGTAACTAGAACACTAATTTGTAAACATTTTAGCAATACTAAAATAAACTAGCTTGACTACATTTGAAAAGATTTCTAGTAAAAACTTACGTAATGCTGTATCTTCATCGTCAACAAAAATTCTTCCCAACTTAAGTGTTTTGTGGCAGGGCATAAGCCCTATTGCTCCAAATGGTGTGTGTGTGTGTGTGTGTGTGTGTGTGTGTGAGAGAATGTAAGGTTGGCAGGGATTGGGGTTAAATTTATCTCTGCCAGCAATCACAGGTGTGACCACGTTAAATTAAATGTTATGATATATATTTGGTCACTTGATTTATTCATAACTGCATGCAGAATATGTCCTTCAAGTCTCATAAAGATCACCATTAAACTATTTGAGTATCAGAAAAGATGCATTAACTAATTGATCCCTCATTAGAATGCAAGCTAATTAGCTAAAATACATTAATCGTATTCATGCACAGCCCAGTTCCAAGCTGAAGAATGCACCAGCTTTGATGATTATTTTAAATGGTAACTACAGTATGTTTAACATATTTTCAGATATACAGTAGTGAAAAAATTAAACGATCCAGCAAAGTTATAGCTCACTATAATACAGTAAGCCGGCTATAATTTCAAAGGGAGTTGTATAAAGAAACACACTATCAGATCCATTTCAACCTTTAGTTAAATACATTTGCATGCCTTCATTTTCATATGTAACTGGATTAGACGGAATCAAAACATAAAAACTAAGTTTGAGAATTACTTTCAAACAGAATCTGAAACATTTTGAGTACAGAACACACACTCATCACACTGGTGTCAGAAACAGCATGGAAGGTGAGCAGACTGCTTGTTCCTGAACCCGTATTAGCGTGAGGGCTCTCTTGCCGATGGTTGAAAGATACTGACAGCGCTCCAGGCAAATATAGAATCAGGATCATCGGCTTGGACCTGCCTACTAGGCTGGGGGCACACCTGCACGTGAGTGGAGGGGCGGTTCAACTCCAAGGGCAGCGTCTGCAGCTGCTTGGGGTGGGGGGAAAAAAAAACGCATTTTCTTAATAAATAAATATAGATTATTAAGTTAAACTGTGTTGTTTCTTTCTGTAGCCAATAATTAGCTTTATATATGAATCATAAGCAAAATTACACAACATACTACACTTTGGCCTTGACTTAAGTTTAGTGACCTTGGTGCCCTCTACAAATGTATTGAACTGAAGGCTATTTTGGCCTTGTCTTTCTTGTTGCCAATTTAGAGCCCTGCATCACTATACTCGAATTTAAGACGCAGGCCATTTTTGATAAGAAAAAAATTTGAAGGAATACGGTAAGTAATACATTGAGCACATTGGTTGTTGTTGAGTGTTATTCCTGCAAGTGCCTGCTGAATAAAGAGTTTGCTCTTTCTTGAATATCAGTGCCTTCTTTTGTTACTACCCACACAGCTCATTACAATATTTTAGTTAGGAACTTACACACAGCCCTTATGCAGTACCTTCATAAAAATATAACATTTTAAATAAATGAGAAGAACATTTTGATTTACTCTTTATGACATGAGATGATTTTGAAAGTAACTGCTAATTGCTAATGTCTGAACAAGATTTTTTAGTAAATTATATACACTACCTTTCAAGACAGCAAAAGTCTGTTCTTCAGATGAGAAGTGGAAATTGAAATCCATCATTTAAACCAAAGTATACAGACCTTTTTAGTCAGGAGATGTTGCAGGGCATAAAAAAAACTATTCAAAAACCAAGCACACTCTCAGCTGTTTACTGTCAATTTGGCAACAGGGTAACTTACTTGTTAACTGTGTTCACGCAGCATAAAGGCTAATATAATTCAAGGTCAGAATGCTGGTATTTTGCATAATGCACACCTCATTTAAGAAAATTATTATTCTCACATGATAATAACTGCAAGCTTATCAGCCACAGCATGTAAAGTGGTAAAACATCTGCTAAACATGTTCTTGCAAGGGATTTAAAATCCACTTGCCTTAGCTCTCATTAGCTTAATATTACTGTCTTTGTTCTCTGTGTTCCTGTATTGTTAAACTTTTCATTTTTAATTCATTTAAATGTAACTTAAAAAAATCTGTATCTACACTGAGTGTACAAAACATTAGGAACACCTGCTCTTTCCATGAAATAGACTGACGAGGTGAATCCAGGTGAAAGCTATGATCCCTTATTGATGTAACCTGTTAAATCCACTTCAATCAGTGTAGATGAAGGGGAGACAGGTTAAAGAAGGATTTTTAAGCCTTGACACAATTGAGACATGGATTGTGTTCTGTATGTGTGCCATTCAGAGGTTAAATGGGCAAGACAAAAGATTTAAGTGCCTTTGAACGGGGTATGGTAGTAGGTGCCAGGCGCACCGGTTTGAGAGTGTCAAGAACTGCAACGCTGCTGGGTTTTTCATGCTCAACAGTTTCCCGTGTGTATCAAGGATGGTCCACCACCCAAAGGACATCCAGCCAACAGTAGGCCAGTGGTCGAAAGCAGCTAATTGAAGAGAAGCCAAAGGAGTCTGACACGAATTGTGCAGAGCAACAGACGGGCTACAGTTAATCAACTGACAGTCCAGTACAACATTGGTGCCGAAAGACCCATAAAAGAATGCACAACTCGTCGTACCTTGACACGAATGGGGCATGGCAGGCGACGACCTAACAGAGTTCCACTTCTTTCAGCAAAACACAAGAAACTGTGGTTGCAGTGGGTTAAGGAACAAAAACACTGGACACTGGAGGATTGGAAAAACATTGGCTGGTCTGATGAATCCCGGTTCCTGCTGTTTCACGCTGACGGGAGGACTAGGGTATGGAGAAAACCACATTAGTACATGCATCCATCATGCCGCATGTCAACATTGCAGGCTGGTGGTGGTGGTGTGATGGTGTGGGGTGTGTTTTCATGGCACACATTGGGCCCCTTGATAAAAGTGGAGTAACATTTGAATGCCACAGGATATCTGAACATATTTGGCAATCAGGTGCATCCCTTCATGGCAGCAGTGTATCCATCTGCTAATGGATTTTTTCAGCAGGATAATGCCCCATGCCACAAGGCTAGGATTGTCCGGGAATGGTTCCACAAACATGACAGTGAATTCAGCTTACTGCAGTGGCCTGCCCAGTCACCAGATCTCAATCCAATTGAGCATCTGTAGGATGAGATGGAACGAGCTATTCGGAGTAGAGATCCACTACCAGCCAACTTGACACAACTGTGGGAAGCATTGGAGTTAACATTGGCCAGTATCCCTTTGGAACACTTTCGACACCTTGTAGAGTCCATGCCCCAATTAATTGAGGCTGTTCTGAGGGCAAAAGGGGGTGCAACTCAATATTAGGAAGGTGTTCCTAATGTTTTGTACACTCAGTGTACTTGTTGTCTTCTGTGTGTCTTTCACCTGCATTATGTAAAGTTAATAACAACAAGGAATGTCAGTAACAACCCCCCCCCCCCCCCCATTAAGGCTATTAATAACATATAATAGGTGTCAGTATGAAAAAGCAGGTCACCATCCATTAAAACAGAATCTTGAGCTAAATGCCCTTCTATGGCAGTGCTTAACAATGATAAAGGCACACACCAAAGCAGTTCACAAGAAATGTCCATGAATGTGAAATACATGGGGGTCATTCTTCCTTTACTGGCAATAACAATTGTGGAACTCCTCCAAAAAAAAAACAATATAAAAAATACAGAGATGTGGATGTGTACCGTTGATAATTTACATCCAATGGCCTGGTGAGAAATGATTGTAGAATTTGGCACGTATTTATTATCACAACAGGTGTATCAAAAAGCTTGCGGTTTCAGACAAACTATAAACAACTCAACTTTCAGTCTTTCTGTTTTTGATGTCTCTAAAACCCCTTTTTTTATATTCTTATCCTTTAACAGATTCAAAGCCAATTATTATTGCATTTCTTGTAAATGTGTGTAATACTGCAGGTTCACTTTATCTGTGCCCTAGAAATGGCACTTATATGCATGTTCATCTAAATCTGACCAGTGGTTCCCATCACAGGAGTGATAACCCAGATTTAAAAATCCAGTTTCTTACCTGTTAGCACAAGCAACATTATTTTGAATACATTTTATTTCTTTGGGAAATGCAAATATTTGAAATACAACTCTGTAGAATTAAATGATGCTGTTGCTTGATTGTTTACGTCTTGCACTATTTTCCAATGCTTGTCCAATGTTCTAGCTATGCGACCTAAAGCACAGGATGCATCCAAGTTTCAGGAAGCAACAATGCAAAAGTTTTTTTGTTTGTTTGTTTTGTTTTTTTTATCTGTAGCATTGTATAATTAATTATATTAATAATAATGGCACTCCTGACTCAATAGCATCCGGTAGACGCCACAGCAATGCCATTATCATAATTCTGCTACAACTTGAAAGTTGTTATATTTATTTTTGTTTGTCTGAAATAATCATTAAAATCCATTAAAATAGTAAATGACTAGGTTACTCACATGGATGAGGATTCAAAATTGTTGGGTATCACTCTCACAGCTTACCAAACTGTTTTTTATTTTTTTATTTTAGTTTTTATTTATTTATTCCTATATCTACAAAATGTATTACTTATATTTGTGATATTGATAGTCTGGTATTATCCTTAACAAAATCAGCAAATGATTAAGCGTAATATTCAGATCTTGCAGGTAAATTACCAAGAGTGATTTTATGGAAATCAGAGATTCCTAAGTGGAACGTAATGATATAATGAAGCATGGTAACATTTAATTAATCCTAAAAGACTCACTTATATGCACAAGGACAATAGCATCAATTAGAATACCTTTCATTTTCTATAGATACAGAACAATTGCTAATTAGGGGATCCCACTGTGCTTTTTTGAACGTGACTTTTTTTCTGTTGAATTATGTAAATCACCTTGTTGCATTTACATGCCAAAGTAGTGTTGATTGTAGTTCACAGAAATCCTTGACAGCTCTTTAACCTTTCCAGTGCCTGTGAGGGAAGCTCTTGCTATATATTGTAACTTCCAATTTGCCTAGAAACATTGAAATGACTTAGCAACCTCATCTTGTTCAAATACCAAACTGGTGCCGTGGTCGGCTTTTTATCTGCAGTCTGCATTTCCATCTGCATCATGAAACCAGTCTGTAGTACTCATACTCATCTCACTCAGTTATCAAACAGGGTCTGTTTTCTGTTTCATCTGCAGCCTAAAATCCAATCTACAACCATACACAGAACTTAATTTTTGTATACATTTCACCAACCTCCAGTATTCTTCTGATAGTATAATAAAACCTGCTTTCGCATTTGAAGATCATTAGTTTTAGTAATGTCCTCCATCAAACCATACTGTTCCCTGAGTCCCAGTTCAAATCACAGTAGCCACCTACTATTGCCCTAATTGTTTTAATTTATCCTACCTTTAGCACCCTTTGATATGGACACTCTATATCAAAACACAAAGATTGAATTCTGTCTGCCTAAAATCCAATCTTGGGCTGAATCCACAGTGGTTTGCTCTCAGTCTGCTGATCTCAGATTTTAAATTACTTCAACTCAGTGAAAGTTGCAGATGAAAAGAGCAATACAAGTAAAATGTTGATGATTGTATTTAGAACCCTTTAAAATATTTAAGCATTCCAGAAATAAGCTGTATTACAGTAAAATGCATTATTGTTAAGTGATCAGTATTTGACAGTGTTCCATGTCAAACATCCTGATGTGTGTGTGGCTTACCAAAAAAAAAAAAATCTGAAAAAATGAATGGTTAAAGAAACCTGGAGATCTCAAATAGCATGTCTCAATAGGCAGGTCAATCAGATACCAAGACATGACTTTGCGAAAATGTGGGTCAACCTGCAAAAGATTATTATGGTGACTAACTTAGGACTTGTTTCAGATCACTTGGAAGGGAGCTAATTTGACATCCACCAACTATTTACAAAATATGCTCTTCTATGCAACCTTTCAACTCTGCTAGCCCCACCAATCATATTGTCATATGCTTGAAATAGAACAAGAAAGGTTGTTCACGAGTCCCAGAATTAAGGATGCTCCACACAAACTCAAAGCAAGTTAGGTAAAGGAAGCTTTATAGAAAAATGAGAATGAGTATTTTAGGGGAAAACAAACCCAGAACTACTCACACCGAATACAATCACTCTCAAACTAAAATTACATTTGATGTTAATACAGATTTAAAATGACTGATAATCCTGTTCAAATACATGAAAAAATGGTAATGCCATGTAGTTTGAATGATGCATAGGAAAGCATTTTAGCATTGCTCATTCACCATTGGTGAGAGCTACATAAACTGAGAAACACAATTGCTATAAAAAGAAACTGACCATGTTGTGACAAAATGAGCTGGACTGCCCCAACTTGACCTACTGTGTGTCAGCTAATGTCATTGACGAAGTGGTTTGGATGTCAACCTGCTGTGATACATCTGTAGCTGTGAATAAAATGTGCATCTACTTTGTTTCGATAGATTCCCTGATGATTGTTCACAGCAATGTGCTTAATGATCTGTTACTTAGAACTGAGCCACATTTGCTTTGTATTATTTAATTGGATACAAGAGTTAAAAAGCACGCTACCTACCTTCAGATAAGAATTAATTTTAAGATAACCAAGAGTCTATTTTTACACATTCTGCAAAATACTAACAAATCTGCTTTGCCATGTTCATTAACATAAAAGAATAATGACACAATGGCCTAATGTTGACAAACGCGATATATTTCCTAAGCCCACAGCAGGGGCATAATTAGCAACAGATGTCCCCATAAACTACCTCTCTGCCCCTATATTTCTCCCCAGCTAGCTGCCAGCCCCTGCTTAAAAAAATGGATTTTACCCATGGAAATTAGCAGTATCTCAGTGTACTTTTTGATAGTTAATATACAGCAACCTTTCACAATTAAAAGCTTTGGATTGACAGGAATTATTCCAGATTTCTAACTGGCTGCCATCTTGTTTACAGGCTGGCAGCTTGTTTTCTTTGCCCCCTTGTGTGACCTTTTAACTGCTGTCTCTACCTGCTTCTATATCATACCACAAAGCATGTGTATTCTTTTCTTTTTATTGAACACAGGAATTCAGGTATGGCATTTCCCACCTCTATGCAACACTAAAAACACACAACACTGGAATCACAAAAACGTTTCATAAAAATAATGGATATTTCCTAAGGAAAAGATAACGATCAAGTAAAAAAAAAAAAAATTACAATGTACAGCTTTAATAATCATAACCAGTAAGCTTATGTGAGCAAATTGTAAGTTGTCATGCATGAAAAATCAATGTTTTTAATGTAGGGTTTGTGCAGGTTTTATAGTTTGCATTAGCAGAAACATTACAACTATACAATAAGAACAATTGCTCATGTCACAGTACTTCTGACAGGAAAACTAGATTAATAGATTAATTTGGTTAGTGCTTTTAAGAATTGCATTAACACTGACTGAGAAACACGGGAAATGTGTTTTAATTGATTTTGTTTGGTACATTGGAATTTCACAAATCTCAAGTGAAAATTGTAAAGTGTGAGCTATGAAGACTAATATGTGATGTCATCATAGGATATGAAGCACTCATTACCTACGTATTAGTTTAAAAGGTACAAAAACAATTATTGAACAGCGAACTACAAAATAATGTAACCTATATCAACTCAAATTATTGTAACAGTATGGTGTACATGCCAGAAAATCACTAGCATACCTTCACAGGAGAAATAGAAGCACATTTGTATTCGATGCAGCGAAGCACTGCTGAAGTTCATTGCTGACTAGGTGAGTGCATGTCATGTTCTATGTTTTACTTTTTGAAACAGAAAGGATTATCTTTAATATGCATGCTACTTCTACAGGCAGCAATCCACTGTGTCCTAAACAGGATGATAAACTTCAATGATATATACTGTGTGAGGCACAATAGCTTTCAGCTGTCACCAGATACCACAAAAAGCTGAGGAAATATAGAAATGTTGCAGTCAGGAGTCTAAGCTTTTGGTTTTCTTCAGGATAACTGAATATTATATACTGGATATGTATATATATATATATATATATATATAAATATATATATATATATATATATATATATATATATATATATATATATATATATATACAGCTTTACTGGAGAGAAGAACATAGATCTGGGTTTTCTTTCACACTGATATCTGCCCAGAAATAATTAATTGCTAAAACTGACATCAGAGACTAGAGATTAAGGTGTTGAGGACATAAAAACTCTCCAGGCAGCGCTAGCAATCCCTCCCATGACCACATCAGCCACCTGTCCAAAATTACTCATAAACTGTTCTATAACCTGTGCCCATGTTGTCACCACATTCCAATCTACGCGCCCCCCACCCACAACATTTCAAGCACATAGTCATTATTTTCTCCTTAGTTTGCACGACAGGAGCTGAGCGCAACATAATCAATCTGGCAGACTGTTGTCATTGAACAAGAAACTACAAGATCCAGCTGCACCTTCTTTGAAGTGAAGAGAATAAGTTGCCAAGTAAAAGCAAAGGCTACATCATTGCTTCACTTGCGATTAAACATCTGATGAGTACCGCAGCTGACAGCACTCCCAATATTACAAAAAAGTAAAACTCAGTACTTTCACTACAGCATCAAACAAGGTAAAACATAGTATGAGTGGGTAGGTAATTCAGATTTCACTTTATCAAGGAGGAATAATTCACATTTGTATTCACTGCAGCAAAGCATACTGTATAAACACAAAGTTGAAAAAGCCTACAGTACCTTGCCTTATACATAGGATCGCAATTTGTGAAAAATATTTATAAAATAGTTTTGTTTTCAACCAGCTGAGATATTTGGGTCTGATATGTAGAACAGCGGACATCTGTTTAGAGTATAACAGGAAAACATCTGTATAGAGTATAACAGGAAAACATCTGTATGGAGTATAACAGGAAAACATCTGTATGGAGTATAACAGGAAAACATCTGTATAGAGTATAACAGGAAAACATCTGTATAGAGTATAACAGGAAAACATCTGTTTAGAGTATAACAGGAAAACATCTGTTTAGAGTATAACAGGAAAACATCTGTTTAGAGTATAACAGGAAAACATCTGTATAGAGTATAACAGGAATACATTTGGTCTTGCTGTCCTTATCTGAGAATCACTGTGGCTCATGCTTTGGCAGAACATCAATGATTTCAGTCCGCAAAAATTCTACTGGATTCTTTGGAGGAATATGATGAAAGTCACGGAAAGATCCTTTTTATGAGAGGTGAGTAGCCTACTATATTTAAACCAGAGAGTGGGTCACTATGTACAGTGACTCCATAAATAATTATGGCCAAAATATTTGACTAATCGGGTACAAATTACTGTTCTATCCCATAAACATTGGCGCTTAATGGTAGGTACAAGTAAAAACAGCTATTCTTCAATAACGTACAGTACTGTGCAAAAGTTTTAGGCAGGTGTGAAAAAATGCTGTAAAGTTAGAATGCTTTCAAAAATAGACATGTTAATAGTTTATATTTATCAATTAACAAAATGCAAAGTGAGTGAACAGAAGAAAAATCTACATCAAATCAATATTTGGTGTGACCACCCTTTGCCTTCAAAACAGCATCAATTCTTCTAGGTACACTTGCACACAGTTTTTGAAGGAACTCGGCAGGTAGGTTGGCCCAAACATCTTGGAGAACTAACCACAGTTCTTCTGTGGATTTAGGCAGCCTCAGTTGCTTCTCTCTCTTCATGTAATCCCAGACAGACTCGATGATGTTGAGATCAGGGCTCTGTGGGGGCCTGTAAGTCAGGTGCAGTGGTGCAGTAAATAAATCAAGTCCACACAATCCTTTCTCCCAAAACAGTCTGTGGATTTTAATAATAATAAAAATAATAACAAATAACACAAAATAAGTCCACCCCTTTACCAGCAATGGTATTGGGGGGTACACGGCAGCTCTCTTAAAAATAAACAAAAACGGGACTTTGTCCGTCCCCACGTTCTCTGTGCAAGCAGTGCTCTCGCTCCAGAGAAGCGTGGTGCCGTGAGTGGTGCAGTGCGGTGCTGTGCTGTGCAGTGCAGGGACGTGCTCTTTATAATTGCCGGTCCGCGGCTCATTCCTCCTCTGCAACACAAAACACACGTAATCCAAAATCATAAAAACAATACAGGCTCCGGCCGTTTGTGTATCATTCTCAGCGCAAGGGGAGGTTTTGACATAGCTGCTTCCCCTTTGTACCCAGCAAACTCCTCCCTGCAGCCAACGCGTCACCATGATTTCTCCAATAGAGGGTTGCCCCGCAGCTGACTGCAATGGAATCGTCCTGAGTACTTGCAGCTACGCGCCCCTCCTAATATGGTCACCTTCCGGTTTCCACCTACCACCGAGGTGGTAGATCTAAGAGGCAGCATACCTTCCCCCTTACACAGCGCCCTTTCTAATCGGGAGGGAGATTTGCAGCATCGATCCTTTCTCTCTCTATCACAGGGCCATACCATCACTTCCAGGACTCCTTGTTCTTCTTTACGCTGAAGATAGTTCTTAATGACTTTCGCTGTATGTTTGGGGTCGTTGTCATGCTGCAGAATAAATTTGGGGCCAATCAGATGCCTCCCTGATGGTATTGCATGATGGATAAGTATCTGCCTGTACTTCTCAGCATTGAGGAGAAGTACAGCATTGACCAAATCCCCAACTCCATTTGCAGAAATGCAGCCCCAAACCTACAAGGAACCTCCACCATGCTTCACTGTTGCCTGCAGACACTGTTCCGCTCTCCAGCCCTTCGGCGAACAAACTGCCTTCTGCTACAGCCAAATATTTCAAATTTTGACTCATCAGTCCAGAGCACCTGCTGCCATTTTTCTGCACCCCAGTTCCTGTGTTTTCGTGCATAGGTGAGTCGCTTGGCCTTGTTTCCACGTCAGAGGTATGGCTTTTTGGCCGCAAGTCTTCCATGAAGGGCACTTCTGACCAGACTTCTCCGGACAGTAGATGGGTGTACCAGGGTCCCACTGTTTTCTGCCAATTCTGAGCTGATGGCACTGCTGGACATCTTCCGATTGCGAAGGGAAGTAAGCATGATGTGTCTTTCATCTGCTGCAGTAAGTTTCCTTGGCCGACCACTGCGTCTACGGTCCTAAACATTGCCCGTTTCTTTGTGCTTCTTCAAAAGAGCTTGGACAGCACATCTGGAAACCCCTGTCTGCCTTGAAATTTCTGCCTGGGAGAGAGCTTGCTGATGCAGTATAACTACCTTGTGTCTTGTTGCTGTGCTCAGTCTTGCCATGGTGTATGACTTTTGACAGTAAACTGTCTTCAGCAACCTTACCTTGTTAGCTGAGTTTGGCTGTTCCTCACCCAGTTGTATTCCTCCTACACAGCTGTTTCTGTTAATGATTGTGTTTCAACCTACATATTGAATTGATGATCATTAGCACCTGTTTGGTATAATTGTTTAATCATACACCTGACTATATGCCTACAAAATCCCTGACTTTGTGCAAGTGTACCTAGAAGAATTGATGCTGTTTTGAAGGCAAAGGGTGGTCACACCAAATATGGATTTGATTTAGATTTTTCTTCTGTTCACTCACTTTGCATTTAGTTAATTGATAAATATAATCTATTAACATGTCTATTTTTGAAAGCATTCTTACTTTACAGCATTTTTTCACACCTGCCTAAAACTTTTGCACAGTACTGTAAGTAAAATAATAAAATGTAATTTAAAGAATACTTTAAAGTTTACTGTAACGACAACTTGTACTTCAGAAAGTAAGTCAAACTGTAACTCTATTATCCCATAAAAAAAAGTTTTGAACTAAAATACAATGTTCAATTTATGACTTTGAAAGTGCTGATTTACTCTGTGAAAAACAACTTTTGTCGATGGCAACAAGAGGAGCACATTTGTTGCCCGCGTGTTGCCTTGCAGTTTGCGGTGGTCACACAGGAGACAAGCCTGCAGTCGACACCTACACACAGGCAACAACATAATGCAAACCAATCATAATGCAAGTTTTTGTCACGAGACGTAAGCATGCTGCGAAGGAAGACTACGATATAAAAATGTACTAATTACATTATAATGAACTAAATAATTAAATACATAAATAAGTAACGAAATAAATAAATAAATAAATAAATAAATAAATAAATAAATAAATACAAATCTAAATAAATTACATCTATTATTTATGTATGTATTTATTTTTTAAAATTTTAAATAACAGCATACACAGCATAGTAATCCACATATCCACACTGTTTTGCATATCTATAGACTACATATAATTAATTGGATGAAATGCAGGAATCAGAATGCATCATATAAACTGTCTGTCTAACGTTATGGTCAAGCCTTACCATCACTACTATCAAATTTGATTGGCTGGTATTGAAAATGTTGCCCTTATGTTGCCTGAAAAACAGAACATCGTCCTAAGTGGGAGACACGTTGCTGGTGTGTCGCCGGGGTGTTGACCAGGGTGGTCACACGAGGCGACAAGCCGGCAACATCTGTCGCCCCCTTGTTGCCGTCGACAAATGTCGCCCGTGTGAACAGGCTTTAAGGAAACATTTATGTGTGTAATATAAAATATAGGGCCTACATCTCAGAGAGTGGCGATTCTAGAGTATAGCACACAGGGGTCAGCAAGGGAGCCCAAATTTAATTATGGAGGGGTACTTTAGGGGTTCTACAGTGTTTTCACATATAATAAAATGTCCCATAAAAACAACTGTGTTAATTAAAAATAAGAAATCGGCAATGGCATAATCTGAAGCAAAACTCAATCAAATGAAGTGGAAAAAAAACACACACATATTGTGTACCTTCCAGCAATTTAGTGAATTCTGAAGTGCCTTGAACCCCCTTAACTTTAGTATTATCCTGGGCACATTTTTTTTAATAAATAGAAATAAAGTATAGAGTAAACTAAATATATAAATAACATAAAACATACCTTAATGCTGACATTAAATGCTGGGTGACATTAGAGCTGATTTAAGAAGTTGACTGTGACTACAGAAGTACCAAAAATAAGAACGCTGTTAACACATAATTAATTAGGCACCTTGACGAAGGCACTTTTCTGTCTAAACATTGGTGATATGTTTTTATGAATTAAAGATATTTTGAAGCACAATTGAATGTGCAGTTCTCTCTTTTTCTCTACTGACTTATGGCTTCAGTCTTGTGAACTTGCACCTTGTCTACTTTATTGTGCTAGTCGAGTAAAACAAAACAAAAAAAAGTGAATTAGCTGACCAGTGAAACATGGTGCGAGTGCTGGCTCCATAATACATATTTTACTGTTAGAGATTAAGTGTATATGCGCTGTAATGAAATAGTAAGGATTTTAAGGTTGTGACCGTATTTTGTGATCACGCGACCCCCCTAAAAAGCCATGTGACCCCCCTTTTGGGTCGGGACCCCCAGTTTGAGAAATGCTGCCCTACATCTTTGCATCATATGATGCATTATATGAAGTGAAAATCTGAAGCTGGAAGTTTTTTAATTAAAAAAAAAAAGTAGTTGAGTCGGCCGCAACTGTTAGTTAAGCGTGTAGTAGACCTCATTTAAACGTGTGCTGTATTTACACATCCAATGATGCAAAATTTTTGAAAGAAAATAAAATGTTAATTGTAGTCTTGGCTCCACCATAACCCCGCAAAAAAAAAAAAAAAAAAATCAATGTACAGAGAATGTGATTGTTTGAATGTGTTTCAGGACCAATTTGTTACAAAATAAGCTTGGGTAGACATTTCAACTCTAAGACGTTTTTTCTGAAGCCATCATTTTCCAAGATGGCATATATTTCCAGTTACGTGGTGGATATCTCAAGAACCAGAGCACTCACAAAGCTCATTCTGCTGTCAACATAGAGGTTTTTGGGGTCAAAAAGTCCAGAAAAAGCATTATAATTTTGCTTTGATCAGTCTTTCTATCATTTTCAAGGTGGTGGACAAAGTTACCCAGAAATCTTTAATATAGTGTATAATATAGTCTTTATTTCACTTTCCAGTTTTTTTTACTTGTTTTGTCATGATGGTATTGTATGATCGATAACAACCACAATTGTTTTAACAACAACAATAGAAATGTATATAGTGCTTCATACAAAAACATGTATCAAAGCGCTGCACAATAATGATAAAAAATAACTGATCACAAGGCCATGCAAATCTTTAAAGGTTAACAGAAGTATTTTTTAATTACTTCTATCATGCAGGTTTCCCATAGAAGATATATTCTTTCATCTATCACTAGGTGGAGCTCTGTTATTTTTTGACCCCTAGGGGGAACTGGCTTATCTTCTCACCACAATGAGGTATTCTCTCCTGTCTTTCATAAGTCAAGGGTTAGTGATTTGTTTTGATTGTGACATTGCCACATTAATTTACTCTCCCCCTACAACTGTGATAAAATCTTTATAAAAAATAGCCATCCATTACTAATTGTATCTGATATCTATTAATACGCATTTCTTTAAATCCTTGTGACATATTTGTTGTATTAATATTGTTCATTTTTAAATACATTTTAAAAAGTAAAATGTGTGTTATGATGTAATATTTTATAAGAAGATGCACGAAGCTAGCAACAGACTTGTCACTCCTGAGGGGGAGTCTTCATGAAATCCAAAGCTCCAGATGTCTTCAACAAAGACAAATGCATAATACAGTATGTCAAGAAACAAAAGCCAATACAAAGTTAACTGAGTTCTACCATGAAGTCCTCACAATCAGTAATGTCTTCCATGAGCTGACAAACGCAAAGGTAATGGATCACAGGGAGACATCTCATCAAGAGCCGACAGGAAGAAAAGGACAGCTGTTTGACGCCAATGTCACGAGGCTTCTCCAGTCCATGAAGGAGAAAGGAAATCCCTATGAGGTTACCGAGCACATTCGTCTTCACAACTTCGTCACCAGTGTGTTGATGAAAGCGTCAAAGTACGTCTGCTCAATGTCATTAAGCACAGATCAGAAGCCTACAAACAACTGCGCAAAGAAAGATTAATTTTGAAAGGAAAAAACACAATATCTAAGGTAAACCTCCTGGGCTTCACTGACTCAAAAAGACCTGCTGGACATTCTGGTGCACCAGCCGTGACAGCAAAACAACTGGCCCAGGCACAGAAAGTTATGGAGATTGCATGAGAGAGAGGAGAGTCAGTGAAGGATATTTTGGCTCATGATCTGCTGCCAACAAGCCCATTGTTTTTATTTGTTTATTTAGCAGACGCCTTTATCCAAGGCGACTTACAGAGACTAGGGTGTGTGAGCAGTGCAACAGCTGCAGAGTCACTTACAATTACATCTCACCCAAAAGACAGAGCACAAGGAGATTAAGTGACTTGCTCAGGGTCACACAATGAGTCAGTGGCTGAGGTGGGATTTGAACCAGGGACCTCCTGGTTACAGGACCTTTTCTTTAACCACTGGACCACACAGTCTCCTGTTTGAAGGTGATGCTGCGACTAAACCAGCCAAACACACTCTAATTGCTGAACTTGAGAAAAAAACTCACAGTTGAAGAGTGTGTGTTTGAGTCAATGTCTGAGTTAAAAACTGCAGTCCTCGTAGATTTCATGTCGCAAATTCGAATGGTGAAAACGTCATCTCAAAAAAACTTTGGACAAGCAGTCAGCATGGTGCTCCAAAGCTCACAGGCGGTCTGTAAAGTGCAAGAGCTACAATGAGCTGTCTGTCAAGGAACCAGAAAGGCTCCGGAGAGCGTCCAACACTGGCAGTGTTGAGATAGCATGCATCCATGCCAACACACCTATTCCTGTTCAAATGGACAAGTTCTGGGCATCATCAACAAACACAACCAACTTGGAGCAACTTCCTTGGAAACAAGTAGGTACCGAATCGATTTGGGCAAACCTCACAATCATTGCAAGCAGAACAGTCATCAATGACGAGGTTGTCCTAGCAGCGCTGCACTCGAACAGTGAAAAAACTTTAGTTTACAAGCTCAGCCCCATGATTGAAGAGGCTGACCAATGCATCGTCCCCCATGCAAACTGGGCAGTTGAACATGGTGTCCAGCGTGTTGTCATCCTGTCAAATGACACCGACGTGGTGGTGCTGATGCTGAGGTACACATGCAACCTCAAAATGAAAGGCTTAAAAGAGCTTTGGGTTAGATTCAGGACTAGGGAGAAATGACACTGTTTCCCGCTGCACCAGCTCATGGCCAAGCTTGGACCTGCACTGTGCAGCATTTTGGAGAAATCTCACATTGGGACTGGAGATGATGCTTTAAGCAAGACTGGAACCAAGCATGCAACACTGAGTGCACAGCCAAAAAATTATTTGACAGAATTTGGAGAGACAGACAACCTATCAGAGAGAGGCATTGGAAATATCGAAAAGTATATGATTAGAGTGTGGTCACCCAGGGCAAAAGTCAACACTTTTGACAAGCTCAGATACATTGATTACAGAAAGTCAAGCAAATTTCTCGCTGAGCTGCCACCAATTTCAATCTCAATCAGAGGACACATCCAGCGTGCATTCCTTATCATCAGAGAATCACTCACCCTCCTTAACCATGACTGTACCATGCCAAGTCCAACAGACTACAGCTGGGACGAGGTGGATGGTCTTTTATGGCCATCTAAATGTCTCAGGCCACTACCGGCTGAATTGGTGACTCTGTGCGAGTGCAAAATGTGCAACACAAAATGGTGGAAATGCAAGACATCAGGAGTAAAATGTTCTGTTTTCTGCAATTGTGAAAAAAATTGTCAAAATTGTTCTTGAAATAAGCCAAGCCTGTCATTCTTTATTGTCATTACAAAACAAGTAAACAGAGATACCAGGAGGATCAATGCTATGTTGTCATTCAGAAATCGTTTAATGAGTTAAAAATAGTTTTTGTTCAATCATATTTTTTTTATTATTATTATTGTGCAGTGCCTTGAGACATATTTTTGTGTATGAGGCACTGTATAAATTCCTGTTGTTGTTGTTAAAATTGAAAACAAAGTGCAATAAAAATTGAAAAAACACAGTATGTTAAAGGAAATTTTGCCGCCATCTTGAAACTGGTAGAACAACTGACAAAAATATAACGCTTTTTTGGACTTCTTGACCCCAGAAACCTATATTTTGATACCAGAAAGAGCTTTATATGTGCTCTGTTTCCTGAGATATCCAACACGTAGCCGGAAATATCCGCCATCTTGGAAAATGGTGGCTACAGAAAAAACGTCCTAGAGTTTAAATGTCTACCCAAGCTTATTTTGTAGCTAATTGGTCCTGAAACACATTCAAACAATCAAATTCTCTGTACATTGATTTTTTTGCGGGGTTATGCCCAGAGCCTGGATCACTGAGGTCCCGAAGAAGAGTGAACCTGGAATAAGGAGTGAACTGGGCGAAGTGAACCCCGGATTGGTTCTTTATCTCTAGACTTGAGTATGCATCTGTTGCTATATATATATAGTAAATATGGACTGGAGAGTAGTGCTATAGTGGAAAATTACTGACCCGAGGGAAGACTATTGTTACCAACAATACTACCTGAAGCTGCAGGCTGAGAGGTCATTGCACCCTGAAGGTAACATTAGTCTTCCCTAGGGGAATTTAATTTTCAACTATTAGCTGAGTCTGCAGTACATATTTATATGAGTCAGTCAAAATAATAAGAGAGGCAAGGTTGGATAGTAAATATGACTTTATATATTGAAACATGCACGCTTGTTTCACGTTCCGAGACCTGGATTATAAATGTGTATATATGTACTTGCCTACAGTATATTGTCATAGCAACATACTTTGGATCTCATGGTGTTCTTGTGAATAAGTAGATACAGTAATTGATGTGTAGACTTGTCAGTAAAACAGCAAGTATGCCTCCAGACAATAATACAATTCTCATTATTCACTGCAATGTTTTTTTTGTTGTTGCTGTTTTCATATCTTGTATCCTAGTGTGTTAGTACAGATACAGGAATTCTGATTTGTCCAGCTTTACAACAATTAAATAGAAACTAGTTCATCATTTTGAAAGTGCAGGCTACTAACTCAATGTACTGTTCACGATAGTATTATTTGTTTATTTAGCAGACGCCTTTATCCAAGGCGACTTACAGAGACTAGGGTGTGTGAACTATGCATCAGCTCCAGAGTCACTTATAATTACGTCTCACCCTAAAGACAGAGCACAAGGAGGATAAGTGGCTGAGGTGGGATTTGAACCAGGGACCTCCTGGTTACAAGCCCTTTTCTTTAACCACTGGACCACACAGCCTCCTAGCTGCACTTTTCCCAACGGATGCGGAGGTTGGGTACAAAAACGACGACAATGCACACCGCAAGCAAGCGTCTTAACCACTATGCAAAAAAGACTCTTCTCATTTCACTGACAAGGGACAGAATCCGTAACGGAAGTGTATCACACAACACTGCCTGTTACTATGCAATTTCATGTAATTTTGAAATACAGTAAAACCATTTATTTAAAACCACCTAAATCAATCTGTCATGTGCTGTTACGAGCTTGTAAGTAACAGACAGATATTTGTTAAAGCAAGTGAATGGCAGAGGCATCTTGAATATGAAGTCCCCTGTCTTAAGCAGCTACATATACCCAGTCGCTTTGTAGGCTGGTTAATTCAGGTTTCACTGTACTGTTCTTATTATGTCAGATAGCAAGAATTTATTGTACTCTATGTATAATATTGCTGTGCAGTACACTATAGTTACTTTTTTTTTATTTAATTGCCTGTGTTTCCACGTGTTGACCCACATTATTAAAATAAAACTTAAACAGAGCACAGCAATTGGCTACAACAAGGTTTCCTGCTTTAACACTAGCACATTATAGATTTTGTTTCTCATGTAGCTGGCTTTACAAATTCAAATAGCCAAAGCAGAGCAATGGCTAAAAACAATGTCATAAAAGAAGAGCAACAGACTATATTCTTTATCATTACCAGAAGGCATGTCATATTATGTTTTAGGTGTGTGAGAAATAATGCTTTCCTGGCAGTTTTCTGGCAGTACTGGTAAAGTATATCTACACAATTTCAATTATTTTTTACACTGGTTATTGTATATGGAATATACATAATAATTTGTATATTGAAGAGATAGTAACCTAGTGTGTTCTAGTATGTATATAAAATGAACTGAACGGAAACAAAATATTACCCTCAATTTAGGGTTTTTACTAGTCACTTGAAGAGCGTCTTGTGCTGAAGGAGGTGGTGTGGTCCTGTGGTTAAAGAAAAGGGCCTGTAACCAGGAGGTACACAGGTTCAAATCCTGGCTAAGCCACTGGCTTGTGTGACCCTGAGCAAGTCACTTAACCTGCTTGTACTCCACATTTCGGGTGAGACATTGTTGTAAGCTGATGCATACTGTAGTTCACATACCCTACTTTCTGTAAGTCGCCTTGGCTAAATAAACAAATAATAATAAAACATTCAGATGGCAATATTATTATATACATACTGTATATCATGCATAGTGCAGGGTTAAGGCACATACTGTAGTGATGTGGTATAAGTGCAATGAGAAAAGGATGCATCAGAAAGTAGAGCTCTGTGGGACCACATCCCATCCAACATTATAGCAGGCAAGATAGTTTTGCAAACAACTTTAGATCTAATAGCATAAATGTATTCAATCCAGTAATAAACCACATTATCAGTACTTTAGAGGTGTACAAAACACCCAAGGCTTTTGCAATATATTGTAAATATGTACTCTTGAGATGGTTGCAGTGTTTCAGCTATGTTGATAGGGTCACATGATTCGACTCTTCAAGACAAACAATAATCAGTATAATGTCAAACCTGTCAAATCCTTGCTGCTTTTGATGTGCCTGTATGAATTCCAATGAACTTTTTACTTAAACAAACACAATTCTGACCTTAACCAAAAAGGTGGTAACACACAACTACCAGTATTATCAGCAGAATATAACACTGGTGGTATTCACAAACATACGGTATGTCAAACATCAGGCGGGTCTGACATGGTCTTTTATTTTTTTATATATATATATATATATTTTTAAAAGAATCCTGTACTACAGTGTAACGCCAAGAGAAAAGCCTGGGGTCAGTATGCATTGTGAGAGCCTAATGCTGCTCGGAGCATGTGAGCCTGAGAATTGTATTTATTTATTTATATATTTATTTTACTGCCTAGTAACTTTAATAAGTATTAGATGTAGATTTGTTTTTGTTTACTTGAGAATGCTATTGTAATTCCCATCAAAATAGTGATTGTGAACAAAGAAGCAGAGCACTTCACGAGAGAATGAGAGCAAAATGGAATGATACTATTGAATGTGTGGCTGAAACATGCTGGAAACAAAGAAGGCCACTTGGAAAGCTAAGATCTGTTAAGATCCTCTGCCATTAACAGCAGCTCTGCCGTTAACGCTATGATATACGAGGGTTCTAAAAAAAATATGATTTCCACAAAACATCTTCTGTGGGTGAAAAAGTAAAATACCTGTATTTACTACAAAGAAGAAAAAAATACTCTTTACCGTTGGATGAAAGCTCCCTTTTATTTAGGTACATCACACAAACCATCTGCACAATCGAAACATTGTAAATAAAGGACATTTGAACAGAAATGGGTTTATATACAGACATATAAAGCACAACTGCGAAAAACGATAACAAATAAAAAAAAGAAATAAGTGTATATACAGGTATATTATTTATATATGAAACTGCACAACTAAAACGATGTAAATAAGTAATAAACAATTGAAAATAAATGGGTTTATATATAGACAACAAAGCACAAATACGCAACCGAAACTATGTAAATAAAAAACAAACATTTGAACATAAATGGGTTTTATATACAATCACAACAGCACAACATGTTATCAAAGAAGTCTAAGTGTTTGCACAATCCACACATATGCAATGCACTTTCACACTGCCTTTGCACATTGGGCACAGTTATCAAGAGTCTTGTTACCATTGCATTTGGCAACTGGCATTGTTGTTGCTTGTGGTTGGCACCGGGGTTGCTACCTTCAGCTGCCTGCTTACCTGCTTTACACTCGTCTTCTGTTCAAAATGTTTCTGGCAAAGTTCTTCGGCTAGCTGCAATATATCATTTCTCCTTGCTAAGTTCTTGCCTGTGCATTCCTTGTAAAAAATAAAAGAGCTGATAGCTATGAGTATTTCTGTGCCATCTGGTCTAAAATGTCAACTTTGTTGTATTATAAAACTCCACAGTCTCCATTTTTTTTTTCACTCGTCCCTATGGTAACTGAGGGAGCAGAGCATAATTACATTCATTCTCGGCTTGCACTTGTAAACTGTTAGAGTACAGCAGTCAGAGTGCTTCAAAACTGTAGTGGAGTACAGCTCTGTGTGCAGATCTCCATGCAGTCAGAGTGCTTCAGAACTGTAGTGGAGTACAGCTCTGTGTGCAGGTCTCCGTGCAGTCAGAGTGCTTCAGAACTGTAGTGGGGTACAGCTCTGTGTGTAGATCTCCGTGCAGTCAGAGTGCTTCAGAATTGTAGTGGAGTACAGCTCTGTTTGCAGGTCTCCTGCAGATGGTGGCAGTTCTCTCCTTTGTTTACTTACAGTTCCAACCAGGCTTGTTTTTTTCGTCTTCAACTCTTTTGCCAATTGCTTTGAGGTAAAAAAAAAATTGTCGGTGGTAACATTTCTCCCTTTTCCTAAATAGGGTCCCATTAGCCGAAGTACCACATTGTCACCCAGCCTTTGGTTAGCTGGTTGAGTCTCATCTTTGCCCAAGTAGGGGTGGACATTGACCAAATATTTGGACTGAACGTTTGCTGCCAGGTTTGTTAGATATATATATATTGAGTCCACCGACACCTTGCTTTTGTTGGAAAAAGCTGCTCATCCACTGCAATGTTCTCTCCCGGTTTATAGCAGAGAATTCTGTATCAATGAAGCGGTTCCGTGCCATTGTCTATGGAAAAAAAGAAGATCCCCACTTACAGGACCACAAGCTGTCCAACAACAGGCTGTTGGCACCATATTCTCCATGAACAAACAATAGTGGAATAAATGCTTCCAATTCCTCCAAGGGCATTGACCAGGAATCATCATTTGGTTGTCGGTGGGCTTCAGCTTCAGTGTAGCGTTGTATGTGGCGAAGCATACACTCATCTATCAATAAATGAAAAGCACTCCATACGTTCTCATCAGAGATGTTGCGTTTCGCATATGGAGTGGGTCCTGAAACCACCGTCAAAACATTTTGTTGAGCCCTTCTTCCTGCAGCATGGAGACCAGGATTTATAATGTCCCAAACAGTGCCACCATGACCAACCACTGGTGGTGCTGGCGCTACCGCTGGAGAGGCTACCTCAGGTGCCGGCGCTACCGCTGGAGAAGCGGCTGGTGCAGGGAATGCCACAGAAGTGCGTCTTTTTCCACATCCTCTTCTGCTGCCCTTCACGAGTCTGGTTCTGTGTCCAGGTGTTCCCTATGGAGTACTGGGGCGGTCTCTTTGCACCACTTCGCTGGTACTGTCCTCACTTTCACTGCTGCTGAAATTTTCTCCTATGCAAACCCACCTTTCACCAGAGTCAGTTTCATCACTGTCAGTGACGCACCTGTGTTTGGACTACAGTTTTGGACGGTCTTCGTAAAAGCGCAGAATCTTTGCTATATGAACTATCTTTAATAACTTTTTTGATTGTATGCAGCTACCTCATATTAGTGGTGAAGATGTCATCATTTGCAGAAATTAATCAACTCTGCATGGTTCCACATTGAGTGAATACTGGCAAGCCAAATGAATACCGAGGGGATTAGGGATTCAAAAGGCCCCCACGATTGGATGGGACAATGCAGTATTTTGCACTAAGTGGTGCGAAATACTCAATAAAGTTTCATTGGACTTAATGGTGCTTGTGATTGATTTTACACAAAAACAATTGGTGGATACAAATGAGATTCTTACACAAACCAAGGTCAAAACTGAAGAAACATTTGGACCCCCTGTCCTATTACAGGGCTTGAATTTCAACACGGGATCACAGGAATCGTACATTTTCCAAGTTTTCCAAGTGCCACGAGACTTTATTCTCTCGTACGTGATTCCCGGTTGCTATCTTTAAGCATTATAGAAACTCAGTATAAGTAAACAGTTTTGAAAAAAAAAAAGGTGTTGTTTTGCAAGCGGTGACTTTCGCTTTAACTCTTAAAACTCAGCCCCATTCATTTTGGTGCGCCAGCGCACCGAAGGTTACGGACGTATTATTCAGGCAACGTAAAAGCCACCTGGTTCATGGCTTGTTTAAAAGTACAGACTCAGGGCTTTCCAAAGACATATTCAGTGTGTGTATGTGGTGCTGTCCTTACAAAGGTACCACCAAATGTTCCTGTCAGGACACTGCACGCTGATTGGTTATCATATTATGGTTAATAAAACAATGATAATCCACTCCCAACACCGAAACCCTAAACCTAAGGTCAGTATCCTATACTGCAGCCATTACACATCTAAAGTAGTTAATGTTTGGCAGTGAATAAGTGTTTTTGTTACTTTAAAAAAAAGTGACCAGAGGTGCTGACTTCCTCAGTTCTCCTGACAGGAACATTTCATGGTACTTTTGTAAGCACTGCATATGCAGTACTCCTAGCCGGAACTACGACTGCCTGAAGTTAAGCCTGTCATCATGTGACAGAGTTCACAGCTTAGGATTTTGTTTTGAGTCTATTGCTCCGTGATTATAGCAGCTAGACTGAAAGGGGCGGTATCGTTGAAAAGCTTACAAGCTCAGCTCCCCCACCCCATGTTCATTTCATATTGAGGTTCAATGGTGCATTGTTTTTTCTAGCCATCTCTGATTACAATATATATATATATATATATATATATATATATATATATATATATATATATATATATATATATAATCAGTGACCAAATATGTTTGGTTTTTTTACATATATTCTCATCTCTACCACATATAGTATGCCTGATCCTGTTGCAATTTACATAATATGGAAGGAAATTGTGTAGCCTTCCATTTGATATGTTACATGCATGCAGTACAAACTATCCAGTAGTTAAAGATACATAAATGAAAACAGTGAAAAACAGGCAGAAATAGGGCTGAGTGTAAAGCACTCAAAAAAAGAAATGGAGCGCTGGTTAAAAAGAAAAGCACCTTTTTCTTTGCTGCATGCAAAAACTTCACGTCAGGCAATGGCAAAAGCAATGGAGAGTGCTCTGTCTCACAGTGATGAACAGCTGTTAGGTCTCCTGAAAGCAACTTATTTTAAAGCAACACCAGTGTGAATGATGATGCAGTAAAATATATATAGTTTTTTATATGTAAACAAGCCTTTTTTTTGCCATTTCCCTCTAAAATTTTGGAATCCCCCCCCATTGGCTGCAGCATAGGGGGGAAATCCCCCAGCACACAAAAATGAAATTCAAGCCCTGCTATTAGAACAAGACCAGATTCTTATACCTGTAATAGAGAAGTATCAGATGGAATTGTGAAAATCCAGACATTCAAAAGGGATACTATCGACTACAGAGATGACAAGGTTTATCCCTGGCTGCAACAGAAACAGAGTGTTTCTATATATAAAAGACCTAAAACTGTTTGATTTGTGAACCGTTCTTTTACAACTTCTGGATCCAGTACAGAGGAAGCTGACACGGACTGTGATTTTTTAGGTTGGGACCTCGGCAGCCAATCAGGGAGAAGATATCCACTACACAGAAGAAAACACGGAGAGGTAAGTGAGGTTCTGTCAGTGCAAGAACACTCAAGTTACTACAAGGGAAAGGGGTGCGAAAGAACCAAATCATCTTTAGTCTCACAAGTCGGTACTTTGACAAATCAGATGAAAGTTTACTCAACAAGGGGTTATCATATGTCCCAGTCAGTAATGTAAGCCCTTTCATTATTATTTATTTGAAATGTTCAAATTTTTTAGAAATCTGAGACTCAAATGTTATTATAAAACCAGTGATGGTAATAATTCAGTGGGGAACTAGTATTAATATCAATTTTTCAAGATCCAAATTCAAAGTTTCTAGTAAATTTGATCTGAGACGTTAACTGATCTGAGAGCTATGAGGAATGAATTACCATGAATAACCCGAATCTCCCTACGAAATAAAACCCACGTTGATTTAAATGCACCGTGTGTGTAACACCTATCAAAGTTACCAAATGGTTCAACTTGTATTGGCACATTGCAATAACGTAAAATGTCTAAAGCGTATTGTTCAACAACGTCTTGCACATCTGACAGTTGTAAATTAGATATTTCTGTGCACCAAGTTTTTATTTTTTATTTCAGTATGATCTCTAGAACACGTTTCACAGACAAAGCAACAAAGCACAAAAGTCAACAACAGTTTGCCGTTACTATATATTACAGGTTTACTGCATAACTTTACTCCATGAACTGTGTGATTTTACTGTGCTGTTGCATACAGGAGTATGTTTGCATTCAGCAGCTGCGTGACGTGTTTAGTGCGTGGGCCACCAGTAATTTAGGGAGTTGAGAGCTGCGACAGAGTTCATCAAACGTGTTCTTGTTCTTGAATACCTGTTATTAAATACAACAGTTACGTTCAATACCGGATTGTGTCTTTTATTTAAAGAACTGCACACATTGGAGGGATGTATTAAAATGGGCGGATGTACGATTCCGAACCCTACTCAAAAAGTAGGTATTCGGGCCGAATCCGAAACCGAACCCTGGATTCGGTGCATCCTTAATTTTAAAGGTGTAGTCACACATTTCAAACATAGTGTAACCAATTCAAATTACTGTCCGACAATTTTTTCTTTACATACCAACACAACCGATTTTTAAGCCCTTACACCGCATACTGATTTTCACAGCGCCTCCACAGTTGTCAGCCTCAAGACAGACAGTCTTGTTTGTCATTATAAACATATGATTGTTTGTACAGTCCACTGACTAACACCCCCCCTCGGTCCGCCTCCCGCACTGTCACCCCACCTCCCCCTGTCATGTTTAAAAACATGTGTTCTGTTGCGTCTCCACTTAAAAACAGTATTGTCAGTGTATTCGCTGGTTCCAGGTGTGTATGGTCAACAAAAGTATTTAGACAAACACAATTATATGCGGTATCTAGAAAACAGTCCATAGAGGCACTGACAATCAGCAAGGCAAATGTATTTGGACATGAATATCTTCTGTAAAAATTACATTTTCAGCAGAAAGACATTTTAAAAGCAAAATCTTTTATCCCTCCCAGGGATGAAAATTGAAAGTGCAGAATTGTCACACAATAACTTTTATTAAGTGACCACATTAAGCCAGGCAATCTAAGGTTATATATACACTATTTACTGTAACAATAAAATTAGAACACCCCTCAGCAAAATGGGCCTTCAATTTCTACAAGTGATGTGTAATAGGGTTATTTAATTCAACAGACTTGTTTTATGCTAATGTCTCTGTAATTGCCAACAAAACATTCCTAGGTTTGATCTCCTCTTTCCAGGTATGTATTGCTAATTACCAGTTTTACATAGGCTTAAGGGTTTAATTACAATACTTTCTGTTATGTGTGTGTCCATAAAACCTTAAAAACTGAAATAGACATGTTTTGTACAAATGTGTCATGATTAATTCTCAGGAACCTACCGGTAATTGATATTCAAGTTGAGTTTCTTAAAAACTAGGGATAACTGTTCAGGAATTCAAAAGATAAGGGTGTTTTTATATAAGTTGGTTAAGCACAATAATATACATCAATCTTTCTGAGTCTAGTAATTATTTAATCTGTTGTTACCGGTGCAAGCCGTTTATAAATTGTTTACCACACATCCAAATAAACTATACTACGCTATATATATATATATATATATATATATATATATATATATATATATATATATATATATATATATATATATATATATATACTGAGATACAATGTGTGTGTATATATATACAGTGGACAGCAGACTTCAGTGATAAACACAGATATTAAATAAAGTGCGTGTTTAGAAAATTAAAATGGCATGTTGTATTGCACTTTAAGACCCATCAACTAAAAACACTTGTTTACTTTTAAAAATAATAACCATTTCTCTGTGAATGAAATATAACACTAATATTGTCATTGTCATCTGTAATTTTCATTACTGGTATTTACCCATTCAATAACCCCCCACTCCCCCAGTATAATCATGTCTACCAAGTTTAGTGAGACATTTAGTTTTTGCAGTCTTCTCTTTTGTCTAATGCATGTGGACTAGTAGATGGATTTTGAAGGTGATTGATAGCCCCAGGAGAAAGGTCCGGTCATTATCAATATATAGTAGCACAGTACATTTCTGTAAATATAGTAGCAGATACAGTGTAAAATCAGAGTAAATCTCTTTCAGTTGCTGCGACTACAGTGATATCAGATGGATAAGACTAAATAATGGTGTTTTGGGTATAAGGTAGGACAGACAATATATTTCTGACACTTGGATTGGACAGCATCAGGATGGCTACAAGAGGTATTGTCAGCCCATCCATCATTACTAGATTCTGTGCTCAGTCTATTTACAGTTTTGACCTTTCGTTCCATATTTCTAGGCAAAGATTTTGTAGTGAAACAGTGTAGGGACATAGGCATCGCTGTAGTCGGCTCAGGAGAAATCAAGAGAGGAAAATACATTCCTGCAACTGCAACAAGGATATGCGCAATTAACTATCCCTCGCTAATCAATTTATCAACACCAGCTAGGTGCTGCACCACTTTTTACCATTGGTTCCATTATGGTGTTACACTGATGATGTTTAGAAACATTTGTTAAGACTTTAATAAATAGGATTGGATTTCCTTACCATCTTACTTCGAATTTAAGACACAGCCCAAATTTCACTCATAAGAAAACAATGTATGGAGACAGTTTGCAGCCGTCTGCTGTCACACAGAGCATTATAGTTATGCTCTGCTTCTTATTTCCAGTTGTGATTACTTGCACATGTTTTTCTCACATTTTGTGAACTGTGGTATTGCTACGCCTGTTTAAGAATGCAGCAGTTCGAGGCTACAGAACCCTTCAACTGCCAGTCAGTCACTTTGCTGTTTGTGTACTCGGGCAGTCACATCTTTTGTTGCCGATTTTAATACATGCATCACTATACTGTACTCGAATTTAAGATGCAGGCCATTTTTGAGAAGAAAAAATTGGTTTAAAAAGTGTGTCTTAAATTTGAAGGAATACGGTATGTGCCAGTGCACTGTTTTTGATTTTGCTCCCATTCTACCGTTTGAAATGTGGTATTCAAATAACACCTCTGCAGCACTCACTTAGGCCCTGAGCTAAGATCTAAGATCAACTTAGCACAACCAGGATTTGACCATCATACTCCTGATCGAGTGATTCACCATGCAGTATTGCCTTTATTGGACGAACTGGTCATTGGATGTTCTTGTCTATGTTTCTTTTAGTGCTATTGAATCCTTTTTGGGAGCAGAGTGTGCCTCTTTCCTACAACAATGTTTAAATCTATTCAGTTAGCATCATTTACTATGCTTCTGTAAACATGTCTAGATAAATTATAGATACAGGTTTTTATAGACACTGTTTTCCACCTATAAATGATCTAGTGTAAACATGCATTCCCTCCCTTCCTAGCAGATCAAAATATATTCTTTATAGTCCAAAGTTTAAAATTGAATGCATACAATACTAAGGGGGTGATGTAAGGATATGCGCAAAATCATGTTTAGCAGCCGTAAAGTCTGATTTTACCTGCCTCTAAAAATGCTGCATATGTAAAGAATGGTGTTCACCTGGTGTTCTGCACCCGCTGTCAAATTTACACTTTGCCATCATTAATCCATTCTAATTATACTGAAATACATTCAAATGAAGAAAAGAGCATGGGATTGGGTGGGATCTGGTAACTAAGAGCTGTATGAAAGCACACACCTGCAGAGACTTGTTATTGGTTTCAGGATGGCTGCTGTGGTAAACTTCTTGATGCAGCGACACTTGGCTCTTGTTGAGGAGAGGCAAGACGAAGAAGACCCTGCATATTCAATCCTAGGGTCACTTTGTCTGGGATGCCGGAGGATGCAGTGCTAAAGCATTATCGTTTCACTCTGCTGGTCATCCTAGACCTAATAGCTGAATTGAGGGATGAGCTAGATCCCAGCATCATTCTAGGGACCGCTATCCCTGCACATGTGAAAGTGCTGTGTTCTCTGCACTACTTAGCCTCTGGTTCCTTTTAGACCACAGTTGGAATGTCTGGAGGGATACCCCAATCCACCTTTTCCAGAGTGCTAGGCATATTTCTGCATGTCATGCTAAAAAGGGCAGGCCAATACATATAATTGCCTAAGGATACTAGCATAACTGATGTTGGCTGAGGCTTTTCCAAACAACTCAGTTTCATGCTGAGTGACCTCAGCCGTAAGGACTCTCAGCTCCTTCTCAGAAAACTTTTCTTTTCTTTTCCGTGCACCAAGAGTACATTGCTGCCCTTCCTCTGACATTTTTTTTGGTTTGTATTTTCGTGCTCCACAAATGTCATACAGACTACTGTAGTCCTAACTCTGCAAGTGCAGTCACTAAATAGGCTGATGCGCTCATTGAGACCTTTATTATCATAATTGCGGATCATTATTTGTGTGTGTTGAGTAATTTGCATTGCTCTTAAGCTTACATAGGGCACAGTGCAAAATAATTGCCTGGCTGCAATGCAATTTGAATTTTGCATCTGAACCTATTTGCACTGTGCCTATACTTGCATCACCCCCTAAATGTTCACTCACCTACAGTACATTATAATCTAGTATGAGCTTGACTGCACGATTGATGACTTTTCTAATACTTATTTTTAATGTTTTAAAATGCATTGCTTTTCCACTCATCCACTTAGGGCTGCAAGAAGGGTACATTTTAACCTTCGAAGGTTCGAACCTTGGATGGTACTCATTTGCATAATTTACTGGTGACGTCACCATAGCTACTTGTTTATATTTGATTGAAAATCCTATTATTTTACAGGTAATCCATATAAATGGAATACAACATTCACATGTAGTTTATAAATACGTTATATAGAACAGTAATCATGTTTTTATAATTTCAATAAAAAAGAAAAATACACATTGTTTATTTACACGTAATTGATGCTGCTTGCGATATATACAGCAAGCTTGCATTGCAGCAGCACCAACTGCAGCGGACTTAGGAAAAATAAAGCTTTATTTAAGTCACCGTTCCAAGCAGGTTATCAGTCACATTTTACTACTACTAAAAATATTAATAATAATATAAACTTATGCTTGTCAAGTGACCCTGGAGATTGGTTGTGCCTCCATTATACATCAACAGTCGCTTGCAAATTTTGCATTCAACTTTTTTTTTTTGAGATCGTCTGGGGATTTAACAAAAATCCCAAACAGCAGAGGGGTTTCGAGACATTTCTTTCAATACAGCTTACGCTATACAACGCTTTGCTGTCGAGATGGTGAATGAAGAAATTAAAGGTTTACCTCTGGATAACACGAGCTGAAGGGGGGAGGGGAGGACGGTGCTCAGTTTAAAATCATTAGTTATCATATATTTTGTATGTTTCAAACATATTCTACCATAGCACTTCTCTTACACTGTCTTGCACACTAGGTATTCAGTACATATTTTACTGAAGCACTACAACCACTATAGGTACCCCCGTGCCAGTGCTTTGGATTCTATACCCTTCTCCATACACAGCAGCGGCGCCATATAGAGTTGCTACATATAATGTTTTGTTAGAGGATTTTAGTACAACAACTTTTGTTTACATAATATGCATTATACAAATCCAAAGATCCAATGTTTGCATGTAAGTGACATTTAATGTGTGATTTATAGTATTCACACATTGTCAATGGTTTCTGTAACAGAATACAAAAACAAAATGTGTGAATGCCACCTGACAAACCTTCAAAGGTTTAAAACTACCTTCGAATTCCTGGCTAGCGAACGAACCTTCCACTGGACCTGAACAACTTCTGTACGAAGGCTTTACAAAGCAAATTCCTTTGTGCATTAGAGACAAAGACCAAGAATACACAAAGACAAACAAGCATAATAGACACATTGTAATCAGTGTTTTGATTGTGTTAACAGACAACAGTAAATAGCACAGGTTAATTTATATTGGTATATATTTAATTTGTTGAGTATTAACAATGTTACTTACACATACTATAAATAATGGACCAGAACATGTTGCTGACAATTTGTATGCATTTATGTCTAATCAATCTAAGACAACAGGAACTACTGAAGAAAATTCACAAATGAATTGTCTTCAATGCAGTTTACCTTCTCAGTAGAAGCAAATTATAATTGGCCCCATATACAGGTGCACTCCACTTATAACGGATTCCAAGGGACAATGGAAATCAGTACTTTATAAACGAAGTACATAGTAAACACAATTCGAAATGCTGTATGTAACTGTGAACATAAGTACCTTAAATATAAACAATACAAGAAAGCTTAACTGCCAAAGAACGGGAGTTTATTATTTATACAAAACGCGCCCCTGTGGGGCGTACAATGTAATAAGTAGTTGAGAAAGAATGAATCTTGGTTATAAATCTCCCTCCCGACCTGTGAGGGTGCTGTGTAAAGGGAACAGTGTGCCCCAGACTGGATGGTCTGACAATTCATTCCAGAGAAAGGTGGAAGTCGGCCATCTAGAAAGGGGACCACGGTACACAAAGTCATCGCCCCAGACGGGAAGCGGTGCGGCAATCGCGGATTGGAGGAAAAGCGATTGCGCTCGCTAACCAAGGGGACGTGGCTGACGGTACAAAAGGGGATGTGGCCGAGTGAACTGCTCCTTTGTTATGGTTGCGAGAGAACCACTGAAGCAGTGTAATAAAAGAACCGTGAGTGTTTAATGTTTGTTTGTTTTGTCGTTTCTACTAGTTTGTTCTTGTTATACGGCTAACACGTACCGGGAGCTGTCGCTTAAGGCCAGCACCAACCCGGACAGCACTGCACTACTGTTCACTAATAAATTGTATTTTCACCACTCTGGACTTGTGATCTTGTTTGTGTTGTGTGTGTGTGTTTATGCTGTGTTTATTAATTTGGGACTGTAACCCGTGGTTTAAAATGTGCAATACACATTATTGTGTACTGCTGTGTATTGCCTGGTCTTATAATTTGAGGTCGCCAACACGACCTGGATTACAATTAAAATACATAAAGAATTGTTTGGACCGTGATTTGTCATCTGTTTACGCATTCCATCACCTCTACACATGTGCACTGCAAACCACTTTGTGACAGTAGTACCATTTTACAAATTTATATTTTCACTAAATGTAATTACAATTGTATGTGTTATACTGTACAACGGCTGTGCCAACAAAATCACAGAATAAAATTAAACAGCAACTGTTTTAAATGTCTGGGTAAATGTGTAGTTTATTTTCTTTTCTTCAAGCCTATTGTATTTACATTTGCCATACAGTAATTTCAGTAAATGACAATTGCTAGGGTGACCACCTTTTCAAAATACAAAAATTGGATACCTGCCATTTTTTATGCTGGGGTATATTTACATATTTCTTGTAATCTTTTTTTCACTGTTTCCCCTGAAGAGTGTGTGTGTGTGTGGGGGGGGGGGGGGGGGGGGTGATTAGTTGTAGTGATTGTGAGAGTAAAATGATTAGAAATGGATCCAGCATAAAATATTTGTGAGCTAGTTTTTCCTTTAAAAACGTGTAGCTTTTATTGTTGTGGACTATTTGGCTGTCACTGTAGTTGCTGTTCTGTCTCGATGGCAGCGCACTGTGTTTGTTCATTTTTAAAAAGGAAAGAACAGAAATGCAGCACTCTGACTGAAACCCTTCACAGCATGTTGAGTCGTTATCGGCATGAGATGAGATGCCATGTGGTTCAGTTGTGCATACCATGTGAAAGGTTTCTGGGGGCACGCCTGGATATACTGTATACATATTTTTTTATTGTTTTCACTGGCGAGCGAGTGTAAGGCATTGCAAAATAATGTGGCAGTGGCAGTGCTATGATGTGCTATAAACAGTTATGCTATGGTTTGACTGTAAGATTGCACTGTCTACGAATTTGGACAAATGCCATCCCAGAGGCATTAAGCCGGGGACCGGGACTTGATCTTTACATTTCGGGACTGTCCCGCCCAATTAGGGAGTGGTGGTCACCCTAACAATTGCCCATGTGAATGAGACTGGTGGTTTTAGTGCCACTTCCACTGTCGACTAATGGCTTAATGCACAGCTTATACTTCAGAAGGCTATGCATACGATATCCATTTGCTTAAAAAGCTTTTATTGAGTTATATGGATAGTGTAGCTAAAAGGCTGATTTGAGGGTAGATGGTTATACCTTTAACAACAAGTTGGGCAACTCATCATCTAAATGGAGGGGACTTTGTTAAGAAAAATGCCATTAAGCACAACATAGCAAATGTGCACTACATTATGTTATTTGTGATGACCAGGGATCCTAGTTTTCCACAATAAAAAAAAATGAAATTCTCCGATAAAAAAGAGAAAAATCTGTGTTATTCCGCGAGTAAAATAAAAGGGTTAAAATGAGTTTTCCCTGCCACATTATAAGAAACACAAACATTACTACTGGGTAACAGTGAACACAGGAAGTATTTATTGTTGTTCTTGTTACACCTGTTGTGTCTCTTTATGTTGTATTTTAGTTTATAACTTTAATTATTCTTGAACTGTAAGCTTGTATTACAGTGTAACATGTGTAAGTCGCTTTGGATAAATGTGTCTGCTAAATAAATAAATAAAACAAAAATAAAAATAAAACAAAAACTTCTAAGCAAGTTACATACTTTTTTTTGTTTTTACTTTAAATATTACAAATAGTTCCCTGTGTTGTAAAATAAAAATATTCATGTTAGTTCAAGCTGTTTCAGCCTCGTCTTGTTTACATTTCCTTTCATACAATTTATGTTTAGCGCTTCCCATATGTTCTACAATGGTGTGCCTGCGAGTGTAATCTACAGCCTTCCTGCATGAAGTACAAAACAGCACATTACCATCAAAGTGAAATTCGTCCTTGCCAAGCTCGTTGACCTGATCTTTAGGGATTATTTTTTATTGTTTTCGGCATCTTTGAACAGCTCTGAATACTGAAGTAAACTGAACTTGAATACCGGAAGCAGTTTTATTAGATAGGTATGTTTACATAAATTTAAAGCAAAGTTGCCTGTGTTAATGACAGATGCAACCTGGAATAAAGCCCACGAAGTTGCCTTGTCCCTGGTGCAATGGGCAGTGAGCATTTCTGGAGGGGACAAGTTGGCTCGCTCATCGGCAGTCCTGACTGTGTCTGTTATCCATTTGGACAGCCTCTGCATAGACAGGACTTGACCATGGGACATTGCTCCGTAGCACACAAAAAATTGTTCGGACTGCCTCAACATAATACGGTAGGGCCTGCACTAGACAGAGCGCATGGAGCTGCTGCTATCTGTCAGACTGGAAAGGAGATGGGTCCCCGTCTCCTGTTATGGAGAACCAAAGGGGACAGTGGGTCGATTCCTGGGAGGAAAAAAGATCTATCCCTGTTCTCCCGAATCTCTCCCAAATGAGGCTCACCACCTTGGGGTGAAGTCTCCACTGAGGCGCTGGGAACTCCCCTTGAGAGTAGGTCCGCCGGCCAGTTTGTCACCCCAGGCAGATGTACGGCCAGTAGTGAGAGGAGTGCCCAGAGCAAAAGCTTGCAGGCCACGCGATGGAGACTGAGAGACCTGAGGCCGCCCTGGTGGTTTATGTACGCCACCACTGTTGTGTTGTCCGTCCGGCCAAGCACATGTCTCCCTCGAACCTCCTGCAAAATTGTCTGCAAGGCCTGGTAAACTGCCTGCAGCTCCAAAATATGTATGTGGAGACCCTGCCAAGGGGGGTTCCACATCCTCTGCACCCACCTGCCATTCCACACAGCACCCCAGCCCAGGCTGGATGCGTCCGTGGTGACAACTTCCCTTCTGGTGACACTGCCCAGTGCTATGCCGAGGTATAGCTGGACAGGTTGTTTCCACCAAGAGATTGCCTTTAGACAGTGGCGAGACACTCTCAATAGGAGGTCGTGGTTCAACATGGGCTGAAAAACCCTGCTGTTGAACGAGGCCTGCAGAGGGCGTATGCGCAGGAGGCCCAAAGAAAGGGTCTGAGAAGCTGCTGCCATCAAACCCAAGAGTTTCTGGAACGGCACTACCATGAGCGCTCTGTTGAGCTGAAATAGCTCTAAACCCACAGCTATTCTGAAAGCCGCAGGCCAGTTCTGAACACCACCTCTGACAGAAGTCGCAGCCAGCTGTGCCAGTCTTTAAGGATGCTGGGGCCTAGGGCGCCAGTGTGTCACTGGTTTGTGCACTGGAGGTGGTCGCTTAGATTACCGCACATGCGTCATCCTGCTGCCAATCTGCGCTCATAGCCCCCTGGGACCTCAAGGGGACAGGCAGGGAAGGTGGCACTGAATGTTCACACAGTAACTCTGCGAGCACCGTTCCTTGGTAGGAAACTGCTGCCCAGAGTTTCTCCATCGGCTTGGAATGGCGACTTCTTCTTCCTCGGAGGAGGAGAAGACAAGGCAGAGGAGGATGAGGAAGACCATGAAGACAGCTTTCTGCCTGGGCTACTCTCCCGGGGTTGCCAGGGGTGGTCGCAAAGTAGTTGCGACAGTGACGAAAACCAAGTCCTCCTGGGCTAGGACGGGGCTACTAAGAGCACCCTGGCCCGGCCCCGCCTGATCTTTTCCAGGCACATCGGTAGCACTGCTAGCAGTGGGAAGGCGTACAGTAGAGCCCTCTTTCGTCTGGCAAAGTGGCGATTATATTGCTTGCGTTCAAGCGGATTCCCAGGTAGGTGACAACCTGGGATGGCACTAGCTGGCTTTTTGGTATGTTTACCATAAGACTGAGCTTGACTAAATGCTGGATAACTAGATCCGTGTGAGCTTCTGCCTGTGTTGGAGAGTTGCCGCAAATTAGCCAGTCATCCAGATAATTTAACAGTCTGATTGCCTTGAGTCTCAGAGGGGTGATCAATGCTGCGAGGCCTCTGCCCAGTGCCTGTCCATTAAATTTGGATAGCTGCAGGAGGTGGTCTGTCACTAGGCGCAGCTCTTCCAGTGTGTGCTGGGAGGGCCTGTGGTTCACCAACAGCACTTGCAGCAGTGTAGCCTGGTACACCACAAGGGTGCAGGTAATGCTACCCATGCGTGTGGAGAGGGTCTCTGCCGAATAATCCTTCTTAAGCATGGTCTAAGTGAGCTTGCACTGCTTATTTGGGCAGGACACGTCCTTAGCCAGGACTACCAAATGTGGAGCCTGAACTAAAGCGGTGATGGATGGCTCAACTGGGGGGAAGTGGTCAAAACCGAACTGAGTGTCCTGTTGATATGCAGTGCCTTTTAAACCTGTTTTACTGTGAAAAAAAAATACTTTTAAACAGCGCATCTAAAATAAATTGTACCTGACGCATCTGAGACGCGCTAAATAAATGGACCGCAAAGGGTTAATGTAATATATTCTAATTTTATATCATTTTAATAGCTGTGCTAAATAAACATCTGTTTAATGTATTTAACATCATACTTGCCAACATATGGAAACTGTTCAGCGGGACGCTCATCTCCGGGGGTGGGATGGGGTCATACGCATCATACATATGGGAGGAGTCATACGCAAAAAGCACTCATTATCATATAATAGACATATCCCCCAACTCAACACGACACGCCCATCATGACAGTAAAAATAGACATAATGAAGCGTTCTTACCTTTGTATAAGTTAGTGATCCACAGATGTGTCAGCCTCACGAAGAGCACAGCGTGTGGTTTTCACTAACTCTACTGTGTAATGATTTTTTTTCTATGGGTAAATATCGGGACTTTCTTCCTATGCATCGGGACGCGGGACATTTGCTAGGAAATCAGGACTGTCCCAACCATATATTATTATTATTTATTTCTTAGCAGATGCCCTTATTCAGGGTGACTTATATTTGTTACAATTGTTACAAGATATCACATAAAGGGACTGTTGGCATGTATGTAACATGCATTTATGTGTTTTCTTTTAACCCTTCTTTTTTTTAAACCCTCAAAGTTGAAGATCTTCAAAACAAGAAATTCTAAATTATCTAAAATTCTAAAAATCCTAAAATCTGATTTCTGCTATTATTTCTTCAGTACAAATCAACTCAGATACCCCTGAAATAAGAGCAAATATTTGCCAAGATAATGCAAAATATTTTGTATAAATACAATTTTTTAAAAAATTATGAGGGTAATTTATAAAATGTTATTACCCTTATAATGGGAATTATTTGCCTAAAATGAGAAATCAGAGCTTACCAACAGTAGTGAGCCTATTTCCATTAAAGTTACTGATTCAAGTGATTTAATGATATACCTGTAGAAGGAATGCTTAATTAAAAAGAAGAGAAAATAATTTGACTTTGTGTGCTTTGTGGGAATTAGAGAACTGCAGTGCAGTGGTCTTAATTACCTTTATTCTGATGTAAATCTGCACCTGGAGATCTTAGAAAAGTTGGGTCAGTGCCTGGTCTAATTTATCTAGGAAGCTTTGACAAAGAACATTATTTTCAAATTTTAAAAATAAAGTCCATAATGATGAGTGTTATTTGGTCAGCAATTTCCTTTAATTCTACTTTTTAGCTTCAAATGAACAACACATCAAAATGTACTACTTCCTAATGATCATCTCAGAATTGTACAAAATCATGTAATTTCATGCAGTACTGCTGAGAAATGTGTTTTATTTTACACATTTTCAAAAAGCATTTCTCCATCTACCTAATACCATGACCATCCACCCCCCTTTCACTTTGAATTTGTATAACTCCTATGTAAAATAGGTTTGTTGTTAACAGTAGCTATTATACATTAGCTATGTTTGACAGTTTGAGTTCTTTCCAAGAATAGCTTTTCCAAAAATATATTTTCTGCCTGATGGAAAAGCATTGCAAGATTAAAGCTGAACACCAACAGTGCATTTTGTTAATTAAAATCTAGTAGGATCTAGTCTTTTTAGATGTGATGTACCACCATTACTGATTATGACCCCTGCAAGTGCGATTAGGCTAAAAGTGCTTTAAAATCTTTTGTACAGTTACCGGTTAGCATCCAGCCTACCCTGTTACATGTATTTATTGAAAAGCTAAAAGCAGGGTTTTTTTATATAATGATCAACACAAATATGTTGGAAGACTTCAGTAACCAGGTGTGGAAAGGTGGGGCAGCAGTGTGGAGTAGTGGTTAGGGCTCTGGACCCCAGTTGGGGTCACTGCTGTTGTACCCTTGAGCAAGGTACTTTACCTAGATTGCTCCAGTAAAAACCCAACTGTATAAATGGGTAATTGTATGTAAAAATAATGTGATATCTGTATAATGTATAATGGATTATCTTCTAACAATTGTAAGTCACGCTGGATAAGGGTGTCTGCTAAGAAATAAGTAATAATAATAATAATATTCACTGACACGGGAGACAGAAGATTGTATTTGTAAACACCGCACAGTGGCCAGTTTTATTTCTTTCTGATTTATTTTAGCCCGCAGAGAGCACTGTTGTCTGTGGCCTGTATACCGGCAACGGTAATCAGGACCACAGGTTACCAACACAGGTATATGCAGGTACACTCACAGGTGCTCAAAAATAATAATGAAAACCAAAGGCGAAATGAAAACGGAAAATAAAACACAGTAATAAAACTACAAAACAAAAGTGCTGCTTACACAGTGCCCCACTGCCGCTATGCCAGTCAGCTCAGGTCTCTGTCCTTTGCTTCACTGTGCACTATACACTAGGGTGGCCAAGGCTCCCCTATCACTACACACGTCCCCTCAGGTACATATATTTTTCCTCAGCCGTGCTTGCCTGATTTTATTCTCTCGCTCCTACCACTGGCGTTCCTGCCTGGTGCTTGTGTACGCTCACCTCCTCAGCTAGCATCACTAGGTTTCCCCAGTCATGGCCACCAGAATTCACAACCAAGTGCAGTTCTTATGGGCCAAGCAAGGCCCGCCTCTCAACGACTCAGAGAGAGGGGAAAGCCAACAAACCTTCCTCCCAACCTCTCCGTGTCATTGCCATGATTGACAGGCGGATCTTACGAGGCTGCTGCCCCCTTCCTGCAGAACCACGCATGCGCCAGATAGTCAGCACAGATCTCCCCTGTTACACCAGGCAATGTTGGAAACCCAAGGTTCATTTTAAGAACAAAGCAGTTTATACATCTAGCTTTTATGAGTAAATCTTTCAAGCTGAGGTAAATGGTTTCAGTAAATATTAGACCAGGTCTATATTGATATTTGTACATGTATGGCAATTTTTAAGAGTAAGTTATACACAAGTAATTTTGCTATTACTTGTATTTGGGGAAATTAAATGTCAAATAAATGCACTGAATCAGCTCCTAGAGATGAGTAAAATGATTAAAAAAATTCTAAAATGATACAAAAAATAATGTTTAATAAACTTTAAAGCACTGTGTGGTCACTTCCTGGATGAAAATCAGTGCCAAAATTGGATTCTATAAATGGATTAGCCCCGCTACCTTCTGTTGACGTCATCGTATGGTTATCTGGATGAGAACTGGTTTCCTTGTACGAGAATGATTAGGAGTACAAGTACAGGGTTCTCTGCACACCCCAAGTAAATATGGTAGATCGGACAGAATGTCAACAGAGTTACTGCAGTGTTTGGAACATATATTTATCCAATTGATTTTTTGGACAAATCAAATAATTTTTTTTTTGGCTACAGTTTAGACCAGGGGTCTGCAGCCTTTGGTCGAATTTCACCGTCGCCCTGATGAGATTATCAACATTAATAACCCGCCTCCGCTCAGCTTCTGCCGGCAGACTTGACAAAAACACCCTTAACACAGTGCTTGGTAGATGAGGCTGCTAGAGTACATGCTAATAAATACAATTAGTGCATACTCAAAAAAAAATGCCATCGATACAGGGATAATTGTATCGTCAAGAAAAATATCGCGGTTCATCATGTGAATCAATGAATCGGCACAGCCCTATGTACAACTATGTATTCTCGGTCAATATATATGTGGCAATTTAGTATGAGAAAAATGCTTGCAATTCTGTCCACGAGCGCCACCAGAAATCTTTCACACCGACATCCCACCTCATGCCGATAACGACTCTGCATCAACATGCTTTAAAGTTTTTCAGCCAATCAGAGGGTTCCATTTTTGTTCTTTCCTGAGTTTCTCAGTACCTATACTGTCAAATTAGAAAACTGCAATCAAATTGCATCACCGTTTCCCTTTCTAAAAATGAATAAACACAGTGCACTGCATCGAGACAGAACAGCAACTACACTGACAGCAGCCAAATAGTCCACAACAATAAAATAAATTAAAACTATTTGAAATACAGACTTAAACTAGGGGAAAAACTAATCATTAGTCACACACTCACTACAACTAATGTAACCATTGCTCATCCACTAAGCATGGTGTATAATAGACTTAATAGACTTATAGTACGTTCTTGAGAAAACAGTAAATGTATAATTACGCAGGCTACAGTGTTAATATAATTGTTAAAACTGCATTTCAGTCAGCTCATGTATTCAATGACCCCGAAAGTGCACATAACAACTTAATTTAAAAAGCACCGGTGGACACCGGCTCTCCGTTGAACCGCCCTTTGCAAAAGCGGGAGGCGCATCAGTAAGGATTGCTCAGTGTAGTGGTGAGTGTGATTTCTGGCTACTTTGCTAGCAAAGCCTACACCGGTGCTTTCTAAATTAAGTTATTTTGTGCACTTTTGCGGTCATATTGACTACATGGGCTAACTGAAATGTCGTTTTTACATTGATATAAGCACACATATTTGCATTTGTTTGCAAATCTGATTTGCCTTCTCCACAGCTAGTCGCCGATAAATTATTTTAATTTCTTCTGTGCTTAGATTTTTTAGACATTGAAAGCAAAGTACCATACCTGGTTTAAAACAAAATCCTGATTCGTAGGATACAGACATTTGCTCAAAAAGTTACATTGTGGTGTTGCAGGGTGCGAGATGTAGATGCTTTTTACTGCGATTTCACTTCCCTGTAACAGCCATCGGTCTGGATACTTTTAACATATTGGACTTGAGAGCTGTGGTAAATAGTATATGTTGCTGAGCCAGAGACGGAAGCTCCAGGATTCACCTGAAAAGTGATGAACTTAAAAGCTATTTTATCATGTATACTTGCATGCCTTTGGTATGTCATAGAATAAAGCAAAGAAGCTGTGAAAAAAGATGAATTATTGCTTATTCTACAAAGATATTCTAAAATGGCCTGGACACATTTGTTGGTACCCCTTAGAAAAGATAATAAATAATTGGATTATAGTGATATTTCAAACTAATTAGTTTCTTTAATTAGTATCACACATGTCTCCAATCTTGTAATCAGTCATTCAGCCTATTTAAATGGAGAAAAGTAGTCACTGTGCTGTTTGGTATCATTGTGTGCACCACACTGAACATGGACCAGAGAAAGCAAAGGAGAGAGTTGTCTGAGGAGATCAGAAAGAAAATAATAGACAAGCATGGTAAAGGTAAAGGTTACAAGACCATCTCCAAGCAGCTTGATGTTCCTGTGACAACAGTTGCAAATATTATTAAGAAGTTTAAGCTCCACGGAACTGTAGCCAACCTCCCTGGGCGCGGCCATAAGAGGAAAATCGACCCCAGATTGAACAGAAGGATAGTGCGAATGGTAGAAAAAGAACCAAGGATAACTGCCAAAGAGATACAAGCTGAACTCCAAGGTGAAGGTACATCAGTTTCTGATCGCACCATCCGTCGCTTTTTGAGCGAAAGTGGGCTCCATGGAAGAAGAGCCAGGAGGACTCCACTTTTGAAAGAAAAACATAAAAAAGCCAGACTGGAATTTGCTAAAATGCATATTGACAAGCCACAATCCTTCTGGGAGAATGTCCTTTGGACAGATGAGTCAAAACTGGAGCTTTTTGGCAAGTCACATCAGCTCTATGTTCACAGATGAAAAAATGAAGCTTTCAAAGAAAAGAACACCATACCTACAGTGAAACATGGAGGAGGCTCGGTTATGTTTTGGGGCTGCTTTGCTGCGCCTGGCACAGGGTGCCTTGAATCTGTGCAGGGCACAATGAAATCTTAAGACTATCAAGGCATTCTGGAGCGAAACGTACTGCCCAGTGTCAGAAAGCTCTGTCTCAGTCACAGGTCATGGGTCCTCCAACAGGATAATGACCCAAAACACACAGCTAAAAGCACCCAAGAATGGATAAGAACAAAACATTGGACTATTCTGAAGTGGCCTTCTATGAGTCCTCATCTGAATCCTATCGAACATCTATGGAAAGAGCTGAAACTTGCAGTCTGGAGAAGGCACCCATCAAACCTGAGACAGCTGGAGCAGTTTGCTCAGGAAAAGTGGGCCAAACTACCTGTTAACAGGTGCAGAAGTCTCACTGAGAGCTACAGAAAACGTTTGATTGCAGTGATTGCCTCTAAAGGTTGTGCAACAAAATATTAGGTTAGCGGTCCCATCATTTTTGTCCATGCCATTTTCATTTGTTTTATTATTTACAATATTATGTTGAATAAAAAATCAAAAGCAAAGTCTGATTTCTATTAAATATGGAATAAACAATGGTGGATGCCAATTACTTTTGTCAGTTTCAAGTTATTTCAGAGAAAATTGTGCATTCTTCATTTTTTGTGGAGGGGTACCAACAAATTTGAGCACGTCTGTATGTATTTATTATTTATGCAGGAACTTAATCAATTGAGACAGTGGCCTCATTTGCAAGGGGGTTGTGGTAAGCAATTTAGGAGGATAGTGATTTCAAACTCCAAGCGAGTTTGAAATAACGTTCATAATGTTCTCGCCTTGTTACTTAGAAAATACAGTTTTAGAGGAGAAAACAAGCACAATTAAAAATGTATTGTTTTATTCATATTATAAGACTACTGCATACACAGAATTTCAGTAGTTCGGGACAAACACCAATCACAAAATGTTTTTGTACAAACATTTATTGAGGAGAATGCGGAGTATGCAATTTTACAGAGAAGTACAGGTAGTGGACAAAAAAACGGAAACACCAATGTAACGTCACTTAATAGGGCGTTGGGCCGTTATCGTATCCCGCTCTGTGGAGTTCTCAGCGGACCGTTTTTGATGAAACTGGCTGCTTGCGCCCCAGGTTGAAATTTGCAGTCAATTGATCTACAGTTGCTCGCCTGTTTTGCCTTGCACTTCGAATTAAAGCACGGATATCACGATCCTGGAGTATGTGCTTCCGTCCACTGTTGCCCTTTGCTGATAATGTCTTTCCCTCGGAGTTCCATGCCGACATCACCTTAGGTCACTGAAGCTCCTGCCAAATGCGCCCCAACAATCACCCCTCTTTTAAAGTCACTGAGGTCTCCTCTTGCAGCCATGCTAGCCATAATTATAGGCAACCAGGCCTGTCCAGCATTTTTATACGTGACCCTAAGCATGCTGGGATGTTATTTGCTTAATGAACGCATGAGCCACACCTGTGTGGAAGCCCTTGCTTTCAATATACTTGGTGTCCCTCATTTAACCAGGTGTATGTTATATATATATATATATATATATATATATATATATATATATATATATATATATATATATACACATTCATTTGGCATCAAACCACTTTTACTATGCAATTTGAAATGCCCAATTCAAGTGACATCTTACAATTGCAACCCAGTTATATATGAGGACTAAAGATCAATGTTTGACCTGCTGACAGACCAAACCCATGAAGCACAGATTGTGGATGTGACCAAGTTAAAGAATCTCTTCAGGTACCAAGCAAGTTGATAGTAGTAAAGCTTGCAACAAATACCCCACCTATTGGCATTCTGCATGTATGCATCTGATCCAGTTCTTGGCAGTGTGCAATACAGTAACAACAAAAGCTTGGATTTCATTTTTTTGGTTTGGAATATGAATGCCTTATCTTACTGTTCCTGCTGCTGAAATAATAGATCCCACAAATACAGATTTATGGAAAATCTGTTTTTTCAATGTGAAACATTGACTTGTATATGGATTCTGTGGAGTTCTCAATTCCTGCCTCTCATTGCTGTTTTTATCTCCCAAACAAAGATCTTGATCTGTGTATTGCCTGCAGCATGAACTAGAAATAATATAGTTCTATAGAACAAAAGGCCATTGTTGGCTGTCACATACAGCATCATTAGATGGTTTATATTTCTAGATGTTGCAGACACTGATGCTTCATCCCTTACCATTCTGGAACACTAATTAGAATGTGAACTGTATGCACATAGAATTACTGTATTCTGGTTCTGTATTTCACTTTGGTATTTTAGAGGCTAACCTCACATTTTGTGATGTCATTTTTTTTTTTTAATACAGTACTTTACCATGCATACTGTATTATGAGAAGCAGATCATTTTAAAGGCTCATTTTCTTGTTTTTGTGGTGGGATGGTGTTTGTAGTATACCAAAACATGTCCAATTACAATGTGTATAAACAAGTACAGTACTGCACCTGCAGTACCCAAAATCCATCAAGTAAAAACTACTCAGTTTGAGATGAGAAATAATGTCTTATCCCACAGGGCATTTAATCACCAAATTACTAGAAGAGGTTTTCTGAACAAAAAACAAAGCATCCCTGGGGCATATCAGGGAAATGTCATATCAGATTGAATGGTTTGTAAACATGAAGTAAAATGTATATGTAAAAAAAAAAAAAAAAAAAAAAAGCCCAACAGCCACTTAGAGCTATTTTTGGCTCATCAAGCATTCATGATAAAACATCATGCATGAGGCACTGCTACAGACGGCTGTGCAACCAGTTAGGCCAAATAACTGCTGACATTCCTGCCCAACACAATTTTCAGTTGACATTCCTATGTGCAGAAACACAAACCCCAGTTTGGGCACTTGCTGACCAAATGCCAGCCAGGTGTGTAAGTATTTGGGAAATTATAAATGTGTTATTACCTTAGGAGCATCACTATACAATTGGAAATGGTTTCCTTTGAAGAAGTTTCAATCAGTTCAGCAGTGAAAATCTATAAACATTACAGCTCACATTTTAGAGTTTCAGAACATTTAAATCCCAGTAACGATTATACTAGGAGCTTAATGTTTGTATTTTAAACCCTGAATCCAATCAGCTCAACAACTTTGAGATGTATTAATTTTTTAATAGCTTGACGATGACTTCCCTGCACATACACTGAAGGGAAACAAATCAAACAAGTGGCTTTCCAATATACTGAGTGAGCATGTTGTTTTCAGATAACCCAAGATACAGTACCTGGCTGACTCAATCATTTACATTATTTTGACAGTAAGTATCTGTGTAACAGTGCCTGATTTTGTATTTGGCTTGTACATTACTGCAATGCTATATGTCTGGGAAAGTGACATATCCTAAATCTATATTATTTGACATCAGGTGCTAAGCTTTGGCTCTTCTTTCTCTCAGAACCCACCTTCTACTATTTACATTTTGGTGCTCTGTAGAAGATAATGACACAACACTGATCATTGATCAAAGGCTAGAAAAGTCCAGGTTCAGTAGGATGGACAGCACCTTGGCATCTTTATTGTTGTATGACTGCCAGGGGGTATGATGGAAATTCTATTACAGGATGCAGTGACACCTCTCATATAACAATCATTTTAATAAGCAATAAGTAAGTGGTCTCGGTAGATTGAGTAGACGACATATTTACATGAACAGTGAATATTATCTGCCTCCTCTAAATTAATACTGAATGAAGTACAGAGCTTCTGTGCAGGGTGAATAGATCATTTTCCAATCATGTACTCTCCTGAGCCTCATAACAAGCCAGGGAAAAATGCAAGAATCTTCCACAACAATAAAAATATATAAAAAAATATATAATTATGAGAACACAAGCTGCTATGTTACACGTTACATTACACAGGGTTTAAAAGCGTCGCTTATAATTTAACACCAGACCCTAAACACACACAATAAATATACCGAAAAGGGTGGATTTCAGTTCAGTTTGAAAAATTCACACTTGTCATCATCATTATCTGTGACTGAACAGTGAAACGTACTGAGGTATTGATAGAAAAAAGCCTATTGGTTGAAATTGTTTATTGTGTCAAACAGTCTGGGCGCTTCGTCACACAAAGTGACACATCACCTGACTAATGTATCTCTAATATGATTCGCTTTAACCTTATAAAGGGGCCTAGGTGATATTGAAAGCTTGTAACTGCTTGGAAATTTAATGTGTAAGAGAAAAACCTGTGTAAAAAACAAGTAGCAATCCCTAAAAGGACTTAACCTTTCAAGCCTAGTGGACAGAGGCTGTATATGAGATATTTAGTTTGTAAACTGAAGTTTTCCTTTTCAGTGTCATGACGAACAGAACACCACTTCTTTAATGTGTAACAATTTAAATTGCAATGTTACTTACATTGTGGTATCAAAATCTATGTTTAAGCAATTCACTGCAAAAAAAGTTGCTTAGGTTTGGCAGAGAAAAATAGCCTTCACAGTCTTCTTGATTGATACGTGGCTTTTACCTCACCGTAGATGCTTTTATTGAAAAAAAAATGATTTAAAAAGTGTAAAATAAAATGCAATTGACTGAATTGATTCTGAAAGCAATTTTTTTCTCTCTTTCACAAAATTAAACTTTGACACTTGTGAATGCTGAACTGTTTCATGAATATCAAACCTTTTTTATCATTTAAATAAACTTCAAATACTTCATGCTTTGAAATACGTGCTATCATTTTTGACTAGGTAATTCCTGCAGTGCACATGGAGAAACTAATCTTATATTCCACATACACAGGATAGAGTGGAGGTGGCATACGTTCTTCTGTACGTCTATCAGATTTTAGAGTTGTGAGTATATCTAGACAACCACTTGTCCAATATGTCATGAAACTTGATAAGGTCATTCTTTTGTGATGAAACTTGAAAAGGACACACTTTAGCACAAGTTAACATAAGTGTTGGTGCTAAGATGGATAATTTGCTGGAATCAGCAGCAAGACATGAGAGTGCACAACAGAACTGTCTTATTGGACAGAATGACTTCATAGCTCTTAATAGGAGGGGATTTTTGTATTTGATTTTTTTTTTTAATTTAGGAGTCACCAATTGTTTTATCATTTTTTCTCCCAATTTGGAATAGCCAATTATTTTTAGGCTTAGCTCACCGCTACAACCCCCGCGCTGACTCGGGAGCGGCGAAGACAAACACAGGCTGTCCTCCGAAGTGTGTTCCTATCAGCCGACCGCTTCTTTTCACACTGCAGGCCCACCATGCAGCCACCTCCACGCAGCTCTGGGCAGCTTACATGCAAGCCCGCAGGCACCTGGCCAGACTACAGGGGTCACTGGTGCGCGGTGAGCCGAGGACACCCTGGCAGTGGAATAGCCTGGACTCGAACCGGTGATGTCCAGGCTATAGGGTGCATCCTGAACTCCATGCGGAACACCTTTACCGGATGACCACTCGAGAGCCCTCTAGGAGGGGAATTTGACTAGTTCCTACTTTTAAAAAAATCCTCAAGCCAAGTAAATCCATTTTTATGTGCCATTTTTATGCAAAACTGGCAAAATATTTTGTGCCATCGACATTTTCATGTCGTACCCACACAAACTTTTTTTTCCCATTCAGGGTTGTACAATCTTTTTATTTTCTTACTTGTTGAAGGATTTGTAGTAGTTTTGATGTCTTCTGGTTCTTCAGGCACGTCCAGTTCTGTTTCTTTTTCACTTGCAGCTGTATTTGAAGCAGCATTTTTGAAAAATGTCCTATTAATGTCTGCCGAGACATATCGGCTCACAACCATAGACATACGTTTATGCTTTCAATGAAAAACAAGAAATGAGCGCAGGCTGATCTAAATAGGCATGCACCCTCCAAGGTGGCAACTGTCTATGGGTGCATTAAGTAAGTAAGCCACTCAAAGTGAGAATTTTTTAGCTGCTTCTCACACGTTCTGCTGCCAGTCAAACTGACTCGAGGCTTCCGTCTCTGCCGGTCAACAAGCTTTTGAAACGGTCTCTGACCGGTATTTACCGGTTAATGGAAACTCTGTATGTGTATATATATTGTGACAGAGAAAAAGTGATTCTAGGTGATACATCTCCCTCCCGACCTGTGAGGGCGCTGTGTAAAGGAAACAGAGTACCCTGGACTGGATGGCCAGACAATTCATCCCCAGCTCTTTTTAACTACGGACCGAATGTTACCAAGTATTGAACCCTGGAGGGTGTACTGCAGCAAATTGAGACTGACTATCCCATTTTTCCTCCATAACCCAGCATGCCAATGCAGTTTTCTCTGTGGGTGCCCATCAAAAATTAGCAACTTGGCATGATTCGAACCATTGACGTGACTCAGTAGTGCTTTAACTAGGAGAGACACCAGGGACCCTTATTGTTTTGAAAGTGGAGATTTCAAAGTTTGTTTATCCAAGCTAATTGGGACCAGAGGGGGTTTGTAACATTACTTTGTCCATATAGTATCATTATTCCTGCAAAAGTGTTAACATGACACTAGAAAATATGAAAATACAGCCACTGTACTGAGAATACAACATATCATTGCACACACCATGACAGGTAACCAGTTCAGATAACAGAGGCGTAAGTAAATGGATCCGTGAATCAATTTTTTTTTACTATATATAGACTCCAAGGTTTATATATAAACTACCATGAATCTCCTTTTTGTTTATGTAAATAATAGCTTACCTTCTACAATACCGTAATTGTAATTTTTTCAAATATAGTCAATGCAATGACCTCACCAGGAAAGAACACAAATTTAAACATGTTACCAGATTGCAAGAAATATTGACTGCTTCCATGGTCCGTTAGTTTCCCAATATTATTTTAACATTTATTTATATTAAAATCTAACTTTTGTACAATGCATAACATAAAAGCCAACCTGTCCCTTAATATACAGTTAATGATCTGCTTGGAAAGTTACCATTACATATAATGTATTAGTAAGCATTCATATGTAATAGACCCAAATTATGACAGACAATATTCCAATTAATCTATTCATTATGCATGCACTATAAAGTGTATCATACTATATAGTATATTTAGCAAATGTAATTAAACTTTGTATAACTGTATATAGTCTCCCCAATTCCAGATTCACTCCTAATATTCATTCTAAACAAATGCAGTCTGAAGACCAGTTTATAAAAATTGGATTTCCTCTGCAAAGGAGCAAACGTGTGGTGGTTATGTAACAGGACAACCATATCACAATCTCCACACACTTCCTAATACACATTTAATCATCTTGGGAATTATGGAATGACAAACTGCTACTATCATGCTCAGCAATCTTCTCTGAGTGTTTAAAAAAGGAATTGAATTGTGTTGTGATTAAACCACACAACATAAGTGCATGCATAGAAGAAGGTAGCAAAAAAAAATGCCTGGACTATTTTCACAACATTTTTTATTATTTTTTTTATCAAATTACACAAATGGGTTGTGTGCATTATAACGGTACAAATTAATGAGCATATGTCATTTAACTAACGATAGGTTCCATTATGTAGGAAACTAGACATTTACATAGCAACACTTTAAAACATATATAACATGGGCTTCAAGTTGCATACAAAATTGCTCAAATTCATATTTTTTCTTCAGTGTGATTGACTGCTGTCGAGAATGAGACGTAAAACCGAGATCCGGCTATTGTGTTTGTGATACACAGTTCAGCCCGTAGTCTCTGTAAATCGCTTTGGATATACGCGTCTGCTAAATGACTAATAATAATAATAATAATAATAATAATAATAATAATAATAATAATAATAATAATAATAAGCACAAAGGAAAGCTAGACTCGGGTTAATTGTTCATTGACTTTTCTATAACCTTGTTTTCACTGATAATTGTAAATAATAGTTACTGTTAATATACTTGTAATGCAGTGATGCGTATTATTATTATTATTATTATTATTATTATTATTATTATTTGTAATCTTCAAATGTAAACAAAGAAAAACCTCGCGTATAAAATTGTTATTGTTTGAAACATTTCAAGAAGTTAAACGAGATCTATTACAAAATGCAAATAAGCTTATTCTTCAAAACATCACCAAACTAGGTTGCGGCAGCGGACTTGGAGGCAAATTCTGTATGCAATTATATATATATATATATATATATATATATATATATATATATATATATATATATATATACACACACACACACACACACACACACACACACACACACACACACATATATATATATGAAGCAGAACAAAAGAGCGATCAAAGGGATGGCAGACCTGTGAAACCTCAAGATACACACGCTCTCCATCAGCACTGATCTGTTTCATAAGTGTTTCGTGCACAGAATAACAAAACCAAACCCTAATATTCTCATTAGCAGCACTTAACTTTTAAAATTCTATTCCTTGATCATTAACGCTGACAGCAAAGCTACATAGGTTCATGAAAAACACTGCTTTGCTTTAGCTCTGACCTTCTATTTTACAAAATTTAATTTGTAGATATAACATAAAATAAAAAAAGCTCGTAAAAAAAAAAAAAAGTTCCTGTAAGCAAGGCATGCAGATCTCCATGTTACAAAAAGCATCCCGAAGAAAAACAGCAACAATAAAAATACTGCTCAGCGTGAACAATGACCATTTCCATGACTATAGCCATAACAAAATATATTACTTAGGCACATTAACTCTGTAAACACGTTGTGCACATAATACTGATGCTGTGTGTTTTCTTATAACTTTCACAGATTGTACAGCATATAACACAAAGTATTCACTATGGCTACACATTCAAAATAATGTACGCTGTTCTCAACTGTATCGCAGCGTATGGTATGGTAAGAAATAGTTACACTTACAGTCGACAAGCAGGCACAAGATAAATGTGTATTTACAATATATTTTATATTAACCTGGGTTGTACATTTCACCAGAAAACAATATCAATATTAAAATGTAACCTACCTTCAGAGCGTCGATGTCCAAGGATGTTGATCGGTCCATAGAGAAATACTTGGATTTTAAAGTGTAAGTAAGTTGTAAAATTTAGACTTGTAGTTTCCGATCTAAACTCAGCCCAGTCCTCCAACCCCTGGCGGCTTTTCTCAGTCTCATTCCCACAGATCACGCCTCCAATGGTTAAAAATAAAATAATAACTATAATAACAACGTCAATATTACTAATAATCTACTTCAATTTCCGTACTATTAAAGAGCGAGGGATTTCCCTGGCAAATAATTAATTTGACAACCTAATTACTATAAAAAGGAAAATCCCATCAATATGAGATCATGTCGATTTCTGCAGTGCTGGCGAGCTGCAAATTACTGCATCAGAAAACCTACTTCCTTGGGCATCTTCATGCGGCAAATTTCGGGAAAATTGTGTTCAATCTGAAGAGCAGAGGAGGCGATAAGAGCCCTTCTCCCTCCCAATGATTTATGTATTAGCAAATGCAATATCTGATCAGTTGGAGGTAAAGCCTGGGATCAATTTGCTTATAGCTGAGCAAAATCCCAGATGTGTATTATACCACCGTTTGCAGTGAAGTGGGTGATAGTTTACAATATATATCAATAAAGTCTGAATGGGCTATCTTTTCCAGGAAAGATTATGCTGAAAGAGTTGAGAATGTAAAGTGGATAATCTGGCAGTGGAGAGATACCCCCGTCTTGTTTTACTGTCCTTCACCACCAGGCTTTCGCTCCAGTCTTACTTCTCAGACAGCACTCAGCAATTTTTTCTCAACAGTCAAAAAGAAACATATCCTTCCTTGTCAATAATTCCCCCTGGGTCCTAAAGCCGAACAAGCTCCCAAAATACAGTTGGATTGCTCGGTGTGCACTGATGTGCTACATTTATTGTAGCCAAAAAACAAACAAATCATTACCTACAACTCCAGCAGTAACACAATTAATACACATAAAATAAAATATGAAATAATACAAAAAATCAGAAACCTACAGCAAGTACTGATGGGCTTACACCAACAATATGCATGAAATATATATTTATAAGGCTGCGTTCACAATGGGTCCCTTAGAGATTTAGTCCGCACTCGGTATGGTTTAGTACGTTTGGTGTGAACAACAAAGTCCGCTTCGGAAACTAACCATAAGTGTTCTCGGTCCTTTTTTCAAACGCACCGAGTCTGGTTCGCTTGCTAAACCCTGAATGCGAGCAACTGCTGGACTCGGTCCTTTTGTACATAGCAAACAAACTATACAAGGTAACACCACTCGGGAGTAAACATTTTGCGCGCACTTTAGTTCATATTCTGACGATCACTTACAGCGTTTGTGTATAGCTAATGCCTTGCTTGCCATTTTTCTTGACTGTTCTACCCATCGCCCCTGCATCTCGGATCATATCAAGAAAGGTGTTTATTTTTATTGTTTATTTATTTTACTTATTATACTGAAAAATAACTGCATTTTACAAATGCAATGTGCTCTGAGCGTATTGAACCGAACGTTGTTTAAACAAAACTCCATTCCAAAGGAGAAAAAAACTAACTAAAGAGCTGCTGAAAATATTACTGTTTTTGTATTTATTTTTAATTTTAAATAATGATAATTAACTTGTATCTATTCGTGGCATGCTGTTTTTATTCCGATGAGGAGTCTCCGTAAGCCTATTTCTTGTTTGTTTGTTTGTATGTTTGTTTGTTTATCATAGGGATGCAGTATAGTATACTGTAGTTGTGCAAACATATTTTTCCTTTTTTGTTACGGGTTTCATGCATCAATATTAGCACCATACTCTTGAACAATTACAATAATTCTCACAACTGATACTGTATTTGGCTTTATGGTGTATGTTATGAATGCGTGTAATGGAAATATTGTATAGGTGTTTTTACAGTGTTTTGGTCAACATGTTGATTAGGCTTCATAAAGTGAAGGATCCTGAAAAGGTCAAGAAGGAGGGTTGTTTGATTTGGTGTCAAATTTCAATGTCACATTTACACACATAATCTCACGTGAGCGGAGTCAGGAAATATACCAACTAGACTTCCCTAATGAAAAAAATGAATGGCACTTTATCGTACTAAATGACATTCTTATACCATTAGAGCCAGGGTCAACTGTACATATTAACATTGCTTACATTTACATGGTAACATTCCTATTGTAACGTGCTATCACCCCCATTGGGGTAAAAAGGGAAACAGGATTAGGGACCCACCTGCTCCCAGGGTGGTTCTGCATAGAGACATTATGTGTCTTTCACAGGTTTAATTTGGGGTTATGATAGAGGATGACTGTCGTGTGGGCGGGATAAGGGAATGATTATATAGGGGTGCTCAGGTTTAGTCAAGGTAGAGCTGAGCTAGTTGCAAGCTTTCCAGTACAGTGTAAACATTTAAAGGCATTAAATACTTCTTTGTACCTGAGCAATGTGGTCCGGAGTGTCTCTGGGGGGCCAGCCGATGGGGAATGCCACAGTGGTGTCAGAAACGGGACATGTATTTAATCCCGCTCTGTACAGCCATGAGTTGCAAGAAGTGAAAGTGGAACCGGGCCTCCCAAACTCCGATGGGCTGTCTCCAAGTAGGAAACGTTGCGCCGGCAAAACCTCCATGGGCATCACTGAGACAAAAACCACCTACTTATGATGGTAAGTCCAGTTTGGAGACGTAAATCACCCAGTTCGAAATTGTCAGCCAGCTAAATAACTGGACCGAGGAGGATAAAGGCACATACTTGGCTACGAGTTTGAAAGGGGAAGCCATGAATATTTTGGCCATGGTAGCTACCCAACAGCGCTGTAACTTTATAGCACTCTGTGAGGCTCTTGCGCTGAGATACGGGGTAGAGCAGCAAATAGTGATTGCTTGGATGCAGTTAAGAGCAAGAAAGAGAGAGGTGGGCGAGACATTGCCAGGGTTTGCTGGAGACGCTGAACGCCTTTTCAGAATAGCGTATCCTGGTCCGGGGTTGGAATTGCAAGAACAGATTGTGACAGAACAATTGGGGTTTAGACTACACCGATCTGTGCATACAAGTTAAGCTAAAATCGCTGACGCACTGAGAGAAGCCTTGTTAGCTGCGCTTCAGGTCGAGACTGTTTTTTGCTGAGAAAGGCGGGCATACAGTAATGAAACTGCAAGTGTTTGAAGCTAATGTGGTGGACTCCACTTTGGACATAGCGGCTACTGAAAGACCCGCCTTCCCCAGAAGTGATGTAACTGCTACCGCAGCTGTGTTTGAGCCCTCAAAGCACATGCAGCGGATGAGGGGCAATGAGGTCAATAGCAGGGCCATTTTTATCAGGGGCAATATAAATCAGCCTGCATTATTCTCTATGGATAATCCAACAATCAGTAACATGGGGAATGTGAGCTTGTACACCAGCCCTCAGAGCATTGCATGGACACCCCAAATGGGATTAAACATTACAGGGAGGAACCCCAATGTCATTAGTCCAGCCTGTAGCCCAGTAAGTGCTGTTAATAATGTGAATGCCTTTTACAGCTGAAATGTGACTCCACAATTACCTGCACTTGGGAGCAAGCATATCCCCTGGCAATCCAGCATGCCTGTTATGACTCACGATGCCAAGCTGTCAGCCTGAAGCAGCACCACTCCAGGGGCCATCTGTGAGTTACCAGCCTGCCATGCTGCCACACCACCTGCCGGTCACCCATCTCGGGACTGGGGGGATACAAGATTGGTCACCTCAGCCATACAGCCAGAGTGATGGTGGGCTGAGAGAGACAGTGAGAGGGCGGTGATGTCATGCATGGAAGAAGAGGGAGAAGTTCGCATACCCACTCGGAGCCAGACTAGTTTTCTGGGTGTGTGGCCGTCAAGACCACATGGCTCGCAACTGCCCAAACAAGCAAAACGGCAATACGGGGAAGTCATTTGGAAACTGAGGGGAGCTAGGATCATCGAGTGGAACCTGGCTCACACAACCCCTCGAAAGGCCCCCAAAATAGCGCCCCTGGACGTAAAGAAACGGTTTGAAGATCACAGGCCAGGCCCACCCACAAAGAATGTAAGATGGCATGCCAAGACATCTCCGGAGCCAGTCTCACCCCGAGGCAAGGACCCACCAGGAGGGGGGCGACTTCAGTGTTCTGCCAGCTGGGACAGGCGCGCCATCTCTGCATCAGGTGCTGTGTGGAAGACACTTACTGCCTAGGTCTCATCGACACCAGCGCCTCGTGACCATTGTGAGGGCTGATGTCCTGGACAGGGGCGGGCAGGGATGGAGGAAGAAGCTCCAGCCGGTGGACGGTGAGCTGCTCATGGCAACTGGTGAACCAGCTCCTGTGCTGGTAGCTGTGACCTTGAAGTTTGAGCTGGGGAAGATGTCTGTTAGGCATTAGGCTTGGATTGCTGACGTGGAGGATGAGCTGATCTTGGGCCTTGACTTCCTGCACACCACCCGAAGCTGCCTGGATCAATCGATCAATCAATCAATCTTTATTTTATATAGCGCCTTTCATAGTGGACCACCATCACAGTGCTTTACAAGATGCAGTAACAACAAGAAAATCCATAATACTTTAAATACAAAGAAATGCATAACACGTGATATACAATTAATAAATAAATAAATAATCTTAGCCAGGACAGGTTGATCTTGGGGCCCTGGGGTCAGCAGTCCCATGTTGGATTGGTGAGACGACAACAGAAGCCGCTGCAGCCAAGCGCCTCCAGGCACATGACACAGGCAATGCTTGAGATGTGCCACCGGGGAAGTCGCTGCCTGGAGGAGGAGGAACAGAGAGCCATGCGCTGTCTGGCGGAGCAGTTTTGTGACGTCTTTCCCCAAGGGAAGGGTGACAACAGGCGCACAGATTGGGTCCAGCACTGCATTGACATCGGCCACTCCACCCCCATTTGACAGCCACCATGCCGCATGCCCTGGGCCTGCCGAGAGGAGACTGAGTGTCTCATATGGGAGATGAGGGAGACAGGAGTAATTGAGCCTTCGGACAGCCCATGAGCGTCCCTGGTGGTGTTGGCAGATAAGAAGGATGACACCAAGCGGTTTTGTGTTGATTACAGCCGCCTTAATGAGATCACGATTAAGTATTCTTACTCCAACCCCCGCATTGACCACACCCTGGATGCTTTGGCTGGGTCCCAGTGGTTCTCCACACTAAGCTTGAAGAGCGGATATTGGTAGGTGGAGGTGGAGCCAGCATCACAACCAAAGACGGCATTCAGTAGAGGCCAAGGGCTGTGGCAGTTTACCGTCATGCCGTTCAGGCTCTGCAATGCCCCGGCAACCTTCTTAGACGATATCCTGGTCCACGCAAGGACAGTGGAAGAGGGAATGAAGCACCTGCGGCTGGTGTTGGAACACCTACGGCGAACTGGGCTGAAACTTCACCCAGCCAAGTGCAATCCAAAGGAAGACCCATTTCTAGGCCATGTTGTGAGTGGAGAAGGGATCTCTACCAACCCGGGGAAAGTGGACGCCATCTGGAAGTGGCCCTGGCCCAAGAATGTCCATCAGCTGCGCAGCTTCCTGGGATTGACGTCTTATTACCAACGGTTCGTCCGGGGGTTTGCCACAGTGGCACAGCTTTTGCATGGGCTTACAGAGGCCAAGCAGAGTTTTGTTTGGACAGAGGAGTGCGAGAAGGCCTTCGAGTCCTTAAAGCAACCCTGTGCATTACCCCAGTGTTAGCCATCCCCATCCCAGGCTGCACCTTCATCTTAGACTGCGATGCCAGCAACCAGGGAGTGGGGGCAGTGCTCTCCCAGGAGACCAAGAAGGGGGAGAAAGTGGTGGCTTTCTACAGTCAGAACCTCAACAAATCAGAGCTTAATTACTGCATGATGAGGCAGGAGCTTCTGGCTCTGGTGAAGGCAATGGAGCATTTCCACCCCTATCTGTATGGGCAACCCTTCGTGGCAAGGACAGACCATGCCTCACTCAAGTGGCTGATGAGCTTTCGTAACCCAGAGGGCTAGATGGCTCGATGGCTAGAGAAGCTGCAGCAATACGACTTCCAAGTGCTGCATCACCCAGGCCGTCACCACGGCAATGCTGATGCTTTGCCCTGGCACCCCTGCCTGGAGGCAGAGTGCAAATACTGTCACCGAAAGGAGGAGAGAGACGCTGCTCCAGGCCGCAAAACGAGACCTAACAAGTGACGCTTGCACAGCGCAAAAAGGGCCTCAACACAGAGCGCCAGAATAATGTAGGTGAGCCCATGGAGAGGGTCGCCATCAATGTTCTTGTCACCCTGCCAATAACGAAGAGTGGCAACCAATTTATATTGATCGCCATGAACTATTTCTCCAAGTGGCCTGGAGCCTATGCCCTACCCAACCAAGAGGGTGCAGCAGTGGCAGAGGTCCTCGTGGGACAGTTCTTCCGATTTGGTATCCCGAGTGAGCTCCATAGTGACCGGGAGGTCTTCAAGCTTCTTAACAGAGCGATACAATCACACCTTGGAAGTTTAGCTGTCTTTGTTCGTGGAGCAGCACCAGCGTGATTGGGACACCCACCTTACTCACTTGCTCATGGCATATAGGACAGCGGTCCACCAGACCACAGGGTGCACCCCAGCTGCCATTATTTTTGGCAGGGAGCTCAGGACCCCCCACAGAGCTGCTCTATGGCTGACCACCTGGGAGAGAAAACGACAATGAGCCAGGACCAGAATACATACACCAACTGCAGGACCGCATGGATAAAATCCATCGGTTTGCCCGTTGCCATGTAAGAGGGGAGTCTAACTGGCAGAAGCGGCAGTACGACATCCGCGCCGGAGAGACCCACTGAACCAGGGGACAAGGTGTGGGTCTACTCATCACGCAGGATCAGGGGCAGGAGCCCAAAGCTCACCAGTGCCTGGGAGGGGCCTTGTACGGTACTGGAAAGGCTCTCAGATGCTGTCTACTGAGTGCGGCTTAAGGGAAAACGGCTAAAGGTCATCCGTCATCAGGACCAGCTGACACCCTACTGTGCTGGAGAACCTGAAAAGAATGACACTCAGGTGCCCCTGTCTGAGAGGGAAGATCCCCCTCTTGACCTGCCTGTCCTTTTCCAGGAGCACGTCACTGTTTCTCTTTCTCCCAGGGATACTGTTTCAGCCCCCTGTGACCCCCTCCCAGAGTGTATGCTGAACCAGGGGAGGAGGCCAAAGAACCAGACATGCTCCTCCCAGCAGAGGAGTGGCACCACTCTCCAGTGGAGGAGCCGCAACCGGCGAGGGCTCCTGCTGCCCCGTACAGACTGAAGAGGGCCACAAGGGACCACAAGGACTGCCCATTATGCTGCCGGCTAGGTTCCCTACCCACCACGGTCACCCAGGACGATGCTGACAGCCTCAGCTGCCGAGGACATGGGGAGTTGGGGGAAGTTGTCATTGTAAATAGTTAGGTTAGGTTGAGTGTTAGGACCAGGTAGGTACAGGAGACACAGGGTGATTTATTTTGGGGACTGCCCTTCTGGTTAGGGATGTAATTAATTTTAGCACATTCGGGGAGAAATGTGTCTGAGAGGGGGGCAGTGTAACTTGCTATCACCCCCATTGGGGTAAAAGGGTAAACATGATTAGGGACCCGTCTGCTCCCAAGGTGGTTCTACATTGACACACACCAATGTGTGTGTGTCTGGGGTACTAAATGTGTTGAGGACTGCTTATAGCACTTGATTAACAAGTGGGGGTCCCATGGGTGTTTTTCACGGGTTTAATTTGGGGTTATGATAGGAGGTTGACTCTCATGTGGGCGGGATAAGGGAATGATAATATAGGGGTGTTCAGGGGTAGTCCGGGCAGAGCTGAGCTAGTTACTACTTTCCGGTACACTGCTAGAGTGTGCCGATACAGTGTAAAACATTTAAAGGCATTAAATACTTTGTACCTGAGCATTGCGGTCCGGCGTGTCTCTGGGGATCAGCCGATGCGGAACGCCACACTATATAGAGTGATACTACAAACCCTATTTTATGTCCAAACTTTATTATCTAGCTATAGCCAACATAATATCCAATGTTGATTCCTTTGTATACAGTACACACAGGCAGCATGCATAAACACCTCATTTAATACACAAACTGCTCCAAACAGCGAAGCAAATCGTGTGACATACTTCAACACGCACCAAGGAAAGGGTCTCCCCTCGTCTCACAATACACAACGCAGGGCTTGTCAAAATACACACACATACACACCAGACAAGAACATCATAATGTCACTGTGAACATGTGGGTTGCAGTGCGTAGTGAAAGGGTGATGCAGGTGCTCGAGACAAGGACAAACACAATGTTCACAGTTCAAGTTCTTTATTTTCCTTGACCAGGGTTTAAATAATAAAGCTTGCTCTACCCAGCAATGGGTATTGCCAGCGCAAAACAAGGGGTTACAGTCCCAAAATAATAACTACAAAACCACAGACACAACACAAACACAGACACGTCTCCGGACAGTGTGTGCTCTTAGTGCAGGTGCGGTGCTGGAAACAGTGATGCTGGTTAAGTGCAGGTGCGGTGAAGTCCGGGTGAATTGCTGGCCCTAGGCTGCAGTTCCCAGATCCGTGCTGAATCAGTCTGATGAAGACAAAACACACACGTTTGCAAATAAAACAAAATACTTAACTCAGGTTCCGAACAGTCCTCGTTTCCTCCCCACAACCATAACAAAGGAACCGATTATGGCGTCACGTCCCCCTAAAGTACCCTCAGCACCGCCCCCTCCGATAGCTAGTTCAATCACGTCTCCTCCAATTCATGAATGAAACTTCACTTACCGTACTAGGGCGATGACTCCTGGTACCGTGACGCCGTCCCTTTCCTGAATGGCCGGCTTCCGACTGCCCCCGGAATGAACTGCCCAACCATTCAGTACGGGGCACGCAATTCCTGCTGTACAGTGCTCTCACAGGTCGAGAGGGAGATTGTTGATTCAGATTAATGCGCTCTCTGTCACAGTCACATGTACACAACAGCACATCACAAAAAATACTATGGGGATGATTTACTAACTGGCGCAACCCAGGGCTATTCAATGAAATTACGCTAATACCAGTGTTTAAGATTTAGGCCTACTATTGCAGGAAGCATGTTCTTTAAGCTTAATAGCAAAACTGTCGCAAGCAAAGAAAAGTATGAAATGACAATTAAATAATGATGGCTTTCTTATAATTGTGCCATATACAAACAGGGAAAACATTGTGCATTTGAGTTTAGTAAACAAGCTCCTGTTGCATCTGTATCTTACTACACTGTCCTGTGTATAACAAACAAGCTGTTATTATTATTATTATTATTATTATTATTATTATTATTATTATTATTATTATTATTATTATCAATAACAGCTAAATTGTAGTTGGTTGAATGTGCAATATTTAAATATTTTTCATAATCATGATTGTTTTTGGCATTTCCTCCAAAAGAACAGTGTTTTTCTGACAAATGCTTGACGCTCTTTCGGCAGGTTTCTTCTGCAATTATTTGATGTTGTGAGCACCAAATAAACCAAAAGAACACAGACAACAGCACAGCCACAGGCACAGCACGTAAATTATTCTCCACCTTGGACATGATGGAAAAGGTTTTTCCAGAGAGAACCTCTGCCTAGTAATCAGCAAAAGAGCAGAGAGTGTTTGGAAAAGTGCAATGTGAAACCAGTAGAACTCTAGTCTGGATGAAGCTGCAAGTCAACCAACCAAACACATTTGAATGCACTTTAAAAGAAACTGAAGTTCGCTTGAATTTTTCTGCTGTGAAGCAAACCTGACTAAAAAATGAGTTTGCTTGCAAGTGAACCACAATTTGAATCACTTGCAAGTGAATTAGATGTGAAAGTGCCCTTTCCAATGCACTGGGGGAGCTGAATTTTTCTACTGCTGTGAAATTCCCTAAGGGTTGTTTCTGTATTCAATGCATAATTAAAACAACATGTAATATGATACATGACAGCTATGTAATACAAATAAATAAATAGATAAATAAAAAAGAACAATCAGCCATGGTAAAGCATAAAAGCATAGAAAACTACATATTTGTAGCTGACTATAGAGATGATCTGATGGAGAACTTGCTTACAAGGGATTGCCAAAATCCCTTGTAAGCAAGTGTTTTCATAATTGGTAACTGCTTAATCATAAACAAGAAAATGTTAGGCCTACATTGTTAAAAGTGTAATGTTTGCTACTTAAAATGTTCAGATTCTTAGTCTATTGGGACCATTTCTTTGCTGTATCTTAAGACCAGCTCTATGTCATAACCAAGCACTGTATAATCAATGTTGTTGATTTTCACAACTTACATCATATATAAAAAACAAATGTTTAAGAAACAGTTCTCTAGAAATAGAGATATGCAGCTTTTCTTTTGAGATTGAAATTGTCAAGTCCATTCAAGTAATTGAATATACTTTGTGATTCGATCTTTGCTTGATTTAGTTTACTCAGAATATAATATGTTTTTAACACATTCTGAATTACTGGACAATAATACATACTGTAACAACAATTCTTGTAAAATAGATTTTTATGACTTAAAAAGGGTATGGCCAAGAAATCCACAAAGCAGCTGCACCAATATTTAGCATATCTATTATAATAATCATGTTGTTGTCCTTGGATACAGGGTCAGTATACAATATGATGCTGAATGCAGAACAAGCAGCATCAATTACCTTTTCTGTAGAGTAATTAAAAATGAACCCTACATCATTCCAACCAGCACACACAGGAATTATAAATTATCACGCCAAATAGCTTAATTGAATTTGCCACATTCATTTTAAAGTATAACACATTTCCCTGATACATAATTTATTAGGAAAATGGTCTGTTTTATGAATATGCAATTTAACATCCTCAGTTATGGAATTCATTAAAACCTGAAGAATATAATTGAAATATAAATTATTATAATACTGTGAATCAGATGAGTTGTAGTAAACTAACACACATACATTGTTTATGTGTATAGAGTAACTATCGTCTTTTTTATCATCGTCATTTTTTTCATGACTTTAAGGAGATTCTGACAAATACATAATATAGTTTATAGCCTGACATCGTCGAGTTGAATTTGTTTGAATTTCAGAAAGTCAGAAAACAGTGACAATGATGTTTTAATCACCATTTTATTGTTTGGAGCATCTTTCTTTTGTAGTGTATTTTGTAATTCATTTTCTGTTTAGTCACAGAATCGCTATTCATCAGTTTTTTCATATTCAGCCATTTTCTTTTGTTGTGAGGAGTGCAGGGGAGAAGGGCATTCCTTCGAAAAGGGGCAGGACTGACAGTGATGTGAACCAATCACGTGACAGAGGGAGACTTGTCTGGTGGTGTAAGGATGTTAGGGCAATAGTTCAATCTATTTTTGCTCCTATGATGAAGTTTTAACCAATCATAGGCCAGATATATAGGAACGAGCCCAGAGGTGATTAGGATAACCCACAGATAGACCTGTGATCAGCAGTGTGGAGTAGTGGTTAGGGCTCTGGACTCTTGACCGGAGGGTTGTGGGTTCAATCCCCAGTGGGGGACACTGCTGTTGTACCCTTGAGCAAGGTACTTTACCTAGATTGCTCCAGTAAAAACCCAACTGTATAAATGGGTAATTGTATGTAAAAATAATGTGATATCTGTATAATGTGAAATAATGTATAATGTGATATGTTGTAACAATTGTAAGTCGCCCTGGATAAGGGCGTCTGCTAAGAAATAAATAATAATAATAATAATAATACCTGCCTGCCATGACGTCACAGAGTTAACAGGCTAACTGGCTGCAGGTGTGGTTAGGTAGGGGATTAATGTTATCAACTAGTTAGGACTCATTAGCCTCAACTGGCCCACACCTTGTAGCCTGTAATAGCCCATTTCCTGGACAATTACCTCCCATTTAAAAAGAGCCTAGTCTGTTCTGTCTGAGACAGCCTGGGATTATCTATGCCCAAACCTGATAGGACTAACTGTGATACAAACCGTAAGAGGCTTGTGCTGTTTACGTGCCAGACATCCGCTTTCCTTTGCCAGTGCGGTTGAAACTACCTACCATTGCCCCGGACTAACCAGCTGGAGATCTACCTGCAGGGTTGGAGCCTGCGAGCGGAGGTAGGCTGCACTTCGAGATTTCGCAATGCGCTACGGGCTTGGATTTCCACACAAAGGTTGGGGACGGACTTTGCTCGTTTTCCTATGGGACTAAAACTAATCTTGCCTAAGGGGCATTCTGGTGCAGTTAGTCACCTGGAGGAAAACCAGGTGAAAATAATATTACTTACCAGCTGTACGTGGTTAACGGCGCAGTTGGTTTACATCGTCTCTTGTTTTGTTTTATAAATTCTGTTTGAACTGTTTATTTTCTTTTGTCATCATCTCGCAAACAGGATTGTCTTTTCTGTTAAAGACCAAGCCTTTTCATGGGAGTTTTACGACCTAAATAAACTTTGATTTGTTTTGGAAAATACTGTCTGCTTTGTCTGTGTGCACCCACACACTCACTATATATATATATATATATATATATATATATATATATATATATATATATATATATATATATATATATATACCGTATAAATTTATATATGGGGTGTGATAGAAGACTACATCTCCCAGAATGCCATGGGAGTGAGGCAGGGTGAGTTACACCGGACTCTAATGAAATGAAAGACACCTATGTGCAGTTACAACTGCATAAAAGCAAGGCAGGGAAACCCTGTTATTGGGTGTGGTGAGGTGAATGCTTCAGCAGAAGAAAGTCATTCGTGCTATCAAAAAAATGATTTACTTTCAGACTAGTCGGGTTTTCAGAAAAGACAACTTTAAGAGGCATTTATTGTTAAAAGTTGGTAACAAGTCTTTCTAAGACAATGTGGGTGTGCTGAATCCAAATTTGCTTGTTACCACGCTGTATAAAAATTGCAAATCAAAATGCCCGCCAACATTTTCGTCATACATATTAGATATTACAACAGAAACTTTTGTAAAAGGTTGGTAACAACTGTTTTTAACATAGTTGGGACCTGCTGAGACCTGGACATGGTTCTTTATATGCATAACATACTTAAATATACAATATTATAATAGAACAACTCATTTGTGTCCATCTTACTGCAAGAGAAAATAAACTTTTGCGAGCATAACATAAGCCCTTTCAACCAAAATCAGAACTTAGTAAAATGTTTAAACAACTACTTGACAACATTTCAGTAAGTCACTATTAAATGGCAGGTACATTGACACAGCCTTGTTCGAGTTCTCTACATTTGCAAGCGGAAGAGCAGACAAGCCGTGCTGTTCTGCACTTGCATTTCTGACTCCTGCATCCTGATTTTCAGCCACAGAATATTGCTTCAATGCAATTTTCTGGTACAGGTGGCAGCGACATGAGCTGAGGTATTAAATATCCATTTTAGTTTTTCTATCCCATGGATGCTGGGGAAGGAAGTACTGGTTTTAATATGTGTGCCTGCCTCTAAACTAAGGCCTGATAATGAGATCTCTGTATATAGAACATCAGAGCATCACTTGTCGGAGGTAGAGCTTGTGGTGACCTCAAGTGAATAAACAAAATGGCACATGTTTTGTCTGTGCTGTGGATCTCTGACAGACCATATAATTTACAAATAAACTCCTCCGCACATTTCACCTTTTCCAGGCTGAGGTCATTTTCACCAAGTTGTGACAGAAGCTGATGGTGTTCCTTAAACACCTTCAGTGCTGTCTTCTTGCTGTGAACAGCAATGTAAGATGTTGTATCACAACCAGTCAGTGCATGAAATGGAAGCAGAGTTTCCAGAACTGCGGGTGTAAATTGTAATTTTTCACAAATGTCATGAATAGGAAAATATTTAGGTTTCTTTGATGTGCCAGCTTTCATCCAAAGCAGTGAACATCAGAGGCCAATACATCTGCCAGTAGCTCTTTCATCCAAGTCTGTAGACTGCCATTAGTCTGTGCTAATGCCGGAGGCACAGGCATTAACTCGTGCTTCATGACGTGTTGCAAATTAACAGTCCTGCCAGCTTCATATGCTGTAATAAGTCATTAGAGAATGTTTCTATCTGCCTTGATGATTGTGGACTTTCCTTTGACCTCATTCCCTACTTCATAAAGTTTGGAGAATGTTAGAGCTTTATTTTTTGGCAGTGGATCATAAAAGTGCATATGGCCAGGCTCCCCTCTTTTGTCACAAGCCTTTTCTCAACAGAGCTTTCCAGCTGCTTTTGGCCTAATATTTTTGCATTCAGCAGAGCATCTTGGATGGCTTCAGTAGCCAGATCTTTAGTCACAATACTTTGCAATGAAAGAGGGGGCTCCTCCCCAGAGAAAAGTTTAAATCTTGGAAAGGTTCTTACGAGTGAATTATCATCATCATTATCACGTTGTCTCCTTGCCTTTCCTGACTCATTCTGGACAAGATGATCATTCAAGCCAACATGAAACATTTTTTTCTGGTGTCTGCTACAATATGGGCTCTTAGGTTGTAAGACAAGGCCCATCTGCTAAAAGCTGAGCGTGTCCTTGTGATGTCTACAATTCCACCTCCTTTCTTTCCAATGCCATTAAGCCACTCTTGACTCTGATCTGGGTCAACTTGATTAAACTTTTGACTAGATCTCTTTACAACAACGTTTCCTTGATGAAACTCTTGAAGCACTGCAGCTGGTAGTTGATGCATTTCAGCTATGTATATTGCATCCCATCAGCTTACAATAGAGAGCTTCATCAACAGTCAGAACAACATACGGGTGACCAAGAACTGTTGACACATGTTTACATCTTTTTACAACAGTATTGAGGGTATCTAGCTCATGAGCAGGGGCTTGAACAATTGACATATATCCTATTGTTGTAATTTTTGGTTCTGTGGTCTTCTGTATTTGGTTGAAATGTGTCCATCCACCTCCTGGATTGTCATTTTCCTGTTTAATGATAAAGGCCATATCAACAGCTTTTGCCTTGCCTGCACTGTTGCAGTTTTCTTCATACCATTGTTTGCTAACAGGATCCATAAATACTGGTATGGTTTTAATGTCTCCTACATAGGTTGGTATGATGGTGTCCATTGCATCAGGAACATTAAGTGTTCTGTTCTTTGATGGCTGTAGATCATTCAAGGTAAAATCAGATGCTGGTCCTCGTTGTCAAGCATGTGTTGCATAGAATGTGCTTTTGCTGTGTCCACCATAAGAATTCCCTCATAATTAATGCAGTGGCCAGCTTTATGAAACAGTTGAATAAGTTGTATTGATCTTCTTGCTTGATAGTGTACACCCAAGCCCAATATGCTTTGGGGTCCATTTCTTTCCACCATTTATACCATATACAAGTGATTCTTGCTTTTCAGGGTTTTCATCATCAGCATCGTCCTGAAGAACTGATTGGCCATCATATAGCAAGTGGAGGAATATGTACTGGCTGTCAGGAATGCAAGCAGCTGCATCATCTTCACTCACATTGAAACCTTTGTGATGAGGGTGTGCTAAAATATCTCCCTGAATTTTTAATGCAACATGTACCATTTAAAGGATGGATTGTGAGGATGGTAAATGGGGATCGACATCTCATCATCCTGTGCTGAATCTGTCAAATGTGAGATAGGTACATAGTTATACTTGGATGGAACTAAGAGTGTTTGTCTTTCTCCAGGAGACCGATCAGGCATGGACATGAACTGAAATAAAAGCCTAACTTGAGTTTGGAGGTTTTTTTTTTTTAATGATGATCGACGACTGATATATGATATCAATGCCAGCTTCTTCTGCCAGATTACAATAATGATTCCAAACTTCAGATAGCTCCAAAACATTGCCCTGGTTGGCTGCATATTGAAGCTCATTTTGCAGCCATAGCATCTATGTCAGAAACTTTTTGGCCTTGTCTCTTTTTCACCACAGACCTCATGAATTTGATGTAACATGTGAGATGATATTTGCCCCCAGAAGCTATAAAGTCATTAACTCCAGCTAACTGTACAGTCATTTTGTGATCAAGTTCAGCAGCCCTCATTATTTGTTCACTCATTTTGAATGTAGTTACAGAGATGACTCTTTGTTTAGGATGCACTTCTTGATAAAACATACAGCAGCTCCAGTCTATAGATTTAATAGAAGTAGAATATCTTGTTTTGGCTCCCGAGTGGCGTATCCAGTAAATGCGCTCCGCATGGATGCGCCCTATAGCCTGGACGTCGCCGGTTCGAGTCCAGGCTATTCCACAGCCGACTGTAGACGAGAGCTTCCAGGGGTCAGCGCATAATTGGCCGAGCGTCGCCCTGGGGGGGAGGGTTTAGGTCGGCCAGGGTGTCCTCGGCTCGCACACCAGCAACCCCTGTCGTCTGGCCAGGCGCCTGCGGGCTTGCCTGTAAGCTGCGCCAGAGCTGCGTTGTCCTCTGACGCTGTAGCTCTTGGGTGGCTGCATGGTGAGTGCGCAGTGTGAAAAAAAGCGGTTGGCTGACGGCACACACTTCGGAGGACAGCGTGTGTTCATCTGCACCCTCCCGAGTCAGCGCAGGGGTGGTAGTGGTGAGCTGAGCCTAAAAAATAATTGGACGAATTGGGAGAAAATAATAAAAAATAATTGGCAACGACTAAATTTAATATATATATATATATATATATATATTTTAGCTCAAAGAGCCAGATGCCCAACGTTTCGATATGTTGTACATATCTTTCTCAAGGGAGCCTGTGTTTGAATCCAAACATTGGAGGTATTTATAGGTTTTTGACGGCATGACAACTACTTGTTATTGTTTACATTCAAATTCATGATTTATTCTTACATGATGTAATGGTGTTCTATATATTGTGACATCATTTTTACTTCTATCTTTGAATCTGTATTAATTCCAATTAACACTACTTTACATAAACTTATATTTTTATTAAGTCATGCAATGCTGGCTCTGAGGATCAGTCTAGATTTGGCCTCCCCAGCGCATCAGCATGCACAACTTTTGAATGAATTTTGTTTATTTATTTAAATGTTATATATTTATTGAAGTTAATTAGTTCATTCTTTTCTGTTGAGTCCCGCTGGCATAATCGTGTTCAGTCTATTTATCCATTTACTTTCTTTTATTCTTCTATATGTCGCATTGTCTAATTTATATATATATAATCTTGTTTTGCATTCACTGGTATTGTTTCTGGTATAACTGCCTATGGACAGATCCGATAATTTAGTTGTAGATGCTTTTGCTTTCTGAAGCCTCTGGATTATGCCTTTGTCTGTGTATTGTACATAGCAATTTCTCTGCCACACCACTGAAACAGTATGCTTGGAACTAAAGATGGTCTCCATTCTGCCAATGGCCTCTCTGTATTTGATGTCTTGCAGTTTTTTTCTCATAGCTGTTGCCTCCTTCATTGTCTTTAGTCGTTGTTCACCTACTTCACGTAAATCTTCTTTACTTGATTCTTGGCAAATCATGCAGAGATTGTGAGAAACTTGCAAAGGTATTTTGAGACCAATTACATGTTCCATGGTTTACTAACAACTGCAACCAATGTAAATGTTAGATACCACCACATCATCTAACTACTAAAATCTCCTATGATGATTCTATACTAACTACTAGCACAAGAGACAGTCACGTTACTACTGTTACCTCTTCATTAACAAAAAGCATTTGCTTAACTTTTCACTGTCACTGTTAAGGAAGATATTTTCTACAAAAACAATAAATACATGAAATAATTAATCATTATTGAAATACATACAAAATAATAATTGAAATAAACACAAAATAATAATTGAAATAAATAAAAATAAATTATTGAAATAAATAACAATAATGAACATATAAATAAATATATTAATACATACCCACTTGGGTACATAACCACATATTTTAATAAATAGTTTATTTAAGGCTGGCTGTCTTTCTCAGTCGTGCTTGCCTGATTTTATTCTCTCGCTCCTACCACTGGTGTTCCTGCCTGGTGTTTGTTTACGCTCACCTCCTCAGCTAGCGTCACTGGGTTTCCCTGGTCATGGTCACCCGAAAGCAAACCAAGTGCAGTTCTTATGGGCCGAGCAACCCCCCCAAGGCCCGCCTCTCAATCACTCAGAGAGAGGGAAAGCCAACACACCTTCCTCCCAACCTCTCTGTGTCATTGCCATGATTGACAGGCAGATCTTACAAGGCTGCTGCCCCCTTCCTGCATAACCACGCATGCACCAGATAGTCAGCACAGAAACTTTTACCAAATATATAGGCTATCCTTCAGCATATAGCTAATTCTCAGAAATTAACATTCCTTTTTGTCCAGTGGGTCCACAAATACCGTTACTCTCGTCAACCAGTATCGAGAGAGGAAACCGTACTTCCTTGTGCCAATAGGGACCACAATAAGCGTTAAACTGACAGGAAACCAGCTCAAGTTCAGAATTTCAGAAAATGATGATGATGATGACGATGAAGATGAATGATGACTCGAAAAATCTAAAAAATATAACAAAGTCCCGAGAATTCTCAGCTGACTGACTTCATTGTTCAAAATGCTGCTTGTCTCAACTAATCGTGTAGCACTGACAGTATAAAATAACACGCTTGCAAACTGAAGGCTATAGGTTAAAATCCCACATATACCAGACCTTTCTTTTTATATTTATATAAAGAAATATTTTTTTGCAGGCAAATGTTCCATTTTAAAACAGAAATAAATTATTTAATATAAATGATACTGACATCAAAATAAATGTGTTACCTAGCATATTTCCATGTTGACAAAACAAGTTAATTGTCATTAAAATCAGATGTCCTGTATTATACATATGAATGGATAAAAGTGCCTGGGGTCTGCAAAAAAAATATGTTAGAAGAAGAAGAAGAAGAAGAAGAAGAAGAAGAAGAAGAAGAAGAAGAAGCTGGAGGAAGAGAAGGACATTGCTCTTACTGTATGACAGGTATTGACTTTTTTCTGCATTTCACCTAAGAGTGTTGGGAACTACAAATTAAAAGTGACATGGTGCTTTTGGCTGATTTACTTTTGCTGTGCCAATACCTTGCTGTATAGAGAGTCTGTCAGTTCTTGTGCTTCACTGATAACTTGGCGCAAGGAACTACCGTTCCTCTCAATTCTGTATTACTGGACATCAATTTGTGTTGAAACCAGGTGAAATACACATATTTCACCAGATACAAAAAGGTTTTCTAAGAAAAAAATAGTCCTCTGAATTATATAAAAAAGAACATGTTTATATTGCTAGCCTCATGTTTACTGGGCGTCATGCTAGTCAAATAAATAATGTTTCAGATTTGTTTTGTAATCTGTCCTTCAACATAATGATTTCTTTCAGATTAAACAAGCTTGTTTATACTCAGTTTTTGAATTTAATTGTTGTCCCCGAATTGATCACTTAGACATTGATTGAAACCTTATTCACCCACAGTTGGAACAATTAATGAATCAGTGAACATAGTCAAGCCAGTATTAGGTAAGCAGCACACAGTACTTTTGTTAAACTGGTAAGGGTTAATATACTTCAGAGTTGAGAAAAATAATGCAATTAAAGCAAAATTGCTGTACATGCAGCTGGAATGTCTATCAGCTTATTATTTTAAAATGGCTCAGTAGCCCCTGTAAGATAATTCTTTTGTCCGTTCTACTACGACTGTACATTTGGTACAGTGCAGTATTTTTCAAATTTTTACGTTTGAGGTACCATTCAATGGAATTGTAGCTTCACTAAATTCTTCATAAATGCACTACATTATAAATATTTTATATTATAATGCTTCTCCATTAAAGGTGTGTTGCTACAGTATGAAGAACAATATTGTACATGACAGTATTGATGCACACTATTTAAACCTGTTATAACAGACCACAGGGAGGCAGGTTAGTCTAATCATTGAAAATACAGTGGGACTAAAAGCCAGGAAATGCCAGGCTGGAATCCCAGCTCAGCTACAAGTACTTACAGTAATAGGGGTGTTACTTTGGGGAAGTTAATTGGCCTACCTCCTTCATTACATCTTGTTGCTTTGAGTTTCTCAAATGCAGTAATTACAGTTTGTAAGTGCATACAAACAATAATTACCTCATCTGTATAGTGCTATTTTTTGGAAATATATATGCAATTTTACTTGTTATTTCTCTGCATTTTCAGTTCACATGTACTTATCATTTACTTGTTTTTCACAGAAATACACCATATATTGCAAATTTAAGTTTCTGCATATTTCTCATAGTAAATCACTGGTTACAGTGGCAACCAATAAGAAAACTATGTTTTGCCATCAATTTTGATAGACATCTTGCACCGTAAAAAATACTTAGTACCGGTGCTATTTATTAGTTACACAGCACGTTGACATGGTATTGATATATTTCCCAATACTTATATTCATCTTTCAGCACATTCTTTATTGGCCTTAATCATCTCCCTATGCTCCAAAATACTGTGGGATATTGTATGGGGAACGGGTCATGCCGTTAGCATGGGAATGATAGCACATCTAAATGCCACTTGGTCATACCGCACGACCATCTCCTGACAGCCACAAGACTAAAGTATAAACCAGCTGTTACGGGTTTTATTTTCATGGCCTTTGTACACAAAGGCCCATAACAACCAAATGATCTAAACAGTGATGATATTTAGAGCTGCTGCTGCTTATATTCATTGAACAGACCCCTGTATCTATTTTATTTACAGTATTTAATTTCCCATTGGACAATATGGAAACCCGGCTAAACCAATGTTGCTTAAGAACTGACAAATTAGGCATCCCTGAGTGGCTCACCTGGTAAAGGCATGACTGTATGGTCATGCAGTTAGGGAAAAACAGCGTTGTGTCCTACCTGTACCAAGTTGCTGTTCTTTACTTGGGATCCCATGGCAAATAATCTTACGAAGCAAAAAGCTCTTAAATAAATTATTACTTTCTGGAGTATTGCATATGATGGAGAACTGTTTTTGCTTGGTTACCAGAATATAAATACAACATCATCAGTCACCCTGTTTAAAAATGGAAAAGTTGAATCTTAAAACAATATAAATTCCTGTGTTTAACATTGACAGCCCCTTTAGAGCATAAGATACCAGTGTTAGGTGCACTGTAACTGATTTTAGGTAAAGTTCATAAAAGTGATTATTTGCATTTTTAAGTTTGTATTAAAATCCAACATGCCTGAGTTTTTCTAATATTAGGTTGGAAACAGTGAGTAATCATTTAAGGGCTAGATTTTCTAATTGCTAAGGGGTTTTAATGGGTATTTTTTATTATATTTGTTGTGTTTAGATGGGTTACATTTATAGGACTTTATTGCCTCTAATGTTTCAGTTCTTTCCAAATATTGTATTTGCCAAGAATCATTTTTTTTTTTTTTTAAATTGAGCTAGATTCTCAAAGATATTTATTCCAACCGGTCATTTGTGCAAATTTTGTCTGGGTGGAAAAATCAACAATTACAAACTTGGTTTGGCCTGTTAATGGTTGTGTTTTTCCTTTCTGAAAAAAAAAAAAAAATGTGCAAATGATCATTTAGCTTTGAGAATCATGTCTTCAAGTTGTTACACAAAATCACACCATTTTAGGTACAAGCTTTATTAAAGCCTGCTTCTCTGGTCAGAATGACGTCTAAAAATAAAATAAATCCAAAATTAATGAGCCACAAAATGTGCATATGAAGGGAATGGCACTGATGCTTATCCAAACCCATCCCAAGGTACTCTTGCTACCTGTTTATTCAGAAATAGCTACCAAAGCTGACAATATAATGCCAAACATATTGTCAACCCAATTATGTACATAGATACAGATGTTTGCATCCTTCAGAATTATTGTCTTGCAATTATTGTCATGCTACATTTTCCTTCTGAAGTGTAATTGAATGTTTCATTAGGAACAGCATTCCAATTGTATTCTGTGCAAAGTAGTAATTGATCCTGTTTTACATATTTTACAAATGCATTTTACAGAGGTAGACAATATGCAAATTACAAATACGGGTGCATATTGATCTATATGTAACAAGATTGGTCTTTTAGTTTATTAAAACATCGTGTGACATGTGACTTGATTAAGATTGTGGGGTTGATTACATATGTCCTGATAGCATTGTGGTGTACATTTTATGATAAAGTAATTGTAACATAAATATTTAAGCTATTTCAAGACACATAAACATGTATTTGGATACTATCTCAAGACACGTCTTTAGTTATGTATAAACAATATTTTACTATAAATGATCTAGGGTATTACCACAATATCCTTCTATCGCACTATCAAAATTACATTCATATTTAAGTGCAGTCAAAAGTTACTCTGAACATATGAATATATTTTTTACAGTAATCATCAAACTCTGGCTATAAATATGATTGATTCATTCGACATATGATTTAATGTTTAGACAATATTCAACGTTGATTCAATTCAATGTTATCATATATTAGTGCTGTTCAACAGTCAAAATCAAAACAAACAAATCTTGTTGAAAGTAATACCTTATTTTATTATAAAAGTTATACAAATAAAAAGTAGATTGTATTAAATTGTAATAATTTGTTTCCAATGTATAATAAATAATGATACTAAGTATGTTTAAGAAGAATTAACCATATTGTAATTAGGATTCTAAATATATTCAACATTTAATAATGCATTCATATATTCTATCATGATATAATTCAACATAGGTTAATATCATTACTTCATATTCAATTTAAACAGAATTAAACATACAATCAATTTATGCACCATGGACATTCATAAGTTGCTTAGTTACCAGTCCTTCTGTGAAGAAAGTTGGAAAAGTGTCTCAATAAAGAATTATATAGCTTTCTACACGTGGTTAAAAAGCGTTTCAGTTTAGAAACTTGATCTTCAGTTTGTAGTCCTTTCCATACCAGTTATTCAAGTGATTTTAAAGAAAAACAAAACAGCTTTTTCTTCAGGACTCCGTCCCACAATGCAACAGTCACACACCAAATGGTTTCCTCTTCCTGTGTGCTTCAATGCTGTTTGTTACAGCAATGCAGCGCCAATTTGAGCAGATTTAAAAAGCACTTTTGGTATTAAGTAACTTCAGTATTCTTCTGTTTACTTCTTTGTGTATTTTAGCATACTTTTAGATTTTGTAGCAACAAAGTCTTTTTTATCTTTCAAAAGTCATTTTCCAGCAGCTGTTTTAGTTCATTCCTTGAAGATGGATTGTTACAACAATGTTCTTGAGCCTTGTCAGCGATTTTCAGTACAATTGTACACATTCAGATGTTTTTGTGTAGCTTTTCCTTCCAAGAGATACAGAGAGATTTAGAGATAGTTATTTTCTTTTTAGAGACTTTTTCTATGCTGCAAGCATTTAAATGAATATTGCAACTGGGCTGGATATAGTCAAATTATCCAATCACAGATGAGTTCTCAACAGCATATTTCTCATCATTATTTCAAGGATTGGCTGTTTTGAATGTAAGCAAAATGACATCATGAAAGTACCTTCCCATCTACATTCAAACAAAGCACCGTAAATCTTACAAAAATAAATTCAGTTAAAAATACTTTTCTGTGAAATAACTTTTCCTAAGTTATTAATTGTTATTTGACAATCATATTTCTATTTTCCTGATGTGATTTTACACAATGAAGTACCAAATTAAATTTAAAAAGTCAAATATTTATCATTCTAATTACTTAATTACATTTTAGTGATCTAAGTAAGGCTTTTAATACACTACATTACATTACATTTTCTAAGTTTGTAAATTTACGAGTTCATTTTTGACCAGATTTCGTTTTATACACCTTATGTAGACATGGTGAGTCAATTGCAACGAGCATTCAGAGTTAGTATGCATCAAGCGTACTAAGTTAAGGACTAGCTGTTACGGTACTTTCCTGGGGATCATCCCCAGCTGCGGATTAAGTTAGTTCCAATTGCAATGAACAAAGGAGTTGGGGATTAGCTGATCCTCAGGTTTAGTATGCAGCAGAGGAACAAGACTCTTTCCAAACCCCAAGTGCATGTGCGCACAAACAGATTGATTCCAGTTTGTGATAGTTGAAAGGATTTATATGATTAAGCAAATTGTTTTCAGCAAAAAAAATAAAAATAAAATAACAATTAAAAAGTCATATATATGTAAAACATAAAAGTAATAATAGCAAAAAAGTAATTGCATAGGCCTACAAATTCATTGTCATTCCACAAGGTGGATACGGACAACATGCCCCACATGTCGACCTGTTCCTATCCAGTTTTAAATAACTTTAGCATAACAGAGGCAGAAGTGTTAAAGGGACAAGGAGCTCTTAAAATAAACACATCCCCTGGGCTGGATGAGATCCTCCCAATAGTACTCAAAGAAATGAAAGAAGTTATTTACAAACCGCTAACCAAGATCATGCAACAGTCTCTTGACACAGGGGTTGTACCGACAGACTGGAGAATTGCAAATGTAATACTGATCCACAAAAAGGGAGACAAAACCGAACCAGGTAACTACAGACCAATAAGCCTGACTTCTATTATATGTAAACTTATGGAAACTATAATAAGATTCAAAATGGAAAATTACCTATATGGTAACAGTATCCTGGGAGACAGTTAGCATGGTTTTAGGAAAGGGAGATTGTGTCTAACTAACCTGCTTCATTTTTTTGAGGATGCAACATCGACAATGGATAATTGCAAAGCATATGAAATGGTTTATTTAGATTTCCAGAAAGCTTTTGACAAAGTCCCGCATAAAAGATTAATCCTCAAACTGAATGCAGTAGGGATTAAAGGAAATGCATACACATGGATTAGGGAGTGGTTAACATGTAGAAAACAGAAAGTACTGATTAGAGGAGAAACTTCAATATGGAGGGAGGTAACCAGTGGTGTACCACATGGATCAGTATTAGGTCCTCTGCTATTCCTAATCTATATTAATGATTTAGATTCTGGTATAGTAAGCAAACTTGTTAAATTTGCAGACGACACAAAAATAGGAGGAGTGGCAAACACTGCTGCAGCAGCAAAGGTCATTTAAAATGATCTAGACAGCATTTAGAACTGGGCAGAGAAAAGTGTAAGGTAAGGTACTGCACACAGGTAATAAAAATGTGCATTATAAATATAATATGGGAGATACTGAAATTGAAGAAGGAATCTATGAAAAAGACCTAGGAGTTTATGTTGACTCAGAAATGTCTTCATCTAGACAATGTGGGGAAGCTATAAAAAAGGCCAACAAGATGCTCGGATATATTGTGAGAAGTGTTGAATTTAAATCAAGGGAAGTAATGTTAAAACTGTACAAAGCATTAATAAGACCTCACCTAGAATATTGTGTTCAGTTCTGATCACCTCGTTACAAAAAGGATATTGCTGCTCTAGAAAGAGTGCAAAGAAGAGCGACCAGAATTATCCTGGGCTTAAAAGACATGTCATATGCAGACAAGCTAAAAGAATTGAATCATTCAGTCTTGAACAAAGAAGACTACGTGGTGATCTGATTCAAGCATTCACAATTCTAAAAGGTATAGACAATGTCGACCCAGGGGACTTTTTCGACCTGAAAAAAGAAACAAGGACCAGGGGTCACAAATGGAGATTAGATAAAGGGGCATTCAGAACAGAAAATTGTGAGGGTCTGGAAACCAACTCCCCAGTAATGTTGTTGAAGCTGACACCCTGGAATCCTTCAAGAAGCTGCTTGATGAGATTCTGGGATCAATAAGCTACTAACAACCAAACAAGCAAGATGGGCCGAATGGCCTCCTCTTGTTTGTAAACTTTCGTATGTTCTTATGTTCATTAAAACGCACATTTTCAATTAACCTAAACATTTTGTATAGTATTGTGACAGAGCCCGAATGAATCTTAGCCAACAATCTCACTCCCGACCTGTGAGGGCACAGTATAACAGGCACAGTGTGCCCTGGACTGGATGGTTTGGCAGTTAATTCCAGGGTCAGTTGGAAGTCAACCATCCAGAAAGGAGGCGGAGTCACAATACCAGAAGTCATTGCCTTAATGCTGCAGATGATGTGTCAGTCATGGATTGGAGGATATCTGATTGCACTCGCTAACGAAGGGGGCGTGACTGAGGGTATATCAGGGGATGTGGCAAAGCAATCTGTTCCTTTGTTACGGTTGCAGAAAGACCTGTAAAGGATGTACAAACGAAAAAGTACCGTGAGTGTTTAGTGTTGTCTTATCTGTCCGTTTAACTGTTGTTGTTGTTTGTTATTCTAGATGGCTAATTATCCAGGAGCTGTCACGTTAAGTCAGCATCAAACCCGGACTACACTGCACTACTGTCACCGATTATTGTATTAAATCACCACTTACACTAGGAGCACTCACTATTGGACTTGTGATCGTGTGTGTCATTATTAGTATTATTATGTCGGGACTGAACCCTGTGGTTTACCTGTGCTATACACGTTGTTGTGTAGAGCCACATATTATTATTTAAGGTTGCCAGACAAGCAACCCAGCAAAAATAAAGAGCTGTTTTTCACCGTGAAATGTGCTGTATTTGTTATTACTGAGCACTGCATCATCTCTACATCTGCGCACTGCAAACCACTTTTGCCACAAGTATATACAAAATGTATTTATTCAAACAAAGACTGTTAATCAGAGCAAGTATCAAAGCTGTCAATTTAATTACATATGCAAATCAAGTCATTCAAGTATATAAAGGTGTTATATTTATTGTATTAATACCAAAAATCATGGCTCATGGCTGGCGGTCGTGCTCAGAATTACTCGACAGAACAGAAACTTTATTCCGTTGAGTGTATAAAAAATTATATCGAAACAGTAGAAGATGGTAGGAAACACGCCACAGCGGTTTTGCAACGCTCAAATGTCTGGTGTGAAATTGCAACCAGATTTAATGCTGCATTTCCTGAAAGGCATCCAGGAACAATATCACATTTAAAAAAAATTGTGGACAAAGCTGAAACTGGAGACCAGAAATGCTGTTGCAAAGCAATGCCATTGCCCCAGATATACAGCCTTATTACATCGTTGATACCCAATTTGCTTGCATCAATAGATAGCATTGGGGTTGATGCACAATAATCTGGAACGACAGGTAATATTAACTCCACTTTCATCATCATATTGGCTATTATTAAATGCAAATAGTAGTTGTACATTAACGGTCCATTCATCACAGGTGCAGAGAGAGACGCACGGCATGAAGAGGAAATACCCATTGACAATTCCAATGTAACCATTCCAAATATTTTTCATAATCATCTCATATCTACATGTATTATAATTGTATATTTATTCTAGCACAAAACAGTCCAATAGGGGAAGGTTGAGCGAATTATTATTATTATTTATTTCTAAGCAGACACCCTTATCCAGGGCAGCTTACAATTTTTACAAGATATCACATTATTTTTACATACAATTACAATATTTTTTACTTATTATTTTTACTTACAATTACCCATTTATACAGTTGGGTTTTTATTGGAGCAATCTAGGTAAAGTACCTTTCTCAAGGGAACAGCAGCAGTGTCCCCCACCTGGGATTGAACCCACGACCCTCCGGTCAGGAGTCCAGAGCCCTAACCACTACTCCACACTGCTGCATGATACTGATTGATGCGAAGTGTACCCTCTGAAATAGAACAAAATAACAAGTGAGGAAAACTGTTTATAAGGTGCACTAATCATCAGTAAATAATACATATTGCCATATTTTTTTATAATATTTGGGTTGAGCTCTGTGACAGGTTGGCTCGTGTGGTGATGTCAGATCAGGAACTGAATGGACACAGGCTGTTTAGTGAATGTGAATGAATGCGCTGATTTGCCGGTTTATTGTAAATTAACAAATAAAATGGTTTAACAGAACAGCAACACAGACCAAACAAAATGGTGCGGTGGCCAAAACAAATAGACATACAAACAACGGTGGACAAACCCAAACAACAAGTATTGCGCTGGTCCTCCAGCACGAGTAGAAATTGTTATATTATTATTTCATTTATATTATCTCTCCCGTACCTCCTCGATGTACACCCAAACCCAAGTGAGTGATCCGTTCATCTATATATACAGCTGTGCTGGGATTTAATTGCTAATTAATCACTCACTTGAATCCCAGCACATGTACTAATGGGTGCACTCCCCATGTTCATATCCTAATACACATTTTATCTGTATGTGAAGTGATTGTCAATCCCTGTGCCTAAATAGGACTATATATTTTAAATCACTCGTGCTACATAGCCCAATTTATACCCCGTGCACCAATATATACACACCAACAATAGCACACTACATACAACATAAAACACAAAATACGCACAGGGGTGGGGCACCCCGCCACAAGCTCTCTACAGATTTTTCTAGGCAATTCAGGAATGGGGAGGAGGCAAGGCTGCTCCCTTGGAAACCTTCCCTCTGTCTGCCACTCATCTACTGAGACAGCTTTATCACCTGTACCAGACAGGGAACAGGCTCACGCATCTTCAGAACCAAGAGCTATGCCTTTCAGAAAGAGATTTCGCCGGCATAATAGCAATGAAGCCTTTATTGAAAATCAAACTACTATACACAAAACAGTGCAGTAAGGTGCAGTAAGGTCACAAACAAACAGTGAACAGGTTACAAATTTATAACATGTTAACATTGACGTTTCCCTTGAGCAGGAAATCCAGTTTTCAGATCCAGAAGAGGCACCAGTGGGTTTTGGAGCTGAGGAGACCGAGTTAGATGAGGTGGACATGGTTGCAGACAGGGAGAGTGGTAGGGCAGAGGTAGTCCAGAGGCAAGATGGGGCGGAGGATAGGCCAAGACACATGGGGCGTGCTGTACGTCAATGAGTCCTTCCTGCGTTTGAGAGAAAAATGTTGGAATTTAAAAATGAAATTAACGCAACACTTACATAATGAGAAGATGCAACTGATAAAGCTAAAGTGGAAAGCTTACAAATCAAAAAGGAGAGATATTATCGGTAGGGATGCACCGAATCCAAGTTTTGGGGATTTATCCAAATACTGAACCGAATACCGAATCCTACAAAAATTGTCAAGCAAAGTGAAGGAAACTGTTGAATGAAAAACTGACTGGCAGCTACTAACAAGGGACGCACACAATAGTTTTGAGCCTTTTAGTTAATAGTATTTTTATTACTGGGGGGGTGGCGCGGGGGGGGGGTGGGGGGGTGGGGGGGGGGGGGGATGTTTACATTCAGCAGCTGCGTGACGTGTTTAGTGCGTGGGCCACGAGTAATTTAGGGAGTCGAGAGCTGCGACAGAGTTCATCAAATGTGTTCTTGTTCTTGAATACCTGTTATTAAATACAGGAGTTACGTTCAATACCGGTTTCGTGTCTTTTATTTAAAGAAGAACTGCACACATTGGAGGGATGTATTAAAATGGATGTGTGTTTGGGCAGATGTAGGATTCGGTTCACTGAATCCTAAGTATTCGGCCGAATCCGAACCCTGCTCAAAAAGTAGGTATTCGGGCCGAATCCGAAACCGAATCCTGGATTCGGTGGATCCCTAAATTAGAATTACTTGGGACAAAAAGGGAGTTTAGTTGCGCTGACAATTAAAAATCTAAGTTAAAGTCTTACTTTAACTTAGTTTTGAGACAGAATTTTTTTTTTAACTTTCCCTTTGATGTACAGTTATTTATTTTTATATTGTATGAGATAGTTTCTTTGAATTACTGCAATTGCTGATTCAGTTTAATGTATGATATAAAAATAATGTAGGCTACTCATGCCATGTAAAATGTATTAAAGTCCTTTGAAATGTCTGTCCTTCCCTTTCTTCTGGTCCAGGTCCAATCATAACGGTGCTGAAATTCTCAGGGTTTGGTTGGTATCTCCCTGGGCAAGGCATGGGGGAGGGTCATCCCAGTCGATTGACAAGTTATGAAGTACCACACATGCAACGATTATTTGGCTTGCTCTCATGGGTGTGGTACGCAAACCAAATGAAAGACAGGTAAAACGCTGTTTTAATATTCCAAATGTTCTCACAATACATGCTCTTGCCTTCTTATGACTCCTATTGTATTCAGGGTCTGCCTTAGGCTGTACAGGACCCTAGGCGGTGATGATTAAGTGCAGGGTCCAGAACATCAAATAAATGCTACAGTAGCAACCATATCTTAAAGTTAGTATATAGGTGCATCATGCACCTACATATACTGACGTTAAGATACGGTAAATAATATTAATGATATTTAAATGTTAATGAATACTTGTTTCCGTTCATTTGTTAGACTTTTATATAATTCACAACTTTAAAGCACTCAGAATTCCAGTCTACTTCAAACATATAATGTATTCACTTTTTTCTAAAATGACCGTGCCCCAGTGGGCCTATTGAAAAATACTGTAATGCCTGACCATAAGTGGGTTTTGACAGGTCGGAGGTGAGAATAACCAGGCATGAATAAATAAATAAACAAATAAATAAATAAATAAACAACAAAAAAAATCCCTCTTTGACACTTGACACTCTGTGTGCAATGCCCCTTTGTATATATATTCATCTTTTTTTTACAAATTAACCCCTGGGCACTATCAATCCTTTTTTCATTTTATGATATTAAATACGTAAGAACATACATTACAAATACATTTTTCTAGCTTTAGCGGCAACATAGTCCTTTATCAAATCTGTATTCTAAATTCTTGGCAATTTTGACAAATGGCCAAATTTGACAAACTTTTTTAAGTCATCGTTGAGCGCAAACATGTCTTGATCAATTCCACTCCCCCACCCCCCACACCCCCCTCAATTAGTTTTTAGTGTTTTGTGTTACAGTAAATATTTTTAACAAAATGTACCCCATATCTAATCACACCCATATTTGTAATATTTTGTAAAAAAAAAAAAATCTCTCTCATCCATGGCATGTAAACACATACACAGCATGAATTACAGTACACAGATTTCTACTCTCTCTCGCTCTGTCTCTCTCGCTCTGTCTCTCTCTCTCTCTCTCTCTCTCTCTCTCTCTCTCTCTATATATATATATATATATATATATATATATATATATACTGTAATACTGTATACGTGTATATATTGTAACGCTGGGTAAAACGGGTGAGAGCCCTGGGACTACCCAACAGATAGGACGACCCGCCCAGTCTTGGCTACATCAGCACCACAAACCCCACCCCCTTCAGATGGCCCCTGTGACATCAGAACCTGCGAAGAAGAGCCACAGCATCTCACGAACCCAGCCTGCACCCGCTGCTGAAGCCCCAGCCCGAGGAGTCAGCAGCGAAAGCAGTCTGGTCGCACAGCTGTAAAGGGCTCCAACCAGAACAAAAGGACCAGCTGTGGGCGCTGCTGGCCGAATTTCCGAACATCTTTACCACCCGACCCGAGTCTGGTACAGCACGCCATTGAGACAAGAGAGACGCGCCCCATCCGCCAGCAGCCATGCCGCCTGCCACTCCCTCTTCACGAAGCCGCAGATATGCGGGATACAGACATCATTGAGCCCTCCAACAACCCCTGGGTTTCCCTTGTAATCTTGTTACTGAAACAAGAATGGCGAGTGGCGCTTTTGCGTGGACTACCGCCGCTTGAATGAGGCTACCAGGAAGGACTCCTACCCGCTTCCCCGGATTGACGAGATGCTGGACCTGATAGCCGGATCAACTTGGTTCAGCTCATTGGATCTACACAGTGGCTACAGGTGGAGCTCATGCCTGAGGGGCACCCCAAGACCACCTTCTCTACAGGGCGAGGGCTCTGGCAATTCAAAGTGCTCCCCTTCGGACTGTGCAACACGCCGGCTGATGGAGCGCGTGCTGACAGGGATCCCACCTCAGCAATGCCTAGTCTATCTAGGTGACTTGCTGGTGCACGGCGCCACCTTAGAAGAGGTGCTCGGCAACTTACGCACGGTCCTACAGAGGCTGCAAGCTGCCGGACTCAAATTACATCCTGACAAGTGCCAGCTTATGCAGCAAGAGGTTGCCTTCCTGAGCCACCTTGTGGGAGAAGACGGGATAAGGACTGACTCGGAAAAGGTGGAAGCTGTTCAGCACTGGCCACCCCCCGCCAACCTTCAGCAACTAAGATGGTTCCTCTTATTACCGGCAGTTTATGCCACAATTTGCTACCATCGCCGCACCACTCCATCAGCTGCTACATAAGCAACAGGTGTTTGAGTGGACCGCCGCCTGTGAAGACGCGTTTGCTACCCTCAAGGCAGCCCTCATCCAAGCTGCGGTCTTGACGCCTCCGGTTCCGACTACTCCCTTCCTGCTAGACACGGACGTAAGTGACCAGGGACTGGGAGCCGTCCTCTCACAGGTATTACCAGAGGGGGAGATGGTCATCGCCTAGCTACAGCCGGGCCTTCAACAAAACGGAGCGGTGGTATTGTGTGACCCGAAGAGAGTTGCTGGCTATAGTAGCTGCACTGCACCAGTTCAAAGCGTACCTTGCAGGAAGATGGTTCACGCTCAGGATTGACCATGCCTCCCTACAGTGGCTGGTTAATTTCAAGGAACCGGAGGGGCAGTTTGCCCGCTGGCTGGAGCACCTCCAAGAGTTTGATTTCGAGATCCAGCACCGGGCTGGGAACAAACACAGAAACACGGATGCGCTGTCCCGTCACCCCAGTGTCCAACTGTTGCTACTGCGCAGGGAGAGAGCAGCAGGAATCACAACAGGAGCAACAGGAAGGATGCAAGGGCTGCCCCCCGTCAGAGCTTGTTTGCAGGGAGGTCTGTACACTCTCCGTCACCGAATGGAGGGAATGACAAGAACAAGACGAGGACCTGGAACCCCTCTTCCCCTGGCTCCTCAGAGGCCAACGCCCCTGCTGGGAGGACCTCTCCAGCTGCTCCCTGACCATCAAGAGCCTTTGGTCCCAGTGGCAAGGACAAGTGCTGAGGGAGAGAGTACTGTAGCGACACTGGCTGGAGCCTGCTACCTGCACAGAACAGTGGCAGTTGGTGGTCCCCCGTTCCCTTCAAGCGGAGGAAGCAAGGGCAAGTGCCTGGGTCATTTTTCACGACTGGCAACAACCCTGCAGCAGTGTGGAGTAGTGGTTAGGGCTCTGGACTCATGACCAGAGGGTTGTGGGTTCAATCCCAGGTGGGGACACTGCTGTTGTACCCTTGAGCAAGGTACTTTACCTAGATTGCTCCAGTAAAAACCTGACTGTATAAATGGGTAATTGTATGTTTAAAAAAAAAAAAAAAAAAAAAAAATGATATCTTGTAACAATTGTAAGTTGCACTGGATAAGGGTGTCTGCTAAGAAATAGATTTTTTTAATATATATATATATATATATATATATATATATATATATATATATATATATATATATATATATATATATATATATATATATATATATATACACACACACACACACATACACACACACACGCGTGTTTAAAACGAGCAATTTTAAGACAGATGCTGTTGCAATGTGACAGGCAAAATTCCTTTTCTCCTTTTGGGAATTGTAGTTCTACTCTCGCCAGACTGCACTGGAAAGCTTCCAAGGTAATAACACAATTAAACTACATTTCCTACAATCGACGTGCAGTGCTGTTTCATTGGACAACACTGTAACCAGTCGCGTTTGTGATAAAAGTGTACATTGATGATTTGCGAATATGGCGTCGAGATGCAAAGGGTATCTGCACCTGCTGCTAAAACATTCGCTCTTTATACTGATGCTGTGCGCTCAGTTCGGAAGTGGTCAGAAGAAAAAAGAGGTAAAAAAGTCATTAGTGTTACATTTTCATTTTGCACAATAACTGTGAAGATTTGTATACAAAACCTTGTCACTGAGTAAGCGCTCATCTTCGTCGGGATGATGATGCTTGGTGGTGGGATATGGTGTTTTTTTTATTTATTATTATTTTTAACTAAAACGTTTTTGCAGTATGGGCTTAGTAATTTGCACAGTGATGATGATGATGATATATATATATATATATATATATATATATATATATATATATATATATTAATTCTAATAGCACAATACATAGAAACAGCACGACTCAGTAGTACAGTAGTTGTGTAGCACCTATTACATCACCAGTAATTGTACGAAAAAAACTGTGGTTGTATTACATTTTAAAATTATCTATTTATGTTTTATATATTTTACTGCATTGTGTAACACATTGTTTACCCTGAACAAACCTAAAATGGGCATTGTTGGAATTTCTCCACTTAGCTTAGTGGGCCATTCCATGAAATGTAAAGTTTGTTATATCGGTAATTCATCAATATTAGACTACTTGCAAGCCAGTGCAGCAAACATATCAGTTTTATGGAATGGCCCTAGTGCCAAAGTCAAGGAAAAAACTCAACAGTTCCAAAAATAAATGTAGCAGCTTCACTGGGCCCTTTTTATTTGCTTGTTTGTAGTGATGTTTTTCTTGCACTCACTGTTTTCACAAAACACCAGCATAATGTAGATCAAGGGAGAGAGGACATTTTAGTATTAAAATGATAGCACAACATGAAAATGCGTGTACTTGTTTTCAAATCAGATTTATCGCGTATTTGTTTTGCAGTTTAGTTTCTTTCATGAATAAAAAAGAACAGTATAGTACACTTTGAAACATCTTGCCTTCTAGTACATTTCTGGGGATTTCATATAAATGAGTTTCATTGAAAATAGGGATGCAAACTGGACTAGACGGAATGAGAGGTCCGATCCAAATCTATGACAGTACAGTACAAGTTCAGTCTACCTTAAGGAAGTTGACCGGTCCATGCTGTATATTATTGTAGATAATTAGCGGCCGTGGTTTTACAGCATAGATGATCGGAACATGGGCAGCAGTGTGGAGTAGTGGTTAGGGCTCTGGACTCTTGACCGGAGGGTTGTGGGTTCAATCCCCAGTGGGGGACACTGCTGTTGTACCCTTGAGCAAGGTACTTTACCTAGATTGCTCCAGTAAAAACCCAACTGTATAAATGGGTAATTGTATGTAAAATAATGTGATTAATGTATAATGTGATATCTTGTAACAATTGTAAGTCTCCCTGGATAAGGGCGTCTACTAAGAAATAAATAAATAATAATAAAAAAAAATACTTCAATGTGAGAAATTGAGTTATTGAGTTCACAGTTTACTGTGGTATGCAAAAGTTGTTTACATGTTTCTGTCTATATTGGCTCCTAATTGAAGTCTGCTGAGAGTAGTTTCCAGTTAAACTGTGCATAAAGAGAAAGCAGTCATACTGTGCATAAAGAGAAACAGCTGTGTTCAAAATTAAATGAAACAAACAAAATGTTAGATGGCAGTGAAGGCTGCATGAACTTGTGTATTCACTTGTTGAAGAATCATTTGTATTTGTATTTAAGTGTCAGTTAACTTGTGAAGTCCAGTTTCAGCCAACCTCTCGCAAATTGTTTGGAAGACGTTTATGGACACTTCCATTCAGGCCTCTCTGGATTGTTGGTTAGAGCAAATGTTTCTGTTGCTCCACACCATCTCTGCGGCAGTCTGGCTCATGGTGTGTCATCAACAAACCATGAATAAACAGAAATGGCTCAAGTTCCTTGCGGAAGTGAAACCTTCACGCAGGCTTGGCTGTTTGTTACTTCTCCGATTTTCAAGCGCCCATCATGTATTTTGTCTCGCTCGACCTGGGTTAAAGAGTGTCGACCCACATCCTGTTTTCACACTACGTGGGACTGTGCTCCAGGTGAAAGGGGCTTTATTTGTTCAACAAGTTATTTACAGTTAGGGCTGTGTTGAAAGGTTCGTTCGCTAGCCAGGAATTTGAAGGTAGTTCTAAACCTTCAAAGGTTCGTCAGGCATTCACACACTGTATTTTTTTTTGTCTGTTAATAGAAACCATTTGACAATGTGTGAATACTATAAATCGCACATTAAAAGTCACTTGCATGCAAAATTCAATCTTTTGATTTGTATAATGCATATTACTAAAACAAAAGTTGTTGTATTAAAATCCACTACCAAATTGTTATACGTAGCAACTCTAAAATGTGACTGTGACTGATAACCTGCTTGGAACGTTGACTGTTAAATTAAGCTTTGTTTTGCCAAAGTCAGCTGCAGTTCAAGCAGCAAGCAGCATCAATTACGTGTCCATAAACAACGTTTATATTTATTTTTGTTTAAATTATAAAAACATGATTACTGTTCTGTATAATGTATTTTTAAACTATAAATTCGTACCATCAAAGTTTCGATCCTTCCTTTGGTAATGTGTTTCGAAACTTTGAAGGTCAAAATGTACCCTTTGTTACAGCCCTATTTACTGTTTAAAACGTTTTTGTTAAGTGAAGATGGTGTAATAATAATTTGCAAGCTTACTTGTACAATGTCATGTCAACTGTAGAGATACATTTAACAACATACATCTTCAAGTTAAAATACTTTTTTAGATGGTGTGGCGGAGTGTCCCGCCCCTATTTATTATTATTTGTATTATTGTTTGCGGCGCGGATAACAGCGCCGCATATTTCTTATTGTTTATATATTTAAAACCCGTGAGGATGCGTGACTGATCAGCTACTGATTATTTAACTAGCTGACAGTCACGCATCCTTACCAAACGCGTGCAGACTGTGTCCGAGGGGTAATACGATACTTAACAGCTAGTTAACCCCTCGGCCAGAGTATAAGAACCTGCAGCTGTCCGTGCTGCGGGGTGGTGTGTAGAGAGGAGAGTACGGGGTGATAGAGAGGAGACAGAATTTAAATTAACAATTGCTAAGACGTGCTGGATTAGCCAGCACGACACTTACTTGTTTGTCTGTCTGGTTTGGTTGGCCCTTGTGCCTTTTTGTTTAGTGTTTTATTATTGTTTAAATCTTTTGTTTTGTTTATTTGATTTATTAAACACGCTGAGTGCCGTAGCATTCAGCTTCACCCGCCCATCCACTGTTTTGGTTCAGTTACTTCCTGGTCTGTGACATCACCACACCTCACCACTGCAAGCCATCCTGCCACATATGGTGTCCTGCGTGGGACAAAACAACGCCTCCAACAGTCGGACCAGGAAGGAAAAGGACGTTTTAACTATACCGAGTTAGTCTGATGTCATTGATTTTATTGTAACATTACACATCGCTTATCACTGATTTAGTACATTATGTTTGTTAATAATTGTTAATAACTGATGTCGTTTGCTTCCGCTAGCAAGGGGGCAGCAGTTGTAGTAGTTATTTGCGTTACGATTAGCAGGTCACTCGGGATCTCTTTGGTTCACAGCCGCAACCAGCTCCGCAGCAACTTTTCAAAGCTGCACTGGGCTGTGCAGGATCTGCACAGATTAATGAGGGTGGTTGAGTGACGTCACGCAGCAACCCTCGAAGAATGTACATCTCCGCAATTCTGTCCAGAACTGTGCAGATCTGTGGAAATCTGCACTATGTGAAGAACGCCACCACTGTACTCCTTCAGGACGGGAGAAGCGTGGTGTATTGAGCTGCGTGTGACTTGTTATGATACAATTTGGCAACTTCTTTCTCTGAAAATCCCTGTTGTCGGCAGTGAAAGTCGCTAGATTTGTCACTAGTCGCTTTGACAATGTTTTTGTCACTTGGGAAACCCAAAAGTCGCTGGATCTAGCGACAAAATCGTTAAGTTGGCAACACTGGACTGGACTGGACTGTGTGTTTGTAAACTGTTATTCTTGTTCGGATCTGTTCGCATTCTCTGTGTGTTTTGGTGCTTGTGTGACAAGCTGAGAGACTGCCTGTGTGTGAGTGCGTCACTGAGGGGAGGGGGGAGCAGCTCTGACACGACCAGTCAGAGATAGGGAGTGTTGGACCAATGAGTGAGGAAGGGGGAGGGACTTGTGTGTGTGTGAGGAGGTGACAGTTTGAAAGAGAGAAGCAGGACCTGGTGGTGGGAGAATTGCGAGTTGAGAGGAGGTTGAATTTGTGAGTGAGAGGAGAGGAATGAGAGCCATTGTTCATTGTATTAGAAAATTGTTCACTAAAAGTAGGTGTGGGCAATATGCATTAAAAATAATATCGCAGTATTGTAGACCTTACAGATAACGATGTGCAGTATATCACGATATTTTAAACATTTGTATCAAGGTTTACTTTTAATTGTACTTGCATGCCCTGAAAAGGACACTGGGGCAGCAGATGTAAAGGACTTTAAAGATGAAAGAAAAAATAGGCACTTAAATTAAGAAATCTTTATTTTGTGTTGCACCAAAGAACAGCATGAAAGTTTAATAGAAAATAGGACACCAGAAACAAAAGAATGGCACAAGGTGGAATGTTGTTGCTGGAATGTACAAATATTTCTGTGCAAGTTTGCTCAGTCTTGGAAAGTTCACCTGTTGAGCTTTCCACCAGGTCAGTGGATCTCTTGAGCAAGAAGTGATTCACTTCAAGCTCTATTGCTTCCTTCTCAGGCACATTGGGGGCAGCTGTAGCTCCTGGCATGCTGCTCATCTTGAAAAAAGCTGCCCAAGGTCTTCTTGGTCTTTTTGGTTGGTGCTCCCTCTTCTCCTTGGGGATCGGTCTCAGTGCTGCTGCTGCTGGCAATGCCAGTGGAGCTCCTCTCCTGCTGTGACAGTGATTCCAACTCTGACACCACTCTTGTTTGGATGGTGGCAACCTTGACCTCACTGATATAATGCACCTTAAATCTTGGGTCGACAAAAGATGCAAAGTCCAGAAGATCTTGGGTGTCAGAGTCGGAGTACTTATTGTTGAAGTCCAAATCTTAATTTTAATGGACTTTGTGAGTTCTGTATCCTCTTCTTTCAAGGCTTTCACTGTTGTTGAGAAGATGTAAGACAGGTTTCTGGTAAGAGACACTAACATATTTTTCACCTGAAAGAACATCAGTGAAATCCAGCAATGGGCCCAGAGACTTGTTCACTGAATCCATAACATGTCCTGCCACGTAGGAACTAGGTGCCTTTTTTTCTATAAATAAAAAAGAAAGAAAAAGCAAATAGGAATCATCTTTATGGAATGTGAAACTGTATAAATCAGTGTCTATAATGTTTTGTTGTCAGTCTGTTTTAAAAACAAATACCCAAAGAATCTAAGAGAGAAGTTCCACAGCACAGGAACTTTTCCCCTCTATCTGGCTAAATCACAGTCTGTTTCAGATACATTATGAGAAACAGTAACGGTAACTCTTTATAACGTTTTTACACGAGGCTTTCTAATCTGCGAGTACCATTTGCACTGATGCAAAACGAGATTCTTTATGTAGAAGAACCACGTTTAAAACCTAATAAAACCATGCTCTCTTTTCTAAGAGTTTTTACGTATTGTCATGGATTGGAACGACTGAAAAAATATTTCAAATATTATTTAACATTTTGACTATTTTCAGTATTAACTCTTTAAGGACCGGGATTGTGTTAACATGATCGTACTGAAGTGGGCTTCTAGGACCACAATCGTGTAAACACAATAAAAAAGCACTTTGTTTTTTAGACCTACAGGGCCACTATACTTCACAGTACAGGCTTGAAACGCACATCAATGGATAGGGGAGGGACACAGGTTCACTTCCTGATAGTTTTTGCTTTCGTGTGACGTCACTGAGAGGGACATTTTTGGTGTCTAAAAGGCGCAGACTGTTTACAGCAGCCAGGAAGAGACAAAAGCAGAAACAAAACATCACAGAAACTTGTTTAGAGCGAAAAAAAAAAAAAAAAAAGATACTGTAAATCTGATGTAGGGTTAACAGAAAAAAAGATTTATAAATATAATTCAGTATTTAAATAATAAAAACAGTTGCTATTAATTCTAAATAACACTGTCTTGTCGTTGTTCTGCAGCAATACCCCTCTTGCATCAGTGGAGCCTGGTGAATGAAACTCCATGCCCAAACACCATCTGCACTGTGCCTTCCTCAAATGTTAACACCTCTTTACTTTCTCATGTAATAGTATTTTGGTTTGTATATTTTATTTATGTATTTATTTATTTCGTTTAGCAATTTGCGTCTTTTGTATACTGGCCAAAAAATATTTTTATTGTGAATAAAATTATACCGGTATACTGTTGTATACGATATATTGCACAACCCTAACTAAAAGCTTAAAAAAAAATAGTGGTTTCCTACTGCTTTGAACAGTAAATAGATGTAAATAGATCCTGACTGTCACTCAGCAGCGAATGCACACATCCACATGGCAGACGGCTAGTCTGTCATAATTATTAATACCCTGTATCTTTCTAATCAAGGGATTTAGGGGAGCTCCCTAATAAAAGCTGAGTCTCAAAACAATAATTGTGTGAATATAGTAATTGTTACAGCTGTGTAAAATGGTATTTAAAACAGGATTCATTTATCTGACTTTTTACATATCTGCCCTTACTCTGGTCCCACCGCAGTCGGATACACGACAGATTACATTATTAGAAACTGGAAGCAGTGTGTTTAGACGAATACTGCTACTGCACTACAATTCCAATCTCTTCATTGACTTCCTTATCGGACGAGAGACGCAATCGTGATAGAACCTAATGCAGTTGCATTCACTCAAGCAAGTCCTGTGTCTGTTATTTCACTTCAACTCCAGATGTGAAAATGTAACCCCTTCCCAGGTACCAGATTTTGAAAATAATAATGTTTTCAAACCTGTAATTGCTATAAAATGTTAACATATGATGAATAAAACACAAATAAATGACCTAAACGTTTTCATTAACCCTTTGTGCTCCTGTGTACTATATATATATATATATATATATATATATAATGTATATATGTGTGTGTGTGTGTGTGTGTGTGTGTGTATTTATTTAAGCATCTCAAATCAATCTCCAGTGCTGAAAACTAGATTTTAGCAACCTAAATCAAAATGACAATGCAACACTGACTTTGTCCCACCTCCTACTGTACAGTACAGGTCACAGAAAAGCATGTACAGACGCACTGATAGGCTGTTTAAAACAGGTGAACAGAAAACAAGAAAGTTAACCGCTTTGGAGTAATTTTTTTAAAATTATTTGTCTAAGTGCAGTGCACACAGGACGACGAAGGAATAAAAAAAAGCCTATCTACTGAAGGAAGATACATCGTTTGCTTGGCTTGCGGTGTGCAGTAATGTGGCAGGCTGGCTCGCAGTGGTGAGGTGTGGTGATGTCACGGACCAGGAAGTAACTGAAACCAAACAATGGATGGGCGGGTGAAGCTGAATGCTACGGCACTCAGCTGATTTATTAACAAAACAAAAACAAAAGATTTAAACAAGACAACAAAACCAAAGGGCACGAGGGCCAAAAGAATCAGACAGACAAACAAGTAAGTGTTGTGCTGGCTAATCCAGCACGTTTTAGCAATTGTTAAATTCCTCTCTATCTCCCCGTACTCTCCTCTGTACACTCCACCCTGCAGTACGGACAGCTGCCGGTTCTTATACTCTGGCCGAGGGGTTAACTAACTGTTAATTACACCGTGTAACAGTTTTTTTTTTTTTTTTTGGTTCCTGGGTAGTAAGTGTTATTTCCTAATTGCTTATGCCTCAAAAGTATAGAAAATGGCTATTATTCCCCACAAACTTTGCTTTTGTGACCAGGACAGTGATATTTTGAAATTTACCTATTTTCCAGAACATTCCAGATAGATTCAGTGCTGAGTAAACTTGGAGTAACTTCTAGAACTTTCTAGTACTTTCCAGTAATATAAATAGTAGTATAAATACAGGGGCCTTAAGCCCACCAGTTCAGTTTAGTTCCAGCTGCCTAAGTGGATATATATCTGCATTTTTCTGAGATGGCATCAAGGTCATAGGAGACTTCAAAATGGTGGCATTCCTGATGGGTCTCCAAGGCGGTTTTACCAAGTTTCCCTGCTAACTTTGCCTTTGGGACAGCAGGGACACCAAGGCGCACTACCACAGGCGGGACTGGCCACAGCGGACCGAGTTCTCTGTGGGGAGGAACAACGTCAAGTGGGAGCCACTGGTGGACCCCCGGAAGTTGCTGATGCCACCACTGCACATCAAATTGGGCCTTATGAAACAATTTGTCGGAGCTCTAGATAAGGAGTCGGCAGCCTTCAAGTACCTTCAAGACTTCTTCCCTAAGCTTTCTGAGGCAAAGGTCAAAGCCGATGTCTTCGTCGGACCACAGATAAAGATCCTGGAGTGCAATGAATTCTCCAAGAAGCTCACTAGTAAGGAGAAAGCGGCTTGGAACAGCTTTGTCGCAGTGGTTCGGGGCTTCCTGGGCAATCACAAGGCCGAAAACTATGTGGAGCTGGTTGAGACTCTGGTGAAGAACTACGGCACAATGGGCTGTAGGATGTCCCTCAAAGTCCATATCCTTGATGCTCATCTTGATAAATTCAAGGAGAACATGGGAGCATACTCGGAGGAGCAAGGCGAGCGCTTCCACCAGGATATACTGGACTTTGAACGCCGCTACCAAGGACAGTATAACGAGAACATGATGGGAGACTACATTTGGGGGCTGATTCGTGAAAGTGATTTACAGTATAATCGTAAATCTCGAAAAACTACTCACTTCTAAATCTTTTGTAGTCATTTTTGTATTACTTTAGTATAAATACATGTTAATTTGGATTCATATGTTGTTTTTTTCTGACTTTATGTGAACGAAAAGACACAAATTCGCCCGTTTTCTCATTGGAAATAGGTAAATTACAAAATATCACTGTCCTGGTCACAAAAGCAAAGTTTGTGGGGAATAATAGCCATTTTCTATACTTTTGAGGCAAAAGCAATTAGGAAATAACACTTAATACCCAGGAACAAAAATTGTGTTACATAGTGTTATCTTATTACCCCTCGGCCACAGTCTGCACGCGTTTGGTAAGGATGCATGACTGTCGGCTAGTTAAATAATCAGTAGCTGATCAGTCATGCATCCTCATGGGGTTTTTAAATATAAATATAAAAAACAATAACAAAAGACGCGGCGCATTTATCCGCACCGCAAACAAATACAAATAATAATAAATAAATACATACATAGGGGCGGGACACTCCGCCACAAGTAGTTCATTTAAATTGGGTTTCCGTTTTGTTTTTTTCTTTCTGTACTAGTCCAGTATGCATTGGGCCCTAAAAAGCCCCTCAATTTCCCGATTTCCGTGAAACCGCAAATTAGGTAGACCCCTCTATACTGTATAAAAAGAGCAAGTAGCTGAATGAACAAAATATATGCTGTACTGTTAACAGTAAAAAATAAGAAAATAGTCAAAGAAAAACTACTGTAGTTTAATAATGTAAATGTTTGATATCCATAAAGAATTTGACGTCAAAGGTATTTTTTCTTTCGTACTAATAAAGCAACAGTTATAACAATTTGTGACTATTTTACAAAGACAATAGACTTAAATAATATTATTAATTTCAAACACTACTATTTTCCTTTTTTCTCCATCTTTGTTTTTGTGGACCTGGCGTTACAAACGTAATGATATAACAGTTTTGGACACCAATGTGGAATATGCTGAGTTAAACAGATTCAAGCATCAAGCCAATATTATATAGACACAGTGTTGGTGGTTGTCGTAAAATAGTGGATTGCGGTATTAATCAAAAGTAATCAAGTTTTTTTAAAATTTTAAAAATAATGCACTTATGTTTTTTGTGTGTATCATGTACCACATGTACAAACATTTACCTCAAATAAAATAACTTTTCATAATAAAGATAAACTAAACAAATATTACAGTGCCTATTGTTACCAAGTATTGATGACTGACCCAGATTTATTTTCAAAGTTTGGCATGGCTGTCTGTTCAAACTCTTACTACATCCACCTCGGATCTCTGTCTCCCATTCGTCTTCTGCTGTCAGCTGACAAAGGCTCAGCTGATATCCCATAATACTACTCCCAACACAAATAATGTTTTATATACAGTAAAATGTATGCCCTGTGATATGTAAAACAGTCTTGCATTATTCCCTTTACTTGAGTGTTAACAAGCAAAGACACCAAATCCAAATGATTTGTCACTGTTTGTCCCTTTTTAAGGTTGTGCAATATACAGCCAACTGGAATGTTATAGTGTAAATATAGCCTAATCGTGCTCCCATAACCCATACTTCTAAAATGGTCTTTTCTGTGTTCACTGACAAGTTAATGTTCACCTCCAGTCATCTATTCCCAATAATACTGCAGTATTATAGGTCATGGGTGGCTGTTCTATGTCATCTAAATGTCTTTTTACAAGAAGCAAGAAGATTGACTAAGTCAGGCTAATGTGGCCACTGGTTATATAAACTATAATTCTACCTGACACACTGTCCGATTTATCCTCCTATTCTTTTATCCCTGGTGTGATGACCCTGTTCTTAATGTCCGCCCCTAGTGCTTCCCAATTCTGGAGAGAACCTTAAAACCACGTGGTATAAAATACAGTAAGTACCATTCCTGTCCTGTGCCCCTATATCAGCCACTTCCTGAACACAGCTAGAAATGTGATATGTGTATGGGTATGTGTGTGTGTCTGTGAGCATTTTATGCATCATGCTTAATGTTGATATATAACCAAAAATATTTTGGGGGAAAAATGTGTCCCATCTTTTTGTAACTTGGCCCCTTACTTAGGGCTCCTGAATTTCCATTCTGGGAATGGCAAATTCTGTTTTTTCAAAATGACCAATTCCGTTTTCAGTTTTTACCAATTTATTAAGAATTAACAACATAATTTGAACATAAATAACATTTTTACATTAAAAATCAATGAAATTCATTTTCTTTTATTTAAGTCCCTGAGATACTGTAGTTTTCAGGAAAAAATCTCTCTTAAAGCAGTCCACTAGTAACAACGTACTGTAGGTCAGTCAACAAATAAAGGTATTTTGAAAAAAACAGCTTATTGCTGTGTGGCCGAGCTGTTGTTGCAGTGACGTGTGAGTAGTGATGTCACTGACCAGGAAGTAACAGTTCAGCGTTTTATTAAATAATAACATAAACAAAATATTTAAACCAACACAAAACACAACACACAAAAAAGCGCGTTGGCCAAACAAATAAATATCGTGCTGGTGTAAACCAGCACGCTTAGCAGTTTTTTGTAAGTTTTGTTTTCTCTCTCCTCGCTCTCTCCACTCTCACGCCTAATACACTCTCCCCTGAAGGTAGAGAGCTGCAGGTTTATATACAGTGACCATCTCCCGATTAGCAACAATTAATCAATGAATTAACTTGGGAGATGGTCACCGTCTACACGAGTTTAATAAGGATGCGTGACTGTCAGCTAGCTAAATAAATCACTAGCTGATCAGTCACACATCCTCACAGAGTTTTTAAATTATAAAAACAATAACAAATACACAGCGCTTTGATCTGCGCCGCAAACAAAAATACAAATAATAATAAAAATATATATATAGGGGCGGGACACTCCGCCACACATGCTCCCCCTTGTGCGCAGCACACATGGCCTTTTCGGCCACCTCCCTCCTTAGTCCCCAAAGTCCTGGCTAGCAGTCCCGGCCCAGGAACAGGGGCAGCAACGGGCCAAAGGTGGCGGCCACGGTGGGATGTCCTCCTCCCACCCAAACAGCTGTAGCATCCCGGTGGACTGCGTACAGGCTGGCTCTTCCGGCCAAGGAAATTTTGGGGGTGGTCTCCAGACCAGCCCCCCCCCTTCTTCATGGCTGGCAGCTCCCCTCCGTGGGGCTCCGGCCACCCATTCTCCTGCAGCAAAATTGCTGCGAGGGGAGCTGGTCTCCTGACCTCCCCCCCTTCTTCGTGGCTGGCAGCTCTCCTTCATGGGGCTCCAGCCACAGTATTTCCTGCCGCATGGCAGGACTCGTAGCGACCCCAGGCGAAGCAGGACCCTCGGGAGGCGATGGCAGCAGCTGCGGACCCTCGGGAGGCGACAGCAGCAGCAGCGGACCCTCGGGAGGCGACGGCAGCAGCAGCAGCGGACCCTCGGGAGGCGACGGCAGCAGCAGCAGCGGACCCTCGGGAGGCGACGGCAGCAGCAGCAGCAGACCCTCCGGAGGCGAACTCGGGAGGGGAGCCCCTGGCCATGGAGGCGGCAGCGGAAGCTCCACTTCTCCCTCGTACCCTGTAACTGGTGGCTCTCCAGGCGATGCGGAGCAACAGGCAGCCCCAGGCGATGCGGAGCAACAGGCAGCCCCAGGCGATGCGGAGCAACAGGCAGCCCCAGGCGATGCGGAGCAACAGGCAGCCCCAGGCGATGCGGAGCAACAGGCAGCTCCAGGCGATGCGGAGCAACAGGCAGCCCCAGGCGATGCGGAGCAACAGGCATCCTTGGGTGATGCATGGCAGGCATCCTTGGGCGGTGCGAGGCAGGGCAGGAGCAGTCCTTCCCATGACGGTGGAGGCGGAACCAGCAGGTACTCACCCTCTGCTGGTAGAGGTGGAAGTGGTAAGCTGTCCTCCCATGGCGCTTGAGACGGAACCAGCAGGCATTCACCCTCTGATGGTGAAGCTGGGAGTGGTAAGCTGTCCTCCCACGGCGCTTGAGACGGAACCAGCAGGTATTCACCCTCTGCTGGTGGAGGTGGGAGCGGTAAGCTGTCCTCCCACGGCACTTGAGACGGAACCAGCAGGCATTCACCCTCTGCTGGTGGAGGTGGGAGGGGCAAGCAGTCCTCCCACGGCGGCTGAGGCGGAACCAGCAGGCATTCACCCTCTGCTGGTGGAGGTGGCTGAGGCAGAGGCAACTCCTGCTGCTCTGCTCCTGGTGGTGGAGGTGGCGGAGGAAGAGCCAGCTCCCGCTGCTCTGCTCCTGGTGGTGGAAGCGGTGGAGATGGCGGAGGCAGAGGCAGCTCCCGCTGCTCTGTTCCTGGTGGTGGAAGCGGTGGAGATGTTGGAGGCAGAGGCAGCTCCCGCTGCTCTGTTCCTGGTGGTGGAAGCGGTGGAGGTGGCAGAATCGGTGGAGGTGGGGACAGCGTGTAGTCTCCTCCTGTTGCCGGGAACTGGTGCTTCTCCTTCTCTTCCTCTTCCTGGAGAATGGGGCAGTTGACCACGAAGTGGCCCCACTCCCCACAGGCAGTGCACCAGTTCACGGCCTCAAGTGCGCTGAGCTATGCTTCCCAGCTGCCCTTCGGTCGTCCCTTCCTCCTTCTCTCCAGGGTGGGGGCAGTTGGGCTTTCCCCCTTCTGGGCGCTGGATGCACAGGCTCCCCCCCTCTGGGCGCTGGATGCACGCGCTCCCCCCCTCTGGGCGCTGGATGCACGCGCTCCCCCCCTCTGGGCGCTGGATGCACACGCTCCCCCCCTCTGGGCGCTGGATGCACGGGCTCCCCCCCTCTGGGCGCTGGATGCACGGGCTCCCCCCCTCTGGGCGCTGGACGCACGGGCTCCCCCCTTCTGGGCGCTGGATGCACGGGCTCCCCCCTTCTGGGCGCTGGATGCACGGGCTTCACCCCTCTGGGCGCTGGATGCACGGGCTCCCCCCCTCTGGGCGCTGGATGCACGGGCTCCCCCCCTCTGGGCGCTGGATGCACGGGCTCCCCCCGTCTGGGCGCTGGATGCTCGCGCTCCCCCCCCCCTCTGGGCACTGGATGCACGCGCTCCCCCCTTCTGGGCGCTGGATGCATGGACTGCCCCCTTCTGGGCGCTATTTCCTCCTCTTCATAATTGCAGAAGGGACAGTTGGCAAACCAATGTTTTTGGTCGCAATGGGAGCACACCTGTGATGGCTGGCTATATCGCCCTGGATGTCTAGCCATTATGCGACACTCCTCCTCCCTGTCCTTCCTCTCCTGAGACAGTTCTTCCTACAGTTCCCCGCAGCCGTCTCTCCAGCTCTAGCCTTCCAAGGAAGAAGGGAGACAACACGCTAAAATCAGTTCAAAATCTTTTATTTTGGGACGCTAATCTCTAGCACCCACTCGGAGACCACTTCTCTGACTGCTTCGCTGCTTTCTGAAACACAAACAAATCATGACAGCAACAACAACCATAATTGGAGGCGCAGCGCCCTTTTATAACATAGCTCCGTCCCTTTATGTTAATCGGGTGCCGGAGCTTTAAACACATCCCATTGGTCCTTAGCCACACACCAGGACCAGTGGGCACAGACAAACAGCCAATTACAGGGGAGACACAGACCAGCACCAAACGCGCAGATTACATTTACACATAGACACAGAGACAGGATTATACAAGCAAACAGCGGGAAATACAGAGCTCAAAGGGAACACAATACAGTGGGAATTACAGTACGCAAACACAGTACAAAACATAATTGCACGGATCACTACATCACCGGGTAACAGTGTGAGAATTTAAGAGTATCATTACAAACATTTTAAAATGTATGTGACATATTAATAGTATAACTGTTAAGAAAGGTCAGTGCTTCTACTTTTGAGCTTCTAACAACTGTGCCCTCTGGATACGTATTTCCAAAAACTCCTTGTTTGGTTTCAAAATGCAGTAAAGTATTTATTGATCCAAATAAACATACAAAAACGTTTTATACAAGCATCATCGCTGGGCTTCTGGGTAGTGTTGTTTTCAAAGCAATCCATTATTTTTTATAGGAGAATAACAGCAGTTTTGCTGTTTTGTATTTTTAAAGATGCAGTTGCAAAGCAGAATTCCATTCCCAAAATGCCAATTCCGTTTTCCCAGTGGCTAATTCTGCGATTCCGTCCATGATTCCACAATCGTGAAAAATCAGCCCTACTTACTACAATTTTTGGATATAGCCACGCAGCAGTCCAAAATGCGCTCCGATGCATCCAACGCACTTTCTGTCATTCCTTCAATGAGTTTGTTGTATTATACACTCCTATGGATAACACATACTGTTTTAGCAACCCTGGTATCAGTTGTGAACACTGTATTCCTCTGCATACTTAAACATAGCACCAAGCAGTATACACTAGGCTACGAACTGCCTCAGCGCAAGAAATAGCAGATCAAGTTCAAAGTGCAACAAACTATGGAGCACCTAGATTTTTATAATTTTGTTCTGTGAAAAATGTCTTTAGCTTAAAAATCCAATTTGAAATTAATAGTAAACCTAGATTTTAAATGTAATGCCACGCCTCACTGCACGACTTCAGGTACATTAAATGCGACTTCTAGTTGAGTGTGTGTGTATATATATAAAATTATTTTGTATATTTCATGAAAAATGCAAATCTGGTTAAATGGGGCTTTATTCTGTCCATTTTGAAACCGGGTAAAATACCATGTATGTGTATGTGTATATATATATATATATATATATATATATATATATATATATATATATATATATATATATATATATATCTATATATATATATATATATCTATGGAAATTGCTAATAATGTGTCATAGAATAAAATAGCTTGTGTTTTTAATGTCCAATAGCTGTTCTCAAATACTTTTTTTCTATCTGTTGGTAAAATAATTAAATAAAGCATTACAAATTGATTTCTCTACAAGATCGTTTAATGTATTCGATCTTATATTAAGATGTTATCAAAACACTTTTACTTATAATGTAATATTCTACAGACCATTATATTTAAATAACTGTATTAAACATGTGTCTGATGTGGCCATTTTTATTTTATTCAGGCTTGCAAACAATGTCACAATCGGTCATGTCTACACAGCTGTATCTTAGTTCGTACGGATATAATCAAACAAGAAATTTGATAACCTTTGACTTAAATGTGAAATATAGATGATGTGTTTTAAAAATGTGTACGCCCTTTAAAAATTAAAGTGACACGAAAACGTCACACGAAAACACAAACAACCAGACAGTGAAATTCAATCCCTCCCCTATCCAATGATATGTGTGAACAAGTTGTACTGCAAAGTATATGGTGGCCCAGTAAGTCAAAGAAACGAAGTGTGTTTATCGTGTTTACCCGATCACGGGCCCAAGATGACACTTTAGTATGATCATGTTTGCACGATCATGGTCCTTAAAGGTTAAAAAAAAAATATCCAAACATGCATGCTCAAACCTTGTTGCTACAGTATTTTTTTTTGTCGTAATTCAAACGGGAATGCAATTTCCTATCCTTAAGGTACCTTGTCGTCATTATCATAGTCTGTAGTATAAAAGTCAATGTAATAACAATACAAAAGACTGGTGATGACAAGGGCTCAGAGTTCAGTGTTTACATTCAGACTTATTTTAGGAGAAAGTCCTGATAATTTGTAACTAAATACATCCCAAAAAAATTAAGAACTGGCATTAGTCCTCTAGCGTCCCACAATCCACTGCATAAGAAAGGGTTAACTGATCCAAAGAAACTTCTGTGGTCACCGAGGAATAGGGATCATCTTCTTGCAAACATCAATATATAATAATCCGTCCCTCCAGGATTCCACAATTTTATTTAAAAAAATAAGTGATGAAAAAAGTCAAATTCTGCGGCAGCTTTTTATTGATTCTGTGGCAAATTCTGTGACTACATTTTATTATTTGTATATATATCTACAAACAAGTAAATAATAAGATATACATTCACAGAATACACATGGATGAGACCCTGGAACAGAAATAAGGCTTTGCTTATGTAAACTTATCATTTGTTTAATTAACTTTTCACAGCAGTGTAGTGCAGTGGTTCCCAACCCTGGTTCTGGAGGATCACTGTGGCTGCTGGTTTTCATTCCACCTGAGCTCCCAATTACCTAATTGACACCTTAATTGATGTAACAATGGTCTTAACCAGCTTTTTAAATTGTTTTAATCGGAAAAATAATTTCTAAAAGGTGTGTTGGAGCAAATTAAGGTACCAATTAAGTAACCGAGAACTGAGCTGGAATGAAAGCCAGCAGCCACAGTGGTCTCCCAGGACCAGGGTTGGGTAAGTGTACTCATTAAAGAATATATTTTAAACAACTTTACATATTCACAGTAATTCAACAAAAAATCATATCCAATTCACAACTTTGAAGTAGCTTTAAAACCCATTTACAAGCACAATACTGTAGAGTTTGTACATTTAAACAAGTATAGGTAACAAATTTAAACTGTTTTAAAGAAAAATATTTGTATTGAGCACACATGCATAGTGGGGTTAAAGTGTAAATTCTAAGCATTTATGTATTGTAAGATTTTATACTGAAATACAATTTCACTAAATTCGAACATAATTTAACTGTCACTGTTCTCAAAACTAAAAGAGAACAAAAAAGGAGTGTTCACATTAATTTGCAAAGTTTCGAATCTTCTTTTAACTCAACACTCAATTTACTTATCAAATAAAATGACACTGGATTGCTCCAAAAAGAATAACATATGAATGTTGTACGGTAGCCTTTTGAGAAGCTAACTTAAAAATTCTAGCTTCAATCTCTAACTCCCAAGTTTTTTTTACATACTGTAGCTGTCCTTTTAAAACCAAGAATGAGCTAACAAACTGGAAATCTTTTAGCATTTACCAGATTAAATGGTATACTAGTAGTTTTTTTTTTACTTGCATTCACACAAGAAACACTTGTGCAAGTCAAATCTCTATTTCATCGTCCATTCCGTCCTCGGTGTCGATTTATTCCATTCTACAATCTTTGGTTGTAGTACAAGAAAACTAAAGCCCTTAAGGTTTTGTCAGAAGTTGAGCGCTGTCTGCTAGATAAAACAAGTTTATACAGTACTGTGCAAAAGTTTTAGGCAGGTGTGAAAAAATGCTGTAAAGTAAGAATGCTTTCAAAAATAGACATGTTAATAGAGTATATTTATCAATTAACTAAATGCAAAGTGAGTGAACAGAAGAAAAATCTAAATCAAATCCATATTTGGTGTGACCACCCTTTGCCTTCAAAACAGCATCAATTCTTCTAGGTACACTTGCACAAAGTCAGGGATTTTGTAGGCATATAGTCAGGTGTATGATTAAACAATTATACCAAACAGGTGCTAATGATCATCAATTCAATATGTAGGTTGAAACACAATCATTAACAGAAACAGCTGTGTAGGAGGAATACAACTGGGTGAGGAACAGCCAAACTCAGCTAACAAGGTGAGGTTGCTGAAGACAGTTTACTGTCAAAAGTCATACACCATGGCAAGACTGAGCACAGCAACAAGACACAAGGTAGTTATACTGCATCAGCAAGGTCTCTCCCAGGCGGAAATTTCAAGGCAGACAGGGGTTTCCAGATGTGCTGTCCAAGCTCTTTTGAAGAAGCACAAAGAAACGGGCAACGTTGAGGACCGTAGACGCAGTGGTCGGCCAAGGAAACTTACTGCAGCAGATGAAAGACACATCATGCTTACTTCCCTTCGCAGTCGGAAGATGTCCAGCAGTGCCATCAGCTCAGAATTGGCAGAAAACAGTGGGACCCTGGTACACCCATCTACTGTCCGGAGAAGTCTGGTCAGAAGTGGCCTTCATGGAAGACTTGCGGCCAAAAAAGCCATACCTCCGATGTGGAAACAAGGCCAAGCGACTCAACTATGCACGAAAACACAGGAACTGGGGTGCAGAAAAATGGCAGCAAGTGCTCTGGACTGATTTGAAATATTTGGCTGTAGCAGAAGGCAGTTTGTTTACCGAAGGGCTGGAGAGCGGTACGCAAATGAGTGTCTGCAGGCAACAGTGAAGCATGGTGGAGGTTCCTTGCAAGTTTGGGGCTGCATTTCTGCAAATGGAGTTGGGGATTTGGTCAGAATTAATGGTCTCCTCAATGCTGAGAAGTACAGGCAGATACTTATCCATCATGCAATACCATCAGGGAGGCATCTGATTGGCCCCAAATTTATTCTGCAGCATGACAACGATCCCAAACATACAGCGAAAGTCATTAAGAACTATCTTCAGCGTAAAGAAGAAAAAGGAGTCCTGGAAGTGATGGTATGGTGTGTGCAAGTGTACCTAGAAGAATTGATGCTGTTTTGATGGCAAAGGGTGGTCACCACAAATATTGATTTGATGTAGATTTTTCTTCTGTTCACTCACTTTGCATTTAGTTAATTGATAAATATAACATTAACATGTATATTAACATATCTATTTTTGAAAGCATTCTTACTTTACAGCATTTTTTCACACCTGCCTAAAACTTTTGCACAGTACTGTAAATGCAATTACTTCGCTCGACATCTGCAGAATTTGAAACCGCATCTTTGTACCGCTTGGCAAGCATGCTCAGCAGAGGCAGTCTATCTTGCATGCTACTCCAAAAGGCATCCATGTCAACAATACTACTGACAGAAGCTTTGATGGCTTCTGGTCCCAGAGACAAAAAGTAGGCATTCATTTCCTCTTTTGACACTTTGAACTCAGGGATTGCACTGTACTGTGAAGCATTGTTTTCCGGAACAGTGACACAGCGTGGGTCAAAGATTCTCACCTACCTCAGAAAGTATATGCCAGGTTGCCCATATGACATGTACTTTTGAAAGTTTAAATTCTGCCTGCTTGTATGCCTCTTCAACCATAGCAAGGATTTGGGATTTCAGTGGCAGGTTGCCTACATGCTCAAAATAATATGAGCATGATTCAAAACGCAGCTCTTTGTTTGAAGCAGAATTAATCTGCAAGTCCTCCATGTAATCAAAAGCCTTGGTTGTCACAGGACGTCAGCTTTGGAAAACATCCAGCAGTTGCAAAATCACCTTGCATTTATCTTCAAGTATCTCCAGCTGAACTTGCAGAGACTGGTAGACTTGAGTATCTCATGCAACTTTTCCACTGAGTTAGGGACACTACGTCCACATGCCAAAAAAATATTATTATTATTATGATTAAGTGAATAAATATACAGAGAATATTACATAAACATTAACAGTGGCATATGTACATTTTAATAATTTCATAGAACTAGAAGATGCCATTGTGCTATTTATTTTTTTATTTTTTTAAAGGTAAATACTGTACTCGCATACCATAACTTCCTCTTCCATTAACTCTTTGTACATTGTGAAGTGCTCGTGATGGTATTCCACAGCACAGACCCATGAGTTCCAGCGAGTCGCACAAGGGTCGGGGGCCATAGTTGCTCTTTTACTTGCTTGAAATTTGTTTGACAGATAATGAAGTTATCTCCGTTTGCGACTCCCTGCCATGTAGAACATCTGGGAGAGGCACATCATGAATTTGTTGAGTTGTTCAAAGGGCTTGCTGAAAGCAGACCCTCACTAAATTCATAATGTGGGTCATGCAAGTTATGTGCACTGAGTTTGGGAACAACAATTGAAGTGCACATCTGTAGGCCTTCAACATGTGTGCTGCATTACCTGTGTCAAAAACGATGACATCTTCATTGGAGATGTTGTAGTCTTGCAGAAATTTGACAATAGCCATAGCAACTGTTGAATGGTTGCATTGCTCCAGGAACACAGTTTCAGCTAAATAGGCAAGGATTTTACCAGACTCATCCTTTTCTAATGGTGCAATCATAATGTTGAGTACGCACCTCCCCTCAACATTTGGGGTCTCATCGAATATTACAGCAACTGGCTTTCCACAAACTCGCTGCTTCAGTAAGTATTTTTCTGCATTGTAAACAGTCATTAAGTACTTCTTTTGTAATTGGTGAGATCCAGGAATCCCACTGGTAACTCTTTCCAGAAGAAACTGCCTTGCGTGGGTGGTCACTCTTGGAGAGTGGTATGTTTGCAGTTGTACATGTGCGAACCCAGTCTTCATAAATCTAGGGAAAGAATAAAATAAAATATCTATATAATATTTCAACCATGTTTATACATTTTTGGAATACCAATAATAATCATGAAATCCTTTATTATATAGTATATTTACAAAGAATTTGAATATTTGACTGAATAACATGAAATAATAATCATAACAATGCCATATTATTTGTAACAAATAAATTAATGTTGTTTTAAAACAGTCTTTTTTTTCATCCAGTAGGGAGATTTATCATTTATTTTTATTGGATTACTTTTTAGGAATTTAATATTGTATAAGAACAGTTAAACAATGGGATCTTGTTAATGACTTTTTATGAAGTACCATATGTCAGAAACTACATTTCCCACAGTACTGTGGGATAATGAGGCCTTCACCAAGAGTAGAGAAATAATAATTATAATTAAACAAAACAACAAAAAAAAACCTGTCAATTGAGCTTCTTGCAGTGATCAGATTGACATTGAATACTCTCAAATAATTGACTGCACAAAACTGAGTAAATAGTTGTTTTAAATATAGTTTATAATAGTTTTGTTATAAGTATACTTGAGAAATTAACATTGAAAGATTGAGATTTTTCTTTCAAGATACATTAACGGTGAGATTTTTTACTCTCTTTTTCAGTAATAAAAAAAAAACTATCTAACTATAAAATTAAAAGAAAAAGTCACAGTCCTCTGTTTCTTGTTTCGATCGAAATCGTAGACTTTTCTGTGACTTCAAGTCGTCATCGACGGTAGATTTCCTTTTCTGTTCCAGTACAACAGTGCATTATTATTATTATTATTATTATTATTATTATTTATTTCTTAGCAGACGCCCTTATCCAGGGCGACTTACAATTGGTCCAGAGTCCAGAGCCCTAACCACTACTCCACACTGCTGCCCTAAGTACACAATAGTTTACTCCACACTGCTGCATCAAGTACACAATAGTTTACCACCATCTTCGTGGAGAATATTGGGGTACTGTTTGGCTCTATCTTTTGCTGTAATGTTTGTAGGTAGATGTGAACGGTTCATGATGGATCTTATGTAGGCAAATCAGGTGCTGCAGCATGCCCGAACTGAAGCAATGACTGTGTTTTTTTTCTTTCTTTTTTTTAAGTTACGTTTGTGCGTTTTCGGCGGCTTTCTGCGGCTGTCACGGAATTCTAAGGGTGCTACTATATATATACATACATACATACATACATACATACATGTACACTGCTGTGCAAAAGCCTTAGACATGTTACATTTTTCTACCCTGATGCATTATGAGCATCAACAATTTACTGAAAGCCTCCACTAGTATTTTCTACTATTATACCAACCTTGACTTACCTTGACCTTGGCATAAAGAAGGAAAAACATTGAGTGAAATAGCTTGCATCACTCGTTTTTTCAAGGTGTAGTATCCGAAGCATAATCAACAAGTACAGAGAATCATCATCTGTAATTGACATACCCAGGACTGGAAGACCCAAAAAGCTGTCTAACAAAGATGAGCAACACTTGAAGATAACATCCTTAAGGAATAGAAAGAAGGCAAGCGTTGAATTGACAACAGAACTGGCAGAAGGCACAGGTGTCGTTGTCCACCCGTCAACAGTCCAAAGCACCTTTGACCATTGTCCTTACCTTTGACCAAGCAGGCATCTGGAGGAACTAAACACGGAGGCTAGGTATTGCAAATTAACAGAAACAAAAGGGTAACCCTTTTTAGACAGAACGATATTTACAACTAAAAAGACCTATTTGATTTTATTTGATTGTGTTTTAAATTAAAAAAAAATATTCTGACCTAATAGTGACAAAACTGTCTGAAGAGAAATAATATGTTTTAAATATTATGATCTAATAAAAAACATAATATTTAAACTAACAAGTGTTTTTGCTTTTTGGCTCTACTGTAATATAAATAGACTGTAAAAGCAGGAGTGAGCATTTAATTTAATCAGTTTAAGAATTAGTTCAGTTTCTTTCTAACTAAACAAAAAATCTTTTAGACATTACAATATCCATTAAATTTAAAGAATAGAAATGTTTAGTTTATATAAAGGTTTTACTGCAATATAAACAGGAACGGTTAGGTTGGAATATTAGACAAATAAAGTGTAAACTGTATTCAATAATTTTAGTACACAAAAAAACATTAGATTTTCTTTGGACTTCTGATGTATTCAATGGAGGGAAAATCCTATATAAGCCCAGAGCAAGACACCATTCGATACCATTCAACTTGATCTTGCAAGCTGACGTGGTCCATGCTCTGAAGATCTCTGAAAAACTGATTGTTGTTTGGTCGTATTCACAAGTCTCTGCCTTTTTATATAATATTGAATGTTCTATAATTTAACGGTCGGCGTTTTTAGCTTTTTGCATTTTATAGCCTAAGAGTTAAATATATGATAACCATATTTGTATTACTGTATTGAAGTATTAATGCTGTTAAGCCTGTAAAGGCACTGGAAACGCCCAGACTGTCTGTCAGCTTGGATTGGAAGTAGTCTGTAACTACTCAATCCATTTTAAAGCATTTAATAAACTGAAGGAGTACTAATACTACTCTGATTCGTTAAAACTTCAGATTAAACGAGTTTGTGTCATTTTCTTGATTTAAAAAGTCACCTGGATACTTTGCAAGCCCAGTGCACGAACGATCCATGTACAGGAGTCTGAAACATCTTTGTGTCCTCCTGAACTTCTCCCCTGAGTTTAAGAGTATGCTCAGAGGATTATATATATATATATATATATATATATATATATATATATATATATATATATATATATATATATATATATAGCTCTGGAAAAAAATAAGAGACCACTGCAAAATTATCAGTTTCTCTGGTTTTACTATTTGTAGGTATGTGTTTGGGTAAAATGAACATTTTTGTTTTATTCTATAAACTACTGACAACATTTCTCCCAAATTCCAAATAAAAATATTGTCATTTAGAGCATTTATTTGCAGAAAATGACCACTGGTCAAAATAACAAAAAAGATGCAGTGTTGTCAGACCTCGAATAATGCAAAGAAAATAAGTTCATATTCATTTTTAAACAACACAATACTAATGTTTTAACTTAGGAAGAGTTCAGAAATCAATATTTGGTGGAATAACCCTGATTTTCAAGCACAGCTTTCATGTGTCTTGGCAGTTGTTGTCAGTAGTTTATAGAATAAAACAAAAATGTTCATTTTACCCAAACACATACCTATAAATAGTAAAACCAGAGAAACTGATAATTTTGCAGTGGTCTCTTAATTTTTTCCAGAGCTGTATATATATATATATATATATATATATATATATATATATATATATATATATACAGACGTGCTCAAATTTGTTGGCACCCTTACAGCTCATTGAAATAATGCTTCATTCCTCCTGAAAAGTGATGGAATTAAAAGCTATTTTATCATGTATACTTACATGCCTTTGGTATGTCATAGAATAAAGCAAAGAAGCTGTGAAAAGAGATGAATTACTGCTTATTCTACAAAGATATTCTAAAATGGCCTGGACACATTTGTTGGTACCCCTTAGAAAAGCTAATAAATAATTGGATTATAGTGATATTTCAAACTAATTAGTTTCTTTAATTAGTATCACACATGTCTCCAATCTTGTAATCAGTCATTCAGCCTATTTAAATGGAGAAAAGTAGTCACTGTGCTGTTTGGTATCATTGTGTGCACCACACTGAACATGGACCAGAGAAAGCAAAGGAGAGAGTTGTCTGAGGAGATCAGAAAGAAAATAATAGACAAGCATGGTAAAGGTGCAAGGCTACAAGACCATCTCCAAGCAGCTTGATGTTCCTGTGACAACAGTTGCAAATATTATTAAGAAGTTTAAGGTCCATGGAACTGTAGCCAACCTCCCTGGGCGCGGCCGCAAGAGTAAAATCGACCCCAGATTGAACAGAAGGATAGTGCGAATGGTAGAAAAAGAACCAAGGATAACTGCCAAAGAGATACAAGCTGAACTCCAAGGTGAAGGTACGTCAGTTTCTGATCGCACCATCCGTCGCTTTTTGAGCGAAAGTGGGCTCCATGGAAGAAGACCCAGGAGGACTCCACTTTTGACAGAAAAACATAAAAATGCCAGACTGGAATTTGCTAAAATGCATATTGACAAGCCACAATCCTTCTGGGAGAATGTCCTTTGGACAGATGAGTCAAAACTGGAGTTTTTTGGCAAGTCACATCAGCTCTATGTTCACAGATGAAAAAATGAAGCTTTCAAAGAAAAGAACACCATACCTACAGTGAAACATGGAGGAGACTCGGTTATGTTTTGGGGCTGCTTTGCTGCGCCTGGCACAGGGTGCCTTGAATCTGTGCAGGGCACAATGAAATCTCAAGACTATCAAGACATTCTGGAGCGAAACGTATTGCCCAGTGTCAGAAAGCTCTGTCTCAGTCGCAGGTCATGGGTCCTCCAACAGGATAATCACCCAAAACACACAGCTAAAAGCACCCAAGAATGGATAAGAACAAAACATTGGACTATTCTGAAGTGGCCTTCAATGAGTCCTGATCTGAATCCTATCGAACATCTATGGAAAGAGCTGAAACATGCAGTCTGGAGAAGGCACCCATCAAACCTGAGACAGCTGGAGCAGTTTGCTCAGGAAGAGTGGCCCAAACTACCTGTTAACAGGTGCAGAAGTCTCATTGAGAGCTACAGAAAACATTTGATTGCAGTGATTGCCTCTAAAGGTTGTGCAACAAAATATTAGGTTAGCGGTCCCATCATTTTTGTCCAAGCCTTTTTCATTTGTTTTCTTATTTACAATATTATGTTGAATAAAAAATCAAAAGCAAAGTCTGATTTCTATTAAATATGGAATAAACAATGGTGGATGCCAATTACTTTTGTCAGTTTGAAGTTATTTCAGAGAAAACTGTGCATTTTTCGTTTTTCGTGGAGGGGTACCAACAAATTTGAGCACGTCTGTATATACACTACTGGTCAAAAGTTTTAGAACACCCCCATTTTTCCAGTTTTTATTGAAATTTAAGCAGTTCAAGTCCAGTGAATAACCTGAAATGGTACAAAGGTAAGCGGTAATCTGCCAGAGGTTAAAAAAAAAAGTTTAGGTTACCAAAAACTGAAAAATAATGTACATTTCAGAGTTATACAAAAAGGCCTTTTTCAGGGAACAAGTAATGGGTTAACAACTTACAGCTGTTCTGCAGCAATGGAAGTAAATTAAGCCTTGAAAGTTGATGCTAACAATTCCTACAGGTGTCCCAACTTTTGTTGATTACTTACAAACCCTCTGTCTGTATAAAAGCAGTGTTGGAACAGAATGTGTTACTACACCCTCGTAAGCATTATTTGGACAGTATTGTACTGCAGGAAGTAGTATATTGCTCTCATAATGGCGAGAAAAAGGCAATTAACAAGGGAAGACAGACAGACCATTATAACCCTTAAAAGTGTAGGTCTTTCCTTTAGAGAAATTGCAAAGAAAGCCAAGGTGTCAGTGAGTACAGTTTCCTACACCATCAAAAGGCACTTGGAAACTGGAGGAAACTCTGACAGGAAGAGGTCTGGCAGACCCAAAGCCACAACAGAATCAGAAGACAAGTTTCTGAGAGTCAACAGCTTGCGTGATAGGCGGCTCACAGGACAACAGCTTCAAGCACAGCTTAACACTGGTCGCAGTAAGCAAGTCTCAGTTTCAACTGTGAAGAGAAGACTTCGAGCTGCAGGTTTGACAGGTCGAGTGGCAGTAAGAAAGCCATTGCTAAGATGGCAAAATAAGAAAAAGAGGCTTGCCTGGGCCATGAAGCACCGCCAGTGGACTACTGAAGACTGGAAGAAGGTCTTATGGACCGATGAATCAAAATTTGAAATCTTCGGTTCATCACGCAGGGTTTTTGTACGCCGTCAAGTAGGCGAAAGGATGGTTCCTCGGTGTGTGACACCAACTGTCAAACATGGAGGAGGAAGCGTGATGGTCTGGGGCTCTCTTGCTGGATCCAGAGTCTGCGACTTGCACAGAGTGAGTGGCACCCTGAACCAAAACTGCTACCACAGCATTTTGCAACACCATGCAATACCCTCTGGTATACGCCTAGTTGGTCAGGGGTTCATCCTACAGCAAGATAATGACCCAAAACATACCTCCAGGCTATGTCAGAACTACCTTAGAAGAAAAGAACAAGACGGTAGGCTTCAAATCATGGAATGGCCAGCACAGTCTCCAGTCTTAAACCCCATCGAGCTGGTTTGGGATGAACTGGACAGAAGGGTGAAAGCAAAGCAACCTACAAGTGCAACACATTTGTGGGAACTTCTGCAACAGTGTTGGGAAGAACTTTCCGAACAATATTTGATTTCCATTGTAGAAAGAATGCCATGAGTGTGTTCGGCTGTTATATCTGCAAAAGGTGGCTACTTTGAGTCAAAAATTTAGATTAAATTTTGTTAAACAAAACGATTCCATGATTTCTTTTTTTATCTCCAATTGTTTATTTGTTCTATGCTTTAATTTCAGAGTACATTGAGACATTAAACTGCGTAAATTTCAATAAAAACTGGAAAAATTGAGGTGTTCTAAAACTTTTGACCGGTAGTGTATGTATGTGTGTGTGTATATATATTGTAACGTATTGCCCCCACTCGGGTTCGTGCCCCTTTAAGAATACGACCCAGAACAATGAAATGGAGTTTTAAGCGCTGGTGCGCTATTTTTAATAAACACAAAAATAACACAAACAAAATACACAAAAGCAAAACAAACACCTAGCTCCTCTTGGAGCACTAACTCAACTTTCTGTAACACCCTGACTAACGCGGGACAGCTATGCTGTTTACCCGCCCTTCTCAAAACACACCGATTTACAAACAGCACTTACTTTCTCTCTTATTTGGCTACTCGGAGACAGCGCACCTACTGCCTCCTTCCACTCAGCAGCCCCGAGCAAACTGCTTGCACTCCTTTTAAACTCCCGCACCTGGGCTTAATTTCTAATAACGCCCAGGTGCGGAAGACAATTAATAATCAAACAATTAAACAAATCAAAACGGTGCATTCTCACAAGTTTTTTCTTTGCAGGGAGGTTTTAACCCCCTCCCTGCCGACTCTCACAACCCGCTATCTTACATATCCCCCCCCTTGTCTTTCCAAGACACCGGCCATGAGACGGCCACCTCCTCCCCTAAAACACAACCACCCACCCTCGAGTCCATAAATGTCAATTTTCGCCCTCTTCCACGGGCGAACTCGAGGGTGGATCGGTCCACGTCCTGGGTCAGCCAGGTAGGGACCGCGCACCAGCGACGAGGGACCCCACCGGTTCGTCAGGGGCGACCGGAACGACAACCGGAGCACTGGAGGCTGCAGTAGCGGGCAGAGGTCTGCAGCTGGGACCCAGTGCAGCGACGTCCGGTCAGCAAGGGGGAGCGAAGTAGTGACCAGGGGGAGCGTATGCGACGTCTGGGAGCAGCACAGCGACGTCTTAATGTCCGGGAGGAGCGGAGCAGGGGACCAGGTGGAGAACTGTGCCCGATCCTGCCGACTCCTGGGCTCCAGGTCAAGTGAAGGGAGGTCCAGGCTAACCGACAGGGTGTCCAGGAGCAAGGGGTGAGGGACTGAACGCAGCGACGCCGGACTGGACCGTAGGGGTGGTGGTCGGGGCTGTGGTGGATGTACGCTTGTCACCTCCTCCCTAGGCTCCGGAAGCGGCAGCTCCTCCCCTCTGGGCTCCGGCAGCGGCAGCTCCTCCCCTCTGGGCTCCGGCAGCGGCAGCTCCTCCCCTCTGGGCTCCGGCAGCGGCAGCTCCTCCCCTCTGGGCTCCGGCAGCGGCAGCTCCTCCCCTCTGGGCTCCGGCAGCGGCAGCTCCTCCCCTCTGGGCTCCGGCAGCGGCAGCTCCTCCCCTTTGGGCTCCGGAAGCGGCGGCTTCTCTCCTTTGGGCTCTGGAAGCGGCGATAGCAGCTCCTCCCTTTCTGGCTTGGGAGACTGTGGAGCTGCGCTAGCCTGCTCCCATTTCTGGAGCAACAGGTCCAACTCTGTTGGCTCCCTTTTCCTCAGCGGTGTCAACCCCCACTCGCTCATCTGTCTCTCCATTCTTGCAGTCTGCTCTATTTGAGCAGCAGTATTGCGATTGATTCGCGCAATTAACTCCTCAATGCTCTCCATTTCTAGGGTCGTAGGGGCGCCCACACACTCTGCCACCATATGTAAAAGGTTCACCCTCTCTGGGCTCCGGTAGCCCTAGCTCCACTCTCCACTTCTTGTTTTGCTCTTCCTGAGCAGCTGTATTTCTTTTGATCTTCTCGATCAGTTCTTGAAAATCCATTTTTCTGGGTCTTAGGGGTGCCCGCATTCTCCACCATATGTAACGTATTGCCCCCACTCGGGTTCGTGCCCCTTTAAGAATACGACCCAGAACAATGAAATGGAGTTTTAAGCGCTGGTGCGCTATTTTTAATAAACACAAAAATAACACAAACAAAATACACAAAAGCAAAACAAACACCTAGCTCCTCTTGGAGCACTAACTCAACTTTCTGTAACACCCTGACTAACGCGGGACAGCTATGCTGTTTACCCGCCCTTCTCAAAACACACCGATTTACAAACAGCACTTACTTTCTCTCTTATTTGGCTACTCGGAGACAGCGCACCTACTGCCTCCTTCCACTCAGCAGCCCCGAGCAAACTGCTTGCACTCCTTTTAAACTCCCGCACCTGGGCTTAATTTCTAATAACGCCCAGGTGCGGAAGACAATTAATAATCAAACAATTAAACAAATCAAAACGGTGCATTCTCACAAGTTTTTTCTTTGCAGGGAGGTTTTAACCCCCTCCCTGCCGACTCTCACAACCCGCTATCTTACAATATATATATATATATATATATATATATATATATATATATATATATATAAATCTCGAAATGGCCAGTATGTTTCACTGCTAAATACTTGCTGACCATTTATTTTTTATAACGTATAATATTTTGTGCAAGTCTGTAACAGGGTGCAGTGTTCCGTGTGTGGGCCGTCACTGAAAAATACTTAGGCAGACATGGAGCATTGGGTGTTGACACGCCGCACAGGCCTGCAGATTTAATTAAACACAAGTTGCTGAGACTAGGGTACCAGCAATGGTAACCATAGTGTCACATTTTATTATTATTATTATTATTTATTTCTTAGCAGACGCCCTTATCCAGGGCGACTTACAATCGTAAGCAAAAACATTTCAAGCGTTACAATACAAGTAATACAATAAGAGCAAGAAATACAATAACTTTTGTTCAAGTAAAGTACAAGTTTGACAAACCACAATTCAATAATACAGCAGGTAATAGTGATAGTTACATCAGGATATGATTAAATAGTGATAGTTACATCAGGATGTGATTAAATACAAAGTACTACAGGTTAAAAACTTGGCAGATTACAGTATTCTGAAGTACAGGATTAAATGCAGTAAAATAGGGGCTGATAAGAGCAAAATAAAGCACATTTACATGAAGGGTGATAGTGTCCCAGGATACAAACAGAGGAGTTCTACAGGTGCTCTTTGAAGAGGTGAGTCTTAAGGAGGCGCCGGAATGTGGTCAGGGACTGGGCAGTCCTGACATCTGTAGGAAGGTCATTCCACCACTGCGGAGCAAGGGTGGAGAAGGAGCGGGCTTTGGAGGCAGGGGAGCGTAGCGGTGGTAGAGCTAGTCTTCTAGTGCAGGCGGAGCGGAGAGGTCGAGTGGGGGTGTAGGGAGAGATGAGGGTCTGGAGGTAGCTGGGTGCAGACTGGTCAAGGCATCTGTAGGCTAGTACAAGAGTCTTGAACTGGATGCGAGCGGTGATCGGGAGCCAGTGGAGCGAGCGGAGTAGTGGAGTAGCGTGGGCGAAGCGAGGCAGAGAGAACACCAGACGGGCAGCAGAGTTCTGGATGAGCTGGAGCGGACGGGTGGCGGACGCAGGGAGGCCAGCCAGGAGGGAGTTGCAGTAGTCTAGGCGGGAGAGTACCAGGGCCTGGACCAGGAGCTGGGTAGCATAGTTGGTGAGGAAGGGTCGGATTCTTCGGATGTTGCTCAGGAAGAATCGGCAAGTGCGTGTCAGAGTGGAGATGTGCTGGGAATAAGAGAGGCAGGGGTCCAGGGTGACTCCAAGGTTCTTAGCTGAGGAAGAGGGAGAGAGTGTGGTAGATTCCAGAGGAACAGAGATAGAGAGATCAGAGGAGGGGGAGGAGGAGGGAAAGAAAAGGAGGTCAGATTTAGAGAGGTTGAGTTTGAGGTGATGAGAGTGCATCCAGGAGGAAATAGCAGACAGACAGGTAGAGATACGGGAGGAGATGGTGGAGTCAGAGGTGGGGAAGGAGAGGAAAATCTGAGCATCATCAGCATAGAAATGGTATGAGAAACCATAGGATGCGATGAGGGGGCCCAGGGAGCGGGTGTAGAGAGAGAACAGGAGAGGACCCAAGACTGACCCTTGGGGGACTCCTGTTAAGAGAGGGTGAGGTGTGGAGGTTGCTCCACGCCAGGTTACCTGGTAAGTGCGGTTGGAGAGGTAGGAGGAGAACCAGGCCAGAGCAGTGCCAGAGATCCCCAGGTCAGCAAGAGATGATAGTAGAATAGAGTGATCAACAGTGTCAAAGGCAGCAGAGAGGTCGAGGAGAATTAGGACAGAGGAGAGAGAGGCAGCTCGGGCACATTTAAGTGAGTTGGTGACAGACAGGAGGGCGGTTTCAGTGGAGTGAGCAGAGCGGAAGCCAGATTGGAGAGGGTCAAGCAGAGAGTGGTTGGACAGGAAAGCAGAGAGCTGGCGGTGTACAGTCCGCTCGAGGGTTTTGGAGAGGAAGGGTAGGAGGGAGACAGGACGGTAGCTCTGGAGGGAGGTGGGGTCGAGGGTAGGTTTTTTGAGGAGGGGAGTGATAGAGGCTTTTTTGAAGGCAGAGGGGAAGATACCAGAAAGTAGAGAGGTGTTGAGGAGGGAGGAGATGAAGGGGAGTAGAGCAGGAGCAGCAGCTTGAAAGAGGTGAGTGGGGAGGGGGTCCAAGGCACACGTGGTGGGTTTGTGACCCTGGAGTAGGGAGGAGAGGTCAGAGTCTAAGAGGGGCAAGAAGGTGGAGAAGGAGGGTGAGTTAGTAGGGGTTGCAGTGGGTGTAGGAGTTGGAGCGGGAGGGGGTGCGGGGGAGGGAGAGGTGTTAAAGAGTTTGCGGATATCTGAAATTTTAGAAGAGAAGAAGGAGGCAAAGTCATCAGGGGAGATAGAGGAGGGAGGAGGAGGGGGGGGAGGGTTTAGGAGGGAGGAGAAGGTAGAGAATAGTTTACGTGGGTTGTTAGTGGAGGCTTGGATTACAGATTGGAAATAAGCACATTTAGCAGAGGAGAGAGTAGAGGAGAAGGAGGAGAGGAGAGTGCGGTAAAGGTCTAGGGCAGCAGGGAGTTTGGTTCTCTTCCATTTCTTTTCAGCAGATCGCAGTGTGATTCTTGCCGAGCGGAGCGCAGAGGAGAGCCAGGGATGGGGAGGGGAGGGGCGAGCAGGACGGGAGGTGAGGGGACAGAGGGAGTCGAGGGAGGAGGTGAGTGAGGAGAAGAGGGTGGAGGTAGCAGAGTCTACGGAGAGTTGTGAGAAGGAGTCGATAGGAGGGAGGTGAGAGAGAGCAGTGGAGGCAAGGACAGAGGGGGAGAGAGAGCGGAGGTTACGGCGAGAGGTGACAGTGGGGGTAGGAGGAGCAGGGAGAGGGGGGAGAGACAGAGAAAAAGAGATGAAATAGTGATCAGAGAGGTCCAGGGGGGTGACAGAGAGGGTGGAGGGGCAGCAGGCCCTGGAGAAGGTGAGGTCCAGTTGACGGCCAGCTTTGTGGGTAGGAGGGGACGGAGAGAGACAGAAGTCGAAGGAGTGCAGGAGAGGGAGGAATCCAGCAGAGTGGCTGGGGTTGGAGAGATGGATGTTGAAGTCACCCAAAAGGACAGTCGGGGTAGACAGGGAGGGGAGGGAGAAGAGTAGATAGTCGAGTTCATCCAGAAAGTGAGTGAGAGGCCCAGGGGGGCGGTAAAGAACAATGACATTTAATAAAGAAAACAAAACAAAGCTAAAAATAAAAGTCTGCCACACAAACGGTGAGCGCTAGTCCCACTAAAAGGAACGTCCCACTCCAGGAACCTACTACACTACATATCGTCAGCATATAGGTGATGTGAGAAGCCAAAAGATGAGATAAGAGTACCTAGTGAGCGGGTATAGAGAATAGGAGTCCTAGGACAGATCCTTGAGATACACCTGTAGAGAGAGGGTGAGAAGAGAGAACCACGCCAAGAAACCTGAAAAGAACGGTTAGAAAGATAGGAGGAAAACCAGGCAGGCAAAAACAGTACCTGAGATTGCTAGATCAGACAGAGGAAAAGAGAAAAGTGTGATGACAGTGTCAAATGCAGAGGAGAGGGAGGCAGCATGAGCAGAAAGGAGAGAGTTAGTTACAGAAAGGAGGGCGGTTTCTGTGGAATGAGCAGTGTGGAACCCATATTGAAGCGGATCGAGCAGAGAATGTTTGGTGAGGAAGGAAGCCAGCTGACGGTGCACAGCTCTCTCAAGGGTTTTAGAGAGTAATGTGAGGAGACAGAGAGAAATAGCTTTGGGAAGAAGGGTCAAGAGGTTTCTTAAGGATAAAGGTGATATGAGCAATTTTGAAGGTAAAGGGAAAAGAACAAGCGAGCAGAGATGTGTTAATGAGGGAGGAGATATAAGGAAGAAGAGCGGGGGTAATGGATTGGACGAAGTAAGAAGGAAGGGGGATCCAGATCACAGATAGTTGGTCTGGAGTTCAGGATTAAGCAGCAAATGTCAGAATCAGATATTGACATGAAAGCTGAAAGTGAGGGAGGGGTAGGGCAGGAAGGCAGGGTGAGATCAGGTGGGGAGGGGATAGCTGAAGATGGATTGGAGAATAGCTTTTGGATATCCGCTACCTTTGAACAGAAGGAGGAGGCAAAATCATCCGGTGTAAAGGATTGGGGAGAGGGTGGGGGTTTAAGGAGGAAGGAAAAGGTGGAGAAAAGTCTGTGGGGGTTGTTAGAAGTAATGACGAGACATTAATAGTATGAATGTTTGGCAGAGGTAAGGGTTGACAAAAAGGAGGAGAGGAGGGAACGGTAGTGATCTAGATCAGAGGGGAATTTGCCCTCTTACATCGCCGCTCAACAGCATGTAAAACAGTATGGGATGAGTGGAGTGTAGAGGACAGCCAGGGCTGGGGAGGAGCAAAGCGAGCAGGACGAGAGACGACAGGAGAGAAGGAATCAAGAGTGAGAGAGGAAGAAAGAATCCTGATAGCTGAGTCAGCTGAAAGCAGGGAGAATAATTGAATAGGCAGAAGAAGGGAGAGAACAGAGGAAGTGAAGGTTGTTGAGGATAGGGTTGAGATTGTGGTGAAAAGAAAGAGAAGGGGTAGCAATAGAGGGTAGGGAGGATAGAGGAAGTGAAAAGGAGATGAAAAAGTGATGAGAGAAGAGGGGGATATTAGTAGGAGATGGGAGAGAGCAGTCTGTGGAGAAAATCAGGTCCAGTTGGCAACCAACAATATGAGTAGGAGGTGAAGGGGAGAGTTGAAAAGAAAAAATAATTAAAAGGGAGAAACGGAGAACTATGAGAAGCAAATGACAGGGAGAGTGTAATTCAGTGGCATGAAATTTGAAAGTAGTGACAGAGGGCGGAGAGAGCAACGGGAAATGAAGTTCCAGGATGGAGAAAGTAGGAATCCTGTTCCACCACCTCGTCCCGAGGAACAGGGAGAATGAGAGAGGACATAGAGAGAGGAAAGAGCAGCTGGGGTAACAGTGTGTTCAGGGGAGATCCATGTTTCTGTAAGAGCCAGAAAGTCGAGAGAGAGGCGTAAGCAGAGATTAAATCAGCCTGGTTGCAGGCTGACTGGCAGTTCCAGAGGGCACCAGAGAGCAGGAGATAGGAGCAGAGGAGGGGGGAACAGGTAGGGAGATTGGATTGGAAAGGCTAGAGCAGTGCTGGTGAGAGAATTTGCATAAACGAGAAGAGCGAAGGACAGATAGCGAAAAAAGTCATAAATACAATACATAATGATAAAAGTAAATATGAATATAATATTACAATATGTAGTTAATAATTATATAAAAGTAATAAGATACTTAATTATGTCTTTAAAATATTTCTTATAAAAAGGAAAAAGAAAATAGAAAAATAAGGATACAGAGAAATGGCAGATGAAAAGACATAGCAGACATATAAAAGCAAATCAAGAATTATAAACATTTAAAATACACAGCTAACTAACTAATAAAATAACACAACACATAACACAGAAACACCCCAGAACAACCCCAACACAGCCAGTGTGTTAAACAATATGATTTACTCTGTGAGGTATGATTATGATATCCATCTGGCCATTGTAATGTACAAAATCAAGAATATTAATACAATTCTGTACTTTATTTATTTGTTGGTTAGGGGAAATATCATAGTGATAAAGAAGTACAGTATACAATCTGACCAATAAATTAGAAACTATCCAGTCCACGCTTTCTATTTTTGTGTGGCCACCACGGCCAGTCAGTACAAATGATCTGATCCACTATCATTTTGTTAGTCTTTGATACACACAGTATCCATTTTACCTCATGTTTATAACACATTTGATGAGAGAATCCATTCTCCTTACGTTATACCTAAGGCTAAGTTTTTTAAATGATAAACACAAATAAAAATACTAAACTGCAAAGTATTTTAGTAAGCATTTCAACTGTACAGTTTTATGGGGATCTTGCATTGGTTTTCACATTCTTTCAAAATATTTAATCATTTTATACTATCTTCATGTATTGTAAACCAGTAATTGAATACTGTATGTGAAAATCCATGTACATTTTTTAATAAATAAATTTAAAAAATTGTCCAACTTTTCCATTGCAAAAGAGAATGATTGTTTAAATGATAAACAACTGTAAAAGGTTCAAACATTTAATCTATTAAACATAGATTTACTCTGGTTAATCATGCTTTAGTAAATATTAGCACATTATATAATATTCAGCAAATCTGTACATTATAAATTAACTACTACTAAGTAATTATCTTGACAGTTCTTTTGCTAACTGATTTTAAGTTGCAGCATTATGCTGTGTATGTGATAGCTAGTTACATATGGGGAGTAATTATTATTAGATTTATCCGCCAGAGGACTGAAGAGTAAGAGGGTAATTAAACTCATTAACTCCCATTATTAAAGTCCAGCTAAAGTTGCTGACATATCATTTCGGGGCTATTGCACATTAGTTTTATTTTTTTTGTCCCTCTCAGCTTTATAGAAGATATTACTCTGAGTCTAAATTTGACAGCACAAATGAATTAAAACAAAAAAAAAAAATAGGCAATAGTGATTTGAGAGCTGGGCAGCTTTTAAAACTTAGAATGCTATCGTGGTTAGGTGATTATAATTCACTTTACTAATGTACATTTTAATGAAACCCACATTGTGTTTGTGCTATTAAAGCTTTGTTGTGCTAAAGTGAAAATGAAAGCCAGGTTTACTGCATACGAAATAGTTTGCTTCATGACGCAGAAGTCCAGTGCCTGAGCCATTGACAAAGCCTTCTCTCCAGTTCAGCCAATAGTCAGACATCTATTTGACAGACTGCAAAGAACAATATTATTATTATTTATTTCTTAGCAGACGCCCTTATCCAGGGCGACTTACAATTGTTACAAGATATCACATTATACATTATTTCACATTATACAGATATCACATTATTTTTACATACAATTACCCATTTATACAGTTGGGTTTTTACTGGAGCAATCTAGGTAAAGTACCTTGCTCAAGGGTACAACAGCAGTGCCCCCCACTGGGGATTGAACCCACAACCCTCTGGTCCAGAGTCCAGAGCCCTAACCACTACTCCACACTGCCGCCTTGAAAGTAACCTGCAATCATTCAAAGTCCTTATAAGCCAATGAGGAAATTTGTGTTGTGAAATCAATTTGTGATAGTAAATGATAAGTGATATATCACCTTTTGAAAGTTATAAATCTATATATATTTTTTAAGTTCTTAAAAAAGTGTGTTCAGATGACCAATGAAGTTAACATAGTTAACCGCTGACTTTAAATTACTGGTATGCTTTTAAAGGACTACTGTAGGTGTCTTCCTTGTTCTTGTCTCATAGGTATAACTTAATATGTCATAAAAAGTGTTTAGATAAAATATATCAAACTTTTACTGCCTTTTTAAATGGGATACGTTTTAATCTTAAACAGATGTTAACAGCTAGGTGAAAACTAAGCTGACTGAGTCTTTAAAGACTTGTTTAATGTCATGTTGGTCACATTATACAATCCTGTCATTGTAATCTGAGTGGAATAGTTCCTTACCAGTAAAGGAATCATAATACGGTAGTTTTGACTGTAATGCAGATATCGAGGAGATCAAAACACTAGATAAATCCAGCTCTTTTGAATATATGAAATTATTAAAATGATAATGCCTCCTCACAAGAGTAGTGGCACTTTAAAATGTTATCCATTTTAAGGATAACAAATGAATGGCGTGGAGCGTTCATACAAAGCATTCATTGGGTGGTAGATTTTAAAATTTTGAAAGGGTCCATTTTTCTTCAGTTATGATGTTGGTAAGTGTTCAAAAACTCATTACACAAGTATGTGTGTTTTAACACAGAAAAACTGATCAATGTCAGAAAATGCAATTTGCTTATGTAGATGTTGGTTTTTGGGTTATAGAGATTACTAAATTCTACAAGAACGCAACCATATCTAATCATCTAAGCATTTAATATGTCATCTGTACGGTTAACAAGGTTATGTTGCATTGGTGCAAATTAAGTGGTACGAAATGATCCTCTTATCTGTCTTCAGTTGTTGACAGATTTTGAAACTAACAAATCATACACACCTATAAAGACAGTGATTATTATTATTATTATTATTATTAATAATAATAATAATAATAATAATAATAATAATAATAATAATAATAATAATAATAAAGTAACATGTACCACATTACCGTTGAATCCGGCATTGTATGATCTTATAAGATTATGAAGTTACAACCACAACGAGCTGTTTTGAAAGTGAAAGCGAATTCCAGCACGGTACTGCTACGTTTAAGATTCATACAACGTGTTGTACTCATAAATATGTATGCTCGCACCCTGCCTTTTCACTGCATTTTTAAGTGCTGTACAATTTTGAAGAAATTAATAAAGAAGTAATAACAGAATAAGGGATATCAACCAGGATTATTATTATTATTTTTTAAACAACATGCTGGGTTCGTTTTACTAAACAGTGACATTAGTTGTGTGTAAATTAGTTTGACGGTGCAACTAGTGTGCTTTAACAAATATATATATATATATATATATATATATATATATATAGGCTGTCAAGTGATTAAAAAAAAATGAATCGCAGTTAATCTCACGATTTAATAATAATCTCAGTTAATCTCAGTTTTAATCGCATGTTAAATTGATACAATTACTCCATCTAATTTAAATTTGTTTTACTGCTGATGCTATTATTATTATTATTATTATTATTATTATCCTTAACTGTAAGTAAAAGTTTAAAATATATTTATGTATTTGAGACTGAACGCGTTATCCCGGTGTACCCTGTGCAAATTCGGCATCTTTGTCAAGTTTTTTTTGTTTGTTTGTTTGTTTTGGCATTGGCCCAAATCCCTAAAGCAGAACCATATAAAAATGTATTAACAGGATGTAAGTTTTTTGATTGTCACATTGCCTGCAATATTGTGTGCTGCACGTAAATAATTAGTACACAGTTATAGTTGGGGCAGCAGTGTGGAGTAGTGGTTAGTGCTCTGGACTCTTGACCGGAGGGTGGTGGGTTCAATCCCCAGTGAGGGACACTGCTGCTGTACCCTTGAGCAAGGTACTTTACCTAGATTGCTCCAGTAAAAACCCAACTGTATAAATGGGTAATTATATGTAAAAAATAATGTGATATCTTGTAAAAATTGTAAGTCACCCTGGATAAGGGCGTCTGCTAAGAAATAAATAATAATAATAATAGTTATACTAAAACAGATGTGTTCACGTAAACGTTTTGAAAACTGTAAATAACTTGTTGAAACAAACTCGAGAACAAGCAGGCAAATGTAACTAGACAAACAATAAATACAAATCAAGCACTGGGATTAACCTTTTCAATTTTTAATTACAGGAAGCGATTTACAAACTAACTCAGTTATTGTGTGTTTTTGCTTTACCAAGAACAAACTGCAGAATGCTGGCAATAATTTAGAAATTACAAATACAACCAACACAATAAAACATGCGTTTCAAGCTTGATCAGCAGCACACATAGATCAGAAAACAGAATAAATAGGATATCTGTTTTTAAATGTGATTGTGGACTGTTTTTTTTTTTAGAATTATAAATATGTAGCTACAGTATGCACTTCTAAAAAACTAACTGTTCATTTTGAACAGAACATGAAAAAAACTTTGTCATCATATCCACAAATTGCAAACTAACAATACAAATTGGTAGGCTTTATGTGCAGCCTACTGCAACTCTTTATTATCATATTTAGCTTGATTCATGGGCTTGCAGTGATCCTGAATTTCTGTCGAAACTGGTGGGTTTAATTTGTTGTTGTATTGTTTTTGTCTGCAGCAGAAGAGCTGCTAGTGTATTTTGAGAAGTGAGGGCGTGTTCCGCACGCAGCAAACTAGATGTACTCGTGTGTGATACTGAAACTTACTTAACAGTGGACAAGTAAGCATCTTTATGTCCAGTGAGCTGTCCGAACCTCAAAAAACAAAAAAAACAACCTCCCATTCATTTTTAGTGCTTTGCTCCAGTGAGTAAATTTCTATTTAAACAAGAACTGCAGTCAAACACTCAATCCAATGTTGCCGTGGCCAGGATTGAAGTACGGTGTGCCTAAATGCTCAATACACGGAAGTGCGATTTAACGTGTGTTAAAATAATTAATCTCCAAAAAAAAAAGAGAAGTTGACAGCCCTAATTATATATATATATATATATATATATATATATATATATATATATATATATATATATATATATATAATTTGATTATTATTATTTGTTTATTTAGCAGACGCCTTTATCCAAGGCGATTTACAGAGACTAGGGTGTGTGAACTATGCATCAGCTGCAGAGTCACTTACAATTACGTCTCACCCGAAAGACGGAGCACAAGGAGGTTAAGTGTCTTGCTCATTGTCACACGAGTCAATGGCTGAGGTGGGATTTGAACCGGGGACCTCCTGGTTACAAGCCATTTTTCTTTAACCGGTATCAAAAAAATGCTTTTGCATAAAAAAACAAGTAGAAAATTAAGTTTTATTGTTTTACTGTAAAGGTTATGTATTTAATCACACGCAGATCAGTGTAATGTAAAGCATCCAGAGATGATATATATATGTTCATTTTTACTCTTTAACACTGTGATAAGCGATTTTCCTCTGAAAAAAATCACACGTATGTTAGTCCTGTTATACAGCTAATAAAAATGTAGAATACATAAAAGCTTTTCAGAATACTTATTTCAGTAAAGGTAAACTAATCATACACACCAGCTATATCCAGTTCCCTTAAAATGGACTGCCAGATGTTCTCCCTCATTGCCGTGTCTTTATAATTTCTGTGTCCTTTATTGTACAGCTCTGGGTATTTTGATACTGCAAGAATTATTTTCTTCTGCCATTGTTTACTGAAGGCACGCAAGGGAAGCTGCTCCTCATTGGTCAGTCCCTAGCTGCCGAGCGACAAAATCGCAAACTGACGCCAACCCTATTTTTTTCTTGACACCTTATTGTCACCTGTTGCATTGCAGGCAGTGTGAACGTTTTTTTTTCTTTTGTCGTTGTGCGGTGTGTTGTACGACACATTCACTTGTCACATCGCGTCCGGTGTGTAGAGACCTTAAGGCCTAATTCTATATCACTTAGTCCTGGCTTTTCAGGCCCTATTCACACTAGAGAAATTATGTGCGATCAACATTTGAAAAGACGTCCTTGTCATTCAGTTCATTCACAATCAACATCTGTTGCTCCTGTATTACATTGGTATTGTGAATAGGGCATTTGTGAAAACTACTTCAGGTGGCTGCTTTAATGGTAGTCTGGAAATAGTTTCTATTGCCCAGAAAGCTATTTGAAAAAGTCTGTCAGTTGTCATCAAATCAGAGTTTGACAGGTTGTTTTATCAATTTTTCAGCAAGTTTTGCAGTTTTTTGGTTCTGATGATTTTTTTTTTCTTTATCTCCTGGCAGAACATGCTGGCTGAGAAGGTGGAACAGCTGATGGAATGGAGCTCCAGACGCTCAGTCATCCGCATGAATGGAGACAAATTCAGAAGATTTGTAAAGGCGCCACCCCGCAACTACTCCATAATCGTGATGTTCACTGCACTGCAGCCTCAGAGGCAGTGCTCTGTTTGCAGGTACAAAGGCAAAATGTGCACAGGCATTTTATAGGATAGACGTACATGTACAACCGAAAGAATGTTAAAGGCGAACAGAAATTATTATTATTATTATTATTATTATTATTATTATTATTATTTTTATTATTATTATATTCAAACTTTGGCATAATTTTTTATTTGATTTTTTATTTATGTATTTATTTGACAGGGACAACGTGCAATTTTTAACATTTATGACATGTCATAAGATGTATTGCACCCAGATTTAGCTTTGAGCTAATTTTCATAGGCAGTCCTTGGACAAACACAAAAACAGAAAAATAAAATAATACAAATAAAGTAACATTTACAGAAGGGAATATGATCGAGCATCAGATAATTGGCAGATGAAAAGACACAGCAGACATATAAAAGCAGTTAAACATTTAAAATGCACAACTAACAAAGTAATAAAATAACCCAACACAGAAACACCCCAGAACAGCCCAAAAACAGCCAGTGTCCTTTCCCGATGTCCTTACACGATTGCCACACACACTGCCGCTCACACTTGCAGGGAAGATGAATCCATAGCAATCCTGAATCGGAGGCAGTAGAAACAGGTGTGTGATGGTGTCACGGATAGCTTGTGGTGGTGACGTCAGACTGGGAAGACAGTGGACACAGCAACAGTGCTGGGGTATGAAACTCGCTGATGCACCGGTTTATTGTAAAATAAAAGGTTTAAACAGAAAACAAAACACTGAACAAAACAAACAGTGCAGTGGTCAAAACAGACAGACACTAACAAACACGGTGAGACAGACAAACAAGTACCGTGCTAGTGCTTCCAGCACGAAATAGCAATTGTTATGTTTAACTTTATCAGATTTGAATCTCCTCTCTCTCTCTCTCTCTCTCTCTCTCTCTCTCTCTCTCCTGTTCTCCACACCGAACACACAACCCCAAGTGAGTGCTTCGTGCCTCTATATATACAGCTGTCTCAGCACGTAAACTAATTCGTGCAATCCCGTGCTCACATATTATACACATTTTAATCTGCACGTGAAGTGATTGTGCCATCCTCGTGTCTAAATACAATTATATATTTTAAATCACTTGTGCTAAACAGATCCATTTATACACCACACGCAACATATAAACATAAAATACACACAGGGGCGGGGCACACTGACACAGATGGACACAGGTGAAAACAACAAAGTCCAGTGATGCTCTATGACGCACAGAGAACACTTGCAAAGATGTTGTTATTGTTTGAATGAGAATTGAAACAAAACATAAACAAACAAAACACCCCTTTTGCCACCTGTCACTGCAGCCCCAAAACAGCCAGTGTCCTTTCCCTGATGTCCTTCCATGACTGCCGCACACATCGGCAGGGAAGATAACTAGTAGTCCTTAATCGGAGGCAGTAGAAACAGGTGTATGATTGGCACATTGTATCTAATATATAACATACATTTTTTGGATATGTAGCATACGTTATTTTATTTGTAACACATACATTAAATTGCACTGTTAACTGGTCTGAACAGGATAGGCTACTTACTGGTTGCTCTAAGAAAATACCAGGCTTCGATGTGCTTGTATGGACTTGGAACATGATCCAGAAGAGTGAAGAAGGCCCTGCGGTTTTGTTTACAATCTGACATTCATTATGCCAGTGTTTCTGGCAGTATATGATCTTCCTTTTTATAGTACCAACCACATTAACCCGATCAGCTATCTCCTGCCATATTTTTTCAGCAACAGAACCTTGTATTTACGAATGTAGGTATTTACGAATGTAGGTATAAATCACTGTTATACTGACTGAATGAAAATAAACCCAAGAACAGATACAAGCAGCTACTGAATTGCTAAAATTAAGAACATGATTAAAAGAGGGCATAGAAACAAACTCTACAGAGTTTAAACAAACTGAGATCGATCGGTTGGAAAAGGGCAAGAAGCTTTCAGAAATACTGCTGGACTCCACTGGTTCAGAATGCAAGATGTGGACTACAATATTCTGAATCTGAAGTCTTTGATTGCTTTTTGCAAAAAAAAATAAAGTTTGACTAATGCCAAAAGAAAACAAAAGTAATAGGTATGCTATGTTACTTGTAGTCACCCGTAGGCTGCACAGTACATTGTACATTTAAAAACTATTTATTTCTGTAAAGTGTGTATATGCAAGGTGCTGTATAGTATCATAATGTGTTAATGTGGCACCATGATCTGTTTTGTGTACTAAGTAGGCTACGGGAAAAGAAAATGTGCTAAAATTATTATTATTCCAATTTAACGTGTGTGTTTTTTTTGTTTTGTTTTTTTTTAATTTAACGTCCTGTAACCAAAGAAATTGCAAAATGATATTGCAAAAGTCTACCAGAAGCCGTAATAATATGTAGGATTTCATGTTAGATTTCGAAATGTCTAATTTTTTTATTTCTCGGATTTTCATTATTATATGGAAAACAACAAAGCAATATGTAATTCAATATGTTAACGTAACATTGTTCAGCAGGTTTCATTCGACTTTATTAAGCAAAATACTGTATTCCTTCGAAAATGTAAGATGCACTTTTTAAACCAATTTTTTCTTCTCAAAAATGGCCTGCATCTTAAATTGAGTACAGTATAGTGATGCATGTAGTAAAGTCAGCAAAAAAAGATGTGACTTCCCGAGTGCACAAACACCAACGTGACTGACTGGCAGTTGAAGAGTTCTGTAGTAGTTATCCTGCGGAGTGGACGCTCTCCTCCTCGCTGTAAACAAAGCAAGCTTTCACTCAGCGCCCACCTGTGTAGCTATGGCCGTGGTGCAGTAGCCTCAAACTGGTGCTGTTGCATTCTTAAACAGGTGTAGACTCCCTGGGCACGCCCCCCAGCCAATCGTGACCTCCCGATCAGCTCAGCTCTGGGCAAGCCTTCCTGTTTACCACAGCAGCAGCGCAGCTGAACCAGCGATAGGGTCCTCCCTGTCACAAAGAGTCATTACCTTCCTGAGGAATTCGAAGAGAAGCTTTTACAATTTCAGCGTTTCGTTATTAGGCTCAGTTCTAATATTTTTCGACTTGCCAAGCAATACCAAAAAGGGAGAAAAACGTGTGAGTAATAACAACTGGAAATGAGAAGCAACGCATAACTGTAATGCTCTGTGTGACAGCAGACGGCTGCAAACTGCCTTCATACGTAGTTTTCTTATAAGAGTAGATGCATCTTTGTAAATATATCTTTATTTGATTTTTTATTTTTTCAATCTAATGTCTTGATATTTCAGACAACCTGTCTCCAGACATGTCCCGTAGCCATAATGTGATGGTGTAAACAGACGGTATACGCCATTGATGTCTTAAGTGGGGGATACACAGGGCATGAAGTTAAGGTCATGAAGGGCAAAGCAATGTTGCCTTTGTTGGGCATAAAGATTCAGGGGCACCAAGGCAGATCTGGGGGGCAAAAAGGCAAAACATAAATCCAACCCAAGGGCACCAAGGCGATTTCATACTCAAAAAAAGAAATACAGAGAGCCTTTATGTTGATTAAATTGTAATTCAAACAAGTTTTCTGAGTGATTCACATCCTAATTGTTACAAAAATAAAATATAGGTCACTTTTCCATTGTAAAAATCAAATGGTATAACAAATCCAATTTAAAAACAACATAAACTTTCATAATGAAAAAATACAAAGGGTAATTTGGCAAAAAAATAAATATTCAAGGTATTTTTACTAAACCCATCACACACCACTGACTAATACATAGATTAGACTAGAGGCTTAGATACAGCCTTAGCACAAATAAGCAATGTCAGTGAAGGGAATGTTTTTAAAAAAATCCCTGAACTAACTATCAAAGACAGATTTTCAGGCAAACTGGCTGAAGATTTACGCGTGACTGGAGTTTAATAACGATAATGATCAAATTAGTTGTTTGGTCTGCAATGTCTGTGCAACTGTAGTTTGCTAACCGCTGTTACAAAACCTGTACAAACAACACGGCTTTGAAAAAAAGAAAAGAAAGAGAAACTTCATCAGGCAATGTAGAGTGCTCTGCATCACAATGAACAGCTGGATGTACATAATGTTAGATTTTTACATTTGAGAGACTATAGTTTCACAGTTCTTGAAATTTACAGTTGCAAAGGATTTTACAGTTTTGTTATGGTGCATTGCTGGACACTCAATTCAAGAAGAAAAAAAAAAGGTATGCTGTTTTAAAGCATACACATTCTAACCCCTTTCTTTAAAGCACATGTTTTACTAGTTAAGAAGCAGAACTACGTAAGGTAGTGAGGATATTACACAAAAATAAATTAAAACAGTAACAGATGCACTTATCAAGATTTTATTTCGTTCACTATTATGTTCTCTCCTACTTGTTTCATAACGTAGAGAGCTGCTACGTGAACCATGTCATAGCTACTTGCTCAGTTTTTTATTTATTTTTTGGTGTAAGAATTTGAGCAAAATTAAATGATCTACGTATTGTGTGTTTATTTTTAGCGTTGGTGTTTTCGGAGGAAATAACACCGAAATTACAAAACAGCAACGGTCATTGAAATGTATATAAATTAGCAATTTCTATACACTGAAGACATGAAAGGAGTTAAGGTGTGCAATTTTAAGCCTGTTCTGTCACAATTCAATTTCATTCCATCTAATCTCTTTTTTCTGCAGTACTCTATTTGACAACTGTAAGTTCACATTATTATTATTATTATTATTATTATTATTATTATTATTATTATTATTATTATTATTATTGTCTGGGATGCATTGTTGTGCACCCATTGCTTACCTGAACATTAAGTAAATCCTAGAACACTTTGCTGACATTTTACACAGCTCTTCATCCTTCTTTCTTTTTTAAACGTTTTGGAGTTGGCACGGGGCTCAAAGACACAAAAATCACAGGGTGTCCTCGGCTCACCGCGCACCAGCAACCCCTGTAGCCTGGCCGGGCGCCTGCAGGCTTGCCTGTAAGCTGCCCAGAGGTGCGTTGTCCTCTGACGCTGTAGCTGTGAGGTGGCTGCATGGTAGGTCTGCAGTGTGAAAAGAAGCGGTCGGCTGACGGCACACGCTTCAGATTCTCTGAAGCGTGTGTTCGTCTTCGCCGCTCCCCATCCAGATAAACACGTGCGTAATGTGGCCATCTCCAGATTAAGTAAGTGATTACCAGTCGGGAGATGACCACGTATATATGAAGAGTGGATCAGCTGCTCATCAGGGTTCAGTGTTCAGAGGAGGACCGAGACAAGAACTGAGAAATAATAGCGTGCAATTGCTACTCGTGCTAGATTTCGACCAGCACGGTACTTGTTTGTTAAAAAGTTTGTCTGTTTTGTTTTGGCCAACACGCCTTTTTATTTTGTTTTTTTTGTTTTATTTAAACATTTTATTTATAATTAAATATGCACACAGTGCTTCAACCTGCAGTTACTGTGTCTGTCTCTTCCTGGTCTGACGTCACCACCAAGCTATCCGTGACAGTGACCCAGAACACATTTAAACTGGTTTTCATTAACCTCTGCAGGGGCAGATGACAGATATTGTTAAAAGCTGTGCTGGTAAATTATAAGAAAAAGCAAGAAAATCACATCTTGTCAAGAAGTTTTATCATGCCATTATCTTAATTACTATGTAGGTTCAATTACCATTGTAAAATGTTTTCTCTTGATTGGGGGAAAAAAAATACAATGATGAGTCACCTTTTCCTTAAAGAAATGATTAACACTAAAGTCATAGATATAACTACTGTTAAATAAATGATTTTAATTATAAGGTTTTGTTTTTCATGTATTGAACACTCCATATCAGGTTATTCTATTTGAGACAGCAGGTTATTAACTGAGCATTTATGTGCCTTTTTAAGTCTCTTATGTTCCCGACGTATTAGCAGAAGCACTAATCCAGGGCAATTTACAATTGTTACAAAATATCACAGTACAGAGTATCACATTACAAAATACCACATTGTAAAGTATCACATTTCAGAATATCACCTTACAGATTAGAGCAGTTTATTGTAAAGTACAATGAAATCAGTAGCAAAAGAACAAATTCAAATAAGAGCAAAAAATAGAGAAGACAGTAAATAATTATGTGTAAGAGCGGGTTATACTAAGAGCAGTTAACTGATAGTAAAAATATTTCCTTATACGAGTAAAGTCCAGGATGAGCACATAGTAAGTACAATGAATGGAAGAGAATGAGAGCAAGTGTGTACGGATACCTATAAGAGTAAAGTCAAATACAAGATACAGGAAGTAGTTACAATTAAGAGCAGTAGTAGAATACAGCAAGGTATGGAGCAGTTCAGTGCAAGTACTAGTACAATTAGGTGCCATATAGGCCAGTATAGTTGAGAGTTGTGAGGTTTACAGATGCTGTCTGATCAGGTGTGTCTTGAGGAGAGGAGGTGCAGGAAGGTGGTCAGGGACTGAGCAGTCCTGATATCCGTGGGTAGGTCGTTCCACCACTGAGGGGAAAGGGTGGAGAAGGAGCGGGCTGTGGAGGGGGGGTACAGCTAATCTGCCGGTGGTGGAGAAGCAGAGGGGGCGAGAGGGGGTGTCGGCAGAAATGGTAGTCTGGAGATAGGAGTGAGCAGAAAGGTCAAGAACAAGATTTGTTAATTGGATGCAAGCAGCGATAGGGAGCCAGTGCAGAGTGGAGCAACGGTGTAGCGCGGAAGAAATGAAAAAGGGAAAAGACAAGGCGAGCAGCTGAGTTTTGGATGAGTTGGAACGGACGGATGGCAGAGGCAGGGAGGCCGGCCAGGAGGGAGTCAAGGCAGGACAGTACCAGGGCCTGAACTAGGAGCTGCGTAGAGTAGTCCGTGAGGAAGGGACGAATTCTGCTTATGTTGCTGAGGAAGAAGCAACAGGAGCGTGCCAGAGTAGAGATATATTCTTATCAGTTTCCTTGAATATATGTATCATTGTTTAACAATAACAATAATATTACAATTATATAGTCATTTAGACGGATCATAGGCATTGTTCTCTGTTTCATTTTGTTGTGCTAGCTTGCTGGCATATTATAGATCATTTTCTTTGACAAATTCATAAATGTTTTATCAATCTGTAGGTATGAGCAGTCAGTGTGTGACAGGATGCGAGTGACGTGGTGCAATAAGTACAATGTCCAAACCAGATTCTCCCAAAAGTCAGTGATTTATTTAATAAAGTCCAGAAACAAAATAACAAAAATAACAAAAGAAAAACACTCCTAATCCACGATGTGCACAAAAACTGTGCTCTGATATTCCAGGGATTGTGGTAAGTGGTTGGTGCCGTGCTGTGAGGGAAGTGCTCCGGGGCTTGTGCTGGCTCAATGGCTGCAGCCCCTCGCTCCTACTCCTCCGCTGTAAAGACAAAACACAGACAGCACGTAACACAAAACAAAACGAGAACAGCTCCGGCTGGTGGCTCATTCTCTCAGCGCAAAAGCAAAGGTACTAACGTAGCTGCTTCTCCTTTGTACCCAGCAAACTCCTCCCTGTAGTCAGTGCGTCGCCATGGTTTCTCCAATAGAGGGCTGCCCCGCAGCTGACTGCAATGGAATCGTCCGGCGTACTTGCAGCTATGCGTCCCTCCTAATATGGTCACCTTCCGGTTTCCACCTGCCACCGAGGTGGCAGAGCTAGGAGGCAGCATACCCTCACCTTTACACAGCACCCTTTCTAGTTGGGAGGGAGATTTACAGCATTGATCCTTTCTCTCTTTATTACACAGTGTTTTAATGTAATTTAAACCACGTTATAAAATGTATATATACACATACGTGCAAATTATTATACATGACTATATTATTTCTTTTGACGACACAGTATTTGTCAGGTTGAGATGAATTGAAGTTTTCAGGTCCTGATAATGTATAGACTGTAAGCATTAATATACCAAAAACGTTTTTATTCATGGATATGTATATAGAGTCTACCCTCTTTATACCGTCAGGTAAGGGCCATGGGCAAAAACAACAACAACAACAAAACACACACACACACACAAAACCTACTATGTTTGCAGTAAATTCAAACATTTTATTTATTTAGTTCTACAATTACAGTATCTCCAGGCCATTTTAAAAAAACATTAATTGTTTTTAAAACTACAGTACTAGTTCTTAACAGAACAGTAGGTCTACTAGTGACATTTTGTCATCTTTTCCCATCTGTATAAACATACATGGTTACTTTTGGGGAACAGTTTATACTTAAAAAAAAAAAAAATAATAATAATAAGGGGGGGGGGGGGGGGGGGGTATAACGCGGGACAACTGTAGATACGTATGTTTAAAAATAAATAAATACCTGCAATAGGAGTCGAATTTCACTAATGTGAATATTCTGTATAAAACAGGCGATGCTACGTTCGGTATGATTCTTTTGTTGCATCCCATATCACATCAGCAGTGACAGAAGAGACACTTATTGCAAAGCGGGAGGGTTTTTTTTTTTTTTTTTGCACACACTTCCACACCCCTCTGTTGCGATCGATGCAGTGCACAAAGTAGATGTTGATAAAAGCCCGGTGTATTAATACAAAAATAACTTTTAAAAAGTAAACATCAAGAAATAATAAAGACAAACGTGCAATTAACAAGCGTTAAGAAACTTAACCTCCAAAGAAATGTACACGTTAATCGCAGAAGTTAACTGTGATTAATTGACAGCCCTAAACCATAAAACATATATTCATCAGCATTAAATAAGAATTCAAACTCTGATCAACAGTACTGTAGAGTGTAGAATGTATGAACTTCCTTCCATGAGTCTCCACACCCACATAAGTGCATTGAGACCAGCTACAAATCAATGCTTCTATTTGAAGGGTGGAGACCAGCTCCACTGCCTAATTGATGGGTGGGTGAGACACTCGAACACTACAGTAACAGCAATTTACTGCCAAATGTTGAGACTCGTGAGGCTTCAAACCCAAACTCAACATGCAATATTAATTACGTTTTAGCGGGAGAAAGTTAATGGAATAAATGTATAATCATTAGTGTGATTTGGTCCTTTTAAGAGGGCATGTTGTTTTGTTAAATTTAGGCAGATCATTTACATAAATAATTTTCCGGCATCAAGTGAGAAATGTTATGCCATGTTCCTTGAGTAAGAATGTTGATTTGCTGAAAGAGTTTTCACTGAATGGCATTGGGGGGATGGCACTGACAAATTTTAATTGTTGTAAAAGGCAACATGGTGAATGTAATAGTGCACTGGGGTTTTTAATAACAGGTTAAAATCTGACCAAAATGTTTACAGAAACAAGTTAGAAGAAAGGGATCAACTATGAAGATGGGATATAAACAAGGACAGTTCCAAAATGAATCTTTAATGTCAGTTAAGAAATTAAGTTTCAAATAGCTGTCTTTAATAAAAGTATACAGAATTGTTGTACCAAAAACAACATTTAGCTTGTAGATAAAATAAATAATTGCATATTCAATAATTTAAAAGGTTGCTTTATAACATATTTTCAGTAATTGTGGCATTGGCTATATACTTGACTCTCACAAAGTCTCTTTGTATTCATAAAAAAGATCTAATTGCATATGGCCATTATCCCATTTGGAATTAACAAAACAAGAACATCTAACCCTTTGGTCTCCCCTCAACCTCCCCCTTCTCATTTATTGATTTATTTTGCCAAAGATATATCTACCAAATGTCTCTGCTAGTGAAACATTTTGTAGACAGTAGCACAAATGTGTTTAAAATGGTGTAGTAGTTTTCCTAGAAAGATTTGAATCAAGCAGTGTTTAGTTTATTTGTTTAATAAACAAATATATCATTAAATTCCATGAGGATATGGCCTGCCAATACATAATAACTTGTATACATTGTAAACTGAGCTGTACAATAAGTTGGTAAAAGAGTTTTCAAAAGCTGTATCACACAAACCTTTTCATGAATTACCAGGTAACAAGCAGTATGTCATATGCAGTCTTTTTGTTCTTACAGTAGGCTGTGGCTAAATGCCTTTTCAGCTGACCATGTTAATGGTTTAGAGGTATGGCGAGGACCAAGTGGCATTGATTTCCGTTCTGCTTTAATAGATTTTGATTGGGAAGACCTAATTTGTGTTGTTCCATCTTGTCACCCCTAGACTTGAGCTTGGCAGTCAAGTAACAGGCAATAGGCTATTTACTTCTATATTATTCAAACCTTCAACTTGCCTTGTTAGACAAGCATCAAAAACAAAATACTGTATATGGTTTTTACTCCTTTTCTTTGACTGAACTTAGTTGATTGGCTTTTTTCATTTTATTGGTTTCAGTTGAAAGAAACTAATTGGAAACTCCATTGTTACCTATAAACGAGTAGGCGGTTTAGCTACCTTGTGTTTGCCTGCTGATGTGTGAAACCTGAAGTGTCTGTAACAAATGGTAGGCTTCTCTTACACTACCCCAATTACTAACTGTATATACTGTTTTTTTTCATTCTTTCTTTCTTAAATACTTCTCTCTTCAAGACAAGCTAATGAAGAATACCAGGTGCTGGCTAACTCTTGGCGCTATTCATCTGCTTTTTCTAACAAACTGTTCTTCACTGTGGTGGACTATGATGAGGGGGCGGATGTGTTTCAGCAGGTAATATTGTGCACAATAATTTTCTCCAGCTGATTTTAATGATTGTAAGCATAAGGGTTCTGAAATGCGATAACTCAGTGCACTGTAACCCAGAGAAACCATAAACGTATTGGTATTGTATAGATAAATACAATAATTAGTCGTAGTGAATTACTGTACTTGGATTTGCTTCAATAACATTTTTACACATTCCCTTTCAAGTAAGAAGTGTAACCATCACTGTAAGGGTATTTACCTTCGAAAGTCTCCTGAATAAAATCTATCAAAGCTGCTCGTAGAGCCTGTGGCGCAGTCATGGCCTGCCCACGAGGGCACAAAAGCACTGCGGTCACAGATCTCAACGCCATTTTTCCTTTCAAGAACTGACCTGACAGGAGAGCTGGTTCAGATAAGTAGTTACTTTTTCTGCTATATATTTGCATTTATTGTGTATTTACACAAATGATATGTGATATTAAAATAATCGCTGTATTAGCTTTACTAATTACGTGTATCTAGAGCTGATTAACTAAATTCGGGAATTCTGGAAAACAAAGATGACCGTGCAACAGCTTCATTGATCATCTGTACCGTGTGCTGCCATGCCAGTGGTTGTAGAAGGCTACGGGAATGTAAAAAAATAAAGAAAATTATAAAAGCTCCAGAGGGTTGTTTTGTGTGGTAGTTTGGATTTTAAAAAAATATGGCTTTTTTGCCAATTCTTTTTTGTTTTCTAAAACAATTTTTTTTTTTTAAACATAGTCTAACTATTATACATTAACAACAAACACTAAACCCCTATTTTTTCTACCACATTTAAGTTTTAAGCTTACTTAAATCAAAATCTATTGATTGACCCACCAAATAAGTACCTTTGTAAGTCTATTTACTAGGTATTTTAGGGGGTCCTAAAAAACGGGGAGCGACTTATACACTGGTGTGACCTGTAGGCTTTTTCCTGAAATTGTTGTCTAAAAAAAGGGGCGGGGGGGGGCACTTATACACAGTTTTTTATGGTAATTTCTTATTGATACTTGGTAAGAAATAATAAAAAAGACCAAAAATGATTTCAGTTATTTTAGACACAATTTATTTCAGTTTGGCATTTCTCAGTGCTGGCAGAACACTGCTTATTTCTCTCCCTGTCTACTCCAAAGTTCTTGCGAACTTGATGACCGCAGGTACCCTTGATTTGCCTTCCATACTGCTGACGCTGTTCTCTATGTTGTCAGGTGTTCCTCTCACTCAAAAAGAGGCAGGGCTTGTACGCATCAGAAGAAGGATTGCAGTTATTGAAAACGAAAATGATTGTGTCATTTATTTTATCATAAAGACTATGACTCAAGTCGAGTGGAGACTTTTGGGTCGGGACTCGAGTCTAGTCACCGAAAATTGTGAATCGAGTTTGAATTGAGTCGAGTTATTACAACTCTGCACCAACCCGGTGCTAAAGTCACCGAACCATCCTGGTTCCGACCCGGTACCATACCGAGGCAGCACCTGTACATCTGTATACTGTACACTGCATTGCTTGCTTCTTGCATCATGCGTGGGTTTTATCCCTGCGAGACATGCAAGGCCAGGCTGCCTGTTGAGGACAAGCATGATAGATGCTCTTCCTGCATGGGGCTACAGCACACCAAGGAGACACTGGTGAACCGCAGTTTCTGTGAGTTTTGTGCACATTTCTCTTAGTGCACGCTGGAAAAACGTCTCTCCCACAGCTCTACAGAGCACTCTGCGTCCCTTACTCCTGCAAAGCACTCTTCCCCATCACCCTCTGTTAGAAAGGTGGCTGCAGCCTCACCCCATGGCTGTGTGCCAAGGGAGACTAAACGACACACCCAGAAAATTGCCCACTGTCTTCCTCATCTTCGTCTGCTTCTCCTTCTCCTACCCCGAGTTCTAAATGATCTGGGCAGCTGTTTAACACCAAAGGAACGGTTCTAGCAGAATTACTGTTAACATTCGGTGCCACCTGTCCCCTTGGGGCCCCAGGGGGCTACGGGCACAGATTGGCCACAGGAGGACATGCTGTCTATCGCCACCTCTGATAAGGTGGAATAGGAGCTGGTGTTCCTGTCGGAGGACGTGGAGACTTCTGGGCTTGATGGCAGCAGCTTCCCAGACCCTTCCATTGGGTCACCTGTGCATGCGCCCTCTGTGGCCTGGTTCTAAAGCAGAGTTTTTCAGCCTGTGTTGAAGTGCGACTGCCTATTGACAGTGTCTCGTCACTGTGTAAGGGCGCTCTCTTGGTGGAAACAGCCTGCCTCAGCATAGCGCGGGGCAGTGTTACCAGAAGGGGGGAGCCTGGGCTAGGGTGCTGTGTGGAATGGCAGAGGGGCGCAAGGTGTGTGGAACCCCCACCTGGCAGGATCTCCACAGTAATGTTTTGGAGAATTGACCTTGCAGAATTTTTTGCACGAGGTTGAGGGAGACATGTGCTTGTCCGTACAGCCAGCACAACAGTGGTGGCTTACATCAACCACCAGGGTGGCCTCAGGTGGTCCAGTCCATCACATGGCCCACAAGCTTTGTCTCTGGGCAGACGAGAACTTTCTCGCACTGCGGGCAGTACATCTGCCCGAGTGACAAACTGGGCGACGGATCTCCTCTCAAGGAGAGTTCACAGTACCTCAGAGTGGAGGCTTCATCCGAGGTGGTGAGCCTCATCTGGGAGAGGTTAGGAGAGCAGAGGTATATCTGTTTGCCTCCCAGGAATCAACCCATTGTCCCCTCCGGTTCTCCATAATAGGAGGCGGGGACCCGCTGGCAGTAGATGCCTTGGCACACCAGTGGCCGAGGCAACCGTTATATGCCTTCCCACCGCTCTCCCTGCTCTCGCTGTGTCTTGATAAAATCAGGCAGGACCAGGCCAAGGTGCTCCCAGTAGCTCCTTACTGGCCCAGGAGGCCGGTTTTCAACCCTGATGCAGCTCCTGAGCAGCCAGCCGTGGAAACTTCCTAAGCGCTGTGACCTGCTCAGTCAGGCATGGGGGACTTTATGGCATCCCGACCTATTGAGCCTGCAGCTCTGTGTCTGGCCCCTGAACGGCTGCATTTGAGCCATCTGGGTCTGTCATTGACACCTTGCAGAATGCCAGAGCACCATCCGCGTGTTCCCAGTATGGGTACAAGTGGGCTGTTTTTCAGACGTGGTGTCTGCCTCGTGGGTTCGACCCCACAACCCGTCCCATGGCAGTTATACTGCAATTTTTGCAGGACCTTTTTGACAAGGGGAAATTCCCCTCCACGTTAAACATCTATTTTGCAGCCATTTCAGCTTGCCATGTCAAAATTGACTTGGTGTCCCCAGGAGCTCACTTCCTGGTGGGGCAATTTTTGAAAGGGGCTCAGCGGCTTCGGCTGCCTATGAAGGACATTTTTCCTCGCTGGCGGTTAAACGTGGTGCTTAATGCACTCATGAAGCCTCCATATGAGCCCATGGATTCAGCTGAGCTGAAATATTTATTGCTCAAAGTGGCTTTCTTGCTTGATATCACCTCCGCAAATATCACCTCTGCTTAATTTTTACAGAGGCCAGAACAAAGGTTATGCTCCGTACCAATCCTGCCTTTTTGCCGAAGACGGTCACGGCATTCTATGTCAACCAGTCTGTGGAATTGGAGACTTTCCCTCCACCTCCTTTCCAGTCTGACAGGGAGCGACAGCTCCATACATTCTGCCCTGTGCGGGCCCTGGCGTACTATGTTGACGGGACGAAAAATTGGAGGCAGTCCGAAAAATGTGTTGTCTGCTTTTGCTATAAGCAGAGGCTGTCCAAATGGATAGCAGATATAGTCAGGACTGCCTATGAGCGAGCCAACTTGCCCCTCTCTAGAAAGGCTCACTGCCCATTCCACCAGGGGCATGGCAACTTCGTGGGCTTTATTCCAGGTTGCATCTGTCAAGGGCACAAGCGTCACAGGCTCTGCGAGCAGCTTTGATACATCTTATTAAGGTTTCGATTCTTTCGAAGGTAAATACCCATATGGTAATGGTTATATTTATATGTCAGGGAACCAGGGTTATGATAATGACCTAATGTTTATAGTCTTCTGTTGAATTTCCATAAGCCAGGTGGTGATATAAATGGTATACTCTTATATATTTAAATAAAAAAAAGAAAACTCACATCAAATGCGACAAAAAAAATCCTTTTTACACTCTGTTTCGTTTTTTAAGAAGCTACAGCCAGGTCAAAGCATGGAATTGCAGGCAATATGTTCTGAAACATGGTAAAAAAGTATACAAACTGTACAGTCGTTTAGTATGGTAATCTATGATTAATGCATACGCTTTAATATAAGCAGAGCAAAAGCATGATGAAGGCTGAACTAGAACTAATTGTTAAGTCGCAGCTCAGCCACTTATCCTGGTGTGCCACAGTCCAACCAGATATTCAAGTATATGTAGGGATTGTAAAAGTCCTAGTATGCATAAATAATGTACTGGTCAAATGTCAATCCCATGTTCTCATTGAAAATATCCTGTTTGTGCTGGTTTAAAGAGAGGTTAACACTGATATTGATGCATTATAAATTACAATAGAAGTGTTTAATTTTGGTATTAAATTTGCAATTAAAAAAATAACTATCAGTATAGTTATATGATTAATTATTGTAAAACAATATACCCTGTATTGAAACCCCCACAATAGTTAAGTGTAGGTTGCAAAGTAAAGTATGTAAATGAAAATAAGTATTTGGCTTATGAAGATTGTAGCAGGTGGATGGGTAGCTCTTTGTAATATTTTTTTTTATAAATGCTAATCACTGTAATCTATGCAATTATGTCAAATGATTAATGCACAGATAATAAATTGAGATCACTGTGTTCTCTATCTCTCCATTTTCCAAAGAGTTGCTTTCTAAATAGTTATATATACTTGCTTGTTTTATGTAATTATGACACATAATTTAGTAATTGCATTCTCTGTGAAATAAATTCTAAAAACTGAACAGTATTGCAAATAAATTCCAGCAAATGTATTCAAGTAGCCAGCAAAGGATTGAATTGGATTATTGATGCTTTTTTCATTCTTTTTTCTTTAAGTTTTGACAAATAATTATTATAATTCCAGCTTGGAAAACTGCAGTAATTTAAATCTGTGCCATGCAACTAGTGAGTCCCCTTAACAAAATACGTCACCCACATCCATGAATTGCTAAACAAAAGGAACAGCAACTGTTTGGTATGCACAATGTAGGCTTGTCTTAATTAACATTTAGAGGCACCATTTCTTTCTTACACAGCTCAACATGAACTCGGCCCCTACGTTTATGCATTTTCCTCTAAAAGGCAAGCCCAAGAGAGCGGACACGTTTGACCTGCAGCGAATCGGTTTTGCAGCCGAGCAGCTTGCTAAGTGGATAGCTGACAGAACCGATGTACAGGTAAGCCACCTGACAAAGCCTGGATTCATTTCTGTGCTTTTTAAGCTGACAAAAGTTGTGCTCTGTGTTTCGAACCTTTGTTTGATACTCAAATAGCGAGTGATGAAATTTTAGAAAGTGCACTACAGGCAACTGTTTGAGATTTTATTTTGTTTCAGTGAGTGGATGAGTTAAAAGGTAACGGTGTAAAAATAAATGTACAGATAACCACGTTTTAATATCACTTTGAAGGGACTGTGCATAAATCTATGGAGTTGACTTCATCAGGTATTCACCAATAAGCTGACATTAAAACACAAAATGCAACACATATTTTTAATACAACAAACATGCCTGATTTGTTGTGGGACTCAATATGTGTAAAAACATAAGGAATCGGTACACATACACATGATGCAATGTTATGCATTCTATATTGTGTTACATTGAATATTTCAAAACTGTACAACAACTTACATAAACTATGTAATCTTATGTTTTTATTCCACAAAGTAATATTAAGTGGGGAAGAAATCAGATGCCATACTGTTACATTTGAGAGATATTGGGCTCTATGTACTAATATTACTTACGTGTTCGTAGCCTTCGTCCTTTGTAGAATTTTTTAGTGCGATGTTCTAAACAGCTCTTTTTCGTGAACAACTACCATAATATCATCTTAAGTTTACGAACAGCATAAATTACTGCTCATTATACAGGAGAGATCGGAATTTTCATCTCATTGTAAATAGATTTGCAACGCCGAAAGTCAAGACTTGGGACTTCCTTCGGGAAGATAAATGATTCGTATAGTGAACAGAAAGAAGTAGTAGGCAAATATAACAGGATCGAGCTGTGGCTTCTGCAGACTCCAACACTGATGCAGCTATGGCACCGGCCAAAAAGAAAGGAAAGCAAATTTTAACAAAGACAAAATTGACCTGTTAGTTAAATGGAGAAAAAAAAAAATCAAGAAATATTATTTAACACTTTGCAGGGTCAAAAAACTTTAACAAAAGAAACATGGGAAGAAATAACTAACAAAATAAATTCACTGGGACAATGATATTAATGATAGACATCACTGCCCTGTGACTTTTGCTAGTGCATTGCTGCCACAATGAACACCTCGTTGGCTAAAATAAAAACCGCTTCAGCATAGATATTTAATTTGTTTGTGTTATTGTGCAGTGCTTATGTTTAAAACCGTATGATATTAATGCTTTGTTTTTAATTGTTTTGTATATTTTTGTTTGTGATGTGCAGTACGAAATAAAGCAAACAGTAATTCTAAATGAAATTGCTGATGTGTATTGCAGCAAAGGCTTGCACAGTTAGACCGTAAAAATGGGGAGCCAACTCCAGGACTGCGATATATCCGAATCCGCAGTATAGCGAGGGGGCGATATAACGAGGGGTGGGTGTAGTTTGAAATGAACAGTCGTAATTCAACTACCGCAGCAGGGATGAAACTAAGTTACAGGAGTGAAAATGACTTTAATACATCGCGGGTAGGTCTAGGTAAGTCAAGATACGAAAAGAAAAATCAATGACACATAGAGCCCAGTAACGGTAGTATAATAATAACCAAAGTGATAGGATCAGGAGCTTGTCCCCTTTAACTCCTATTGGCAGGGCATTTTAATGTGGTTTATAAGAAGCTGAGGGTGACAGTTTTTACTGTATATAAAGATTGGCTACTGAATATGTAATCTTATTTTTGAATCCAGAGGAGAATATATATATATATATAAATTAGATAGATAGTTTGTAGTAGATTGTTAACACAAGCATGCTTCCGTGGGTAATGAAATGCCAGTACTGGAAATTCATTTTAAAGGGACTAATCTAAAGGAATCAATTGGAAGAAAGGTAATACTCCCCATGAAGTCTCTCTGTCGGTATTATGCAGACTCTTGTTAAAGTTGCTGCATCTACAGGGTGAGTAAAACCATATGTAGTAATGACTTGAGAGAATACCGAAAAGCTGTGAGTTGTTGAGATTGATCCATCATAAAAATTCGAAATTGCTTTTTTGGTCACTTGCTCTTGTTTCTGGACATTTAAAGCAGAACTATATAAAGTTATAGAAAATCTGATTTTTACAATGAAGGTTTTGGCAAGGTGTACAGTATGTTAAATTAAGGTATGTGGTTGATTTATATAATGACATTGATATATATATATATATATATATCAATCATTTTTTTAGATAATTATTATAGTTTTTTTTTTATCACCAGATTCGAGTGTTTAGACCTCCAAACTATTCGGGTACTATTGCATTGGCACTTCTAGTGTCTCTTGTTGGTGGTTTGCTTTACCTGAGAAGAAACAACTTGGAGTTTATTTACAATAAGACTGGCTGGGCAATGGCAGCTCTGGTATGTAAGCATTTTGTATTCAGTAAAATGTTCTTCATTTAAATATTAAAGAGGATTGATTTACTGTCTTACATTTTTTAGTGTGTGGTGTTTGCCATGACATCAGGACAAATGTGGAATCACATACGTGGGCCTCCATATGCACATAAGAACCCGCAGAATGGACAAGTGGTAAGAGAACAGCTTTGTATAAATTATTATTTCCAAAATGCAGTGTATAAATATTACTGTGCTTACTTCAATTTGTTAGGTAAATCTTAAAGTGACTTCATCAGTTTTACCCTATATTTGTTGGTGTTTTAGAAATTACTATTTTAATTAACAACCATCTCAACGTTTGTTATTTCCTTGTTGCTTTGGAAGAGGATAGTTTCTAGATCTGTATTTGTGCAGTATGTGTTAACCCTGGTCAAATTATTTAGGCCATTGAGAAACAAAAAGTTGTTTTTTTTTAAATACTGATTTACATAAAGCTCATGAACAAAAAAGAAAAAAAGCAGACTTCTTTTGAGTTGTTTTACTTTATTTCTCCTGATATTCATGTTGTGAGCTGATTTAAATGTACACTTTAAACACATAAAGATACATGTGTTTTTGTTTTGTAAAACGGAAATGTTGTAGAAAACGTATTTGGTTATAATTTAAAAGTTTATTGCCAACCTCAGTTCCGCTAATTTATTTCCATTTCTATAGCAAGCAAAAGAATGTTAAAAAAAATTGTCAAAAAAATAAATGTGCAGTGAACTTATTGTTAGATTGAGTACATGATTGTGGAATATGAGATCATGAAGTAATCTCAGGACACAATGATTTAGAAATGTTTTCCTCAATTGAAAACATTAATATAACTAATGATTTTTGGTGTAAATTATGTATTGCATATAATGTACATTAGTTTATGAAAATTCTGAAATGTGCACCTCTCTGAAGCACAGTGTTAGTGTGCAGATCATCTTTTGACCCCAAAATAATTTGCAGTAGTTCATAAAACCTACTTCACTCCATGATTTAATAGGCTGGAGGTGAGCTGGTGACTCACAACACTATCAAGTGTCTTAACTATAGCTATTTAACCATTTAAAATGGTAATCAAAAATTAAAATTAAAAACCACATAGTATTTTACTAAACGTTTAACTGAAAATATCCTGTTTAATGGGGCTCTTGCATTGATGTATTCATTTAAAGCAATTGATGCATTATTAACCACTGTATTCAATGTAGGATTTGAAATAAATAGAGTAGTAAAATATATGTGTAAAAAAAAACATCTTGGTATTAAAAACATACAGTTATTAATGTTAAATGCGCATTATGCTGCATTTAAAATTTAAATATGAATCTGATCTAGACAGAATACATTTTTTAGACTTAAAAATACCTAAAGGTAAAAACAGCACCTTATAAACCACTGTATTCAATAAACCAGTGGATCGGAATTCATTACTTTTGGCAAAAAGTCAACATCCTCGCTCACTGATAAGAAATATACCGAAAGGTCAATTCTTACAGGTAAGAAGGAACTGTTGCACAGAGTCACAATTTGAAATGAAATCTGAAGAAATGCAAATTATTACCCGAGGGTATGACGACCGTATTCTTAAAGAAACAGTGCACAAAGCTAAAGATTGTGATTGAGAGATGCTTCTTAAAATGAAAGTTAAAAACACAAAGTGATCTAACTATGTGTCTAAAGATATGAAGGGGATTTTTTTTTCAAACATTGGCAAGTACTAAAACGTGATTATTCCTTGAATTCAGTAACAGATAAACTACCCCATATTGTCTTTTAAATGTGCAAAAAACATAAATGACAAATTGGTTAATTTATTTAGTCCAAAAGTGGACAAAGCAATTACATGCTTATCTAATCCACCGGATGGTCATTTTAATCACCCATAATCAGGTAAAAAGATAAAAATTCAAGGTTTCATTAATTGTAATACTACAGGAGAAATTTACATATTAACCTGTCCATGCGGACTGGTTTACATAGGTCAAACGAAAAGAGCCTTAAAAATAAGGGTCTCTGAACATAAAGCAGCAATCAGGAACCAAAATCAAGAATATGCAATAGTCAAATATTATTTAAAAAAAAAAAAGCTGGTCACGGTTCATCTCCACATTCATTACGATTTGTGGGTGTGAAAAAAGTAACTCTTCCAACTCGAGGTGGGAATTTGACACTTTTGTTACTATGGAGAGAAGCATACTGGATATTTGCCCTCCAAACGTTAGAACCAATTGGCCTCAATAAAGGAGTCAGTTTGTGTTGTTTAGTATGAAATCTCTGATTTAGTCAGATATGCCAGTTACATTATGTTGAAGTGTTTTCAGTGTTGATATTTTTTATTGTATGGATCTGTGGTATACTGTTGATGAAACGTATAGTGAATTAACTTATGTCCTTTCATATGAAATTATCAGGATGATATAATTTAGACAAATATGTTAATCACATTGTTAAGTTATTTGCGTGTTGACTTTATGTGATTAATTTAAATTGTGTGTTTTAAAAGTGGTCATGATTGAATTTGGATATGTCAAATGCAATATGCTGAATCAATTCTAATATTTAAAGAATTACACTTTAATTTATGTGGCAGATTGCTGCTGAATGTGTATATATACATAGGAGGCTGTGTGGTCCAGTGGTTCAAGAAACAGGCTTGTAACCAGGAGGTCCCCAGTTCAAATCCCAGCTCAGCCACTGACTCACTGTGTGACACTGAGCAAGTCACTTAATCTCCTTGTGCTCCGTCTTTTGGGTGAGACGTTGTTGTAAGTGGCTCTGCAGCTGATGCATAGTTCACACACCCTAGTCTCATATCTTGTAAAGCGCTTTGTAATGGTGGTCCACTATGAAAGGCTCTTTATAAAAATGCCATAGTTATGGTTGCAGTGATGTTTGCATTATAAGCCCCTATTTTGTACAGCTCCAAAAGTGGGGTTAAGTTCAATTAATCTGCCTGCCGTTTTGGATTTCAGGTCTGATTGGTAGGCTGAATTTTTTCTACAAGTTTTATGCTATTCTGTCTGGTAGTTTTTGAGCTACAGCACTTTTTAAAAACGGGTGGTTTTTCATATAAGTTAGGTGCCGGGAGAGCGTGTTTTATTATTCACCTGTAGGTAAAAAACTACTGGACAGTTACTACTCCCATTTGGAAAGTTACTGCATCTAGTTAGTCTTTAGTGCCTTTTGTGGGTGGGGAGCTTTAAAAATTTGTATTTTAATATAAAAAAGTACTTTTAAAAATGAATGCGATGCATGCGCAGTTGTATGATTTGGTAACCGTATTTGTGTAGTTCTGACGACTTGTAACAATACAATCACTTTGGAATGCTCTCCAGTTTGAACTACAGCTCCCAGAATGCACACCGAACGGCTGATCATAGTTAGCATTTCAAGCTTTTCACAAGCGTAAGAAAGCATCATATTGTACTGTACAAGTAAGTAAATAAAAAATAAAAACTGTGTCAATCAGTGATAGAAGGTAAACGAGTATTTAAAACCTACATATACATTTAGGCTGAGAGACTGTGCGCCAGAGCAGCTATAAATAATGGTGAAACATTTAAAATAGGCCAAAAACGATTATTTACCTTCCATTAGGCTTACAAAAGTCAAACCCTCACCCATATAACCACATTTTTGTCTAGAGGAATATGTTTTTGTTTTTGTAATTAAATTTAACATGAATGTTCACATAACTAATCACATAACAAATACTCCACCAAGACTGCCCAGATGGACATTATATTGGAAAAAAAATTCTCTGTGCTGGACTGTAGCCATCATGCTTCTTGGCATACACGCCAATGTAGACACAATCATACACAAAACAAGTACACTTTCATTGCGCTCACTGTCACTCAGGTCACTCTTTGCACTATTGTCTATAGATTTGAATATGTATCTCACTCAGTAAAAGGAATGTTTTTTTTTTTTTCTAGAACAGTGCCATGGAGAATGAGGACCAAACTCTGCTTCTTTGTCTCATTGTTGTCATATGAGTTCCAAAGAATAGCTGACAGCACAATATTATGCATACCGATAAACACACCCAGGTAGTGTCCTTCTGGGAAGTCTTCGTGGAGCATTTGTCATATGATAAGTCATTACTGATGTCATGTATGATTAAACAATTATACCAAACAGGTGCTAATGATCATCAATTCAATATGTAGGTTGAAACACAATCATTAACTGAAACAGAAACAGCTGTGTAGGAGGAATAAAACTGGGTGAGGAACAGCCAAACTCAGCTAACAAGGTGAGGTTGCTGAAGACAGTTTACTGTCAAAAGTCATACACCATGGCAAGACTGAGCACAGCAACAAGACACAAGGTAGTTATACTGCATCAGCAAGGTCTCTCCCAGGCAGAAATTTCAAGGCAGACAGGGGTTTCCAGATGTGCTGTCCAAGCTCTTTTGAAGAAGCACAAAGAAACGGGCAACGTTGAGGACCGTAGACGCAGCGGTCGGCCAAGGAAACTTACTGCAGCAGATGAAAGACACATCATGCTTACTTCCCTTCGCAATCGGAAGATGTCCAGCAGTGCCATCAGCTCAGAATTGGCAGAAAACAGTGGGACCCTGGTACACCCATCTACTGTCCGGAGAAGTCTGGTCAGAAGTGGCCTTCATGGAAGACTGCGGCCAAAAAGCCATACCTCCGACGTGGAAACAAGGCCAAGCGACTCACCTATGCACGAAAACACAGGAACTGGGGTGCAGAAAAATGGCAGCAGGTGCTCTGGACTGATGAGTCAAAATTTGAAATATTTGGCTGTAGCAGAAGGCAGTTTGTTCGCCGAAGGGCTGGAGAGCGGAACATGAATGAGTGTCTGCAGGCAACAGTGAAGCATGGTGGAGGTTCCTTGCAAGTTTGGGGCTGCATTTCTGCAAATGGAGTTGGGGATTTGGTCAATGCTGTACTTCTCCTCAATGCTGAGAAGTACAGGCAGATACTTATCCATCATGCAATACCATCAGGGAGGCATCTGATTGGCCCCAAATTTATTCTGCAGCATGACAACGACCCCAAACATACAGCGAAAGTCATTAAGAACTATCTTCAGCGTAAAGAAGAACAAGGAGTCCTGGAAGTGATGGTATGGCCCCCACAGAGCCCTGATCTCAACATCATCGAGTCTGTCTGGGATTACATGAAGAGAGAGAAGCAACTGAGGCTGCCTAAATCCACAGAAGAACTGTGGTTAGTTCTCCAAGATGTTTGGGCCAACCTACCTGCCAAGTTCCTTCAAAAACTGTGTGCAAGTGTACCTAGAAGAATTGATGCTGTTTTGAAGGCAAAGGGTGGTCACACCAAATATTGATTTGAGGTAGATTTTTCTTCTGTTCACTCACTTTGCATTTTGTTAATTGATAAATATAATCTATTAACATGTCTATTTTTGAAAGCATTCTTACTTTACAGCATTTTTTCACACCTGCCTGTTTTTTACCTTGATTTGTTTTTAATGAATAAAATATGAATACTTGAGAGACTTTTGGGATACAGACTTTTATTTAGCGGGAGAAGATGTCTTTTCTCTTCGGCGGGGGTAACATCTAAGAAATGTTTATATATATATATGGAAATAAATACAAAATCAAATCTATTTAAAAAAAAAAAGTCTGATTTTGTTTAAACAGTAAACAACCAAACGTTTAAATGTTTAATCGATTAAACAGCCTTAGTCTTTACCACTACACAAAAGAGCCAGTGGTTATACAGTAGTTAAACAGTGGATCACACAACACTGCCTGTTACACTGGCACATTTTCAGGTGAATGGTACAGAACAGTAAGTTCGCTGTTGTATGCAGATATTATAATATTTAGTGCATTAAGCACTTTGATTGCAGATTGCATGAAAAAGTTCTTTTAAACTAATTTGATCTAAACTTGTGGTAGACAACTTCCGAACTCGAGGGCCATTTAGATTTCTGACTTGTCTTAAAAGGCCTACAGCTGCTTATATACTGTACACCTAAAACAAATGCTGTATTTCAGTTTATGTAGAATTGGTTCTGACTATATTATATGGGAAAGGTAGGCCTATTACATGCCTGCTTGTTCTTTTTGCCTGGTATTTTAAGTTATTATTATTTATTTCTTAGCAGACGCCCTTATCCAGGGCGACTTACAATTGTTACAAGATATCACATTATTTTTACATACAATTACCCCTTTATACAGTTGGGTTTTTACTGGAGAAATCTAGGTAAAGTACCTTGCTCAAGGGTCCCACACCTGGGATTGAACCCACGACCCTCCGGTCAAGAGTCCAGAGCCCTAACCACTACTCCACACTGCTGCCCTAGTTATTGCTAAGGTTTCATAGGTTTTCTGATGTGCATACTACTATCTCAACGTTTATTCTGTACCTTAATTGGGGTCTGTGCAAGATCATTGCTTTATTTTTCCGTTCTTGCAGCTTTTTTTAATCATGAAAATGATGAGCAGTCAGCAACTTTCTAATTGGGCAATAAAGATAAGCTGCTTGTCTCTAACCTCATTTCAATACCCAAAAGCTGCTTGCAGATATTGAAACTGCAGTGCTGCAGATTTAGTGTCTGTAGTTCTACACCTGTACTCTGCTGCTGTTTCTTTGTTGTTTATGTGCTGTTTGATTTTTGTACGAGAAGTTCTTTTTGAGCTCTTTAACAGGCTTCTTGTCACAACTGGAGTATGGTTCTGGAATGAGTGAAAAAATAAAATGGTGTCTCTTTTTTTTGGTGAAGCTCTTTCATGTGGGTTACAGCAGAGGGTTAAACTGGTTATGCAGCAGTGTCAGGCTCAGGGCAGGGAGCTGCCACATTTCTGGCACTGTGTTGTCAGTGTCATCTATCTGCTCAGTGGTGTCGGTTGTTATGACCGTTTTATATTTAGTTTATTCTCATTCAATGTGGCTCTTGTTAAAGTTGCTGCATCTACTTGGTGACTAAAACCATATGCAGTTTTCTGTTTGGGTGGTCTTCTGGCAAAAGCCAAGTGTGGACACATATGACTGGGTTTAGACATCCTAAAAAAAAAAACTTCAGTTCAAACAGTTTCAGATCTTGTAAACTTTTTTTGAGCCCATTGTTTTGTTGAGCTTATTGTGGAGGAAAATGGCATTGATAACATTTTCTGCTGATATCGCCTTTCCTTGTTGACCTTTTCATATGTAAGCCATTTGTGTGTTATATGTTGCATGTAGTGTGTTAATGTTGGTGTATTGTAGTTGGTACACAGGATATAATGTGGGTAGTGAGCACAAGTGTTTAAAATGTATAATTGTATTTAGGCACGGGGATTGCACTCACTTCAGTGCATTTAAAGTATTTAATAGTATGTGAGCACAGGGTTGCGCAAATTAGTTCACGTGCTGGGATTCAAGTGAATAATTAATTAGTAATTGAATCCCGGCACAACAGTATATATATAGATGCACGTTTTACTCACTTGGGGTTGTGTGTTCGTGAGTGGAGAACGGGTGTGGAGAGGAGAATAGAAAAAGTAAGAAAATAAATAAATGCTACGAGTGCTGGAAGCACCAGCACCGTGCTTGTTTAGTGTTCGTCTACTGTCTGTTTTGTTTGTCTATTTATTCTGGCCTCAAGTGCCGTGTCCTGTTTTTTGTTTTTATTTGTTTCATTAAATGCACTGAACGCCGCAGCGTTTCAGTTTCTGCCTGCTTGTGTGATTCTTTCCGGCCTGACGTCACCCCTAGAGCTAGCCTGTTCACAAGGTGTTACAAGTATAACATGTAGCTTGCGAGGGGCACTCCAGCAGTTACACTGGCGAGGGGCACCATGTGTGGTAGGGCCGCTGCCGGTAGAATGCCTGGCTTCCGCCGCACTCCCCTCAGCAGCATGTGTAGTGGCTTTTGAGTGCGGCATGGTTGTTACAGTTCTGTTACATATGGCTGCAGCAGGATTCACTGCGTTTTACCGAGTCAAGGCAGAACATCCAGGGGAGATAGAGATTCCTGGGGGGAGGAGGACCCTTGGAGAAAGAACTGAGGCCCCAAATCCCTGATTTGTACGCAAACATCTTTTTTCTTGTTCTGCGTCAAAAACTCCTTTTGTGAAATCTTAGACTTTTTAAATGAATTCACAACATCCAAAAATTAGTGTAAAGTTTGCAAAATGAATACAATTCTTTACATACATACAACTCGTTTTTAATACATATGAACTTCTAAAGAATAAAGTTTTACATGAGGTATTTTTTTATATGCTAATGTTATAATTACATTGCTTTCACATTTTTCATTTTAAATTATCTTAAAATCCAATAAAGCAGCAAGCTGTCCTGGTTCTTTATTGCAGTGTATGCATGCATGAAATTGAAAAGACACAACCTTGATTTTGAACGAAAAATATATATTTACATGAAATGTTACTGTATAACACTGGTCATTGTAACTTGCATTTTCAGCATTTTTCCACTGTTGAGCACTTACTGGAACATTGTTTCCCATTATTTTAATAATTATGACTGCTACTGGTAGTATTTAAGAGCTCACTTTTTTTTTGTTTTCCCAGCACCACTTCGTACGACAAATTGAAAAGACAAAGTACCAGAAATCAAAAAAAAAAGAAACCATTGTGCTGGAGAGTACTGATTTGCATCCATCCTGAGATGATAAATTTGGCAGTGAAATGCAATATTAGGATTGACCCTCAGTACTGATATTACTAACGATCTGTTTTAAAATCAGTTTGTAATGAATACAGAGGAGATGAAAGGCAAGTTATAATGCTCTCCCACATTTCAAAATGCATCCCTGGCAATTAAAACTGTGACCTTCAAACTTTTTTCTGTGACTTCTGGGACCTGTATCAGTCATGCAAATGTCACATTCATAATGTAAAATGTGAACCAGCCTGAGTCTTTAATGAGGAATGGTAGCTCATTGAGGTTATACTTGCTATATCAGAAGAGATCACACTGCTTAATCAAGACTTTTTTTTAGCATTTTTGGCGATTTTTATGTAAATACGCAAGAAACAGAGCTGCAGACAGAACGCCCATCCATTCAGAAGGATAGTCAAATTCAAACATTTGATTTATAGTTAAAGCACCACTGAAATGTTGGTGGGGGGTTGTTTCTATGCACACCACTTGCTAGTCATAAAACACAAACAAAATTTGAAGTAAGAAAACATTGGTGGTTGGATGCTAGGGAGTTATATAATTATTTTAGTGTTCAAACACCAAAAGAAACTAAACATCTGAGAAAAGTTGAAACGTGTACTAAACAAAGCCATGCAAAATGTTAGCAAACTTTCATACCGATCAACATTTACTTTAATACAATAATATTAATGTTAAAATGAGGGTCTAGAAGTTGCAATTCTTAAATACTGTGTGAAATTGTTATTGGGTGTTTTCAATAGTACAACAGCTTTATAGATGTCACCGCTGGAGGGTAGTGTTATGCGCCATTATTTCGACCGTTTTTTCTGCACCTCTGTTTTTCTCACTGATTTTGTAATTTCTAAACTGTAGAAAAAGCATTGTGAATCTATCCGCTAGTTTGATTCATTAGTTATTCTGACGCTTTCTTCTTGGAGGAATGTATAATGATCTAAGAATCTGTGCCTATTTTCCAAAGATCAAAGTGGTGGGTAATTTAAACTTCCATCAGTTTGCTTTCTGTCTGCTTCAGAATGGTCAATAGTCTATCCGCCAGTAAAAAGAGTGACAGCACTTCAGATCTAGGGGCAATTGCCGTGCCCCCCTTACTTTTTCAGGCACCCCTTATATCCCCCTCATGGGAAAGCTGCTGAAATGAACCTGTGCCGATTTTTGTTTTTAATTTAATTTAATTTTTTTAAAATCATATATACAAATGCCCAGGCTGTGAAAAACAACTTTGTATCATATTTTAGTTTTTTATCCAGCAATATGAAGAGGTGGTTAACTTTCCAGTTTTCACCTTGTTTCCTCACCGCAGTGTAAGAAAAATACAACCAACACCGGTTTTAAACTGTAAATCAAGACTCCAGCCTGATCATTTACAATGCATGTCACATTACAGTTAGCAAAAGCGGGCCTCCGCATCAGCAGTTTAAATACACCGAGGACAATACATCAAAACAAATAAAAACAAGTCCTTGTGGGTAAGCAACTTGTTATATGATCACAAATATGTTTACTCAAGGCTGCAGAATCCTATTTTACTACAGTATCGTGAGGCTGCCTAGTTTAACTGCCGTGCAGTGTTAGGTGTAATGGCCTTTAAAATGACAGTACAGTACAGTATTTTACTGTCAGGACTACCACTGCATTTAAGCATCTGTGGTTTACTTATTTTCAGTTGCGATGCAAATGTCACAGTTTTTCACTAAGCAGAGATGCAAAGCTTATTGGCTGTACACGTAATTGCAATTGATACAGTACCATATTACCTGTAGTCATTTTGCCCTGAAATGATTCTTATAAGCTGATTATTTTAGCATGGTTAGTATAGGAATGATTTGGTCCCAGTGGTTTTGATCACTATATGTAGTTGATTCTTGTATCAGTGATTCTTATAAACAGAGTGCACTGTATTTTTATTTAGTGAAAAGTTAAAACAAATGTAAATAAATAATCATTACTTGAATAAGATGTAATTTTGATAGGAGCAGCTTCTTATGATCACACTTTTAATTTAAAATAGTGCACAGTTAACGACTGAAATATTTTATACATAGACAATGTAGTTTGTTAGGTATACAATTTTTTAAATAAGTCTCTAGTCGCCCACCCAGGGATGCCAAAATATAAGAAATTATATATACACCTTATGAGTTCTGCATCATGTAGAACCCAAAGTCCCTTGACAACAAGTTTTATTTAAGAATAAAAAGGGTGCACAACTAATCTAATATTACAGAAAGGAAAGGTGATTTGTTAGAGATCTTCGTGAATCTCTACCACAACATTATTGGCATACATGGCTAATATAGTAATATTAATTTATGGTTAATCACACAGTGTCTACTTTTGCATTAGTATTTTCAATACTCATTTCTCGTTGTAATCGATCATATTTCTTATCAAAATGCACAAGAATTAATTGAACTTCCCATTCAGAATGGAATCCAACATTCCAGTTTAGATGTGATCTACCAAACTGACAATATATGTTATCAATCTCAATTGATTCTATATTAAAATTAACTCAGAAATGGGGCAATGATCAAATTCTCTGCATTTATTAGGTAACTCCATTGAGTTACATATTTCAATAAACAAAATACATTTCTTGCACACTCCAAAACAGGAAGTTATATTCTATTTGTCATCAATGTCCCATTTGTCATCAATGTCCAGAATTTGCCTGTTTGCAGAGATCTCAGTTCGTGATTATGCAAAGGAATTTTTATGACTTGGCTTCACAAGGCTGCATTTGTCTAACTTTGACCAAGAGATGGGGGGAGAGAGAGAAAAAACATTAACTTGCAACATTCTCAAACAAGTTTAAACAGTGTATAATAATATCTAGCAATAACCTGATTTGACTGTACTGTCTGCTACAACAAATATTGCTTTCTCAAGTACCCTTTTAATTTGATTAAAATACTGCAACTGTATTGTAATTGTAACATGGATAGCGATATTGCTTCTGGCTGCTAGAATAATGAATGGCAATGATCATTTATATCACACACACATGTTTATTGTCTGTACATTTGCCAGTATATTATGTATGTAACAATTTACATTTACCACAAACAATCTGTTAATATTACACTGTTGCATTGTCTTGCAATTATACAGATTTTCTTAACAGCATACACACAAAAATAGTAATAATAAAATATGTTTGCATTTGTGTTTTTGACTAATTTTTTTCTGCTGTTTTGAGAAAGGTTTCGATTGTGCATTGCTAACACATTTGAACCGGAACAATTTTTGTGTCAGATTACACCATTTTAAAGGATCATTACTTGATAATTTTAAAGCTCCTATGAATCACATAAAATTATGCATGAAATGTGATCTGCTGCCAGGTAAAACGGAGGTCCACTTTAGAAAATAGGAGGATATTTTTTTACAGATCAAAAGGTGGAAAAATTCAGTGGATTTTGCCGTTTCCAACCAATAATGAAACTGTTTTCCAAAATCGTGCCCTATGTGTCTGTCTATTTTAAGAGCATTAAAAGCTGCGTGTATGCAGAACATACATTCAAAATCGTGCCCAGTATGTCTGTCTATTTTAAGAGCATTACAAGCTGTGTGTGTGCAGAACATACATTCTAAATGCTTTTATATTGTGTCAAAGCAGTAATCAATATAATTTTGACCACTGTATGTCTCAAACAGTTAATTGTTTGTTTTGGGAATAAAAAGACCCTGTCAAAGCAATTCTCCATAATCAATGTGCATAGTTTTGATCTCCTAACATTCAAACGACTTATGAAGTTTTAATTTATATAGCCATCTCTATCACTTTAATAGAAAATCAACACATTACAGAAGATGCATTGCCGGACTGCAACATAAATCTGTTATAAACTAATTCTAGGATGATGCACAGATATTTAGAAGCATCCTAAAGCTCATTTGTTTCTGTCCCGACTAAGCATCAGCAAAGGAGATTTGAATGGGCATTACAACCATTTCATTTTTATTTTTTGGATTTAAAGGAATGAATGCTATAATGCAGGTTCTTCTTGAAGATTTATTTTGGTTGTCAAAAATATTCAGGTTGCTGTGCTAATGCAGATATGTCTGTATCTGAGTTGCACTGTAGCCCAGAAATTTAACCTTGCATAGAAGACCCATACAAAGCAAAGAATAATACTTATAGTAGGATCAATCAGACCTTAAATTGTATTTATATATACTAAGGGATTCAAATAAAAATAACTGGGCAGTTCTCATATGCAGACCATCAGACATTTTTATACTGTAATACCTAGAAAGAATAATCCTGTTAAACATAGACCTACATGAGTAGCGGGCATCGACAAACAGACTTGCCCTTGTGTCATTCCTGAATGCTTTTATTTGTTTAAATTACGATTACTACAAACCTTAAATAACTCCTACTGTAGATAGATTGTAAAATAAATCTAAACCAGCGACACTACATATATATGATCATAACATGTAAAAGAATATGTTTAAGGAAAAAAAGGTTGACGGTTGGTCAGCTGCTTATATGATAAAAAATCCATGGATGTTTAGTGTTATTCATTAACTGTGTCATATAGCACTGTGAAGGCTGACAGATGACAGGTTTGTAAAGTACAGAAACAAAAGATATGCTGGCTGCCTGGCAGCATCATAAATGAATCACCTCTCAGCGGAATACATATTGCTAACACTGTTACCTCTCAGGAGACGAGTGTAATAAATAACACATTTTATCTCTCAGCATAATCAACTGGCAACAGCACTGCTTTTTTTCAGTCAATCAAGAGTCAAAATCGGATGTGTGTTTGGCAGTTCTGCTAATAAACATTTGAGTCTTGCAGTGTTTCTGACTCTGCACACCTACGCAAGTCCACTGACAATGCCTGTTGCATATCAGCATGGGTAGATTTGCTCAACCTCATATTTTAGTCATTATTAGGGACAATAACATCAGTCATAAGGAACTGTGACCTGGGATTATGGGAGTTTTGATGACAGTGACAGTGTGTGGGAAGGCAGCCGATAAAACCTAAAGATTTTAGTTACAGTAGTGTGTGTTTGTCTGGGAATTCTCCGTTGACAACAGACAGCTTTCGGCTGTTTTGCTCATGTCAGGCATAAAAATAGTCAAAGGTGCAGTACCATTAGGAAGAGAGAGACTACTTTGTTTTTGTGAACAGCTGTATGTGACAAAATGAATGTTTAATTAAAAATGGATAATAAGGAATTGCTGTTATTTCTGCACCAAAGAATATTGTTTTATACTGTCATTTGAGTGGATAAATACATAATTATTATATTCTTTACAAAGCATTTCAGCACACATCCTTGATTTTAAATATTACTATGATTACTATTTGTATTCGTAGTGTTATTTTATTTTTGGAGGTAACATATGAACATGTATTTTACAGAGGGAGTATATAAATTACTTGTTGCTAATCATAACTAAGTTCAGTGTCCAATAAACCTGTTGAAATTCTAAACAAATAATTTCTGAAAAAATACATTTTCCAAATATGTTGGTTATAACAGTCGTATATTGCTTTAGACATTCTGGTTCCATCAATTAGCTGCATCAAGCCCTGCAGCTAATCGGAGGGATCGTCTAGTGAATGCTAAGTTGCAAACATTCAAATATATCCTAAGGCCCTTGGGTTATGAAATATAATGCCAAATGTGAGATTTATTGTTTTATGTGACTATTACCATTTCCATCGTTTATCTTTGCTTTATAAATAGGGCTAGAACTTTTCGGTTTTGATTTTCCTTTTAAATATTAATTAGTAGTTGTTAAGCTGTCTCTGTATCCTAATAAAGAGAAAACGACTAATTAAAGACTGGGTTCAACATATATATATTTTTTTATTTGCTACAAATCAAGGAGATTTTTAATGATGGACTTGCTATCAGTGTACACTCCGTACTGGGTATTTTATGCTGATGAGCAGTTAATGTAATTTGTCACTCTTTAATGGGAACCAATTTTCTATTAAAAATCTTCAAGTCAACTTCAGTTTGTAGGCACGATAAAAAAAAAAAATAATAATGCTTTGCTTTAGTGGGACGATTGCTGGACTACTCACCAGTGATGCGCTTTGCCTGTACACTGAAAGTTGAACAGCAGTTTCAGCCAAAGTTGTACAGTACTGCAGTACAAAAATGTCTCGGTGGACAAACAAACTGTCACTTTCTGACAGGGTAAAGGTTCTGGAAGCTCTGCAGAACCCCACGTCATCTCTGTCCTCCATTGCTGCTCAATTTCACATCCCCAAAAGCCAGGCAGGGAGGATAAGCAAAAACAGAGATGCTATTCTGGGTGCGTGACTATCAAACTGTCACGTTCATGCTTCATAAAAGTAAACACAGGAGTGGCATGCATCCTGGTGGGTTAAGTGAATTATATATTTGTGCTCTAGACCCTAGTGAAATTAATTTAATCAACCCAATAAACCTTTTGAGAGGAACGAAAAAACAGACACGACACTTCAGAGAAGCTATATTAAGAATATACACTGCTTTTATTCAGAACACATTTTTTAGTTTCCAACATAGTTCTTTCTTTCAAGAATGTCATTCTGTTTTTAAGCTTTGGGGGAAAAAAAGAAAAGTAGCTTCTTTCAGAGGGATTGTTTTATCAAGAGTTTAGGCCCTCAAGTCAAAAGTTTAAAACAACAATCCTATCTTTAAGAACTCAATTCTATTAAAAGCTTTTATGAAACGATGCTGTGTTATTCAAGCATACAAAACAATCTTATCCACCCATCTAAAACTAATAGTAATAGCATAATAAACACATGTATATCTATTTTTCAGGCAGAGAATTTTTGCTTACCCCCTGCTTTTGAGGCATAATTAATTCAGAGCGGTGAGGTGATGTCAAAAAGATAAGGAGTTTTCAGGCAGAGTCTCGATTCAGGATTCAAACTGCAAAGGCTGGGTTCCGCAACTCACAAGCTCAGGTTGAGATCGAAGGTTGAGAACATTTTGGTATAGTTTGACTATAGGTATTTATGTCTTTTTTCAGATGCCAACTCATCCCACTTGACATCACCACAGCCTCTTGCTTATGTGGTTACAATGTGTTTGAAAACAAATAAGCTCACTAAGGGCCTCATTCACTAAACAGCGGTAGTGTGTTTTGCACGCAGTAAGCCCCTTTACTGCATGCTTTGTACTCCTGCTGTATTCACGAAGGAGAGGCAGGCGACCTAGCGCATGGAAAAAGTACTGTGTTTTGAGTCATTTAAATATTCACTTAAGGGTGCTAACTTTAATAGGTGCCTCAGCGTGTGTTAAAAGTACCACTTATTGAAAACAAAATGAACAGAAGAGCTCCACAGGAGAGCGAGAAGAGGAGTCAAGGAGAAAGTATATTTTGGACCAGGCAGGCGTTACAAGGGCTGTGTGAGGAGGAGGTAATAACTAGATACAGATTGAGCACGGATCATACTAACCTTATATGTACGGCCCTGGAAAATTCACGAATTTCACAGAAATCGTGTATTTGACTGCCTACCGTGAAAAATATGCATTTTATTTATCTTACAGTATTTTACATTACTCTTCACCTCCCCTGTTCATTTCATACTTTTATCAAGTAGAAGCAGCGCTACAGTAGCTGTACACGGTGCAGCGTGAATGCAGTGCATTTGGTTACTGCGACAACGGGGTCAAACAAACACCGGCTTTGTGATTGGTGAATTCCTCATACTGTACAATGATGTAACATGCGAGTCAGAGGCAGGAAGTTTATAATGGTTGTTTAGATAGTGTTGATTTATCAACTTGCAGTGTATGATTAACATTAAAAATGCAGACAACTGAAAAATCCAAAAAAAGCTAAATTCATTTCAACAGAAGATCGCGTTCAGATCTATGAAAAGGGGACGCAGCTGCAGATGGTGGGATTTTGTTTTGCTCAACTTGTAATCTTGAATCTACTGCTTACTTAGTAGATACACTGCGTCTTGACTGTTAACCACACAGTAGTAGTAGGTCAGGCTGTCCATTAAGACGTTTGTGAAGAATGGCATGGATTTCAACTGTGTGTCTGCCTTTGTAATAGACAGTGTAACAGAGGGAGAAACACTATCTGTTTATGTCTATGCTTAGTCCATATAAGATGTTTTTTTGTATTAATATAATGTTTTTAGGTTGATAGGCTCCAGTGGCATATTGTATATTGTAATGTGACCGATATCTGTCGTTTTTTAAAACTTCATAAAAAATCATTTCTACATACTACTAGAAATGTATAGTGTGTATAAAGAAAAACACAGAGCTTTGTTTTTGTTATTTCAGGTTTGCAGTTAACGTTTCTGCTGTGTTTTAATATTCTGGGATTAAAGGCAGCAAAATAGTCTATGGGAATTACACATTTTAATTAATAGGTCAACATACATTTTAAAGGTCTATAAAACTCGAAAATGTTGCTGAATATGTCATACAGAGTTTATTTTGCAGCCAGCACAGACCATTTTAAACGACTCTTTTTGGGTGATGTTCTTGCTGAACTGTCAATGATAACACATAGGCAACTTCTATCAGTAGAATATAATGTAAATAGAAAATGAGTTTTCTGGTGAGGTGTGTGTGTGTGTGTGTCTTTTTTTCTTTTTTTTGATGTAATTTCTGAATTTCTTACAAAAAACAAGATACAGTGAACTTCACAGGCCCCTACTTGTACGAAGAGATCAAATCTGATCTAGCCACTTGCAGTAGGAGTCATGCAGCGCCAGGTCTAGTGAATTGCTGTACACTCTACATTATTGAGCATCTGGGTTGTCTGACAGCAATTGGTTGGCTATCCCAACCCATGTTTTCCCGGTGTTTACAGCGGTACTGAATGCTGTTGAAACGCACCAGGATTTATATCTATTATCCCAGAAAGACAGGTGCTCTCCATGATATAAAAGTGGCCTTCTACTAAGTGTCTGACTTTCCAAATGCACTGGGGGCTATTGATTGCACCCACGTAGCACTGTCACCACCCCAGGATATAGAACATATCTGTCGTAATAGGAAGCATTACCACCATTAATGTACAAATGGTATGTGATGTGAAATTGAGGATTCTTGATGTGGTCACCAACTATCCACACGACTTGTACATCCTCAGACAGTCCGGAATATATGAAGATTGAGGCAGTTGTATATAGAGCTGGTTGGCTTTTTGTCCTATATGCTTCAATTTCAGCTGTGTTAATATATTTATATAGTCACCATGTACGTGTGATATTTAAGTAGGCTATTCTTAAAATAGCTTTAAAATATACAAAAGAAAATTCTGGAAACTGTAAAGGTCTAATAAATGGATGCACAGAATGATAGTTGAGGTCATAAATACAAGCCATCAAACAACATCACTTTTTTAACATTAAAAAGTGACATTTCGCCAAACACTTTTTGAAATGTAAATAGTGAGCTTTAAATTGACTGAGCGAGTGCTTTGCTAACTTTTGATCGGAGCGAGATCAAGTTTAACAAACACATATTTATTTGATTTGCAGAGTCACCCGACCGCCACGGTCAACTGGTGATGCTGCAGTTGCAAGCAACATCATACTTTAACAGTTAACGGAAAGTTCATTCAGATAGCAGGTAGCAGAACGTGTTGCAGGCATCCAGTATTTTGCATCGCAGGTATGCTGAATCCTTGCTGGCTGGCCCCTGTAATGCACTGCAACTCCTTCTGTATGCCCTATGCACTGTATACATTCTGGGCTTTCAGTGGCTGCCCACTCTACGTGATTTTTGCACCTGAGACAAGTCATCCTCACTATTTCTTTTCCGTCAAAGATATGGACCGGTCTCCTGGGCTAATTCTGCTATAAGCGTGGTACCACTTAGGTAAAAATGCTGTGCAATCTCCCTTCTTAACTGTGCCCTGTCTTTTCTGACATCTGTCACAATTACAATCTTTGTATCTCAGAGAGGCCTGCATCTTCCTGGAATTTGTTACCCTTAGCCCAAAATCTGAATCTCTCGCAGGACAGTTATGAAAAGTCCCGTACTCGTCCATCTCAATCTGTTCACACAAATATACCATTCTGGGTATGCCATGAGCCATTTTAATTCTCTTAACACAATATTGGCTCACTTCCGTGTCTCCAAACTGCCACAACTCAGCATTATAACTACAGTCGGTAGGTATTTGCAGCACAAAATTAGACAGAGAGCTTGCTTGAACGCCAGTGTTTACTTTGTATATTTTCCACACCTTGCCAGGCCTAAGGATCTTAACCAGCTACATCTGTCTGTCACACTTTCATGTTTGTATATATGTTGAGAACTATATCTCAAAAGAACCAGTTATCCAGTTGTTGTGAAACTTGCTGAGGACTTTCTAATTAATGTATGTAATGTCACACCAACATTCTTTCCATTCCCTTGTTCAATTGTAATAAAATTATATCAGTGTGAACCAGAACACATCAAATAAGGTACTAGCCACATTGATTGCATGTCTTTGATAAAAACATCTTCAGAATCTAAATTGTATAAGGAGTTTATAAAATGTAAGCAGAGACCCCAAATATCTTCAACCAAAGAATAAGAGGATCAGTAATATATCAATATTTTAAGAATACTACTGACTACCCATTATATCTCTTTAGTAGACGTACTGCACATCAGACATAGCCAATCATGATTAAACATGATGTAACTATTAGTACAGAATATTGTCAAATATTGCACTCAATTAGAATACACTGGAAATTAAGACACAGTTACAGATTACTGAGTGTCCTGATCTCAAAGATTTGAGATTCGGATCCCTGACAGAAATTATCTAAATGGGCTAAGCATTTTAATTTATACTCTGACATAACATGCAATGTCTTTAAACCACTTGCTATGAATGATTGTACCCAGGTGTGTAATTCGTTTAAAATCTCAATAACTCTATGAAAACCATAGCTTTTTCGGTACTGTGAACCTTTGGCTGCAAGGGTTTGTGGGTAACTAGTCGTGTCCCAGAAAACCAGCCATAAATGTAAACAAAATGCTTACAATGAGTGTAAAAATCAAGAAAACTAAAGATAACGGGTATTGAACTACTTAGTCAACTTTGGTGATACTTGTTTATGGAATTTATTTTGCTGAATTTTTTTTTTAACGTACATATAATAAACCCGATCAATATTGTTGCCGTAAGTCAAAGTCTTCAGTTGAATTTGTCGGGCATCGGTCATGGTAGAAAATTGTATTTGCATTACAATCATACATTTTCAACAGACATGACCATAACAGCCATGCCTGATTCAATTCTTGACTTACATTTTCACCCCTACCCTGTCCTGAGCTTAGAACCTCACTGAGAGAGTCAAAAGTTTACCCCAATGGAAAGTTATAATTTCTAGAAATTTTTCGATAACAAAGAATTTTAGGAAAAATCTTTTGTGGCAAAAGTTTTGCTTTTGTGGATGAGGAAAAGAAATAGATGTCTACAATTTTGCAAAACTCCAAAAATGCTCATTCAAAAGTATTCATACCCTTTGATGCTATGATAGTATTGTCTACACGGTTCTAGAAATTTCAAAATATGATAATGCAGAACCTAATTCTAGAAACGTCTAGAAAATGCTGGATTGTAGGTGAAAATTCTTAGAGAGTATAAAAGGGTTAGGCATAGGATGATTGCTGTCATTACCAATAAGTCAATATGGGAAAAAAAGCTATCTGAAGTAAAGAGCTACCTGAAGACCTTAGACAGAAAATGTTTTATTGTCATTTCAACTATTGTTTCTGTTAAAAAAGAAGTACAAGACTCATGGTACTGTCACAACGCTCCCTCGGTCTGGAAGAAAGAAGGTTCTTTCACCAAGAACAAGTAAAAGAATTGTGAGGAAGGTTAATAACAATCCTAGATTGACTGCTAAATATATTCAAAGTGAACTGGCTGCAAGTGGGACTGGGGTTTCCATTTCACCCTTAGGAAAATATTTTTTTCATATTAATATATTTCAGATTTTTCTTCAAACACACCATGCTGTGACCATCAAGTAAGAAACCAGCTCCAGAGGCCCTGTACTCAATCAGTCAATTAATATTTGTTATATAGTGCCTTTCATAGTGGACCACCATCACAAAGCACTTTACAAGATAGTGAGGAACAAAGCATAATGCATTAAAATACAGTGAAGTACAGGGAATAGTACACTAAATACAAACAGTACAAATTTTTTTTTTAAAAATACAACTACATTAAATACAAGGCTGAGGATGTGTGTGTCATGCAAAATCATATGAATAAGATGGAGTGAAAAACCTGAAATAGCAATTTAGACAACAGCTAATAGCAGATGTCAGGCTTGAAAAGCATTGAAAGCAAGAGAGAACAAGTGGGTCTTGAGGATTGATTTGGAGCGAGCGACTGTGGGAGCTGCACACACTAAAGCTGGGAGAGAGTTCCAGAGAGTCAGGGCCATGAAGCTAAAAGAGCACTCTCCGAGTGTGGTGCACTTTATGAATCTGTTGATGAGTGTTGTCCCGACGAGACCCAGTTGCAGGCTGCATTGTCGTCTTGCTATGAGAGAGTGGGCGAGGTTGAAGCAGTAGTTACAAATATTAAGGCCCGCTTCGGCTCCCTGGAAACAAACTGCACTAAGCTGTCGGCGGCAAACGAGGAATTATGAGCAAAAATAATGACCTGGAGGTGAGACAACCTGTGTGTCATCGGGATTCCGGAGGGCATGGAGAAGGGCAATCCAACAGAGTTTGTGTCCAAGTTCCTTTTGGAAGTCCTTGGCCCGTTGGCTCTGGAATCCCCACCCTCTGGAAAGGGCCCATTGCATAGCTAGGGTGAAGCTGGGAAGGCGAGCATCAGAGTGCCTTGATTTTAAAGGTCCACAGTGTTCTGGTTTTGTATTGTATTACCTTCTTTACTTTCTTTCTCTCTTTTCAACACGCTTGTCAATTGCTATAAAATGGAGGCGGTTAGAGAAAGGTATTCCATTTGTGGGGTTTAATGTAACATCACTGATAATTACATTGCACATTTTTTCTCTATCAGTTATGGCTGACACAAAGGGCTTTAACACCAATGGGTCCCTGTGACAGAAATACAATGATTATTGGTTGTAAATCCCCCTCCCGACCTGTGAGGGCGCTAAGCAGCGAAAACAGAGTTCTTTGGACGGGCTGGTCTGACAATTCTTTCCCAGGGTCGGGAAGTCGGCCAGTCTGGATGAAGGCGAGACTCAGTTGCAAGAACGCATTGACCCGGAAGGGAAACAATGTGGCAGCCGCAGATTGGAGAGGCAGTTGCACTCGTTTACCAAGGGGTGTGACAGCATAAAAGGGGACAGAGAATCGTAATCTGTTCCTTCATTTGGTTTAAACTTTTAACCCTTAGCGGTCCATTTATTCAGCGCGTCTCAGGTGCGTCGGGTCCAATTTATTTTCACACGCACTGTTTATTTTACACGCGCTGTTTAAAAGTATTTTTTTCACAGTAAAACAAGTTTAAAAGGCACTGCATGTCAACAGGACACTCAGTACTGCATCTCCAGCCCCGTCCCAATCCTTGTTCGCTGTATTTTTCACATACCTCTTCATAGACATGCATACTGATAAATCATCTCCTGATCACTCGTTTTATCACCAAAATCCTCAATAATGCGATCCAAATCATTATTTTATTACTATAACATCTCAAAAGCTCTGCAAATGTCCGTGATATTCTTTGTGCGCTGGATACGGAAGGAGCTATCTTGTTTGTTTATGGCCATTTTATCTCTGTGGTGCCGGGGCTATGTGTATTTCTCAAATAATGTTCTGTATATTACTAGATGGCTAAACACGATTCCGGATAATAAATAAAACAAAATAATCTGTGTATTTTTCAAATTCAGTGCTGTGCCAGGTGTAACGAAGCATGAGAATGACATTTTGATTTCCGTAACAGATATGAACAGTCAAAACTCTTCTCAATGCAAAATGTAATACCTAAAGAATCTTCTCTCTGTATGACATTACAACTGTAAGTCTAGAGCATTTTTTTTCTGGTTTGTTAATTTTATTTGGTGCAATTCTCCTCACCTGAAGTTTTTTTTCCCATCATTTAATGTAAAACAGTTTGGCAACCACTGCCCTAAAAAAATGTAATAATGTGTTTAAAGCTGTATGTATAAATAGTGACAAAAGATTGTAGTTTTAAGATCCCTAGTTTTTTTTCTTACAGCCAAACCGTGTTTTTTAAATTGCTGTACATTTCAAGTCAATTATTTCAATGTCTTGTTTAACATATGACATGTTTTGTAATTCAATGCTGGCTACTGAGATATGCAAAGTACAACTGAACAGAAAATAATTAGAACAAATGTCAAGTCACTAATCTGCTTAGTGCTGCAGTGTAGTTGTCTGGCATGCACAGTTACCTTAGCAACACAAATCATCTGTATACTCTGCAACGATTTACTGAGAAATATATTCTATTGCTTTAGAGTTGTAATGAACTTATCTCCTTGTTATTCCTCAGGACATAGCACAGCATGTATCATCAGTGTTGACTTTACATTATTATTATTATTTTTTTTTTTAAAACCTCCAGGTTGTAACTGTTAGAGATTTATTTTACTTTGATAAGTTTAAAAATAATGTCTTGTTTACAAAGAAAAAAAAAACCAAAACATTAGATTAATATAGTAAGGTTTCAAAAATGTATTTTTCATTGTGTAAGTGGGACTTACAATGCAGGAAAGAATCCGTTGCCCGTTAACAAAACTTTATTCAAGTGTGACTTTTTATCACTGTTATTGATTGGTGATACACCACATAAAAGGCAATACCGTATAAAAGGTAGGATGCCACACAGTTGGAGTCTGGTTCATTCATGATAGATTTAAACTTGAACAAAATTGCGCAACACAAAGCAAATCTTTTTAAGTAAATGTATTTTAATTGCACAAGCCTGTTTCTAATCATGTTTTGTTTTCATTTCAACAGAGCTATATCCATGGGAGCAGCCAAGCCCAATTTGTTGCAGAATCTCACATCATACTGCTGCTGAGTATCCTTTTTTAATTGGGCATATCTCATTAAAAAATCTTTACTGAGAATCTTGGAATCAATTTGCCATTCAGTGGCCAAATTCTTTCTCCACTGTAATGACTAATGTGATGTAGAATGCACATACCACGCACATTCCCCTCGCTATAGGAAGTGCCCGTTTTTGTGGTGTTTGTCCAGGTCTTTTTCAGGTATCTAATGAAATTCTCTCGTTTCTCCCTCTGAACACAAATTTGACTTTGTGAAGTTTATGTCAGTTTTTCTTGTATTTTTGTTTTCTTGCACTTTTGTTTAAATTCTGTTATTGGTGTGAACTTTCTTCTTTTCTAATTGTCCATATCTTTGATTTGAATGTAGCCTATTATTCACTGCTTTACAGTGCTTGTTGTATGTAATTAGTGATACATATGGTGGCTGCTGACATTAAGTGGCACTGTACACTAGAGAAGGTGGTGACATAGGAAAGAGTCTAATATGAAAACAATTATTATTATTATTATTATTATTATTATTATTATTATTATTATTATTATTATTATTATTATTTATTTCTTAGCAGACGCCCTTATCCAGGGCGATTTACAATCGTAAGCAAATACATTTCAAGTGTTACAGTACAAGTAATACAATAACTCTTTACACTCAGCCCGTTGATTTCGGGGCGCCGACACCCCGGTGGTTAAACGCGTATTACTCAGGCACGTACCTGGCTTGTTTAAAAGTACAGACTAGGGGCTTTCGAATGACAAATTCTGTGTTTGTATGCGGTACTCCTAGCCAGAAATACAATCGTCTGAAGTTAAGCCCCTCATCATGTGAGTTCACAGCTTAGGTTTGGTTTTGAGTCCACTGCTCTTATCAGACATTGTTAAAGGCAAATAAGTTCTAAAAAAAACCAAAACAACAGTTACATGCATAAAACAAACGTACGCTAAGTGACTGAGTCAGGGTGACCCCGACAGGTACTGCGGTTCGGACACTGAGCATGTGCACATGACGCATGGCTCGTGTCTCGCCGTGTCGTAAATGCCGTATCGATATCGTAAAGTCGCAGCAGGGTAATAATGCAAAAGAGTCGTAAGTCGAAGCGTCATAAGTCGAGGAGCGCCTGTATATATACACACAGACAGCACTCACATATCCGACCCTATAAAATTTTGACTTTAGTGACGGTTAAACGTGTGTGACGCATTTTCCAACCCTTGTCCGTTTTTCAGGGAACGCAAAAATGATACAATATCAAAAATACATACCTGAAAAGACTGTGTTTTAAAATAAGTAGGCTTCCATTTAGATGTACTTTATTGGTTTCGTTGGTACAGTACTATATTTTCAACAGAAGTATTTTAATTCAGAACAATATGATAATGAAAATATCACTTGCCAAAAGAGACTACACGTGGATTGTAATACAGTACATATTTTTTAATCTGATACTTATTGTAGCAGTATGTAAAATTCCCTGTTAACTACCCAACAGCAAAATTAAATCAAAATGTTACCCATACACATAACTGCATACAACGTAAAAGTTAATGCAATTTAGCAAAAGATTAAAAAAATAAAAAAACAACAACGCAGTTTCAAGAATTAAAACAGTATCCAAAGTTGCAGAAAATAGTGCTCGATAAGGCCCTAATGTCACAGTTCACTTGCAAATGAAAATGCACAAAAACAACTAAAGATCACAGATACATCACTGTATCTAAAACTGTTTAATGATTAACTGTTACATTACAGACCTGTCAACTCTCCCGTATTCACCGGGAGTCTCCCGTATTTTGGACCCTTCTCCCGGACATCTCCCGGGACATTTTCTCCCGTATTCTACTGTTAAACCCCCTTATGTCAGCAAATCTTTAGGACGCAGGGGAGTCCTGTGGCAGGCATGCATCCAGTGCGCGAGGCAAGTTCACATACTTAGCCACGCACCTGCACACCCCACCCCCGTCCCGGCACTCGATTTTGTATTTTCAAAAGTTGACAGGTATGAGATTTCAGTTTACAAAAGCGCCTGTATTTTGAAAACTCAATGTTGACAGGTATGGAATTACCGTAGCTTGCCTCTTCGCTTTGTTTTGGGTGCATTTTCATCAGGTGAAAATGGAGGAAGAGCTTTGTAACTGCACAGGGTCTTACTATTTACCACAAAAAATACAAAAAACACACACAAAAAAACGCAAATAGTAAAATATAAAGCAAAATACAATAAAATACAACAAAGATATAATAAAAGATAAATATAAAATATAAAGAAATTGCCACTGGCATGCATATTCATGAGCAGTCAAGACTGGGGCGTGGTTTGGTAGTGGGTAGATGTATTGTCTATCTATTAATTAATAGCAACTGCTTCAGACTGATTTGGCATGCAGAAAAAAAAGTGGGCTGCGACGGATATTCAAATAAATGGTAACATTGAAGAGATGGGCTTTGTATCAGAAAACTGGTGACGGAGTCGGAAATCGTGTGTGACGGGTTAAGTGCTTTAATTTGTTACATATATATATACAGCTCTGGAAAAAATTAAGAGACCACTGGAAAATTATCAGTTTCTCTGGTTTTACTATTTATAGGTATGTGTTTGGGTAAAATGAACATTTTTGTTTTATTCTATAAACTACTGACAACATTTCTCCCAAATTCCAAATAAAAATATTGTCATTTAGAGCATTTATTTGCAGAAAATGACAACTGGTCAAAATAACAAAAAAAGATGCAGTGTTGTCAGACCTCGAATAATGCAAAGAAAATAAGTTCATATTCATTTTTAAACAACACAATACTAATGTTTTAACTTAGGAAGAGTTCAGAAATCAATATTTGGTGGAATAACCCTGATTTTCAAACACAGCTTTCATGCGTCTTGGCATGCTCTCCACCAGTCTTTCACATTGATGTTGGGTGACTTTATGCCACTCCTGGCGCAAAAATTCAAGCAGCTCGGCTTTGTTTGATGGCTTGTGACCATCCATCTTCCTCTTGATCACATTCCAGAGCTTTTCAATGGGGTTCAGGTCTGGAGATTGGGCTGGCCATGACAGGGTCTTGATCTGGTGGTCCTCCATCCACACCTTGATTGACCTGGCTGTGTGGCATGGAGCATTTTCCTGCTGGAAAAACCAATCCTCAGAGTTGGGGAACATTGTCAGAGCAGAAGGAAGCAAGTTTTCTTCCAGGACAACCTTGTACTTGGCTTAATTTTTTCCAGAGCTGTATATTGGGGATTGATTTTATTCTTAATACAAGGGAGATAAAACGCGACTGACGTGTATCTGAGTAACGGATATCCGAGTGCTGACTGTATTTGTAAAACATTCCCTCTAAATATTGATTGCATTTTCTGATTCACAAGTATACAAATGTGCACCTGCCAGCTTAAACAATGTAATATAGAAGGTACCTCAATTTGGAATGAGTGTTTATTATGCTCAGTTGTTTCTTATCCATGCAAATCAATATAAGCAATCTAATCAGTTGATAGTTGGTTTGAGATTCTGCTTGCATTTCAGGATTTTGATGAATGTTCATTGGCAACAACATTTAACCATCAGAAGACAAATGTCATAGCTTTGCAAGCCTAGGCATTGTTGCAGGGTGCATGGCCTGAGTGTGCCATCTCATTAGCACATATGTTCTAGTAGCCCTGACATCAAACCCGGTGCCATTGAGAGGTGATGCTTACAAAGTTCAGCCATCTCAAACTCTTCAAATGATCATCTTGAAAATGTATGTGCTTCAACTACAGTGTACTGTTACTCCTGGGTGTATTATTAACCATTACCCCTTTTTTGGTTATACCTCACTTTCTGGTTGTGTGATTCAGTGTGTGTGTACTCACACCATCTGTTTGACAGAAAGGGGCAGATGGCAGAAGAGAAAAACTGATCAGACTGGATCTGGACTTTTAGGGCTGTACAAAGCTGTATCCTGTACTAATTTGCACAATTTACTGTTGACCATCACCATATCTACAATTTTATATTTGATTGCAAATCCTATTAGCGTACAGGTAATCAATATAAATGGAACAAAACATTCACATGTACTTTAAAAATATGTTATATATAGGCTTGCTACTGTTTGATTGTAATCGGTAAAGCTTGTTAAATGTCAAATTCACAAAAAGTTCGACTGAAATAAATGTATATAGGATAAACGTCAGTAAAACCATATATTTTCTTACCAAAAATAATAACACTATGTAACACAATTTTTGTTCCTGGGTAGTAAGTGTTATTTCCTAATTGCTTATGCCTCAAAAGGATAGAAAATGGCTATTATTCCCCACAAACTTTGCTTTTGTGACCAGGACAGTGATATTTTGAAATTTACCTATTTCCAATGAGAAAACGGGCGAATTTGTGTCTTTTCGTTCACATAAAGTCAGAAAAAAACAACATATGAATCCAAATTAACATGTATTTATACTAAAGTAATACAAAAATGACTACAAAAGATTTAGAAGTAGTTTAGAAGTAGATTTAGAATTTAGTAGTTTTTCGAGATTTACGATTATACTGTAAATCACTTTCACGAATCAGCCCCCAAATGTAGTCTCCCATCTCGTTATACTGTCCTTGGTAGCGGCGTTCAAAGTCCAGTATATCCTGGTGGAAGCGCTCGCCTTGCTCCTCCGAGTACGCACCCATGTTCTCCTTGAATTTATCAAGATGAGCATCAAGGATATGGACTTTGAGGGACATCCTACGGCCCATTGTGCCGTAGTTCTTCACCAGAGTCTCAACCAGCTCTGCATAGTTTTCGGCCTTGTGATTGCCCAGGAAGCCCCGAACCACTGCGACAAAGCTGTTCCAAGCCGCTTTCTCCTTACTAGTGAGCTTCTTGGGGAATTCATTGCACTCCAGGATCTTCTTTATCTGTGGTCCGACGAAGACACCGGCTTTGACCTTTGCCTCAGACAGCTTAGGGAAGAAGTCTTGAAGGTACTTGAAGGCTGCCGACTCCTTATCTAGAGCTCTGACAAATTGTTTCATAAGGCCCAATTTCATGTGCAGTGGTGGCATCAGCACCTTCCGGGGGTCCACCAGTGGCTCCCACTTGACGTTGTTCCTCCCCACAGAGAACTCGGTCCGCTGTGGCCAGTCCCGCCTGTGGTAGTGCGCCTTGGTGTCCCTGCTGTCCCAAAGGCAAAGATAGCAGGGAAACTTAGTAAAACCGCCTTGGAGACCCATCAGGAATGCCACCATTTTGAAGTCTCTTATGACCTCCCAGCCGTACTCATCATACTTCAAGGCGTCCAGCAAGGTCTTGATGCTGTTGTAATCCTCTTTGAGGTGCACCGAGTGAGCCAGGGGAAGAGACGGGTACTTGTTACCATTATGGAGCAGCACGGCTTTGAGGCTCCTGGATGAGCTGTCAATGAAGAGGCGCCACTCATTCTGGTTACAGGCGATTCCGATTGCCTCGAACAGACTGGTCACATTGTGGCAGAAGCAGAGCCCATCTTGACGGGTAAAGAAGCTGGAAAAAGGTTGGTGACGCTTCCTCTGATCTGCGACTTGCACACTTTCATCCAACAAGGTCCAATGCTTGAGCCTAGACGTCAAAAGCTCGGCATTGGACTTGGTGAGACCAAGATCTCTAATCAAGTCGTTGAGGTCTTTTTGGTTGGGGTAGTATGGGTTTCTCTCCTCAGCTCCACCTCTGAAATTGTCACCTGGATCTACGTCTTCCTCGCTCTCTGACTTGCTGCTCTCTTCTAAAGACGACTGCTCTGTCTCCGGAGGAGTGGGTACGGGGAGCTCATGGCAGTGTGGCACCGGGGCGATGGATGAAGGAAGGTCCGGATACGTGATAGCAGGTGCATTCTTGCCAGTCAGACGTTTGGAAGGGTCCACCATGCAGAAGTACCAGTTGCTTGAGTGGTCAGTGGGTTCCCGCCAAATTCTTGGGATAGCGAACTTCATGGCTCTCTTTTCCCCTCTGTACCATCCTACAAAAATACATTTATTTCATCCATGACTAATGTGTAAGAGATTCTCGCAACATTTTTCATATATGATATATTTTTTCAATAACATTGAAAATTGTAAAACATTTTAAAATTAAAAACTTTTACAATTTTAAAAATTTTAACAAATTTTATAACATAAAATTCCGAGCAACAATTGTCCATCTTACCTTCCAGAGTTTTTTTGCAGTGCTCGCAGGTGAAATGGGGTGTCCAGGGTTTGTCTTGATCCCCGACAGGCATGCCGAAATATGCCTTGTAGGCCTCACACATCTTAGCAGATGCTTCCACGGAGTACTTTTTCGCTCTTGTCTTGATAAATTGGCTGCAGACATAGCAAAATGCGTCTGCCGGATGCTTGCAGCCTCTTGATGCCATCTCAGAAAAATGCAGATATGTATCCACTTAGGCAGCTGGAACTAAACTGAACTGGTGGGCTTAAGGCCCCTGTATTTAAACTACTATTTATATTACTGGAAAGTTCTAGAAAGTTGTAGAAGTTACTCCAAGTTTACTCATCACTGAATCTATCTGGAATGTTCTGGAAAATAGGTCAATTTCAAAATATCACTGTCCTGGTCACAAAAGCAAACACCTTGTCTTTCGAGACTCAGACAGTACTAGAGCACATAGCGTCTCCGCTTTGCGGGTCAGCTGACGTGGATCGTCTGGTGCAGTACACGCGCTCCGGCGCTTTCGGTGTCAGCGCTTAGGCGCCTGGTGTAGCGCTTCGGCGCCTAGTGCTTGGGCTCAGTGCACGCAACGCACCTGTGCACGCACCTCGACGCTCGGGGCTCGGTGCCTCGGTGCACGCACCTCGACGCTCGGTGCTCGGTGCCTCGGTGCACGCACCTCGACGCTCGGTGCTCGGTGCCTCGGTGCACGCACCTCGACGCTCGGTGCCTCGGTGCACGCACCTCGACGCTCGGTGCTCGGTGCCTCGGTGCACGCACCTCGACGCTCGGTGCTCGGTGCACGCACCTCGACGCTCGGTGCTCGGTGCCTCGGTGCACGCACCTCGACGCTCGGTGCTCGGTGCACGCACCTTGACGCTCGGTGCACGCACCTCGACGCTCGGCGCTCGGTGCCTCGGTGCACGCGCCTCGACGCTCGGTGCTCGGTGCCTTGGTGCACGCACCTCGACGCTCGGTGCCTCGGTGCACGTACCTCGACGCTTGGTGCTCGGTGCCTCGGTGCACGCACCTCGACGCTCGGTGGTCGGTGCACGCACCTTTGGTGCATGCACCTCGACGCTCGGTGCCTCAGTGCACGCACTTGACGTTTGTCTTTTCAGTGCTTGGTGCACGCGCCTCAACGCACCTTAAAGCTGTTCGCTTGGTGCTCAGTGCTTAACGCTCGGCGCTCCTATTACTGGCACGGTACGCTTCGGCATACAACGTGCTGCACCATGTCATTTCACCGCTGTGTCACCTGTGGGACGAAGTTACCGGCTAATGACCCGCATGAGGACTGCGTGTCCTGTCTGGGGCCGGAGCATGCGGCATCTGCTTTGGCAGACAAAGCCTTTTGCACGTTATGTGCAAGCTTTCAGATGCGCACTCTGCGTCGTAGGGCGAGGAGAGCAGTCGGGGATCGCTCCCCTTCATCTGGGTCGTCACACACCCTTTCCGCCCCGCAGCCTTCTTTGGCTTCCCCGCCAGCGAAGCTGCCTTTTTCCAGGAGTTCGCCTTCCCAGGTTACCCCTGGTCAACGATCTCCTGACGTTAGGCGCAAGAGAGACCGCTCCCACAGCCTTTCTGTAAGGCGAGGCCCTTCTCCTCGCGGCGAACGCCCCCGTCAGATCTCGAGATCCCGCTCTAGATCGCCCCGAAGGAGAGGACGTTCCCGTTCTCCTCGTCGCGACAGGCGAGGTGGTGTAACTGAGCTTACTAATAAGATGTCTCAGTTTATGGACCTTATGATGGGGCAGCAATCGCTGCTCATGTCCCTGGCCACAGCTCGGGCCGCAGAGGAGCCAGTCAGACCGGCTGTCAACCAGCCGATCATCCTACCACAACCCCTGTCCGTTCCAGTTGCGCAACAGGACGCATGGGACGTGGATGCTATCTCTCGAGATGCATCAGAGGGTGAGCCTCTCCACAGAGAGGATAGTGTGGAGGCAGAGCTCACGTCCCACCACTCAGAGTCTGAGATGGAGGTAGGCGTAGATGACTCTTTATGGTCCCTAGTAGGGCGGGCGACTCGCCACCTGGGCTTAGAATGGCCTGCCACTGAAGAACCTAGGCGCTCTCTTTTTGAGTCGCCTTTGGCACAGGGCCAGCAGTCTAGGACGCTTCCGGCCTTCCCAGACTTTGTTAAGGAGGTGCAGTCCACTTGGGGGACTCCAGCCTCCGCCCCGGCAACCTCGCGTAAGGCGGCTGCCTTTACCATGCAAGGTGCGAGTGAAGCGGGTCTGGCGTCATTTCCGCCAGTTGGCGCTGCGTTCGCAGCGTTGGTGAAGTCACCAACACTCTCTGGGTTGGTGAAAGACCCCACCTGCCCTAACAAGCAGTGCAGGATCACTGAGGTGCACCTCAAGAGGGGCTAATCGGCGGCTACAGAGGCAGTTAGGCTGTCCAATCTGACCAGCCTCCTCTCAGTTTATCAGGCTGCGCTAATAAAGGATCTCCCAGACTACCCTTCGGTGTCTCTTAGAGCGGAGTTGGGGCTAGTTGCCCAGCTGCTGGTCAAGCTAGCCCAGCTTAATGCGCGGGCCCAGGGCAGGAGCATCGCGTCTCTGGTGGTGGCCAGACGACAGCTCTGGCTCTCACAGGTGAGAGTCCAGGAGCATGACAAAGCTCCCTTGTTGGATGCCCCAATTACACCGGGGCACACATTTGGCCCAGCGGTGGAAGAGATGCTGCAAAGCTCAGCTAAGGCTAGAGAGGCATCACAGCAGTTGGCTACGATATGGCCGCGTAGGCCTTTCCAGGTCAAACGCCCACAAGAACATCAGTGGCGTAGAACACCACCGCAACACCAGCCCCGTCCAGGGGGTACTAAGACCACCCCGGCGGATACAGCAGCGCACAGGGTGACGACCTAGAGGAGGCGGCAGACCACGCCCTCGTGGCTCTGGCCAGGCCCCTCGTGAGCGAGCGAAGCCTAAGCAGCCCTGAGAAAACCAGGCAGCCATTAACCCAACCCTATACTGTTCCACAGCTTCTGTTTTGGCAACAATGCACCAGCGATATCTGGGTGCGCAAAACTATACTCTCCGGGTACACCCTTCAGTTCCGGTTAAAACCCCCCCCCCCCCTTCAGGGGGGTGGTGGTAACTGTGGTGAAGGACGTGGTTCAGTCCTCAGCTCTGAATGTGGAAATACAGGCATTGCTCAGGAAGCGTGCCATTCAACTAGTAGACCCTGCTCTGACCGACCAGGGGTTCTACTCCAAGTACTTCCTTGTGCCAAAGAAGGACGGTGGGCTCCGCCCTATTCTAGACCTGCGTGTACTGAACAAATACCTATGGGTGTTGTCGTTCAAGATGCTCACGCACAGGCACATTGTCCAGCCTGTCCGGCAGGGCGACTGGTTTACCACCATAGATCTGACAGATGCGTACTTTCACGTTCCCATCTGTCCGGGTCACAGGAAGTATCTACGATTCGCATTCCAGAGCAGGGTCTACGAGTTTTGCGTCCTGCCATTCGGCCTGTCTCTAGCTCCTCGAACCTTTTCGAAGTGTATGGACGCCATTTTAGCTCCTTTGCGGGCTCAAGGCGTCCGACTGCTGAACTATCTGGACGACTCGTCTGCGCGCAGTCAAAGGAGCAGCTGGCACAGCACACAGTGATGGTTACAGACCATCTTCAGCGGCTAGGTCTGAAGGTCAATCCAGACAAGAGCCGCCTCGTGCCCAGCCAACAGACCGAGTTTTTGGGTCTGCATCTGGACTCAGTGTCCATGGAAGCGACCCTATCGACACAAAGAGTTGCCTCATTAGAGCGGTGTCTCTCCCTATTCAGGTTGAGAGAAACAGTCAGCATGGAGCTCTGTCAGCGCATGCTGGGGTTGATGGCTGCCGCCTCGCAAGCCCTTCCTTTGGGCTTACTACACCAGAGACCTCTGCAGGCCTGGTTCAATGCCTTCGCGTTGCACCCGCGGAGAGACAAGCACCGCAGGTTGAGGGTATCCCGAACCTGCTGGGAAGCATTACGCTGGTGGAAAGTTCAGTCGAACATCCACCAGGGCGTGCGCTTGGGTCCCATCTTCCGAAGGGAAGTTATCACAACCGACGCTTCCAACCAAGGTTGGGGAGCAGTCTGGAACGGGACAGGGACCCGTGGAGTGTGGTCAGGACCCTGGAGGTCAGCCCACATCAACGCTCTGGAACTCAGAGCAGTGGACCTCGCCCTTCGGCACTTCTTGCCAGTGCTTCTAGACAAGCACGTGTTAGTGCGGTCAGACAACACCACAGTAGTAGCGTATATCAATCGCCAGGGCGGATTGCGGTCCCCCGGTCTTCACCGGATGGTAACGCGGCTGTTGCTCTGGGCTCAACCGCGTTTAGCCTCTCTGCGTGCAGTTCATCTGCCGGGCAGAGTCAGTTACGCAGCGGATCTCCTGTCCAGAGGAGGTCCTCTTGCGGGCGAATGGCGTCTTCACCCTCGGGTGGTAGAGCGCATCTGGGAATGGTTCGGCACAGCGCAAGTCGATCTCTTCGCTTCGCGAGAGACCACGCACTGTCCTCTATGGTTCTCGGTGAAGGACCTCGACAGCCCCCTGGGGGTGGATGCACTGGCTCACGAATGGCCGCCAGGGCTCCTGTATGCCTTTCCACCGATTCCGATGCTCCCCGCCTTCTTGGAGAAGGTCAGGGTAGAGCGAGCGACAGTGATTCTGATCGCTCCTCGGTGGCCTCGGAGAATATGGTTCCCGAGTCTAGTGCAATTACTGCACGGTCGCCCGAGGGAGCTCCCTCTGCGAGCGGACCTGTTGTCCCAAGCTCAAGGAGAGCTTTGGCATCCGAACCCCAAACTCATGCAGTTATGGGCTTGGCCCCTGAGCGGGAGCGCCTGTCAGCCTTAGGGCTTTCGACTGCAGTTATATCGACCATCCAGAGTGCGAGAGCGCCCTCTACTAGGTCGCAGTATGCGTATAAGTGGCAGTTGTTTCAGAGTTGGTGTCTGGCTGAGAGCCACGACCCAGTCTCCTGTCCTATGGCAGTAATATTGCAGTTTCTGCAGAAACTGCTGGATGAAGGGAAATCTCCTTCTACACTTAAAGTGTATTTAGCCGCCATTTCGGCTTGTCATGTACGCATTGACGGTTTATCACCTGGTTGCCATTTTTTGGCATCTCAGTTTCTGAAAGGCGCAAGACGCTTGCGGCCTCCAAGAACGACCAGTTTACCGTCGTGGAGCCTTGATGTGGTGCTAGAAGCCCTTACCAAGGCACCGTTTGAGCCTCTCCACAGCGTGGATATGAAGCTCATATCTATTAAGACTGCATTTTTGCTGGCTGTGGTATCAGCAAAACGCGTGAGCGAGTTACATGCACTTTCAGTGCATCCTTCTTGTACTCGTTTTGCAGGAGACGGTTCTAAGGTCTCCATGCGCCCTAATCCGGCCTTTTTACCAAAGGTTATATCCCCGTTCCACATGAACCAGTCAGTCGAGTTGATGGCGTTCCATCCTCCTCCTTTTTCTTCCCCAGAGGAAGAGCGGTTACACATGCTCTGCCCCGTGAGGGCATTGAGGTGTTTTATTGACCATACAAAGACTGTGAGGCAGACAGAACAGTTGTTCATATGCCATGGTTCTAGATCTTTGGGTCAGCCGCTGTCTAAACAGCGCCTTTCCCACTGGATAGTGGATGCTATTAAATTAGCGTATGAATCTGCAGGCCTTCCACCACCAGGGCAGTTGAAGGCGCATTCTACCAGGGGTATGGCGACATCCTGGGCCCTCTTTCGAGGGGTGCCGGTGTCTGATATTTGCGCGGCAGCCAGTTGGGCTACGCCGCATACTTTCATGAGGTTTTACAGGTTAAATGTACTGGATTCCTCTGCTCCACTGTTTGGAGCATCTGTTTTACACTCTACGACGCCTCAGGATGCGGACGTATAGAGTGGTTGATAGCATGGTGTTGACTGTTCCACCTTTAAGACAGGTGTCATTACGAGCATAGACGCTGAGGCGCAGCTCCGCATATGCCTAGATGTACTGCCTACGCAGTTGCGTTATGACGTAAGTCTGTCCTACTGCCGAGAATCCTCCCTCGCGACAGCTAGGGTACACTGTATCCCATGTTGATGGTTATTTTCGACTTGAAAGGGAACGATAGGTTGCGGATGCAACCCCGGTTCCCTGAAAGAGAAAATAACCATCAAGCTGCGAGGTCGCTCCGGTAGCCTTCACGGCCTGAAGAGCAAAAGAGGAAGCGCATCCCCGCGCGCGCAGTTAAGTAAGCTCCCAGGGGGGCGGGCTTACACTGCAGCTGGCGTGGGGGCCTATCGGCAGCTTTGCTATAAAAGCTCAGCCTACCGGTGCTGCCTGACGGCAATATCTCATGTTGATGGTTATTTTCTCTTTCAGGGAACCGGGGTTGCATCCGCAACCTATCGTTAGTTCTGTTCAACTCTCTAATGTTTTGTTCAGTGCATATTATTTTTAATTGTAAATGTATGCTATAAGAGTCTGTGTAATACACTTTATATGCTGCGTTTTCTACTGTTTGAGACATTTTTTTAAATTTGTGTAGGAACTTTAGCTTTACAAGGTATAGCTTCACTGTGACCAGTTATTTCTATTAGAATGTTGATAATCATCGTTTTGTTGCATGTCGAATATGATAAAGGGGTTTCTCTAAATGAGATGTTTCTCAATGGCATGATAAGTCTGCGGGAGGTGGGGTTAAGCATAAAGGTCGATTGAATTGAAAAATGAAGATAAAAAAAACCCCAAAAAACACAGTAAATTCTTTCAAAAATCAACATCAATATTAATTGTCGATTTGGCAAAATAATAAAATCGAATAGTAGCAAGTCTAGTTATATACAGCAGTAATCCTGTTTTTTGTCATTTAAATAAAAATACGTTTATGTACACGTAACTGATGTTGCTTGCGATGCTCATACTTCTACAATAGATGCCATTTTCTGTTATCGACTGTCCGCTGTAAATTATTCTTCATATACAACAACTTTTGCTAAAAATAAAAGTAGGGTTGTAATCTTTATAAAATAATGATTAATTAACACCGTAATGAAAGATGCTAGTCGGGAATAGACCAGGCTCTTTATGCTCCCTCTCTGGAACCGACAACACAACCAGGTAACCGTGCTCTCTAAATACAGCCCTAGCAGACCTGGTTGAAAACAATAATAATTAAGATACATTTAATAATGATACATTTATTCAAATAAGTCACTGAAGACAACCGATAGAAACACAGATAGAAGACAGACAATAAATGATACAGCACACAGTCCAGAGGCCACGCCCCCACATGCTGTTGCTGCAGCCCAGAGAGTTCTCAGCTGTCAGTCACTACACTAATGGCCACAGCGTCCTGCCTGAACGCGCCGTTATAATGCTTATACTTTATTGCTTGCAACTCTTTTTGCACAATGCAGGGTACCCCAGTATACAGTATATAACATTTATTCCCCTAGTCCCACCCTAGTCTGCTGAAAATAAATGTTCATTTAGACTGGGTCAACCTGTAGATAAAGGAGAGGTTTCTCTGTTTTTTTTTTGTCTTTTTTCTGTCTTCTATCTTTCTGAAACCTGTGCCTGTGTCTGACCTTATAACTTTTTTTTTTTTTTTTTAAAGGTTAAGTGCTGTAGCCTACTTAGAAACAACCATTCACAATCTGAATGTATTATTATTATTATTATTATTGAGGGGAAAAAATATAGTGGTTAAATAAGTACATTTACGCCAATCTCCCACAGATAAATAGGAACATTTTATATTTAGAAGCCGCCTGTTTTACGCTACATGACCAGTGTGAAAGCCTCCACAAGATGTATTTATATTCAAACATCTGTGAGAACATAGAACACAAAATGATGCATTATGGATCACAGACAGAAAAAAAGCTTCAGTCTCAGGCAGGAAAGTACAAGTGCACAATATAACAGCCACTGGGGTCAATGGGTCAGTGGTTTTGTTAGTTTACCAGAAAGTCCAGCAGCTATTATATATACAATAGCAGCAGAATTATATATATATATATATATATATATATATATATATATATATATATATATATATATATATATATATATATATAGCAAAACTTGCATCAATCAACAGTGCAATTTAAAATCTAAAATCTAAAGTCGAAGGACCAGACAAAACAGGACAGATAAAAAGAGGAGGGAGGGGTTGGGTAAAGGATACGAACCCGGTTTAGGGTAAGGGTTTAGGTTTGGGGGGGTAGGGTTGGGAATAGGATACGGACCTAGTTTAGGGTAAGGGTTTGGGTTGTGGGGGCACATAGGGATACTGGGAAGGCACAGAAGGGGGGGTAGGACAGAGTCAAACATAGACTAAAGGTCATAGGCTTCCTGGAAGAGGTGTGTTTTCAGGAGGTTTTTGAATGAAATGACTGTGTCTGCATGTCATATGTGTGGGGGGAGTGCATTCCAGAGCCTGGGTGCCGAGCAGCTAAAGGCCTGGGCACCCATGGTGGAGAGGCAGAATGGGGGGGTGACAAGGAGACCAGCAGAGGAAGAGCGGAGGGAGCGGGAGGGGGCATAGACTGGGAGAAGATCATAGAGGTAGGTGGGTGCCAGGTTGTGGAGGGCTTTGTAGGTGAGGAGGAGTGTCTTAAAGTCAATACGGTATTGCACAGGGAGCCAGTGTAGATTGATGAGGATTGGTGTGTTCAGTTGATCTAGTGCAGGTGAGAATTCTGGCAGCAGAGTTCTGGACCAGTTGGAGTCTGTTGGTGAGTGGTGAGGATACGTGAGGAGAGTGTTGCAGTAGTCCAGTCGGGAAGTGACAAAGGCATGGATGAGGATTTTGGTGCTGGAGTGACAGCTAATTAGTGACAAGTTGTTGCCTTTTAAATGAGCCCTTGACGATCTCTCTAGGATATGGGGAGCCAAGTGTAAAAAAAATAAAGCACTAATATATTTTAACTGTGTTTTTTCCCAGATTTAATGTAAATTGTGTATTTTTTCCTAGATTTAAAAAAAAAAAAAAAAAACACTCCAGATTTAGCTACGTATATATAAATGTTAACAAACACATTTTTAAAAGTTTTGAAATCTGTAAAAAAAAAAAATTTGCATTGTATGCTGAGTAGGTGGGGAAGCGGAGAGATTGGCTCTCAGAATGTAAGGGCAGCGCTGTAGCATACAGGGGCTCATTTGCATATTAGCTTCAGATTTAGCTGGCAACATGAATATTTATTTTCTGAAAACACATGGATTTATTTTTACAGATTTTAATTGCTGAACAATAATGTTTTTCAGATTTATCTGTTAGGTAAATGTTGAATCACCAAGCGTTTTCAACATTTATAAAAAATAATCTGAAAGTATAAATTCAAAACTTTTAAGAATGTGTTTGTTAACGAGAGTGGGGGGCAACAAAATGTATGCTAAGACAAGGGGGCGGCATAGAAAAGTTTGTGCACCACTGCTGTAATAGGGGGAGAAACAAACACTATGGACTTAAACCGTTCTTGCCAGCTGCAGACATCCACATTTCAATTTCCATCAGCCTCCATTTACCTTTACCTCGCTTTTTTTTCTAAAATTCCAATCCCTTAATTAAAAAGGAAGTTTCTAAAATGTAAAGAGGCATACTGTGCACATTTGAGACAGGACAGATTTTTAAACTGGCCCTAAAATTAATAAATTAATACATACATTGAGCATGATTCTGTTCCTACATTTTATCCTGCAGACTGATGCCTCTGATGTAGCAGGAGGTAGAGGGTGTGGGGCATTTGGTATTGTACATTAGCAGGAAGCTGCTTGCGTGAGAGCCTCAGAGACCAGGTATGCTGTAATCGAAAAGGAATGCCTAGCCGTCATAAAAGAAAAAAAAATGAACCGAAAGCAAGCTTCTGTGCACCTCTCTTCCTGTGTGTGTGTGGGCCCGGCCACCCACATGCAGTTTTTCTAAAATGTCCCAACAAACGGCGACCTTGCGTGGGCCCCGATTCTTCTGGGGGCCCTACGCTGTATCGTGTAATTTGCGTGCATTCTATTTTGTAGGCATTTTTGCAGGGCCCTTAAAAGGGGGGAGCAACTAATACACCAGTGTGACATATGTGCCAGTGTGTGTAATATTAAACTACTGTACCAGTGCCACAATGGGATTCATACAGCCACGGTTATGGCTCACACAAACTTTAACTCTCAACAACCTGATTTATTTTTTCAGGATATATGGCATTCAGGTCATGTTGCTAGGTTGAAACACAAAACTAATTAAATGTTTTAATTTGTTACTATCAATACCCTTAGTCATTTTGAATGTTAAACGCAAGCTTTCAGACTCCTGACTGACCTCCTCTACATGGAGAAAAAAAAAATAGTGGTTAAAGTTATCAGTCTTTGGAATATGAAAACATCACCGCTATACTGCTTAACTGTTAACACAATAGCTGTCAGTCGCTATGAATTTTCTTAGTCCCACCCTCCCAAGCCAATGATTTGTCAACATTCAGACTGAACTCGCCCCTGGGACCCGTAGCAAACAGCTTTTGGTTAGAAAGCCAAGTAAACTTATCAAGTCTTCCATTCGTTGTAACTGCAATGCTATAATAATGCATGTGATTTTTGAGATTGGATAAAGTAGGACAGTCGGACAAAAAATGAAAATGTTACACAGGTTTGAAAGTGCGCGTTGTTGTATTTGCCAAATGCATGGCAATCACAATGCTGAAAAGTACTTGACTGGAGACGAAACAAAGACAAAATTAAAATGGCGAAAGAAAAACTAGCTGATAGAGGAGGACAGGGTTTGTTTGAATGGAGTACTCTGAATACATACTTGTTCTACATGTTAGTCCAACGCAGTGGTACACTTGTAAAGTATGTGTATGGTTATGGTTCTGAATAACAAAACAAAATGAATGTATTTGTACAGCTGTAAATTGAATGCAATTGTACTGCACTGTATGCAACACAAAAATGTGTTGTTTAGTGGTTATTAGATGGTGCATTGTTTAGTTAATTTTGTTATTGTTTAGCTTTTTTATTGATGCAAGCAGCACTGTTTTCATACTTTTTCTTTTAAATTTGAATTAATACAATTAATTTGTAAAAGCCAATGCAGCTGGAACTATTGTCTAAGTATGGTTTTGGAAAGACATGTTCAGTAAAGCAAAGAAGATATGTTTGTGAACTTGTTTGGGTACTTGATAAGCTAAAATAAAATAGGTTAATACAGATGCAATGTGGGCTGTATAACTTGATTTTACGCTCTGTTAATTATTACTTTTTTAATTTTAGAAATTTTGAAAAACAGAATAGTTTTCTAGCAGTTTAACTAAAAATGAAAAAGAACACTGTTAATTAATGGTATAAAATGTTGCAAACAAGGGTTATTTCGAAACTAAACCTGTGTATCTTTCTTTATCGGGTCTGAGCATGTAGGGAAAAAAATAATTGTAAAAATAAAGTATTTTAAACACAAAAAAGATGTTTCATAAAAGTCTCAGGGGAGTGACTTTTGCACCAGTGCGACTTATACAGCGATTTTTACGGTAAGTGATTCCCTTATGAATAATTAACCTATATTTCCAGTAATCCTCAAACATTTACTGTGTATTATTATTATTAAAACATTAAACATTGTTAGACTGTATGGGAACAAAGAAAAGTAATATCATTATTTCAGTTGGTTATTTTATGCAGGATATCACAAGCATTTTAATGTTAAGTGCCATACCATTGCTGAGCAGTAGGATTCATTTAGAAAAAATGCGTACTGGGGACTTTTTTTATAATCTGTAACTTTGTTATTGGATAAATTCTCTATATGTTTGTTCTTCCGACAGCTTTGACACTATAATGAGGTCTTCCTACATTTTAATTAACCTCAGAATAATAGTGAAGGTAGGTACCCACCAGTCCGTATGCACTCACTGAGTATTAGAATCTGGGTTTATAAGGAGGCACCTGTCTGACTGTTTTTTCTGCATGTAGGTATGCCACACTTATATTGTTGCATGTATATGAAGAATTGCTTGTCCAGTTGTGATTTAACAGGATCCTGATATTTAGAGATCAAAATCTAGGGATATTTGGAGATACCTATGTCTGTCTCTTGGTTAGTATTAGGGGTATTCAATGTCCTCAGAGCTGATGGTTGCAGTCGGGCAGTAATAATTGTCAACTTGCAGTCTTGGGACAGAGCTTATCCAAATTGAAGGTGGGAGTAATACTTCACAGATATTTAGTCTTAATGATCAAAATCATTATTAAATTAGTGCCAGAAATGCATTTTGTTGTGCTACTGGTTTTAGCCCTGCAAATTTCCTGTGGCGCAATCCGAGGATGGTATCTTGGAGTGCTAATGGCACACCCAGAAAATCTGAAATATTTGGAGGTGCCTGTCCATATTCACACTGGTACATATGGTGGATGTGGGTCGTTATGATTTACACTGATGGCTGTCTTTTTTTATTAGAGCCATGAAGGGGATGTCAGTTAATAATTAGCTTTAGTACTATTTTCATTGTATGGTTTTCAAAGACTGATTCAGGTCGTGTTTAGTTTTCTGCCTTGCCCCCTGTTAAAAGCCGCACTGCTCAGTGTCTGAAAAAACACTTATTTTGATAAACCTTGCTTCCAAATGTCTAACATGTAGGTTGTGGTTATGATACAGCATTTGACATGTGAGAATAATTTTAGAGGGACCACCTGACATGAGAGATGCTTCCTTGTCAACTGTTATTCATTTACTGTTCAAGCTGTTAAATGTATTAGTCTGATTGAATGAAAATGGGCCAAACTGACCTGTCTTTTCTAATAATCCTCAAATATTTGTATATGTGTCTATAAACTAAAATTCCCAGCGCCTATTTTAATATGAGCTTTCAACTGTATTTTACAATTAATACTGTAACTTCTCAAAATGCACAGTGTAAAATGTCCCTTTATATCTTAAGTTCCTCCATTTTTTCTTTTATGGGCATGACTTTTATGAGTACTTTTTGATGTACAATTTTTAGGCATTTGGTAAAAGGGCAGATGGGAGAAGCAGCTCTGTAACACTGTCACTTGATGTGTATATGATGAGGTGTGTATCGACAAGTGATTCAAATGGTCAGGGGCTCTGTGACCACAAAGCATCACAGCTACAGTCATCAGTGTTCATTGTGGTATTGGGAAGTTTAGGGTTACATCTCTCAAACTGGCACTGGTGATTCTGTTCCTTGACAGCTGCCAACAAGACAAATATTTATCCACTTTAAACATGCCTTGTTGAAAGGGGTTCCCTTAACTCAGGTTGCTAATCATCTTCAATAAATGTTGGTTACTACTTAAGTAGGAAGTCACAAGCTAGAATGTTGCAGATGTTTATATATGCACAAATTATTTTATCTTTGTATTGCATAGAAAATTAATAATAAATATCAACATCTAGCATATAAAATGTGATTCAAAATGTAATCTGAAATTCTGTTTATTGCATAACAATATATATTTGGTCACAATTTATGTACAGTAAACCACAAGCTTACCACTTTTTTGTCCAGTCGAACAGAAAATCTATTTTTGAAGCTGCACCCTTGTGCATTCCATGAGTTACACAGAGCAGGTTTCCTTGACAACAACTACAGATGCTGCCATTACCATGGGGATGGTTCTTCTGAATGAAGCTGCTACTTCCAAAGGAGACGTTGGCAAGCGAAGAAGTATGTTTTATTTAAACACTTATTTGCATTTAAAAGACTTGTTACATCACTGAACAGAGTTTAATAAACATCTATGTATGTGAATATTATTATAGCTGATACCAGGCAGAGTTTTTTTTTTTTTTTTTTTTTTTAATTAGAGGGTTTATGTTAATTTTGATGATCCAGCATACACAAATCTATACATGTATTTGTTTGAGATTAATTGTTTTCTTTATTTATGTAAAAGTATGTAACTTGCTGGTATATATTTACATAAGAACACAAGGACATTTCCTAACGAGAGGAGGTAATTTGGCCCCTCTAAGCTCGCCCGGTTCCTAGTAGGTGATTAATCTCAAAATGTTGTCAAGTTGGATTTTAAAGGATCCAAGTCATTCTGTCTCATCAGCATGACTAGATAACCAATTCCCTAGCCTTACTCTCACATCTGTGTAAAGAAATGTATCCTTCCCTCTGTCCTATCTCTACTTTATTTCCAATGTGTACCCTATTTTCTGTACCTGCGCTAATGTATTGGTTCATTTTTAAGATTGTAAAGAGTTCATCATGTCCTTCCTAATTCGTCTATGTTTTATGTTAATTAATGAAGTTATTTCAGCCTTTCTTCACACTATAGCACATGGGATTAGCCTGGTTGCTCTTCGTTGGACGCTCTCCAGGGCCATAATGTTCCTTTGGTACAGTGGTGACCAGTATTGGACGAATTACTCACCAGTACTCTAGTTCTATACCACCTGTTTGGTATTTGGATCCTAGATTGGATCCTACATCCTACATTAGTGATTGGCATGTAACACTTTACATGTATTGCCCCTAAATTTCATTTGCCAGATTTCTACCCAATTCTGTATGCAGTCTAAATATTTTTTGATTTCCTGGGTGGCTGAAAGCTTGACAGCCACTCCCTCAAACTTTGTGTCATCTGCAAATATGACCAATTAGCTAATTATCCCCCACTCTAAGACTTTAATGTAGTTAATAAACAACAGGGGTTCGAGCACGGAACCCTGTGGCACCCCACTGATTACATGGCCCAAGCTAGAGGTTGCCCCTCTTACAAGTTGGTCAGACAGGACCGTTCTTTTCTGAATGGGCGTTGGCTGTCTCCTATGATGCTATTGCGATATAGATACTTCACTAGTTTCCCTCATGATTGAGTTCATGAGTTTACATGTTTTGGAAGTGAGGCTGATTGGTCTGTAGTTTCCTGTTTCCGTTTTATCTCCATTTTTTAAATATGGGTTCTACATTTGCTATGCGCCAGTCAGTTATTATTATTATTATTATTATTATTATTATTTATTTATTTATTTCTTAGCAGACACCCTTATCCAGGGCGACTTACAGTCGTAAACAAATACATTTCAAGAATCACAGTGCAAGTAATAATACAATTAAGAGCAAGATAAATACAATGATGAATACAATGACTTTGGTTCAAGCAAGTACAAGTGTGACAAAATACAATTCAATAATACAGCAGATAACAGTGTCAGTGATAGTTACATCAGGATATAATTAAATACAAAATACAACAGATTAAACACTTGACAGATTATAGTACTCTGAAGTACAGGATTAAATGCAGTAAAAAAGGGGGCAGATAAGAGCAAGTAAAGCACATTTAAGGAAGGGTGATGTGTCCCAGGGGAAAAACAGGAGTTCTACAGGTGCTTCCTGAAGAGGTGAGTCTTGAGGAGGCGCCGGAATGTGGTCAGGGACTGGGCAGTCCTGACATCTGTAGGAAGGTCATTCCACCACTGCAGGGCGAGGGTGGAGAAGGAGCGGGCTCTGGAGGCAGTGGAGCGTAGAGGAGGTAGAGCCAGTCTTCTAGTGCAGGCGGAGCAGAGTGGTCGAGTGGGGGTGTAGGGAGAGATGAGGGTCTGGAGGTAGCTGCGTGCAGTCTGGTCAAGGCATCTGTAGGCTAGTACAAGAGTCTTGAACTGGATGCGAGCGGTGATCGGGAGCCAGTGGAGCGAGCGGAGTAGTGGAGTTGCATGGGAGAAACGAGGCAGAGAGAACACCAGGCGAGCAGCGGAGTTCTGGATGAGCTGGAGCGGACGGGTGGCGGACGCAGGGAAGCCAGCCAGGAGGGAGTTGCAGTAGTCTAGGCGGGAGAGTACCAAGGCCTGGACCAGGAGCTGGGTGGCGTAGTTGGCGAGGAAGGGTCGGATTCTTCGGATGTTGCTTAGGAAGAATCGGCAAGTGCGTGCCAGAGTGGAGATGTGCTGGGAATAAGAGAGGCAGGGGTCCAGGGTGACTCCGAGGTTCTTAGCAGAGGAAGAGGGAGAGAGTGTGGTAGATTCCAGAGGAACAGAGATAGAGAGATCAGAGGAGGGGGAGGAGGAGGAGGGAAAGAAAAGAAGGTCAGATTTAGAGAGGTTGAGTGCATCCAGGAGGAAATAGCAGACAGGCAGGTAGAGATACGAGAGGGGATGGTGGAGTCAGAGGTGGGGAAGGAGAGGAAAATCTGAGCATCATCAGTTGGGACATTTCCTGTCTTGATTAATTTGTCATAAATCTTTGCCAGTGGCTTGGCAATGACCTCCCTTGTTTCTATATACTATCCGGACCAGGGAAGAGCCCCTAGTTCGGTTTGATTTATATCAAATGCTTCTATGTTCTTTTTTTAGGGCTATCTGTGTACGAGGGAATGTTTTAGAAGTCCTCACTGCTGAAAATGTGTACAATGTAGTCATTCAAATGTGTGTTATTGCTGTTTCATCCTCTACTACTACCCAGTTTCTACCTGGTCCAACACGGTCCCGCTCAGGTCTTGACCTGCCCGGTTGATATCTGTAAGCAGATTGAGGCAGCAACTGTATACTCTACACTGCATTGCTTACTTCTTGCATCATGCCCGGGTTCTATCCCTGTGAGACATGCAAAGCTAGTCTACCTTTTGAGGATAAACACTGCAGATGCTTTTCCTGCCTGGTGCCAGAGCATGCCAAGGAGGCACTGGCAAGTTTTGTGCACCTTTCTCCAAACACACTCTTGAGGAAAGTTTATCCCACAGCTCTCCAGAGCGCTCTGTGTCCCTTACTCCTGCTCAGCGCTCTTCTCCATCATCCTCTGTTAGAAAGGTGCCTGCGTCCTCACCCCATGGCTCTGCGCTAAGGGAGAGTGGATGATGCAACCGGGAAAGTAGCCCATGCAGAAAACCGTCCTCACAGTCTTCCTCATCCTCCTCTGCTTCTACTTCTCCTCCACTGAGGAAGAAGAAGCATTGACCTTCCAAGTGATCAGCAGACTCGGAGCAAATGAAAAAACCATGGGCAACTGTTTACCACCAAAGTTCTCGCAGAAGCTGGCCCATTTACACCTAGGAGTAGTGCTGGGCAGTCACCAAAAGTGAGGTTGTCACTACGCACATGTCCATGGGGCGCTGTGTGGAATGGCCGGGGTGTGCAAGGTGTATAAAACTCCTTTTGGCAGGGTCTCCACATCAGTGTTTTAGAGCTGCAGGCAGTTTACCTGACCTTGCAGAATTTTTTGCAGGCGGTTCAAGGGAGACATGTGCTTGTCCATACAGACAACAGGTTGCCCAGTCCTTTGCGTGGCTGGCAAACTTTTGCTCTGGCTGCACAAGAACCTCCTCTCACTGTGGGCAGTTTATCTGCCCGGGTTGATAAATTGGGGAGTTCCCAGCAGCACACCAATGGCCGAGGCTTCTGTTATACGCCTTCCCACTGCTCACCCTGCTCCTGCTGTGTCTGGAGAAAATCGGGCAAGACCGGGCCAAGGTGCTCCTAGTAGCCCCTTATTGGCCCAGGAGACTGGTTTTAAACCCTGATGCAGCTCCTGAGCGGCCAGCAGTGGAGACTGCCGAAGGGCCGTCAGGCACGGGAGACTTTATGGCATCCCGACCCATCGAGCCTGCAGCTCTGGGTCTGGCCCCTGAATGTCTGCATTTTCTAATAGGTCATTGACAGAGCATTTGAGCTCCTGTATTCAACTGAGCTGAAATTTGTATCGCTCAAAGCAGCTTTCTTGCTTGCAAGCAGGTGAGTGCGATGCAGGCATTCTCAATAGCAAAAGCCTACTTAATTTTTACAGAGGCCAGAACAAAGGTCACACTCCGTACCAATCCTGCCTTTTTGCCGAAGACTATCTCGGCATTCCATGTCAACCAGTCTGTGGAATTGGAGGTTTTCCATCCACCTCCTTTCCAGTCTGACAGAGAGTGACAGCTCTATATGCTCTGCCCAGTTCGGGCCCTGGCGTACTATGCTGACAGGATGAAAAGTTGGAGGCAATTAGAACTATTTTTTATCTGCTATGGGGTGAAGTCCCATGGTCAAGCCCTGTCTAAGCAACAGCTGTCCAAATGGATAGCAGACACAGTTAGGACTGCCTACAAGCTGGCCAACTTGCCCCATCCAGAAAGGCTCACTGCCCATTCCACCAGGGGCATAGCAACTTCGTGGGCTTTATTCTAGGGTGCATCCGTCAAGGACATTTGCAATCCAGCAGTGTGGGCTACTCTCCATACCATTACTAGGTTCAACATACTTAATGTCGTGGATCCTCAAAACCCTGGTTTTGGAACTAAAGTGTCCAGGGCGGCTTCTCAGTCGACCCCTACAGCACAGACATAGAGGTACATTTCTGCCTCAGTTTTTTCACCCTAGCTACTTGTTACTGAAGTTCTGAATGGTAACGCATAAGTCAGCCTCAGCTTAGCCTTTTAAGCATTTGTGGTTGTGCGGCAATCTTGCTCTCACGACGGCTTGGGTACACTCACCCATACGGTAATGGTTACATTTTGTGGTTACCATTAACCTTCAAGGTCGCTGCGTCCATGATTACAGCAGGCTTGAAGGAATAATGACGCTGAGATCTGTGAGCACAGTCCATTTATGTTCTTGAGGGCGGGCCATGACTGCGTCAAAGGCTCGCCGAGCAGCTTTGGTATACAATATTCAGGTTTTTGGTGTTTAGGAGGTAAATACCTACACAGTAATGATTACATTTCTATTTCAGGGGACCAGGGTTATGATAATAACCTAACAATCCCACTCTTCCTGGTGCTTTGACTGATGGATCACCATTTTGGTGACTATTTAGTTTGGACTGCTGAGTGTCTGGGATGAATTGGTCTTGAATTTCCAGCATGATGGCTCAGAACTTTGTTCATCCACCTTCCAAGGATTTACCTTCCAGTGTCGTTTTCCAGTTTATGTTGTGCAGGCTCTGTCTCATTCCTTCAAAGTTAGCCTTCCAGTAGTTTTATACCAGTGTGTAGGAACTCACAAGAAATAACATGCATATTTTCTTCAAAAAACAAGATCTAGCCCAGCTCAACCAATATCTCAACCTGCCTTATGTCAGTACCAAGCAATTTTTGTTAATGAAAAAATAAAAATAACAACTTTAGACATCTATAAAGCTTAACAACCTGATTTAAAGTTGCAATAACATAAGGTGTTTGTACATCAGTAACCCTTTTAATTGAAAACGTTTGTAGTAATGTGTGGGTGTATCACTTGCAATCAGTGTTACCTAAAGCTTTTAATAGCTGCACTCTAAAAGCCAGTGTATATTATTCCCACAAGACATGGATATATACATACATAGATAGATAGATAGATAGATAGATAGATAGATAGATAGATATGTATGTACGGATACTTGTCCTGCTACAATTGTGTAAATTCCCTAAACCAATTGGAACAATTAGAACATAAGAAGAACAATTAAAAATAGACCACTCACACAGCAGAGTCACAACTTAATGAGTAAAAGTGGCACTGTAGTTCAAACCAAGTCATCTACCTTTTTAAATCTGCTTTCAAAACAAGAATTATGCAATTTAAGATTTTATCCTCTAATGTATTTGAAGATAAGCCTAGCAAAATTTGCAGACGACTAAAAAATAGGAAGAGTGGCAAACACGGTTGCAGCAGCAAAGGTCATTCAAAATTGTCTAGACAGCATTCAGAACTGGGCAGACACATGGCAAATGACATTTAATAGAGAAAAGTGTAAGGTACTGCACGCAGGCAATAAAAATATGCATATGGGAGATACTGGAATTGAAATTGAATCTATGAAAAAGACCTAGGAGTTTATGATGCTCGGATATATTTTGAAAAGTGTTGAATTTAAATTAAGGGAAATAATGTTAAAACTTTACAATGCATTAGTAAGACCTAATCTAGAATATTGTGTTCAGTTCTGGAAAGAGTGCAAAGAAGAGCGACCAGAATGATCCTTGGTTTAAAAGGCATGTCGTATGCAGACAGGCTAAAAGAATTTAATCTATTCAGTCTTGAACAAAGAAGACTACGCGGTGATCTGATTCAGGCATTCAAAATTCTAAAAGGCATTGGCAATCATGGGGTTTCCATGCGGGTCAATTTACACGTGAAATAGCGATGCGCGTGCACGTTTGGGAGAATTACTCGGATAAATCCGGTTTGTGGCCGAAAAAAACAACCAAAGAGATGGGATAGGGCAAATCTCATTTACGCATGTAAATGACGAAACACACGGGAAAACCATGCCTAGTTTCGCATGGAAACCCGCATTTCACGTGTAAATGTTAATGAGCATGTTTATCCTTAACTATAAATATTGCAAGGGATCAGGTCAGTTGTTACTGTGGATTCCAAGATGGCAGAAAGTAGTGGCTGATGGGCGATTTTATGGTTAGCAGTGGAGTAGTTCACCTTAATGCTAATGCGGGCAGTCTTTTTTATTATTGTTTTTTGCTGTGTCTTGTCTGTCATGTTGTATATATCTTGTGGGTTTACAGTTCTGTATAAAAGCACTTACCAGGAACTGCGTTATGCATTTGTTATAGTATTAAAGCAGCTGTTTGAGAATACCCTTGCTGTAAAAACTACGCTAAAGTTAAACACGAAGAGCAAGTGAGCTGCTTAACTGAATTAATTCCTGTCCTTTTTTTGATCCCAGCTATGTCCAAAGACAACGTGCGTCTGCCCTCCACCTCAATAAATATAGTTTGTGAACTGGATATCATAAGCCAGCTCAATCTCCCAAAACAGAGCAACAACATCCAAGTTGTCGATGCCCTCTCAGAACTGACCAAATAAATTGCAAATTAACGTATTGATTGTGTTTGTTTTATTTGTTTGCATCATTAATATTTAACACAGCAGTAAATCCAACACAACTTAAAAGAAAGGAGAGCATCTCTGACAGCACGAGCCACCTCAAATTGAAAAACAATTTGGTCAAGAGCAGTAAAACACATTATTAACCAAACAGGCACAGAGTAATTTGCTTTATTACAGCAGCTTAGATTCTCTCGTGTACCAGTTCTCTGCGCATGGAAACCACATTTTCACAAAGTGTCACTAGTAATCTTCAAAAACAGCACGAGTACTTTATGCATAGTTAATTTACATATCAACCCCCACCTTTCCCATTCATTTGCATGACGTCGGGTGAAAAGTCCGGTTTACTCGAGTTTAATAAACTGAGCAAATGGAAACCCAAAAAAGCATTTACAAGAGACATTTTTCTCGTGTAAATGTCTCGAGTTAAAAAAAAAAAAAAAACTTGCATGGAAACCCCATGAATGTCGACCCAGGGGACTTTTTCGACCTGAAAAAAGAAACAAGGACCAGGGGTCACAAATGGAGATTAGATAAAGGGGCACTCAGAACAGAAAATAGGAGGCAGTTTTTTACACAGAGAATTGTGAGGGTCTGGAACCAACTCCCCAGTAATGTTGTTGAAGCTGACACCCTGGGATCCTTGATGAGATTCTGGGATCAACAAGCTACTAACAACCAAACAAGCAAGATGGGCCGAGTGGCCTCCTCTCTTATGTAAACTTTCTTATGTTCTTAATATACAGGGTACCAACCTGCAATGGAGGTGTGTTGGGACCCCACTGCTAAAGCTTAAGAGCTTGATTCTCAAACTACCAGTTACGTTCCTAAATGAAATATAATATGCCTGTGTGAGTAATTAAATTATTTTAATAAATACTCATACATGTTATATATATATATATATATATATATATATATATATATATATATATATATATATAATTTATTTCTTAGCAGACGCCCTTATCCAGGGCGACTTACAATTGTTACAAGATATCACATTATACAGATATCACATTATTTTTACATACAATTACCCATTCATACAGTTGGGTTTTTACTGGAGCAATTTAGGTAAAGTACCTTGCTCAAGGGTACAACAGCAGTGTCCCCCACTACTCCACACTGCTGCCCTATGTTATGTTATAAATAGTTATAAATAGTTTACAGACCAAATGAAATTAAGGTATTCAACACACATAAAGCAGTACTTTAACATGGAAAATATTTGGATGTTACTGATTTTTAATTCTATTACTTGTGTATTGTATTTTTTTTTATACTGTACCAAAAACTTGCTTTGCGACCCTGTTAGTGCTGAGGGTGTTCTGCTAACACAGTACCTAACTGTGAAGAGAAATATTTTGCCATCTGCCTTCTGAAGGCAGCATGGCATAGCAAATAAGGCTAAATGTTGTGCTGTATGCCCCAAGGCTTGTGCTTGCCAGGGAAACTTTGTTAATAAATAATTTATCACCAATTTATGTGGCAATGAATGTCACTGCCAATAACTATTGACTGCTAAGATTAAAGAGAACAGTAAGAAATAGCTCAAGGAATGAATTTCAATGCTTAGATACACAATGCACAAAATGAGACACACATTTACTATAGATCCACAATAAATCCCAAGCCAATTACAAAGCTGGCTTTTTCTGTATTCCAGACAGTACTGTATGTTTTTATCAGTATGTTTTACTATGAATCAGAAATATTCTTCTTTTTTCAGTTATCTGCCTTGTGGGCCTGGGCTTGGTTGTATTTTTCTTCAGTTTCCTGTTATCAATCTTCAGATCAAAATATCATGGTTACCCTTATAGGTAAGACTGTTGTACTTAGTACAATGTTTTTTTGTTGTCACAATATCCTCTTGACAAAAGCTATATTAAAAAAAAATGTAAAGGCTGAATACATTTTTGTCACACATGCAATAGAATGTAGATAGATCTACTTTTTGATTAATGATCTTGTGTATGTTGAGGGGGTAAATGAGTATGGTACATCAAGTGTCTGCCAAATGACACATTGAGCATCAGAAGCTTGAACACTATTGTTTGTACAATTTTAAAATGTTAATGATCTAAACAGTGGTAGATCTTAATGTCACTATCCTAAAATGTATACATGTTTTTGCTGACCTAATTACATTTTTTTATTGTATGTAGTTATGTTAATAAGTGGTTCAATAAATCACCTCTTGAGGAAATTCTCAGCTGGATTAATAGTTGGAGAACTGCAATATTTTGATCTGCCATCGTTTGCTGTTCATTTTCATTCCAGTTCTGCATTACTAGGTTTTTTAAATGTTTTTATTATGCTTTTCTCATTAGGACATGTCTTGGGTGTAATATAAATGTGTTATTTATGAGCAATTTACAATAATAAAGGTCTTTAATCGTTTCTTATTTTTATTTTCCAGCTTTTTAATTAAATGACAACAGAAGGCATCCTACAATGTATTAAGACAATCACTTGGTTCCGATGCTTACTATTGTGTCACTGATTAAAAAAAAAAGTTAGCATGTGTTTTGTCCTTTTAAATAAAGTCTACCACATACAAAAAACATGGTATCCTTATTTATTTCCAGGTGAGAAATACATTTCAGTTTTTCAACTAACAAAGCTCTGGATCAACCAGTTCTTATCAATGTATTCCTATGAACCAGAAGTTTAATGTAATTAAATCCTTGTAGATTCCTATTTTCATATACAGATTGTATATTTATTTAGATATGATCCCTACTGATAATATTAAAGATTACAGATTTATTATATGGAAGATTACCTTAGAATTCATAACTTTACTAATTATACACCAAAAATAGTCCAATAAAAATATGCTGTAATTTTGTTTTTGTATTTGTCAGGGTACTTTTACATTTTTTTCATCAAAACTTTTGGTTTTGGTGAAGGCATTTTGGGCTGGTTTTCTTCTTACCTTATGGGTCATTGTCAAAGCGTTGCTGTCCAGGGACAACTTTCTCTAAACTACCAGTGATATTTGGTGTTCCTCAGGAGTCTGATTTGGGCCCTTTTTTGTTTAATTTGTATGTTGATGACTTGGCAACTATTAATTTTTCAGAATATATCAGTATTATTATGTTTGCAGATAACATTACATACCTTATATAAAACAATTATAAATTCAGAAACAGATTCAATAGCTTTTCAACATGATATTAATCTTGCTTAAGATTGGTTTGGAATTAATTGTTTGAAACCGAACAGTTCCAAAACTAAATGTATGATTATTTCCCCATCCAGGAAACCAGCTCCAATAATGCCTTTGTCTCTGATGGGTCCCAATCGAGAAAGTCGCTCATTACAAGCTCCTGGGGGTCTGGGTATCCGATAACTTGCTCTGGGTAAACCACATTGATTATGTCTGTAGTAAAGTGAGACAAATTGTGAGGTTTATTTTTTATTCCTTTAGAGAGGCCCCTCCAAATGTTTTTTTACATCTTTACAAGAGTTTGGTAAGACCTATTTTAGAGTACAACTGTTTTGTTTGGGATCCATTTCAAAAAATGCAATATTAAGAAGCTTGGGTCTGTGCAAGAATGTGCTTGTAGGGTTGTAGTGAATGACTGGAATTGGGATTCTGCTTATAATAGCCTTCTTAGTCGCTCCTCTCTTAAGCCACTGTAGCAGAAGGTCCTATTTTATTCTTGCTCACTTCTAGAAGGTTTTGCATTCACTGTTCTACCTCGGTCAGTCAGTGCTCGTAAAAGACCTGGGTTGAGAGGTCTCCACAGAGCTGATCTGACAATCATTCCTTATTGCCTTCGGTTGTGTTGGTATTCTTTCTTTGGCACAGCCTTGGGGTTCTGAAATGCACTTCCGGATTTCATTGTGTCATTGTCAAGCCTCCTCAGGTTTAAAACTGCTGTTCAGCATCATCTGTGCTTGAGATTAACTTTTTTTAGTTGTAATGAAACTGTTATTAAAATGTTTTTAGCTTTCTTTTAATATATGTGTAGGGATGAAAATAAGACCTATTCCATCGCAGTTCAACCCATGCCAGGTTTTACTACGGGCCTGATTAGCCAGAGTGTATAGGTAACAAGCTCAGGTGTGTCGTACTAAACTCATAGTAAAACCAGGAATGGATCAAACTGCTATGCAATGGGAGTCTTATTTCCGTCCCTTGGTATATGTATGTGTGTGTGTAATTATATATATATATATATATATATATATATATATATATATATATATATATATATATATATATATATATATATATATATATATATATATACAGTTGTAGTTAAAAGTTTACGTACCCCTATGGAAATTTATAATTTCTTGAAAATGAAGAATTATACAAAAAATCTTTTGCAGCAAAAGAAATAGATGTCTACAATTATTTATTTCAGCAATCTTTTTGCAAAAACTCAAAAAATGCTAATTCAAAAGTATTCATACCCTCCGATGCTATGATAGTATTGTCTACAAGAAAAGTCTACAAAATGCTTCAAGAGTATAAAAGGGTTAGGTATAGGATGATTGCTGTCATTACCAATAAGTCAATATGGGAAAAAGTAAAGAGCTATCTGAAGACCTTAGGCAGAAAATTATTTATTGTCATTAAAGCTGGAGAAGGATACGAGAAGATTTCCAAGCATTTGAGTATCCTAATTTCAACTATTGTTTCTATTATCAAGAAGTACAAGACTCATGGTACTGTTACAACACTCCCTCAGTCTGGAATAAAGAAGGTTCTTTAACCAAGAACAAGTAGAAGAATTGTGAGGAAGGTTAATAACAATCCGAGATTGACTGCCAAAGATATTCAGAGTGAACTGGCTGCAAGTGGGACTGGGGTTTCCATTTCAGCCATATGTCAAGTATTGTATGGTGAAGGTCTCAATGGTCACAGGCCAAGGAAAAATCCACTCTTAGGAAAAAGTCACAAGGACAATCACTTAAAGATTGCAAAATGGCATTTAAATGATGGATATGAGTTCTGGTCAAAGGGTTTGCGGATTGATGAACATATTCTTTGCAAAAAACTTTGTTAATGCATCAGTGTTGATATTAAAATGACAAAAGCAGGGAATTGCGATGTTAGGGTTTTTAACCCTAACTCTGCATTCCCTCCCACCCCCTTACAAGCAGTGGAAGGGGCAAGGCAACACAAGCAACCACAGACAGCTATCATCAGTTAAGACGAACAACATACAACTCTCTGCAGATAACATATGTGTGTGCTATCTGCCAACACAGTCCTAAAACACTGGAGAATACAGAACATACTGGTATTACAGCACAACATATACAGCCCAACTGTGACAGTGAGGCCATCCCTCCCATTAAATTGTATTCTGTTGCTCATCCAGTATGACACTAAAAAACTCAAACTGACTTTACACAGCACGTTCCACTCACCCATGTAAACACAGTTTCATAACAGTGTATCTCATACACTTCCATTTTTGCAGGTGACAATATCATTGTGTCATACATTTGTCCCATGGGTGTCCTGTTCTTAAAGTGCTCCCATTCCCCCTATCCATGTTACTATGAATGCTAATGCCGGCCTATCACCCCTTCCTGCATTGCAAAAGACTGTATTATACCGCTGACCATCTGCAATTCCATACAACAGAAAGGTATGCTAGGACATAGATTCATATTACAGCACTATTGGTAGTCCTTCTGTTATGCACCCGTGTCTTGCAATTGACCATACATATACACTTCACCTCATGTTGCCCTGTATGCAGTTCCCCTCTCCCCACCCAACAAACTGATGCACATCAAACATGTGAATGCCACACTAGACATTGATCATGGCAGTGGAATTCATCAGAGGTAGTGTGATGTTGGTGCCACTGTTACACATCTGTCTCCTACTAGACCTGCATAAGCAGTGCCCAGATATACACGACCCCCAACACACTGGCATGGCAGCAGACTTCATCCACCTAGTGGACCATGATGATGGATGTCACTTGTGTTATCTGCAGAGAGCTGTATGTTGTTCGTCTTAACTGATGATGGCTGGCTGTGGTTGCTTGTGTTGCCTTGCCCCTTCCACTGCTTGTAAGTGGGTGGGAGGGAATGCAGAGTTAGGGTTATGACGATTTTATGATGATTTATGTCAGAATGCTAGAAATGAGTTAGATATTTACTGTTGGTTTATTTATTTATAAACCAAATTCTATGTATTTTTACTTACTATGATTTATTTATCATGTAGTTTTGTGTGTGTGTGTGTGTGTGTGTCTAGCCTTATATTTGAAACTGTTAACTATTTATATGAACATTAATAAATACTGAATACAGATTTATGTAACACAGTTCAGTTAAATGATGGCTAGTTGATCACACAAATTTGAAAATAATTATCATGATGTAAATTATCTTAACTATTTTTAAAAACCTTTGTAGTTTAATTAGTGATTAGTAGCAGTGATATCATAATTGTTAGCCACTCAATGTATTTAATTGACTTGTGCTACCCTTTTTTTTACAAATGACTTGTAACCTGATGAAGACATGGACGTGTCGAAACGCTTAGTTCTATAGAATTTTTAATGTCAATGAATAAACTTTGATGGGATACCTGTCTCTTCACTTGAATTTTTCATCACCATTTGGATCTACATGAGAGTGCTGCTATACCGACTACTGCTACTAAATATAAGTGAGCTTACTACCTGCTGTATCAGAGACAATTAGTTTTAATTATATATATATGGATGAAGGCTACATTTGCATCCTGAGCCATTCGAAAAAAAAGGCATAATACCACAGTAGTGATGTCAAAAAGTGATAATTCCTCTAGAGGAAAATATACTTGAACTTACAACTGCCAAAGAACAGAGTGAAACTGTTGTTTCAGATTTTGTCAAAATGTGTGTAAAAGCCGACATTCCTCTGTACAAAGTGGATCAACTGACAGTTCAAGATTTTTTAAGCGAGCACATTAGGGATGCGGTGCCATTCCAAACTCAAACCAAATGTAGCTGGAATGCTGCAGCTCTATTTTAACAATAGCCGTCCGGATGACAAAGACTAGCTCGGAGTTGAACTAACATGAATACAGTATATATATTGTTTTACAACAGGGAACTATTTGTAATATTTGAAGTAAAAAAAAATGTTTTATTGAGTAATGACGCTGGTAAGCTTGTAACTTGCTTAGAAGTTGAAAGTGTAACCATTTTTATTTTATTTATTTATTTATTTAGCAGACGCATTTATCCAAAGCGACTTATACATGTTACACTGTAATACAAGGTTACAGGATCCGTGATGATAAGACAGCTGCATACTGTTGTATTTCTAGCGGTGCCTAAAAGAGAGGACATTCTATTAGAGGCTATTGTGGACATACAATCTGATGGTACACTCAGTGAAGCTTTCTGTTTCATGTAACGTAAAGGGTTTGGCTCTGGCAATTTACAGCAGATTGCTTTTTGCTTCTGTAACTACATCACCAGTCTTCCGGACAGCTGCAGTGGCCAGAACAGGAACATTAACATGTCAGTGATATTGACTTATGTGATGAGGAAGGTGTCAAATCTGAAGGTAATAGACCATAAGTATCTTGAGCCTGGAGATACACACAGAACTTGATTTGTTTCATACAAAGAACACATGCGGTTCACATAACAAACAGGCAAAAAGATTGTTTTTGTCAAGGAGAGGGGGCTGTATGTGCCTAGGTTATGTACTCTCAAGTCAGAGATGTTCAGAAATTCCAGTCCTTGCATTAGCAACGGGAAATAAAACCTGAGTCAGCCATCTTATTATTTTCTGCTTTTATACCATACCAAACTCACAATAACTCAAACACCATCAAATAAATAAGTATAACATAATGATAAAAAAACAAGTTTTAAATACTGTACAAAAGACTAAAGGATTTTTTTGCTACACCCAATAGTCGACATTATGAGGCCTGGCTAAAACAATTCAAAGGGTATATTAGTTGGGAGTAGCCACCACTGCAAGGCTTGTTATGATATATAACACAATTACATAATAAGCTTATGAACATAGGGTCACAAAACAGTTAAAGTCCCTTAAAGCCCACTGGAAGACCATAATAGTATACAGAAAAATACATTAGCAGCCTCCCGCATGGTAGCTACCATCACATCACTATATGGTATATGTGTTTGTGTGTGTGGTGTGATTATGGCGATATATTTCAACAAATAAGTTAATCGTATTAAACAGAATGTTTATATATATATATATATATATATATATATATATATATATATATATTTGCAGTCACCTTGAATTGTGTCACCTAAAGCTTTGTTGCAGCATTATTTACACAGCAGTCATGTCTCTGTAACAAAAGATCAATTTTTCGTCATTGATTTATGCTTGTTTGGTTTTAACTACATACCTGAGGAATGGTGACCAAAAATTAACATCTCACAACATTGCACACCAGAGTACTGCATAAAAACAAATTCAGTTAAAAGACGTGCTGTGAATAATGATTTACTGTAGATCAGGTAAAATGCTAAAAATTACTTTGTTCTTTATGACCAGTGTTTCGATTAGAATACTTAATTTGGTTAGAATACTATTTTAGTGTTTAGCAGAATAACCATATATGAATGATTGGGAAGGTGGGGGGAAAAAAATCTCATCAATATTTGCATTTGTAACAGGACTCTGTGACTGAATATTTATTTAATTTTAATCATGCGCCTCTTTATAACAATTCACATTGTTCTTGCCACTGTGTTAAAAGAGGTGTCTCAGTGCCTCGGCAGCATACAGAGGACCTTGCTACAGCATGCTCCCTTTATTTGAAGGATACAAGCACTGTACTGTCAGGGTATGGATCAAACCCCTGAATTAGAGCTATTGTAAGTTATCGGCTTATTGGCAGCTTGAAAATGCAGCTTGAAGAGGGCTAGGGTGCAGCATACTAATCCACAAGTTTCCCATGCTGTTCAACTCAGGGCTGGGTTAAAATCCAACCCAGCCCCCAGTAGACATTAGTTGGTATTACAAAACTACCACTCAGTCCAGTATAATTGTTGATTTCTGCTTGAGAGACCCAAAGCATGGTGACACAATATCACGTGCTTCTATATAAATTATAAACCTTTTAATCACTTACAGGTGGTGACATAAAAACAAAATGTATATACAGAAAGCCAGTAACTTTTGCCTGAGGCAATTCTTTATTGAGCACATTATCTAATATGTATGTGCCCAGTCCCAACATTAATGTAGATCACATAAGTATGCAGGCTTAGCATTCATAATTTTATGTAATCCAACAATGCTTTACTTGTGCAGTATTATTATTATTTGTCTATTTATCAGATGCCTTTTTCCAAGGTGACTTACAGAGACTAGGGTGTGTGAACTATACATCAGCTGCAGTCACTTACAACAACATCTCACCCAAAAGATAGAGCACAAGGAGGTTAAGTGACTTGCTCAGGGCACATCAGTGGCTGAGCCGGGATTTGAACTGTGGTCCTCCTGGTTACAAGCCAGTTTCTTTAACCACTGGACCACACAGCCTCCTCATTAATGAGTCTGAACAGCCCAAAGACAAGCCTCGTCTGAAGGTTGTTGCAGATATGTACAGGTAGAGCTAGGCAGAGCTAAGATGGTTCTGTCTGGCACTGGCGACTCATGGCTTGAAAAACTGGTGGGGCACAGACCCCCCCCCCCCCCAAAAAAAAAAAAAACTGTGCTCAAATCCGATGCCCGATTTTAACCATTTTTATGTAAACATTAAGCTAGCTTTCTAACATTACCAGATCTTTCATCACAAACAGTTCTACGCCAGATTGTCACAATCAAGAGAGCTGCAAACAACACTTTACAGGCAAGGGTCTCTTATCGACAGACAGCTGCACCTGCACTAACCTGAGCGTTTGAAATGGAAGTATCATCACACTCTTGTGCTGTTAATAACATTGTGAACTACAGAAGAGTCAGGTCTGGGTTCTGTTGATGTCTCTAGCGTTGGTGGTTTAGCTTTTTTGTTGTAGAAAAACTCCAAACGTAGCTGTCTTTTTGCCATTTCAACAGGGCTCAAATTCACTCTGTTTTTAGCACATATTTTCGCTGGCTGAAAAAGTGAAAGTCTCACACGAGAACAAATATAACGGTGAAGGGCCTTAGGTTTGGTTATTAAGTTTTGAAAGTTTGAAATAAACTGCGCACTTACATATTTTTAAATAATAAACCCTGGCAACAGTGGCATAGCCAGGTTTTTTTTTTTTTCGGGAGAGGGTGGAAATGGTAACTTTATTAAGGTGAGTAGTCACAGTGGTGCAATTGGCAACCTGATTTCTTATTAGTGCATTGATGTTTTATTTTCTAAAAATAAAGAAAAAACATTTTTTTTAATATTTTTAACAGAAGATCCAATAACCAAATACACTGTTGTGCAAAAAAAAAAAAAAAGATTCAGTTTAGAACACTTCCGATTAAAAACAAAAAAGGAAATACAAAGCAAAGGACTTGAACTTTTAATATAATATATAATTTAATTCGTACTTATGGTTGTTCATTTTTGTTAACTGACATTTGGTGTTCAAAGCAAAGCAAACCATTTTATTTAATTTCACAAATCCTGACTAATTTAATTACTGTTTGACTGACGCAGGCCTGCCAGTGGTACCTAATCTTCTGGAGGTTCGAGGGAGGAGAGACTTGTGCACACAGTTGCATTAACTACATTGTATAACTACAGCGTCTTTAAAAAAAAAAAATGTACGAACAGCTGATCAAAAAAAACTTGGGTTGATTGACAGCAAATCCAACCAGTCATTTTTTATGGTATCACACTGCACTGACATTCGCTAGCCTATCGGGCTTTGTTGAGCTGACGGATGCGCTGTAGCCTAAACAAATAATCAGAATGAAAACTAATAGGTAACCAAACTCAGGAATTGAAACAGTTTTGCCGTTTCTCCCTCAGCAGCGTCCAGAACTGTTTTCATTCTGATTTATTTCTTTAGTTATTCAATTAATAACAGGTTGTACATTTACCACTCCATCTCCAAGACCTGGATGGACTTGGTTACCGTCCCTTGATGAAGCTGGCTGCACAATCCGTGAAAAATGATAATCTTATTAGTAGGTTGGCCGCTGGAGAGGTCAGCTGGCAGTAAGATATGTCGTTAGGCGAGTGCATTCTATGTAAATACATAGGTTACTATTACATAGTAGATGTCCTCTACCCCATCTATGTGTGTAGTAGTTAGGCTACATAGCATATACAGTCATAGCCTATATGTTACATGCATCTGTGTGTGGTGCAGCTTGCTTATGTATTTTCATTGGTTGACAGCAACGCGGTAAATAAAAAGTTCGCTCCGTAAGCGAAAAGAAATATCAGCGCCGCCCGTGCCGCGTCCGCCCCGCGTCCGCCCCGCATAGATTATAATGGGAAGTGAAAAATATAACAATAATGCAATTTCTTTATTTCTTACACATGTTTCAGTGTGAACGATCCTAACGCAGTGTCTAAGCCACTGCCTGGCAGAAATCTGGGGGGGCACGTGACCAGGCGTCACCACTGCTGTGTGGAACTATAGAGTGAATGTAGACAATTGTTCTCTCTTGAAGGAAGTGTAGTGTAATGTGAATGGGTCATACTAAAATTAATTGCAATTCAGCCTTAATGCAAATACATGTGTTCATTTTTTTATTTTTGTCATTGAGCAGGGAACTGAAATTCATGCAAAGGAAAAACTGAGCTATGCGCCCCAGGGTATAGAGGAAAGAAAACTCATGTAGTTACGTTTTCAATGGATCTTTGAAAAATCAGTGCTGTAGTGATCATCTTCACAGGAGAATCCTAGGAGTTGCTGATTAAATCAGAAATGAGAAAGTTCCAGTCAATAAAAGCAATGCAAATTGCCAGGGGGTAGTGTTCTGTCCAGATGGTGAAGGGACGGTCACACAGGTAGTGCCAGAAGTGCCAGACCACCGCTAGTAGCTCTCTCCAGATTGCGCAGTACCACCGATCGACATTGTTGAGAGACCGGCTGTAGTAGGCCACCAACCTCTCACCATCGGGCACTTCCTGGGACTGCAGAGATCCAATCCCCTCATTGCTGGCATCCATGTCCAGGGGGAATGGTAGGCTGGGTCCAGGGGGGAGAGCACCGGAGACTCTGTCAACGCCTCCCGGAGGGTGTCAAACGCAGCCTGCTGTTCCTCCATCCATTCAAAGGGTTCTCTCTTGTGCAGCAGCTGGTGCAAAGGAGGGCGATGCTGGCGAAGTCCCAGACAAAGCGGTGATAGTAGCTGGCTAGGCCCAGAAATCCTCAGTCGCCATTAGTTAGTGGGGGTGGGCCACTTCCGAACAGCAATCACCTTGTCCGGTTCGGTGCTTATCCCCTCTCCTCCGACCCGGGGGCCTAGGAAGGTGAACCCCCTCCCCATGAAGCAGCACTTGTCCAGGTGTAGCTTGACTCCAGCCGCGGTCACTCACTGTAGCACTCTCCACAGGGCGTTGAGGGCGACCTGGAAGGATGCTCCGTACACCAGTAGGTCATCCAGGTATCCTGTTTCATGAAAGCGATTTGCGAGGAATCGCTGTCGCAGACCCTTCACAGGTTGCAATTTGTGTTTCATAAAACTTTCGCAGGACTGCGACGTCGCAGGTTTTCTCCTGAAACTTGCGAGTGCTAGAGGCCAGTAATTTTCATCACAAACCGTTTTAGTAGATATCATAGCGCTCATACAACTACTATCTTGTCATCAATATGGCAGAGAAATGAGAAGAGAGAGTATTTGGGGACCGGGCAAACCCTTTTGATGCGTATACAGACTCAGAATTAGTATCAAAGTACCGATTGCCAAGAGCAGAGAATTAATTTGTGTGATTTATTAGATTTAGGAATTAGAAATAAAACGCAACAATATATGTCACTACACTGTAAAAAATTGGAGCCATAAATGGAAGTCAGATACAAATTATGTCCCCTGCTGAGAATGAGCACCTGTACGTATGCAGGAAAGGTTTTCATTCTATTAATACTCATGTGATCTGGGATGCCAAAAATGTCCATGTCAGATGCTGTCATTCCTGGGAGTATACATGAAAGCTTCATTTGGAGCGAATTGTGATGCCGCTGATATTCGATTCCATGAGTTGGAATTAATCCTGGTGGTGGAGTCGACTCTCTATGATGCCAAAAATAGAATCGAATCCCATACTTAAAAGAAACAGAATCAGGAATCAATTATTTTGGGATTGACTCCCCATCCCTACCCGCTACCAAGTCCAGCAGGGACTCATCGATGCCGGGGAGGGAGTAGGAGATCTTTTTGGTCACCTCGTTCAGCCATCTGTAGTTGACGCAGAAGCGCCACTCTCTGTCCTTCTTGGGAACCATCACAACTGTTGATGTCCAGGGGCTGTCTGACAGCTCAATCAGGCCCACTTCCTGCATCTCCCTCAGTACTTTCTTGGCAGCCTCCTGTCTGGCCAGGGGTAGGTGACAAGGTCGCAGCTTGATAGGTGTGACCTCCCCCGTCTCCATGTGATGCTGTACCATGTCAGTCCGGCCTGTTCCTTCTGAGCTAGTGGCGAAGCTGTTGCGGTACTCCAACAACAGCTCCAGCAGCTGGGCCTGCTGCTGTGGGCTAAGCCCCTCACAGCTGTGGCGGCAGACGGCAGTCACTGCGGCTAGAGTAGCATCCTCTCCCAGGGTTGGTGGCAGCTGGGCTGGGATGGCTGATGGATGTCTGCTTGGCCCGGGCTGGGCTGACAAAACCCTGGTGGAAGAGGGTGGTGGTTTCAGGCACTGGCACGTCGGTTGGGCCCTGTTGGAACTATGGCGCTGTAAGCAACTTCTGTTATATTTTTGTTTTATGCTATTTTTATAACTAGTTATTTATGTTTTTATGTATATGTGCTCTTTTTGAAAAAAAAAAAGAAAAAAGTTAAATTTTCAATGTAAATACAGTGTTTCTATGCTATGTATGGTGTTCATAAATAAAAATGTTAAGTTGCAAATGTTAAGTTGTATCCGATTGTTTGTTTTTCATTTTCATATCGAAGCCGTTTTAAAATGGAGCCGCACATTTGCGTGTGCGACGGTTGTATGTAGTTCGAAATCTTGGCGGTTCTAGTGTTAATGATAGAAAAATGACCCAGTCAAAATGTTTAATACAGTACATTTTTAAAATATCGGTAGTATATCTACAATAGGCTACCCTACACATCTGCATTTCCCACTTATAAAGACGCTATTATTATAATAATAATAATAATGTGAATCCAAATTCCACAGGGACGGTGTAAATTCTTGGAAATAACAGGTTTTTTTTATTTATTTATAGTAGCTTCAGTATTTTTGATAACATTGCTGATAAAACAACTTCACTATAAAGCAGTTTTTATGGGTCAAATGACAATAATCTGAAAAGATGAATAAAACAAAACAAAACACAAACAGGATTTTCACTGCTTAAGTCTTGAAAGCATAATGTACGACTTCCAGTTATGTTTCCATGGTCAATTGTATGGCGTTTTAGCATCAAAAGGCCATTTACCCTGCCTTACAATGTTTTAGACGTGCATGTACTATAATGTGTGGAATGTGCGTGGTGTGTGCTGCTACATCACATAAATAATGACTGTGGAGAGAGAGTGACGACTTTCTAAGCTGTGTGGAAACCCCGCCTTATCAAGTTCAATGCAGGAGAATTTCCCTGTGCTTAATACCAGGTAGCTAAATACTGTGCAATAATGTTGTTCAGTGGCATTGAAAACCAATGGAAGTATTAATACAGTGTTTTGTAGTATATTAGTACAGTCAATTTCTATTATTTTAAACAAAAAATGAAGACATTTAAAATACAAATAATCATTCTGAAATATAGTAAACTGTTGTTCAAACTGTCATGGTGTGTTTAGCTCAATTGATGGGTGCTTCTTTATTTTTCTGTAAATGGTATCCCAAAATAACATTAAAGTTATATACTTTTGTCACACTTTTCTCACAGAAGTATCAACCAACACAAACGTTTTTAATTTACACTAGATCATTGTCTGAAATAAACTGTTATGTCATGAATATAGTTATCAATATAATAATTCTTTAATAATTCTTCATCGTTTCTTTATGAGACTTCAGTATTTATTTATCGAATTTTGAGATTTATTAGGAACAAAAGTGTAGTTATTGCATGTGACCTCTTGGGGTGTGAAATCAGGTACTACTAAAGCAAACCAATCTCCTAACACAACACTGCTATTATTGATAACGTGTCTAGTTCTCTTCATATGTTGAAGTAATAAACTTAAAATATGGAATAATATAGGAGTTTGAAAATGCTGGTTGCTTAATCACATAGGGCCTGTGAAGTGGGTGTCCTTTTCAAATGTTCTGACACAAGAACTACTATTTTTATTTTTAAACCAATATTTAATTAAAAAATATATTCAACACAGGATGCTTGACTTGTGCCAGAAGCTTTTTTTAACATTGTTTTGATGTTCAGGCATTAGTTGCAGTCACAAAACACTGCTAACAATTAGCAACGTTATTATCGTTTAGCTTTTATGTTTTAGAGGAAGCAGCTGTAGCTTTAGGGAACTGTATATGAATACATAAGGGACTACAGAATATACTTCCAAGCACAAATAGAAGGCTAAAAAACATTTTTTCTCAAAGACTTTTTTTTGTGCATGGCTAAAGCTTTTAGATGGCGCACCATTTTCAAATTTGATTTGTTATAGCAGATATTTGTGTTTATATTTATACCACACACACACACATATATATGTATAATGCAGAAAGACTTTCAATGACTTAGAAGCAATAGCATATATAACCAACAGGAAGTGGATTTATATCAAAGCTTTTAAGCCTTAGGAAACTGTTGAGCTTTTAGGCCTTAGTTAGGCTTTTAGGCCTTAGTTAGTCTTTAACTGCGAAAGGATGCTGACGACAAATAAAGGTACAGGTACCGCCCTGTTTGAACGTCATATTCTGTTGTGTGTACTTTTCCATTAAAGAACGCACTGCCTTCCGCTGCCTCCTCAAGACTCACCTGTTTAGACTGCACTTTAGACCTCTTGCTCTACCCCTCCTACTACTGCACTGCAATACATTGCAATCCTAACTTGTTGCATCTTATTTCATATTGTACTTTAGTAGTATAATTTGAACTTACTGTGAATTATACTGTATTTAAATATTGACCTTGCATTGTAACCCTGCAGTGTCCTGTAACACCTGTAAGTCGCCTTGGATAAAGGCATCTGCCAAATAAATAAATAATCAATACAGCTGCAGACAAAAGTATTGGCGCCCTACACTTAATATAAGGTAATTCAACAAAACGTGTTAAATACAAGCATTTACTTAAGATTGACCACTAATTAATATGACAAAGACCAAAATACACAATGTGTGGTAGTTTAACAAACAATCTTTATAAAAAAAAATTAAAAAAACAAGAGCACTTAAGCAATTTCAAATATCTTTTCATGACAGCAGTATTGGCACTTTTACATTAAAAGTCTGCAAAAATGTAATATAATTAATTAAAAATATATATTAATTGATTGGAAACCATTACACATCTGTTGAATAACGTTTTGGCAACACAACAGATAATGGTCAAAAGGAGCTGGATTCACGTTTGAGAAAAGAACTTGGCGCAAAGTATAACAAAGGAAATAGTTACAGAACAGTATCAAAAAGTACAGAATACCAAAATCCACAATCCAGAGCAAAAATAAAGCTACTGGCAACGAGCTATGCTAATTTAATACACTTTGTGGGTACAGACGTGACTTTTTTGCCATGATATTTGCTACTTTAGGCTAGTGTACAGTGTAATGCATCTTATAGCTAAGTGACAGAAGAATCGCCTATCCGATCACCAAACACGAAGATAACAAAAGTGTAAAAGGATTGATGCTTTGCAAAGGGCTTTGTTATTTATTTGTGTATTGCAAAGGGCTGCATTTTCTATTTGCAGTAGCTTCAGTATTTTTTTTATAACCTTAATATATATTAAAAAAATAATAACATTGAATGGAGGTCTCAACCACTCTTACTGTATGCTTATTTTTTCCTATTTGGTCAAAGAGCCTTGCCAGGGAGAGTATCGACTTTCGAAGATCGAATGAATGCAACCATGTATCAAAACATTCTACAAAGTACAATGATACCATCTGCTTGTAGGCTGATTGGCAGACAGTTTATCTTCTAATACGACAACAACCCAAAGTATACAGCTAAGTCAACTCTGGAATTCTTGAAGAAAACTAAGATAAAAGTTCTGGAATTACCTTTGTAATCACAAGATCTCAATCCATTAGAAATGCTTTGGACTGATCTCGACAAAACGCTGTAGCCAAGCATTGTGCATCCAATCTCAGTGAAGGACATATTTCACCAACGAGATGCAACTCACTGGTTAAGAATTATCATAAATGTTTGAAAGCAAACAGAGAATACACAAAATACTAAAGCAGGGGTGCCAATATTTTTGTCATGAAGAATTATTTGATTGCTTAAGTGCTTTTAGTTTGTTAAACTACCAGAAATTGTGTATCTTGGTCTTTGTCATGTTAATTAGTGGCTGGTGTTCACTAAATGCTTGTATTTAACATGTTTTCTTGTACTATCTTATATTAAGTGTAGGGTACCAATATGAGTAATTACAATAATAACCCCTAAACATGTAAATATCCATCATAAAAAGAAATAACATAAGTTACATAATGTTTAACACGACAATCTGTTGTCTAAGTAACTGGACTCTGAGGGTGCCAGGTAATCACTGTCAGTCCAGTCTCCCATCAGTCTCCCTTCACTTAATGTTGCTTATACCATCTTCCTGTGTGTTGGAAATCATTACCATGCTGGATGTGAAATACTGGACCAATTAAATGTTGGACCACAAGTTGGACTACTATATTGTGGTACAGCTTTCTTGACAGTAATTTAGCACTTTGGTTTAACAATGTCAGTGGTTGAAAAATATACTTAGATCGTAATAGAAACAGTACCAGCCACACATTCCAATTTAAACTGTAATAAGTACCATGAAATTAGCAGAGGATGTAATTTCAGTATTTCCACAGCTATGGCACAGTAGTTACCTTACTGTAAGATGTTTACACATACATTACGGTGCAAAGACGTCATCACTGCATATCAAAACAGTATTTGACTTCAAAGGAATTACTTTTAAGAAAAATGTCCTCACAATCACAGTTAACCCACTGGTTTTCTAAAATGTACATTTGCATTATTGAATTGAATGACTTTTAAAAGCTACTTTTTGGTCAGCACCAATGCACTACTGCAGCCAGTTAGATGATTGGACCTCAGAGACACTGCTGGGGTAAAATGATCTAGGATGTAAAGCTGTAACAATACTATAGACTAATACTTTTATTTTTATCTTTCTGCAGTACCGCATGTTTTTTTCAAACACAGCTTTATATTAGCAAACTTTTTTTTTAGAATTCTTCTTAACAATTTCACATTATCAGGATTCCTTAAAGCCTTTTTTCACGAAGGCTATTACTTCTTGAAATTGTATTTTGTCTAGCGCCTTCTTAAAAAAGGACAGACTCAAAATGTAACAAAAATAATTCACTTCATGATCATCAGAAATCTAATTTCTGCTTATCTCTAGACATAGAATGGATTGCAGGAGTTATGTGTAGGTGTTTTATAATTGGCTTGTTTATTTTTTTTTAAAAAGACCATATAATTATGCTTAATTTAGTATTCTTTATGTCCATGCTGTGACATGCATTGCAATATTTTTATTCTGTTGTATATAAGTGCATTTATTTTTGCTTGTATGATTTATGTACTGTATAACCAATGATACCCAAAGAGTGAAGAAACTGAGCCCTGATGGTCATTGGTTGTAATTGTACATTTGTATGCTCCGGCACATCTCCGTCTGCATGGTTGGTAATAACAGTTGCCTGGAGACTGTACTTTTGTCAAAGCTCTTTTAAAAAACTGCTCTAAAATGCATTTGTTTGGCATACTTGTTTGGTTAATAAAAGTGGAAATTCTTGCTTGTTTGTTGTACTGCTGCTCTTGGCGATGCTGAGTCAGTTTTAGATTCTCTTGTGCCAAACGTCCAACCAATTCCAGACGGTCTCCGGAAAATATTACATATTTTACTATATTTTTGGAACTGTTAGTTTGGTCTGCCCACCCCTCTCTTACAAGATCAAGGATACCTGTGTCCTGTACAGCAGCTCGAAGGGAGAAAGCCCAGTCAAACTCTGTGGCACCTCTCTCACTGCAAACATGAGATAGGGAAGAAGTTTGGCCCAGTGTTTCTGCTCTTGGTTGACAAACCGCCTCAGCATCTGTTTCAAGGTCTGATTAAAGCGTTCCACCAGTCCGTCCATCTGCAGATGATAAACGGAGGTCCTAATGGACTGGAGTTTTAACAATGTAAACACTTCATTCAAACATTTATACATAAAGTTAGTTCCTTAATCAGTCAGAATTTCTTTGGGGATCCCTAATCTCGACATTATCTGAACTAACTCTCTTGCAATTGCTGATGCACAAGTGGATCTCAATGGTACTGGCTCTGAATATCTTATCGCGTAGTCCACCACTACTAAAATATGCATATATCCAGATTTGGACAAGCTCAGTGTCCATCGCAATTCTCTCAAAAGGGGTTCCAATCAGGGGCAATGAAACCTGCGGGGCAGGGCGCATCTGCCCCAGCGCTACCTGTTGGCATTCCGGACATCCTGCCACATATCTTGTTACTGCACTAAAAACTTCCATCCAATAAAACCAAGCCAGTATTCTTTCCAAAGTCTTACTACTTAAGTGGGATTAACAAGGGATATCGTGAGCCAACCGCCTGAAAAGGCTTTGGAACGAATAATTGTCCTTGGGATACCCTAAATAATAGATGCCCGGTAATAATGTAATAAGGATATGTGATTGGTCGGTTGCCTTCAACCTCCTTAGGGTAGGGTAGGGTCATTTTTTTTGTTCCCACTCTAGGTCAACACCCCAGAACTTCGGAGTATTGAGCGGGTCTATAGTAGCTTGTGCACTGGGGGTCTCGGTAACCTTGTCACAGGGCCATTTCATTAAAACTGTTGGCTTTCCTGAATTCGGTTTTATTAGGCAACTTAACTTAATCACTATCACATTTGTTATGCTTTTACTCAGATTAGTTTTTTTTACAAAAAAACCCCCAAAAAAACATAAGAAATTAAAGTATACAGCTATGGCCCAACGTTTTGCATCACCCTATAGAATTAATACATTTTGCTTCATAAAGTCGAATGAAACCTCATGAATAATGTTACATTAGCATATTGAATGAAATACCTCTTTGTAGTTTTGCATATACTTAATGAAAAACTGACAACAATTAAAAAATGTAATATTTCAAAATCTAACATGAAATACTGTACTGCTATTACAGCTTTCGGTAGACTTTTGTAATATCATTTTATACTTTCTATGATTACACGATGTTAAATAAAAGTTCTAAATTATGTTCTTATAGTTTTTTTTTTTAATTATGTCTCAATCATAAAATTCTGGGTGATGCAATACTTGTGTATCATAGCTGTAGATAGTTTGGTAAATGGTTAAAAAATATATATATACAAAACAGTTAGCCAAACTTAGCTTAGAAAGAGTGACTATGAGTCAAAATTGTACAACAAACAGTGCAGTTGCTAAAACCAGAAAATAGGCATGTTGTGATACATGTATCTCAGCAGATTCTAAAAGATTATGCCTTCATACTTTCACCTGGGGAATTAACAATGGCCATTCTGAGGGGCCTGTATCAGCTTTAAAATCGCTGCAGTACTGTCACAGCATTTTTCAAGATATTGTATTAAGTCTTAGATCTGCTTAGGGCATCGCTATCCCTGGTTGTTTTCCATTAAGCAGATTGCTTGCCATAATTAATTTTCAACTTTCTACATTTCCTTTGGGCTTTGGTTTTTGCACCTCTATGTCAGTCTCAATGTTTATGACAGTGATATATCAAACACAGCAAGCAATTTATTTCAGAAAATCTGTAATTCTAACATCAAATCAAAGTTTGAAATGGAAATATAATTTCTGTCCATAAAATGGGCTGAAACTGCTTATCAATATGGTTTATACACTGTTGAAAATGTATATTTTAGAAAACAGATTAATGCAAAAGTACAGAATCCTTGTAAGACAATTTATATGTTGTGTGCTGTGTTTTTAGTGACATTTTGATAACTGCTTGGCTGTGTGAAAAAGGGGTAGTAGTTTATAGTTTTGTTTGATTATTTTGGGATGTTATATATTGTTTTAGTTTCATTGAATTGTTTAAGAATCACTGTATTTTAAAGTTGTGTACAGGGATCCCCTGTGAACGTCTGCAATTGCCTGTAAAGTGCATGTTTGTTTTTAACAGTAAATACTTTCGTAAATTATTGAACCTTTACCTGTGTGTCTCTTTTCTTGATCACTGATCCATTACTACTGACAGGGCTGCAGCCAGGAATTTTGGGGCTCAGAACAAGTCCTTTGAAAAGGGCCCCCTTCTTAATCCAGCAAGCGCACATTGACAGCATTTGCCCTGTAAACACCCTTCTAGTTTTTTTTTCCATGTTAAGAAAACCTCAACTGAAGAAGATACTGTATAGGTTCAGCTTGGTTAAGATACAGTAAATCTATATGAATCATACATTTCCTAATGATTTATATATACTGTAAACATTCATCATATGTTCCATTATATACAGCTATGGCCAAAAGTTTTGCATCATTAGAATTTTAGGATTGAGATATAATTAAAACTATAAATAACTATATGAACATAATTTAGATATTTTATTTTATATCATGTAATCAAATAAACTACAAAATGATATCGCAAAAGTCTACTGAAAGCCATAGTAGTTGTACAGTATTTCATGTTAGTTTGAATTGTCTCTTTTTATAATTGTTGTCAATTTTTCATTAAGTACATGGAAAATTACAAAGCGGTATTAATTCAATATGTTCACCTAACATTATACAGCAGGTTTCATTGGACTTTATGCAGCAAAATGTGTTAATGCTAGAGTGATGCAACACTTTTGGTCATAGCTGTAGACTCACAATTAAAATATATGACCGTCATACACCATATGCATAATTTCCCCCTAGCGATTTATAATACTGCCTGCATAAAATAGGCAAAAACTAAAATTGTTTTCTTCTGCAGATATACATCAGAAGCCTAAATGTCTGCTGTTATAGCAATTACCCATTTATTCTTACAAACGAATATACAAATCACTGTCACTGAAAAGTTCTGTGTTGTGTATTAATCTTAGCTTGTAAATTCACCTTGAGTTTGTTTTAACCTTCAATGAATCTCTCATGACTAGAGTTACCCAGAGACCACTCGAGAATTCAATTCAAGTTGAAGAACTTCAATGCAGCTGGATAAAGTTTTTGTGAAGATTATGTTGCTGTTATACTGTTAGTTGGGTTAAAGATTAGTTTTGAAAATGGCCCGCTAGGTGACGGGGACAGACGAATGTGACACTTATATGAATATTCTAATAGCGTGGTGCTAAAGGGGCTACGCTTGTAGATAACATTTGATGATATTTTGCCTCTCAAAATCTGTTATTTTCTCTGGCCACATACGTGGGTCGTTTGAGTAACACAAGTCACTCGTAACATTTTGGAGACGGACTGTCGCTGAGTTGTGAGTGACTGTCAGATTCCAACAGAGAGATAAAGCTGCATCCTGGCTGTTAGACCTTGTGAAGGGATGTCGTGTTCGGCTTGATTTGCAGGAGTTGCAAGAAGCTGTTCGTTTCTCAGTTCTGATTCCTTTTTTTGTCTTTCCAGTTTCTCTTTATGATTTTGAGAGCCAGATTTATGGTGATACATTTTTGAAAAGCCATTAACCTCCAATAATACTTGGCCTTTTGTGCACTGTATATGCGGTGACCGGTACATGGGGTCTGCCGCACGCTCACTGTAGCAAACCTGTTATGCGCAAACTGTTAAGGCTGCTACACACCAGACGTGATGCGAGAAGCAAAACTGTGCAGCGATGCGACAAAATGAATACAACCTATACTTTTGAGTATCTTTCACACCACAGGCGACGTTGGCGCGTCACTGCAGTGACGCAAAATAAATAGAATATTTTTTTAGATTTGTCGTGCAACAACTAGGGAATTAACCAATCAGAGAACAGCTTCAATGCATGTGGTCCAGCAGGGTGAAGCAGTATCCAGAATGAAAGGAGGAAAAAATAATACTTGGCGTTGAAAAAATACCCAGAGCTTTATGACAAAGGTCATCCCAATTATAAAGATACAGATTTGAAAGACAATAAATGGGAGTCCATTTCGAAGGAACTGGATGAGCCTGGTATGTATGATTTATTGCAATATGTGTTGAAATACCATCAGAGAAGACACTCATAATTTCCACATCACGTTGATGAATATGTATCAGTTTTGATCCTAGTGTGATCTGCTGTTGTATGGTCATGCCGCTGTGAAAGTATCTTGTCGCCCAATGAAAAATCGCATCGCGTCTGGTGTGTGGCAGGCTTTATTATTATCACCGTTCAGCCAAAACAAAAAAAAAAAGTTTTGAAGTTGAGGGTATGATTTTAATGCAGACAAAATCATACCACAGAGTTATAAATTAGTGAACACATACTGTCAGATCTTTAAAAGACAAGTGTTTTGACAATATTACATTATTTGCTTTTTTTAAGCCCCAAGTTTGGGCCCCCACAGAGCTCGGGCCTGGTACAATAGTCCTGGTTGTCCTCCCGTGTTGGTGTCACTGACTATTGGGGATCCTTACAGGTTATTAAAGTGGTGGCATCAGTAACCTAAGCAGGAAAAAACTATTTTATTACAATAGCACTGGTGCAGGTTTGCTCCAGTGTTTTAAACTGGGTTATACCAGCAATGGTAAAAACACACTGGAATACACAAAATACAAAGTAACAAAAAAAAAAAAAACACCGCTAAGCATGCAAAGGTTGACCAGAAGTGGTCAAGCATGTCTTAATTTATACTGTAAGGAAGGTCCCACTCCAAGAACCTTCTGCACTAACACACTTTTTATACTGGTATAGGATAAAGATACCCTAAACTAAATCTATTACTGAAAGTTTCAGTTCTCCAGGTCTATTCACGGTAATAATGAGCACAAACAAAATGCACCATCAAGGATTCATCATTAATACGCCTCCTGCAAATGTTTACCTCCTGAGACATGCCCACCGACAAGTCAGGGACTCGGAGCCGGCCAATCCCAGTCTGCCATTCCTTGTGAAAGCATGGCCAGCAGCATGCCTCAAGCAGAGTGTCCTGTTTCCTCCTGCAGTACTACATATGTGCTCGATAAGCCAGTGAAAGGATGCTGTCATTGCTCCCGATACATTGATTCAAGTAATTAATTGAATTGAAGGATAATGACATTATTCATAGTTATATGTTAAATATAGTAACGGGCTATAATAAAGCAGCATACTAAATGAGAATTTCGTGTTTGGGCTGGCAGCGGGCCTGAAAGGGAAATATTTTGAATGGAATAAAGCAACTGCCAGAAAAGGACAATAGCAAGTAACAACTTAGTTTCAGGAAGGAGCATTTAAATTATTCTTTTGAGCAGGTTTTTGGCTGTTTTTATACACTTATTTTAGCCCTTTGCAAATAATCCTTCTGCGTTATTGCCTGTACCAGAGATAGGACGTTATGTCAATGAAGACATAATACATATATGGAGCTTGCATGTAGTGTAGGAAAGCTAATGGGGGCAGAATACCAGGTTTGTCATTGTATGTAATATTTAGAGGCTAATATTCAGTCTTTTACTACTAAGAGTAAATTACTAGTTTTTTTTCCAAGTGACAAAGCAAACTTACAAAATTAGAAATAAAGACCGCATTTTGTAACCTGGAATGGTTTGGTTTACCTTTTTTTAATTACACTTTGGAGTAATAGTTTTTTAAATGTAGCTCCTAATGTATGCTTACTATAAAATAAACATAAGGAACATTTGAATTGACAGTAATATTTTTTGCAAATAAAACATTGCTGATACATAACATAAAGGTCAGTAGTATTTAGATCCAGCTACAATAGTCAGCAAATTATATTATGGCAGAAATATTTTTGCTTTTGACAATATCACTTACAATTCAATTTAAGAAAACTAAAGACTGCGTGAGCTGTCCATGAAAAATACGTCAAGAAACTCCCGTCACAGCAGGTAAGAATGACTGTTGGCACTATCCGAACAACTGCTGTGATAAAGGCAGTGTGATCAATTTAACATCAGTGGATCTCCCCCAACTGGCAGCTGGTTTAACTCTGATAGCCTTGGGTACAATTAGAAGTTTAATCTTTGGCAAGGTTTAATCGCACACACTCAAAGCCACCAGAGATTTTTCTATAAAGCCACCAACCAGAAAATATGTTTTTCCCAATGAGAGTGTAATGAAAAGTAAACCTAGGGAACATTCAAACACTGATAACAATAGTAACCTGCATCATTCTGAATTATATATTGGTCTAAACTGAGTCCCTATGAAAAGTAATGGAGAAACTAATTTGCAAAACAGAACTTGAAAGAGCAAGAGATGCATTAACACATTTTTAAGCCCTGTCAACAGCAGCAGCAGAGTTACAATTAATACAACAGCTACTGGTAAGCACAGAGTTTATTTAAATATCGAAGCTTGACATGAATCCAAACAATCAAAATCAAAGGGCAATTATGTCAAACTATAATACACTGCTGCAGGGGTGTTTGCTTTAGTTTGTGGTCCATAGATCCCATAGACTCCAGAACAAAAAGACACTGTAACAGTACTAAAACTTGACAAATTGGACAAAGAAGACTGTGTCTACAACATGCAAAAATGTGATTACTGAACAAAATGTTATAGATAAATATTATCAGGGGTGTCCAATACATATCGCCCGACGCCCCGGATAAACAACATTTGTTTGAGGTTTTGTTTTAAGTTTTGCCGTTATACTTTGCCCGTCGCACAAGTAGTTTTTATTTATTTATTTTTCCTATGTTCGTTCTGTTGCTAGAAAGACACTCTGGATATATTTTTAGAGAGCCATACAAGTTTCTGAAAACTGAATTGCAGAAGTCTAGCACCTACACACAAATATTTTAAAAAGTATTTACGTCCCACCTCTGTCACTTTTGATTGGCTATCTGTGGGGAAAGCTGATCTTCTATTGGTTACAAAGAAACCCAGAAATCGCTGCCAAGAGAGCCTCTGGCAACACATGGACTAATCTTTTAAATTTAACGTATTGCTTATGTTTTTTGTAAATTAGCAAATAAGCGATGCTGCTTTCTTAATGCATGAACCTGGCATTGAAATGCAGCAATGTCTGTGGAATTGGAGGCTTTCCATCCACCTCCTTTCCAGTCTGACAGGGAGCGACAGCTCCATACGCTCTGCCCAGACCGGGTACTGGCGTATTATGTTGACAGGACAAAAAGTTGGAGGCAGTCTGAACAGTTTTTTGTCTGCTGTGGGGCAAAGTCCCATGGTCAAGCCCTGTCTAAGCAGCAGTTGTCCATGTGGATAGCAGATGAGCTGGCCAACTTTCTATTTCAGGGAACCAGGGTTATGATAATAACCTAACAATTCCATTAATTCCATTTATAGTGCTCAAAGAGATGAATAAAGAAATTAATGAAGCTCCTTTTTTTTGCATGGCAGATTAATAAAACAACAAGTTTTTAGTTGTGTCTCCTCTGACTTAGAAGTCACCAGGTGCCACTGGTGCAAAATGGTATATAATTGTTTTTTTGGTCGTTTATTTAAGCTTAGCAAATTAAGTCGATAGGATGTGTCTGATTTTTGTCTGCCTTTCTCCAGCCTTAACAATGTTGTTTAGAAAATATTTTATGCAAAGTATGTTAGTGATATGGTCTTGAAATAGAGTGCATTTTTAAACATTGGCTGGCAGTGTGTAACAGTTCAGTTTATTAGAATAAACAATGATGGGCTACTGTTTTCTTTTCTCTGTTGGCAAGTGGAGACATGTGGTAACAGCCAAATTGGGGTAAAATGTTAAGAAGAGAATACAATAATAAGATTCTACTGCTGCTGGGAGCTTAAGGGGAATCAAGCCCTCTGCCTTTTTTTCTGCCTCCCCATTATTTGGCCACCAGCTGCCACTACTATTTACCAGGGTAAATAGGGGTTTAGAGGGTCTCAGCATGTTACAGGGTATGATTGACAACTGAGGGTCCCATAAGTGTTGTTCATGGTTTTTATTTGGGTTATTACAGGTGCTTGACTCCCGGGTGGAAGGCATAAGGTTTTTAACTAGTTAGGGAGCAGGGGGTTAGCAGCGTGGAGCTGAGTAGAGTGAGCACTGAGATCAGTGAAGGGGAATAAAGAAACGTTTGTGCATGCTTTTAAAATGTTATCCCGACCTCATCTGTATCCGGACACCGCTGCCACTTCAATATATATATATTGTAACAAGGCAGGGAGGATATTAACCCCCTCCCTGCCTTGTTACAAATCCTTCCCCTAGATGCCCCCCCCCCCCCCCCCCCCCCGCACAAACACAACCACCCACCCTCATGTCACGTCTTCACCCTCTTCCTTGGGCGAACTTGAGGGAGGGTCGGTTCTTTTTATGGCACAGCCAGGTAGGGACTGTGAACCAGCGATAAGGGACCCCACAGGGTTGACTGGGGCGACTGAAGTGACGGCTGGGGAACAGGCAGCTGCAGCAGCGGGCAGAGGTCTGCCACTTGGGACCGGTCCAATCACCCAGGGGGAGCAAAGCAGTGAACAGGGGGCGCCCAAGTGACGTCTGGGAGCAGCACAGCAATATCTTGGTGCTTGGGGAGAGAGTAGGGAACCAGTGGAGGAACTGTGGTTGATGGTACAGACTCCCGGGCTCCAGGTTAAGCCCAGGGAGGTCTAGACAAATCAGCAGGGTGTCCAGAAGCAAGGGGCAAGGGACCATACCTGGCAGCACCGGACTGGATCGCTGGGGTGGTGGTTGGGTCAGCAAAACTGTGTGTCAGTGAAATCACTGGGATCTATAGTTCTGGGGAGCCTGTACATTCCAGTCCTGGTCTTTATTCCAACCAGGTCCTAAATTAGTTATTTGCTTCTTAGCAGCTTCAATTAACTACATTAGAACCTGCTTGAAGTAAAAACCTGGATTAGATCTTGTGGGCCAGAGTTGAGCACCACTGAGTAAACAATGCAATCACAGACACCTGCTTGCATCTGAACTACAGCTCCCAGAATGCATACCAAACGTGTCAGTCAGTAATACAAGGTGAATGAGCATTTAAATATATACTGTACAAGGAGTTTGCAGAGCGCCACTTAATGTGAGGGCAGAAATAAATAACTTAGTGAAACGTTTAACCCTTTGCTATTGGACATACCTGGTACGTTCTCAAAAATGCTCACTCAGTGCTGCCTAATGTACAAGGTACAGCCTAATTTTAAATATATATATATATATATATATTGTAGCACTTTCTACACAATGCAGCACAAGAAACATGCGGTCTGCTGCACTTAATTGTGTGGCAGCTGCCTGGCCAGGCAATCGTATGGTTCGCAGCAAGTAGCTGGAAAAAGGGGGTTCTTTGAAATAACTCTTGTGTTAAATGACATTGTCACAGATAATTATTCCACTTATCAAACACTTTTAAAAAGTGCCGTTGAGTTGGTGAATGTGAATGTTAGGATATCTCTGCATTGGTTCTCTGAAGTGACTAATTGAATAGGTTACTGTGGCTCTAATTTCATCCTGTTAAATAAATTGGAAACAGCTAGTATTGCTCAAGTAATGCTCGTTATCTATTTTAAATTGTGTCGGGCTGTGTCTCGTTTAATGAAGGGATCACTGCTCCTTAAATACAGACATGCTCAAATTTGTTGGTACCCCTCCACAAAAAACGAAGAATGCACAATTTTCTCTGAAATAACTTGAAACTGACAAAAGTAATTGGCATCCACCATTGTTTATTCCATATTTAATAGAAATCAGACTTTGCTTTAGATTTTTTATTCAACATAATATTGTAAATAATAAAACAAATGAAAATGGCATGGACAAAAATGATGGGACCGCTAACCTAATATTTTGTTGCACAACCTTTAGAGGCAATCACTGCAATCAAACGTTTTCTGTAGCTCTCAATGAGACTTCTGCACCTGTTAACAGGTAGTTTGGCCCACTCTTCCTGAGCAAACTACTCCAGCTGTCTCAGGTTTGATGGGTGCCTTCTCCAGACTGCAAGTTTCAGCTCTTTCCATAGATGTTCGATAGGATTCAGATCAGGACTCATAGAAGGCCACTTCAGAATAGTCCAATGTTTTGTTCTTATCCATTCTTGGGTGCTTTTAACTGTGTGTTTTGGGTCATTATCCTGTTGGAGGACCCATGACCTGCGACTGAGACAGAGCTTTCTGACACTGGGCAGTACGTTTCGCTCCAGAATGCCTTGATAGTCTTGAGATTTCATTGTGCCCTGCACAGATTCAAGGCACCCTGTGCCAGGCGCAGCAAAGCAGCCCCAAAACATAACCGAGCCTCCTCCATGTTTCACTGTAGGTATGGTGTTCTTTTCTTTGAAAGCTTCATTTTTTCATCTGTGAACATAGAGCTGATGTGACTTGCCAAAAAGCTCCAGTTTTGACTCATCTGTCCAAAGGACATTCTCCCAGAAGGATTGTGGCTTGTCAATATGCATTTTAGCAAATTCCAGTCTGGCTTTTTTATGTTTTTCTGTCAAAAGTGGAGTCCTCCTGGGTCTTCTTCCATGGAGCCCACTTTCGCTCAAAAAGCGACGGATGGTGCAATCAGAAACTGACGTACCTTCACCTTGGAGTTCAGCTTGTATCTCTTTGGCAGTTATCCTTGGTTCTTTTTCTACCATTCGCACTATCCTTCTGTTCACTCTGGGGTCGATTTTCCTCTTGCGGCCGCGCCCAGGGAGGTTGGCTACAGTTCCATGGACCTTAAACTTCTTAATAATATTTGCAACTGTTGTCACAGGAACATCAAGCTGCTTGGAGATGGTCTTGTAGCCTTTACCTTTACCATGCTTGTCTATTATTTTCTTTCTGATCTCCTCAGACAACTCTCTCCTTTGCTTTCTCTGGTCCATGTTCAGTGTGGTGCACACAATGATACCAAACAGCACAGTGACTACTTTTCTCCATTTAAATAGGCTGAATGACTGATTACAAGATTGGAGACATGTGTGATACTAATTAAAGAAACGAATTAGTTTGAAATATCACTATAATCCAATTATTTATTATCTTTTCTAAGGGGTACCAACAAATGTGTCCAGGCCATTTTAGAATATCTTTGTAGAATAAGCAATAATTCATCTCTTTTCACACCTTCTTTGCTTTATTCTATGACATACCAAAGGCATGCAAGTATACATGACAAAATAGCTTTTAATTTCATCACTTTTCAGGAGGAATGAAGCATTATTTCAATGAGCTGTAAGGGTACCAACAAATTTGAGCACGTCTGTAGGTACTGTGGCATTGTATATGGAGAGAGAGAAGCGAGATAGTCAGGGTTTGTTTTTTATTATTATTTTTTTTGCTGGTTGCAGCCCAATTTCAAGTTTGGTTTTATTTATTGCCTAAATAAGAAGTGAAATAAAATCAGTTTAAGATAATTATCTCCAAACTTTTATCTGATAAACACGATCATGGACTCATATGGATGCGGATTTGAGTATGAAAATCTAGGGAATTTAAGCAGTAATTACATCTGATTTACTTTTCATTGCTGAGGCTATTGTGGTCGGCAGTTCCCTTTCAATTCGAAGACGACCACCAATGACATTATGTCTGGGATATGCCTGCCCATTGGGTAGGTATCAGTGAACTCTCTATACTAGAGCTGCTGATAGGCTCCTTCCTGGGATGACGCACTCGGTCCCGCCCACCAAGGGATTAAAACCGATGTCACGGAAAATAAGTACATATACATAAGTAATTTAAAGTATTTTTTATCTCCTTCAAGAATTCCAGAGTTGACTTCACTGTATGCTTTTGGTCATTGTCATGTTGGAAGATAAGGTTTCTGCCAATCAGCCTACAAACACATGGTATCAATACTTTGTAGAATGTTTTGATACATGGCTGCATTCATTCACTTTTCAATCAAATCTCTAGTCCCTGCACTGCTAAAACATCCCCATATCATGATCAGACCACCCTGTTTAACTGTTACATAGACACCTACTCGATGACACAAATACAGGTTTTAAAAATGTCTTTTGTGAGTATAATTTATATTTGTGTGTAGTTTAAATCACTTCTTGTCAAGCGTTTACTTATTTCAAAAATGTCGTTCTTGTCATACCCTAAGGAAGTATTTAGGCTTTTGTAGGTTTCTTTTAAACTAAGTTACATTAATTCCACTGTAAATTGCACTGATCTTCACTTCTACAATAAAAGTCTTCATTAGTGGTATTTCAGGAAAAATATGAAAATTACTATGTAAAGCTGCATGAGAACTCATTCTTCACCTAAAGTTATTTGACTTTTTTAAAATTATTCATTTAATGTTGTACCCCAGCTGCAGCTCAGTTTAATACTTATTGCACCATAACTTAATTCATGACCTTGCTTTATACTTTGAAAGATATCACATGTATGATACAGAGATATCATGCAGCATATATCATATATCACATAATATCATAAATTTACATTCCTCAATTAAGAACAAGACATATTTAAAAAATATATATTTTTATTTAAACATATAAAATAGTGCAATAAAAGAAAGACAAAGGTGTAAGGGTGGTTATGGGAAGGAAAGGATAACATACTTATAGGAGGTGTGGTTTAATTCCATGCTGGAGTTTTTCTAGGAATATATCATTCCCAGTGTCACTCATATGGACACCTTCCCCCCAACCTGATCATATTTAATTTCAGGATGCCGTATTGAATTTTGCTTTCAATCCAGACAGGTGGCTGTGAAGAATCAACAAGATATTTGATGTTATTTACAGAAGGTTGATTACACTGATGATAGCAGCTGGGGCTGCTGAAATGTTTGCATTTTAGCACTTTTGAGCCTTTATTCACTTTTTTGCACATCTTCCAGCAGGACAATGACCCCAAACATACAGCCAAAGCCACACTGGAGTGGCTTAAAAACAAAAAGGTCAATGTCCTGGAGTGGCCCAGTCAAAGCCCGGACCTCAATCCAATTGAGAATATGTGGAAAGAATTGAAAATTGCTGTTCACCAAAGGTCCCCATCCAACTTGACGGAGTTTGAGCAATTTTGCAAAGAAGAATGGGCAAAAATTGCAGTGTCCAGATGTGTAAAGCTGGTAGAGACTTATCCAAATAGACTCATGGCTGTAATTGCTGCCAAAGGTGCCTCTACCAAATATTGACTCAAGGGGGTGAATACTTATGCAATCAATTATTTTCTGTTTTGTATTTGTACTTAATTTAGAACAATTTGTAGATTTTATTTTTCACTTTGACATTATGGACTTTTTTTGTGTTGATCAGTGGCAAAAACTCCTAATTAAATCCATTTTGATTCCATGTTGTAACACAATAAAATGTGGAAAAGTCCAAGGTGGGTGAATACTTTTGAGAGCACTGTATATTGTACCTTAACATACAGTTCTGCAGTGTGTACTTTTACTATTAAGTATTTCAAATTTCTCAAACTCTACTTACAGTAGTGTTCAGAATTAATGGTACAGTGATTTAAAAAAAAGGAAATGCATACTACTGTAATAAGTAAAAGGAAAATAAGTACACACAAGCACAAAAAAGAACATCCAATGAATGAAACTCACCAGAAGGAAAATCTTTTTTGCGTTGCTTTGCTGTAATGCAGGGTGTTGATCCAGGGAGCCAGAGTTACAGTTTAAAAAGCCTTTTTTTGTGTGTTTAAATTCTGTTTAACGAGAGCATAGCAGTAGTAAAAATGAAATGCACCCAGAAATAAACTTTCACAACAAGTGAGCATTCTTTTATAGCACTTAATGTTCAATTACTACATTATATAGTTTTTTTGCAATACCCTCCAAAAAAAGTAATTTTCGCATTTTGTCGTGATTTTTCATGCTCACAGCTCCTGTATGCGTATTTGGGACGATGGCAGCAGGGTGTCACTGCATACAAACCATGCTTTCCTCCCCAAGATGATTACAGCCTTCGAAATGAATCAGTCTGTGGAATTGGAGTCTTTCGATCCACCTCTGTTTGCTTCGGAGGAGGATAAGAGATTGAATTTCCTCTGCCCAGTGCGGGCATTGAGGTGTTACGTGGATTAGACAAGAGCTCTGCCTCATACTGACCAGCTCTTTGTCTGTCACGGGACACAGACCCTAGGACAGCCCCTTTCAAAGCAGAGTCTGTCACATTGGATTGTGGACACAGTCTCAACTGCGTATGATGGTGCTGGCTTGCCTCCACCTGGGAGGGTAGCCGCACACTCCACTAGAGGGATGGCTACATCTTGGGCCCTCTTCAGAGGGGCCTCGCTGTCCGATATTTGTACTGCGGCTAGCTGGGCTAAGCCTCATACTTTCTCCAGGTTCTACCGCCTTAATGTGGTAGATCCTGCCCTGCCTTCATTATGCACGAGGGTCCTTGAGGGTGTAAGCTTACACCGCTAACGCTCATATGCTGCCATTCCTTCTCCCTCCTAACAGCTCTGGTATACATTATCCCATACATAATGTTGTTGGTGGTCATCTTTGAATTGAAAGGGAACGTTAGGTTACTTACCGTAACCCTAGTTCCCTGAAAGAGAAGACCACCACCAACCGCGAAGTCACATCGGTCGCCCTCACGGTTTCGATGGAAAAAGAGAAATGTCTACCTCAGGATGACGTTTTTAATCCTTCAGTGGGCGGGACCGAGTGCATCATCCCAGGAAGGGGCCTATCGGCAGCTCTGGTATATATACCCAATGGGCAGGCATATTCCATACATAACGTCGTTGGTGGTTGTCTTCTCTTTTAGGGAACCAGGGTTACGGTAAGTAACCTAACGTTCCAGTATCTGTGTGTGGCGATGGACATTTCTGAAGAAAGCTGGGTGAGATCGAAGCAATTATGTGCTTTTGGGTTTATCATGTGGAAGCGGGATTATAAATGAGTATGTTTTTTGCTTGTGTAACCCCCTATAAAATAATACATTATTTTATTATTATTTTATAGTGTATGTTACCAACAAAGGACTAGAGTTGTTTTAGGTCCTGCGGGGTATAATGGTAAAGTACATCAGCAGTACACTAAACAGCTCTGAAGACGGCTTAAGTATGCATATGAATTGGCCACTAGATCAGCTGAGAAAAGCCAGCAAGCCAATAAGCGCAGATGGGACTGCAAGGTTACGGCGTCCGTGATCATTGAAGGTGACAGGGTTCTAGTGAGGAATACAGGGATCCGAGGCAAGCATAAAATTTCTGATCGCTGGGATTCTACTGTCTATGTTGTTGTTAAACAAATTGCAGAAGATATTCCTGTCTTTGTAGTGAAACCAGAAAATGAAAGTGGTCCAGAGAGGACACTTCATCGTGACCCTGTGGTTTTCTCACCCCATCTCGTGACCACCTGGAAGAAGAAAAACAGACCCCCATCCGACCACGACGACCAAGGACAAGGCAGCAACCTGTAGACAGTACAGAAGGGCTTACCAGGGAAGACACAGACCGTGATTTTCAAGTAGCAAGTCCACGTGCTGATAGGCGAGAAAGGAAAACCGAAACAGAGAAAGATGTGGTTTTGGATCTTGAAGAACTGGAAGATGAACACGATCAAGAAGAGAACCAGAATGCTAAGGTTGATGAACCAGAGTATGTGTTGAACCCAGAAGCAGAGGAGTTTCAATTATTCGACCCTATTGATGAGACTGGAAGATGGGATGATGATCTAGCTGAGGAGGTGATCGCAAGTAACTGTGATTATGAGGATGAAGAGACAATTCCTGCACCAAGAAGATCAACTCGGAATCGAAGACCCCCAGATAGATGGGAATACCCTTTAGTTGGCAAGCAAGCACAAGCTCAAGTGCATGAGTTTAAATGTTGCCAAGAGAACAATACAAATGAAAAGTATCTGTTCAGTTTTATCACCAGGCAAAGTCAAATAATTCAGAATCAGAGTCAGATGCTAAATAAAGTACTGGAAGTACTGACTGCTAAATGCCTGTGTTAAGAAAAAGAAGAAAATATAGGTTTGAAAGCTTGTCGAGGACGACAACTATAAGGGAGGGAGAATGTAACCCCCTATAAAATAATAGATTATTTTATTATTATTTTATAGTGTTTTACCAACAAAGGACTAGAGTTGTTTTACTACTGTTAAAAAGTTCATTAAATCAAAATAAGACTTTATTAATATTTAGTCGGCAGACTTATTTTAATTTGGCACCGTACCATTAAGAGCCCTTAATACAACGTGCTCTCCAGTGAATATAGAAAACTAAGATGGACGCCGCCAGGCTGTGATGTGTCTGTGATTTTAGGATCAAATCCTTAATAAAAGACCTGAAGTTGCAGAGAGGGCTAGGAATATTTTAGTTCTCAATATTTTATTTTAGGTAAGTGTTGCCAAATTAACTTTAGATGATGTTTCTGAAGTTAGAGTAATATTCAAACTTTACTTGAAAGTTATGTTAAATCTTTAATCTGCGCAGTGTACACTGTACTGAATACATGTATATCTGTAGTAATTCATAATACTGTATTTTGCCAGCAAATATGTTTTATAAATTCAGTGTATCGAGAATGTTTATTTGAAATTCAGAGTTATTTAAAGAAATTACAATTAGTAACCAATCCGATTTATTTGATTGTGGTTGTTTTGGTTAGTTTAGTAATACAACGTGCTCTCCAGTGAATATAGAAAACTAAGATGGACGCCGCCAGGCTGTGATGTGTCTGTGATTTTAGGATCAAATCCTTAATAAAAGACCTGAAGTAGCAGAGAGGGCTAGGAATATTTTAGTTCTCAATATTTTATTTTAGGTTGAAGAACTACGTTGAACTGCGATCAAGACATCACACTGGACATCGCTTTAAGGATCAGATGAGTGTTAATTCAAGGAGTTGTATTGTTTTAAGGCACACGTGTTGCTAAAGTGGTACCACTAAAAGAACTACATTTATTTTATAACTTTTAATGGCCATATGTTTATATATTGTTTTCTTTTGTATTCTTTTCATGTGTTGATGCCTATGTGATTGTGCATTAAAAATATGTACAGCTGCCGTTTCGTTATTTAAACTGCAGCAGTAAAGAAAAGAGAAATCTGAACTGATTTAATTGTGGGCTGACTCGTTATTTTAGTTATAGTTAAGAGAACGCCAGCACTATATATATATATATATATATATATATATATATATATATATATATATATATATATATATATATATACACACAGGTATAAACGAATCCCTATCCAGTAAAATTAACTGTGAGAGAGAAACCTCCCCCCGCCTTTACATAACTGGCGCCCAACTCGGGGCTGGGTTCTCTGTAGAGTTAACATTATTAGTCCTGTCAGCAGCTAGGACTCAGCTCGGATTTCTGTGCAACTGTATATTTTAGCATATGTGTGTCAAAAAAACAAAAAAAAAAAGTTAACAATTATACCAATAATTGAAATTGTTAAGTAAGTAATCAGCTTTAATTTTTTTTGCAACGTAGTCATTTTATATACAAAAACACTACAGAAATTGCAATACAGTTTTTTTTACATTTTACTAGTAGTTTGAAGACAAATATTATTTGTTGTTTTGTTGTTGTGAATATGGGTCTTTGTCAGAAGTATAAGTTTAAACCTGAGTGCACAGTTGTTATTAGTGGAGTGGATCCCTGTGTGTCCTTTCAAGATGTTAAACACACATTCCATTTACTGGGAGAAGTTTCTCAGGTACAACAAGTTGGTGAAGGTGATATGTTGTGTGAGTTCCAAGACTCTTTATCTGTTTTGTTGCTTGACGATCAGCACCCAGGAGTAAATGGAGAATGGAAAATTACTCCTGTTGCTGAAGAGTATCCAGAACCATGTACATGTTACAGTGAAATAGTAAATGATTGTAAGTCTGGAGAGCTCCTTGATCATATCATACGTGATCTGACCTCTAATTTTCAAGAACAAATAGACTGTCTTGCTGTTGCAAACAATGTAAATGTAGGTGAATTACGTAACCGTGCCTTTGCTAAACTGGATACGTCTGTCGTTTCTGGAAGTAGCAGCCCTGTAGTAGAAACACCTGCAACCCTTTCACAGTCTTCCTCTCATTTCAAAACCAGCTCAACTGAATCACTGAGAAGACAGGTGAGATTCTCTGGGGAGCCGGTGCAACAGCCACAGTTTTCTACTCCTTGTGTTCAGAGTAGTTCATCAATCTCTATCCCCCCTGATGTTCACAAAGTAGTTGTGGAGCATGTAGTGAGAAATGTTGCATTTAACCATCATCGCCTTAGAGTGTTTTCTGGAAAGTTGCCGAAACCGTCCAATGAGGTCAATTATGAAGTATGGCGATTACAAGCCCAGCAATTGATTAAAGATCCTGATCTTTCAGACAATGAGAAGCGAAGAAAGCTGTTGGACAGTTTAATGCCTTCCGCCCTCAATACAGCTTTACATTTGGGTGATTCAGCTTCTGCTTCAGAGTACTTTGAGGAGCTGGAGAAAGCATTTGGTAATGTTGCAGATGGTGAAGAGTTATATACCCAGTGGTTGGAAACTCATCAAAACAAAGGGGAGAAATCGTCCGATTACTTAAAGCGCCTCAATGAGTTATTGCAAGCAATGAAGGAGAGAGGGGGCATAGGTAGTAAAAGGTCTGAACATGTCCTGCTAAAACAGTTCATAAGAGGTTGTTGGGAGGAGAAGTTGATTTCTGACCTGCGTCTAAGTGAGTTATTGTCTGCCAAGGACAGTAGCATAACTTATGGTGGGTTGCTTTTCATGGTCCGGTCTGCAGAACGGGAGCGTGATTTTAAAGAGGATAGAAGGAAGCGTTACTTGGGAGTTCAGCAGGTTAAAGTGTCTAGCAAATCTCACTGCACAGTGCCAGACTCCTCTAGTTCTGATGCTCAGGATAGCCCAGTGCAGCTTCAACAAAAGGTTGCTCAGCTGGAAAGAAAATTAGCAGACATGCATGCCAAAGCTCACCACTCAGTGCCCACTACCATGGCCATGACTACAGGAAAAGAAGAGATTAAATATTTGCTTACCTCAGTTGAACACCAGCATAGCACACCCTTAGCTGGAAAATCGTTCAGTTTCTGTTACAACTGTGGTGAAGATGGACATCACCTAGGTCAGTGTAACAATGAAACAAATGCCATTCTCGTGCAGCAGAAACTTTGCAAGCGATCTAAACATAGAAACACAAAGTTTAACAGCTCTCAACCATCCTCACCCATGTCTTTAAACATGTAAAAGCTCCTGTTGAGGGACAAATGGGAGCTTCAAGGAAAAAAAAGGGTCCCAAGGTGCACCCAAAAGAAACGTTAGCAACCCCTGAAGTTGTTGGCAGGCATAAGTCTGGTACCATACCTGCTGGTCTTATAGGAGAGGCTTGTGAAGTAACTGTTTTGGTTGATGGCAGGGAGTGTGTTTGTCTTGTTGACAGTGGTTCACAGGTTACATGTGTTGCAGAGTCATTCTATAATACTTACCGTAGCCACCGTGAATTGAACTCCCTTTGTACTGTAATTACCATAGAAGGTGCTGCAGGACAACGAGTGCCTTACTTAGGTTATATGGAGTTGGAAGTGCAGTTACCTAAAGAGATATGTGGAACAGATGACAAATTCTGTATTCTCGCTCTTGTTTGCCCTGATCAACAGTACACTCAACGTGTTCCTCTAATTGTGAGTACTAATCTACTAAGGCTTCTTGTTTTATCTTGCCAAGATGTTGCTGGTGATAATTTTCTTCATACACTAACCATTCGGAATGATTGGGCTAGGGTTTTGCAAACTATTGTTAGACAAGACTTTATCACTCCAATAGAAAACAAATTGGGACAGCTCACACTCAACAACAGCCAACCACTTACTCTGTCGAGTGGTGAAATGGTGGAGGTTCTTGAGGAATATCATGGGCAAGCGTCACATAGTAAATATGTAATTTTAGAAGCTCCAGATGATCCATGCTTACCAGGCAGTTTGCTTATGTTCAGCCAGATTGTTGACGTTCAGAATGGATTTACAATGTCCAGTGTTCTCATTAAGAATGAAACTGAACTACTCCCAAAAGAGTTATTGCTAATGTGTGTGCAGTAGAATGGGTGAAGAGTGTTTCTAGTAATGGGACCCCACCAGACTTTCCTGTTGGAAATACAGGGAAGGTTTTGTGCTCGCAACATGCAGTTATAGCACCCCTGTGTCTTCAGTTTAATTTTGAAGGCTCACCAATTCCATCTGAGGTTAAGAAACACATTGTTAAAAGAATGCGTGAAGAAGTACCGCATGTTTTCTCACAACATGATTTAGATATCGGACAAGTATCAGGTGTCAAGCACAGGATTAAGCTGAGCGATGATACTCCTTTCAAGGAGCACACTCGACGTGTGTCTCCCTCTGACTTTAATGATCTGAAGCAGCACCTGTATGAGCTGATTAATGCAGGAATCATTGAAGAATCTGCCAGCCCATATGCATCTCCGATAGTTCTTGTAATAAAGAAGAGTGGTGCTTTGAGGATGGTGGTGGATTACAGGAAATTAAACCAGTTGACTGAAAAGGATGCCTATCCTCTTCCAAGGATTGAAGAAACTTTTAGCCTTCTTGCAGGTTCAAAGTGGTTTACTGTGCTGGATCTAAAGAGTGGCTATTATCAGATTGAAATGGAAGAAAATGATAAGCCTAAAACAGCATTCACAACACCGTTTGGGAATTGGCAATTTAAAATGATGCCACAGGGACTGACCAATGCTCCTGCCACATTTCAGAGAACCATGGAGAAGGTCATGGCTGGACTTAACCTGGAAGAAGTGATCGATCATTTTCTCTGAAACATTGGAAGAACATGAAGTGAGACTGATGAAAGTTTTGAACCGTATAGCACAGCATGGATTGAAATTATCCCTACCAAAATGCAGTTTTTTTCAGTCTTCTGTGAAGTATTTGGGGCACATCATTTCTGAAAAGGGGATCGAGCCAGATCACGATAAAGTGTCTGCATTGGAAACATGGCCGGTTCCGAAAAGCATCAAGGAGCTAAGAGCATTTCTCGGGTTCTCTGGATATTACAGAAGGTTTGTCCATGATTATGCAAGGATCGTTAGACCATTAAATGATCTTTTAGTGGGGCAGACCCCTAAAAAAGAGAAGGGTTACAGAAGTAATGACACTAAAAAATTGTCAGCAAAAGTGAGAAGAATTACCCAGCCCACAAACTGGAATTTCTTGCTCTGAAATGGGCAATCACAGACAAGTTTCATGATTATCTGTATGGCTGTGAATTCAGGGTTGTTACTGACAATAATCCTTTGACATATATACTCACCACTGCTAAATTAGATGCCGCAGGATATCACTGGCTTGCAGCATTATCCTTGTACAATTTTGATATACAATACCACTCTGGAAAACAAAATGCATATGCAGACGGGCTATCGCGACGGCCACATGAGTCTTCTCTTGTTGATGATGATGATGGTGAGTCCTTGGAGATGGAAAAGAGGATATTGAAGCTGAAGTCCAGAGTGACGGAATTGCCTGCAACGGACACCATGGTGGAGAAACATATTTTGGATACTATTTCTCAGAGACACAATGTGGAAGCAATCAATTACTTCTTAGCACCTATTGCATGTGCTCAGACTCAGGTCACGAGACGAATATGCAGAAGATGAATTCACCCTGGTGGAGAGTCTTGGGTGTAGAGATGATGTTATTCCATCAGATTTTGAAGATCCAGAGCCATGGCCTGGTCAGTCTCCTTTACCCGGGTTAACAGCTGAAGACTGGTTCAAATTTCAGCGGGAAGATCCACACATTGCTACAGTTATTTGCTACCTGGAAGCTGATAACAAACCTACTGAGAAGGAGCGGGGCAAGGAATCTGTTGAAGTGAGGATAATGTTAAGAGACAAACTTACCCTTCGGGAGGGAGTATTATATCGTAAAGTTCAAGATCACCATGGAGACGTATTCTTTCAGTTAGTAGTGCCTTTGAGTCACAGAGCACGTGCTCTTGAAGGAATCCATGATGAGACTGGACATTTCAGTACAGACAGAACCTTAGATCTCGCCAGAGCCAGGTTTTATTGGCCTCGTATGGCTTCTGAAGTGGAAAGGAAGTGTAAGACGTGTTCGAGATGTGTTAAGAGGAAGGCAAAACTGCAAAGAGCTGCAAAGTTAGTAAACATCAAAACGTCTGGACCACTTGAACTGGTCTGTATAGATTTTCTCTCTCTAGAGCCTGATAACAAAGATATCAGGAACATTCTAGTAATGACCGATCACTTTACCAAGTTTGGTTGGCAGTACCAACCAAGGATCAAACTGCGAAGACCGTGGCGAATGTGCTCTGGGAAAACTTAATTCTCCACTATGGGTTTCCTCAAAGAATTCACAGTGATCAAGGTGCCAATTTCGAATCTGAGCTGATAGCTGAACTGTGTGGAATTGCTGGGGTCAAGTCTCGTACCACACCTTACCACCCCAGAGGTAACCCCATTGAACGATTTAATAGGACTCTATTAGATATGCTTGGCACCCTCAGTGACAAGAAGAAGGAGTGGCGTCATTATGTGCGGCCTTTAGTGCACGCCTATAATTGCACTCGCAATGACACCACTGGGGAGTCCCCATTTTTTCTTATGTTTGGGCGGCAAGCTCGACTACCAATTGATCTTTGTTTTGGTTTAGGTCCTGCGGGGTATAATGGTAAAGTACATCAGCAGTACACTAAACAGCTCCGAAGACGGCTTAAGTATGCATATGAATTGGCCACTAGATCAGCTGAGAAAAGCCAGCAAGCCAATAAGCGCAGATGGGACTGCAAGGTTACGGCGTCCGTGATCATTGAAGGTGACAGGGTTCTAGTGAGGAATACAGGGATCCGAGGCAAGCATAACATTTCTGATCGCTAGGATTCTACTGTCTATGTTGTTGTTAAACAAATTGCAGAAGATATTCCTGTCTTTGTAGTGAAACCAGAAAATGAAAGTGGTCCAGAGAGGACACTTCATCGTGACCTATTACTACCCTGTGGTTTTCTCACCCCATCTCGTGACCACCTGGAAGAAGAAAAACAGACCCCCATCCGACCACGACGACCAAGGACAAGGCAGCAACCTGTAGACAGTACAGAAGGGCTTACCAGGGAAGACACAGACCGTGATTTTCAAGTAGCAAGTCCACGTGCTGATAGGCGAGAAAGGAAAACCGAAACAGAGAAAGATGTGGTTTTGGATCTTGAAGAACTGGAAGATGAACACGATCAAGATCAAGCTCAAGTGCATGAGTTTAAATGTTGCCAAGAGAACAATACAAATGAAAAGTATCTGTTCAGTTTTATCACCAGGCAAAGTCAAATAATTCAGAATCAGAGTCAGATGCTAAATAAAGTACTGGAAGTACTGACTGCTAAATGCCTGTGTTAAGAAAAAGAAGAAAATATAGGTTTGAAAGCTTGTCGAGGACGACAACTATAAGGGAGGGAGAATGTAACCCCCTATAAAATAATACATTATTTTATTATTATTTTATAGTGTATGTTACCAACAAAGGACTAGAGTTGTTTTACTACTGTTAAAAAGTTCATTAAATCAAAATAAGACTTTATTAATATTTAGTCGGAAACCAAAATCGAACTTTTTGGCAACAATGCAAAACGTTATGTTTGGCGTAAAAGCAACACAGCTCATCACTCTGAACACACCATCCCCACTGTCTAACATGGTGGTGGCAGCATCATGGTTTGGGCCTGCTTTTCTTCAGCAGGGACAGGGAAGATGGTTAAAATTGATGGGAAGATGGATGGAGCCAAATACAGGACCATTCTGGAAGAAAACCTGATGGAGTCTGCAAAAGACCTGAGACTGGGACGGAGATTTGTCTTCCAACAAGACAATGATCCAAAACATAAAGCAAAATCTACAATGGAATGGTTCACAAATAAACATATCCAGGTGTTAGAATGGCCAAGTCAAAGTCCAGACCTGAATCCAATCGAGAATCTGTGGAAAGAACTGAAAACTGCTGTTCACAAATGCTCTCCATCCAACCTCACTGAGCTCGAGCTGTTTTGCAAGGAGGAATGGGCAAAAGTCTCTCGATGTGCAAAACTGATAGAGACATACCCCAAGCGACTTACAGCTGTAATCGCAGCAAAAGGTGGCGCTACAAAGTATTAACTTAAGGGGGCTGAATAATTTTACACGCCCAATTTTTCAGTTTTTCATTTGTTAAAAAAGTTTGAAATATCTAATAAATTTCGTTCCACTTCATGATTGTGTCCCACTTGTTGTTGATTCTTCACAAAAAATTACAGTTTCATATCTTTATGTTTGAAGCATGAAATATGGCAAAAGGTCGCAAAGTTCAAGGGGGCCGAATACTTTCGCAAGGCACTGTATATATATATATATATATATATATATATATATATATATATATGTACACACACACAGGTATAAACAAATCCCTATCCAGTAAAATTAACTGCGAGAGAGAAACCCCCCCTTTACACTTGGACAATTGATTTTTATAGGTCGGGGTTAAACGAGCACCTCGATACCTCTCATTTTCTTTCCCCTACATTTTATCATATTTACAGGTTCATGACCTGACTTGAACTGTGATCTCTATTAAATTATCATTGGTTCTATTGGCTAAAGTTGGACAATACACTTAGCTCAGACCTGGTGTATAATGGACTGTAATTTATTGATTAATGTACATGTATATTGGATTTATTTAAGTAAATAATGGATTAGAGGGGGAGGTACTATGCATCTACATTTGTAGGGTATTGTTAGACTATTTTCAATTATGTGATAGAGGGGTGTATAGATAAATGCATTTGTATTGTATATGCTAGTTAAATTAAATTATTCTATTGAGCCAGATATCTGGGAAATGATGCATGACCATTGCATTTGATTGTGTATGCATTTTTATTTCCTCTGCATATGGTATATTGGGTGGTTATGAGGAACAAGGGAGGGGAACTGTGAGAGGTTCCAGGGATCTACATTTTGGGCTAAAGGGGATTAGTTATTCAGGGTTGTGTACAAGCTTTTTGGTAAAAATAATGATGTAAAGTAACAATGCGTTGACTTACCCAGCATTTCTTGGATCTGGCACTCAACTCTCCTTTCCATATAATATATATTATATATATATATATACAGTATATACAGACGTGCTCAAATTTGTTGGTACCCCTCCACAAAAAACAAAGAATGCACAATTTTCTCTGAAATAATTTGAAACTGACAAAAGTAATTGGCATCCACCATTGTTTATTCCATATTTAATAGAAATCAGACTTTGCTTTTGATTTTTTATTCAACATAATATTGTAAATAATAAAACAAATGAAAATGACATGGACAAAAATGATGGGACCGCTAACCTAATATTTTGTTGCACAACCTTTAGAGGCAATCACTGCAATCAAACTTTTTCTGTAGCTCTCAATGAGACTTCTGCACCTGTTAACAGGTAGTTTGGCCCACTCTTCCTGAGCAAACTGCTCCAGCTTTCTCAGGTTTGATGGGTGCCTTCTCCAGACTGCAAGTTTCAGCTCTTTCCATAGATGTTCGATAGGATTCAGATCAGGACTCATAGAAAGCCACTTCAGAGTAGTCCAATGTTTTGTTCTTATCCATTCTTGGGTGCTTTTAGCTGTGTGTTTTGGGTCATTATCCTGTTGGAGGACCCATGACCTGCGACTGAGACAGAGCTTTCTGACACTGGGCAGTACGTTTCGCTCCAGAATGCCTTGATAGTCTTGAGATTTCATTGTGCCCTGCACAGATTCAAGGCACCCTGTGCCAGGCGCAGCAAAGCAGCCCCAAAACATAACCGAGCCTTCCCCATGTTTCACTGTAGGTATGGTGTTCTTTTCTTTGAAAGCTTCATTTTTTCCTCTGTGAACATAGAGCTGATGTGACTTGCCAAAAAGCTCCAGTTTTGACTCATCTGTCCAAAGGACATTCTCCCAGAAGGATTGTGGCTTGTCAGTATGCATTTTAGCAAATTCCAGTCTGGCTTTTTTATGTTTTTCTTTCAAAAGTGGAGTCCTCCTGGGTCTTCTTCCATGGAGCCCACTTTCGCTCAAAAAGCGACGGATGGTGCGATCACAAACTGACGTACCTTCACCTTGGCGTTCAGCTTGTATCTCTTTGGCAGTTATCCTTGGTTCTTTTTCTACCATTCGCACTATCCTTCTGTTCAATCTGGGGTCAATTTTCCTCTTGCGGCCGCGCCCAGGGAGGTTGGCTACAGTTCCATGGACCTTAAACTTCTTAATAATATTTGCAACTGTTGTCACAGGAACATCAAGCTGCTTGGAGATGGTCTTGTAGCCTTTACCTTTACCATGCTTGTCTATTATTTTCTTTCTGATCTCCTCAGACAACTCTCTCCTTTGCTTTCTCTGGTCCATGTTCAGTGTGGTGCACACAATGATACCAAACAGCACAGTGACTACTTTTCTCCATTTAAATAGGCTGAATGACTGATTACAAGATTGGAGACATGTGTGATACTAATTAAAGAAACTAATTAGTTTGAAATATCACTATAATCCAATTATTTATTATCTTTTCTAAGGGGTACCAACAAATGTGTCCAGGCCATTTTAGAATATCTTTGTAGAATAAGCAATAATTCATCTCTTTTCACAGCTTCTTTGCTTTATTCTATGACATACCAAAGGCATGCAAGTATATATGATAAAATAGCTTTTAATTTCATCTCTTTTCAGGAGGAATGAAGCATTATTTCAATGAGCTGTAAGGGTACCAACAAATCTGAGCACGTCTGTATATATATATAATATATGTATATATATACACTACCGGTCAAAAGTTTTAGAACACCCCCATTTTTCCAGTTTTTATTGAAATTTAAGCAGTTCAAGTCCAGTGAATAACCTGAAATGGTACAAAGGTAAGCGGTAAACTGCCAGAGGTTAAAAAAAAAAAGTTTAGGTTATCACAAACTGAAAAATAATGTACATTTCAGAGTTATGCAAAAAGGCCTTTTTCAGGGAACAAGTAATGTGTTAACAACTTACAGCTGTTCTGCAGCAATGGAAGTAAATTAAGCCTTGAAAGTTGATGCTAACAATTCCTACAGGTGTCCCAACTTTTGTTGATTACTTACAAACCCTCTGTCTGTATAAAAGCAGTGTTGGAACAGACTGTGTTACTACACCCTCTTAAGCATTATTTGGACAGTATTGTACTGCAGGAAGTAGTATATTGCTCTCATAATGGCGAGAAAAAGGCAATTAACAAAGGAAGACAGACAGACCATTATAACCCTTAAAAGTGTAGGTCTTTCCTTTAGAGAAATTGCAAAGAAAGCCAAGGTGTCAGTGAGTACAGTTTCCTACACCATCAAAAGGCACTTGGAAACTGGAGGAAACTCTGACAGGAAGAGGTCTGGCAGACCCAAAGCCACAACAGAATCAGAAGACAAGTTTCTGAGAGTCAACAGCTTGCGTGATAGGCGGCTCACAGGACAACAGCTTCAAGCACAGCTTAACACTGGTCGAAGTAAGCAAGTCTCAGTTTCAACTGTGAAGAGAAGACTTCGAGCTGCAGGTTTGACAGGTCGAGTGGCAGTAAGAAAGCCATTGCTAAGATGGCAAAATAAGAAAAAGAGGCTTGCCTGGGCCATGAAGCACCGCCAGTGGACTACTGAAGACTGGAAGAAGGTCTTATGGACCGATGAATCAAAATTTGAAATCTTCGGTTCATCACGCAGGGTTTTTGTACGCCGTCGAGTAGGCGAAAGGATGGTTCCTCGGTGTGTGACACCAACTGTCAAACATGGAGGAGGAAGCGTGATGGTCTGGGGCTCTTTTGCTGGATCCAGAGTCGGCGACTTGCACAGAGTGAGTGGCACCCTGAACCAAAACTGCTACCACAGCATTTTGCAGCGCCATGCAATACCCTCTGGTATACGCCTAGTTGGTCAGGGGTTCATCCTACAGCAAGATAATGACCCAAAACATACCTCCAGGCTATGTCAGAACTACCTTAGAAGAAAAGAACAAGACGGTAGGCTTCAAATCATGGAATGGCCAGCACAGTCTCCAGACTTAAACCCCATCGAGCTGGTTTGGGATGAACTGGACAGAAGGGTGAAAGCAAAGCAACCTACAAGTGCAACACATTTGTGGGAACTTCTGCAACAGTGTTGGGAAGAACTTTCCGAACAATATTTGATTTCCATTGTAGAAAGAATGCCATGAGTGTGTTCGGCTGTTATATCTGCAAAAGGTGGCTACTTTGATGAGTCAAAAATTTAGATTAAATTTTGTTAAACAAAACGATTCCATGATTTCTTTATTATCTCCAATTGTTTATTTGTTCTATGCTTTAATTTCAGAGTACATTGAGACATTAAACTGCATAAATTTCAATAAAAACTGGAAAAATGGAGGTGTTCTCTCAAAACTCAGACAAGAAGGAGACTTGTGAGAGAAGCCACAGAGAGACCAACAATCACTTTGAAGGAGCTACAGAGTTCAGTGGCTGGGAGTGGAGTAATGGTGCACCAGTCAACCATATCAAGAGCTCTGCATTACACTGGCCTGTATGGGAGGGTGGCAAGAAAGAAGCTGTTACTCGAAAAGTACCATCTGAAAGCACGTCTGGAGTTTGCCAGAAAGCATGAGAGTGACCCAGCTGCGATGTGGGAAAAGGTTTTGTGGTCAGATGAGACCAAGATAGAGCTTTTTGGCCAAAACTCAAAGCGCTATGTGTGGCGCAAACCTAACACTGCCCATGCCTCAAGACACACCATCCCTACAGTGAAGTATGGTGGTGGCAGCATCATGCTGTGGGGATGCTTCTCATCAGCAGGGACTGGGCAGCTTGTTAAAATTGAAGGAAGAATGGATGGAGCAAAATACAGGGAAATATTGCAAGAGAACCTGCTTCAGTCCACTAAAAAAACTGAAGCTTAGGAGGAAATTCACCTTTCAACAGGACAATGATCCCAAGCACAAGGTCAAAGCAACATTGGAATGGCTCAAGAACAAAAAGGTAAATATCCTACAGTGGCCCAGTCAAAGTCCTGATCTCAATCCCATTGAGAATCTGTGGCACTATTTGAAAATTGCGGTCCACAAGCGTCGTCCAACCAACCTGAACAACCTGGAGCAAATCTGCCAAGAAGAATGGGCCAAAATCACTCAGACACTGTGTGCAAAGCTGGTACATACTTACCCCAAAAGACTTAAAGCTGTTATTGCAGCGAAAGGTGGCTCTACCAAATATTAATGTGTGGGGGTTGAATACTTATGCAAGCAAGATATTTCAGTTTTTTTATTTTTCTTAAAAATATTTCCCAAAATAAAACCAATGTCACCTTACAATAACTGATTTTGAGTTTCAGTGTTTTAAAATAAAATATCAAACAGAACGAAATTTCAATGTACCATTTGTAATTCAGTAATATGAGAGAATTGGTCAGAGGTCTGAATACTTTTGCAAGGCACTGTATATATAGACTAGTCCAGAGAAACAAGGAAACCAGCTCTGTGAGGGACAGGCCACGTCCTGGAAGGCAGAGGGTCACCACACCGGCCCAGGACCGTTGTGCTGACTGTTGCATTGTTCAAGCCAACTGGTGGGGTGGTGGAAGTGTGATGATGTGGGAGGAATCTCCTTTAACACAAGAACACCTTTGCTTTGGTGCAGACTGAGGGCAACCTTACTGCTCAGCGATACATTGACAAAATCTTGAGGCAACACTTTTTCCGTTCCTGCAAGCCAATCCGGATTTCCAAGAGGACAATGCAAGACCACACAATGCTAGGATTACAATTGCACAACTTCAAGAAAACAATGTCAAGGTCTTGCCATGGCCAGCTTGTTCTCCTGACCTGAGTCCAATAAAACATTTGTGAGACCAAATCGCCAGTGCCATCCACAGGAGACAACCACAACCAGCCAACCTTCACCAGCTGGCTGCATCAATGCTGCCAGGATTGTGTTAATGCTCAGGGAGGTCATACACGATACTAACTTTGTAATGTTTTACAGTCAGTCACATTTCATACTGTCTGGTCATTAGGGGTTAATGGGGCTCAGCCCCACCTGTTATAAATTTCTAACATGTAATTTACTTTCATGCGTTTGTCAGTTCCTTACCTTGTTTTATTCAATCCCCTGTTTAAAATCCACATTAAATGTGCTCCCTCAAGCGGTCGGACATTGCATGTGTTGGATGCGCTGGAATTGGAACACGAGGGGCTAAACTTCGTCAGCCCCTGGCTTTGTTTGGGTTTCTGTGTATTCCTATTGTCAGTATGCACTCAGGCCACTGAGATTTCATACAGTTCGCGAAGCATGACAGTACTCAGGTGGGGCTAATCTTCGACAGCCCCTCGGCTTTGTTCGGGTGTCTGTGTATTCCTATTGTCAGTATGCACTCGGGCCGCAGAGATTTCATAAAGTTCACGAAGTATGACGGTACTTGGGTGAGGCTAATGTTTGTCAGCCCCAGTTTATCCAAATAGTTACAGAAATTGCCGACATGCACTAGAGTCTGCCATAATAAAGCGCAAAGGAACGAGAGATTTCAAACTTCATACACAGTAACATCACAATGAATCACACTGACAATTTCCTCAAGAAGTCTGAGATTGAAAGGCTGGGGACTCATCAACCACCTGGCATGAAAATCAAGCAAAGTGACGAATCAAAACCAAAGCTTCTGTACTTCATGGTTTGACAGGAAGGACTGGATTACGGTGAGTGAAGAGAAACAAACTTTGTTCGGTTTCCCATGCGTTTTATTTGGAGGGGAAAAATGATGGGAAGAGTTAATATAGCCACTTAATATAGGCATGTTCTGTCTCAGATAACTGATTGAATCAAGTTTTGTGGCAGTCATGATTTACCACTCAGAGGTCATGGTGAGATGAAGTCTTCTTTGAATCGGGAAGTATTTTTGGATTTAGTTGATCAGTTCTCTGTATTAGACAGTCAGTTAGCTGAACACCTTGTAAATGCAACTGGGTCTAAAAATACATTGAAGACCATTCAGAATGAAGTTCTGGATTGCATGCTCACTGTGTACAAAAATAAAATAAAAACTGAAGTTTCAAATGCAAGATTCGTGTCAGTACAAGCAGATGAAACTACAGATGTGTCGTGTAAAACTCAGATGGTGACTGTGCTGTGATATATAACCGGGGCCTCTGTACTGGAGAGATTCCATGGGTTTTTGGAAGTTCTCACAGATTGTTTACTCTTTTGAAACAGGAATTACAGCCCTAGAATTTAAAAGAGAAACTTGTACACTGCTATGCCCATCAGCTGAATATTATTATGGAACAAGTCTGCTTGGTTGTCAAACCTGTCCGAGTTGTTTTGCAAATCTTTCAGCATTTTCGACATTTTTCGCAACATCTCCAAAACAAAAAGCTGTTCTTGACAACCTGTGCAGCAGTCAAATTCCAAGTTCTGGTTCAACTCGGTGGTGCTTCGAAAGCAGAACAGTAAACATGATGTAAACAAGAACAACAGTAAACAAGAACTTGTCTGCAGCATTCCTGATTTTAACAATCAGGTTTTAGAACTGTTTGCTTCTCAAAAAAACCCGAAGAGACCAGTTCCTTTACAGATAGGCTTGTTTTTGTTTTATATGTTGATGACCTGGCAATGTATTTACAAACAAAAAAAAGGGTTATAAACGTAGCAGCAGAGTATCGTTGGTTCTTGGGGTGGCGGGGTTGGCTTCTTAGCCCCACTGAATTTTTAAACAACAAGCCGCTACTGAGAGTGTGTGTGTGTGTATATATATAACTTTTTGTCTGCTACACGTCTGTCCTAAAATATTCACGCATTATTTTAAGGGCCGTTTTTTTGGTTTATTAACTGTTAACAAACAGCTAATAAACATGTTAATGTACATTATTTATTTTCTGTTAACTGTTAGTAAATAATACTGTATATAATAGGCAAGCTAAAACTGCAAACACCAGAGCCCTATGGATAATCAATACTTAGCCGATCATGTGCTTGAAATCGGTTCAAATTGTTACTGAGGTAATGTTTAGCAAATTAAATCAGGTTTTTATTAACCCTAACCCTAACCCTTAAAAATTAACAATGCTTGTTAACAGTTAATAAACAAAAAAAAACAGCCCTTAAAATAAAGCGACCAAATCTTTTAGTTTTATAAAACACACACAAACAAGACAACCAGCATTCTTCCTAATTTCTGATTGACTATAACGGTGTGCATCAGAGCATGTGAGCGGAGTGGAGTGCTCATAAACGCCACTCCTCGCTCTCTTCCTCTTTGAAACCGCTCGCTCCATGGCTTTATTTCCCCAGTCCACTCCGCTCCGATGCTTCTAATTCTGCAGCCAGCTCCACTCACACTCCGCTCCACTGCTAGTGTAAATCGCTTCCAAAATGTAGAGATGGGCGAACCGGTTCCTTTGAAATCGGGTAGCCGGTTCCAGCTTTGGTACCGACGAACCGGATTCATATATCAGGGATCCGGTTCCAGTGAGTACTGTTATGTTTTTAGTAAAACTTATTTTTAAAACAGTAATTTCTGTCAAAAAATACATTTGATAACTATAATTGACACGTTCACACTTAGAAAAAAAAAGGTCTGTAAAATATTTATTACAGGAATAACGGGGTTTTAATTTTTTTTTTTTTAATGATATGTATTTCCCTGGAGAATAATTCAATCTCACTTTTACATGAAGTGATGAAAACGCTTTGGGCAAAGTGAATCTTCTGTACCTCGAGGGGAACACTCGCAAGACAACCCCAAGCCGAACACGACACGATTTCAGCTATCTAAAAAAGTAATTTAACCCCAAGCCAATGGGGTCGTATTTCGGCTCTGGATCCTAAAATACACTGACCCTTTTGCACATACCATGTGGTTAAAGATTTTTTTAATTGTATAAGATTTGTGAAATTTGCAATTAACATGGTTCATATACAAGCACACAGTGGCTTTCACTGTTGTAATAAAACTCTTACTGTGCAAATTGGATATTGATTACTTTGGTAACTTTAATTATACAGGGCGATTTCATAGATTGCACAATATTGTCAGAGCATCGCAGAAGCTGCATTGTTTATGGATCATAGCTTATATGTACAGTGTCAAATATTTTTCCTGTGCAAAACATCTTTTGGAGCGGGCATTGGAGCTGGAGCGGTGCCAGAGGCTTTTTGCGCTCACGCACTTTACCCACTCCACCCAACGCTCCTAGCAAAATGGTGCCGCTCCACTCCTCACTCCGCTCTGCTCACATGCTCTGGTGTGTATTGCACAGCCCCCTGTCATTTTTTGTCACAGTACCTTAGTTTGTATTTTCTTTTTCATGCAACTCTATTGACATTATTCACTGCTAAATCTTCTTGTTATGTTTTTATAAGTCTACCAGATGCTTGGAGATGTTTGTTTGGCACATTACCAATAATAATTACACTAACACTTTAGGGATAAAACAGATATTATCCTACTTATAAAATCTCTGAGTATTTTCTTTTAATTACTGTCCAGCAATGTGTTTCCTGAAAATATAAATAACATACAGGTATGTACCTAAAAGTAATGGTGAACGAAAATAATCCTAATAAACTCATTCAAGCCCAACTGGGCTGTTCCAAATATCTCCCCATTGTTACAGTACAGTAGATCCATCTTCCTTCTGTGTTGTTAATGTTTTGTATTGTATTTATCTAGGAGAGTGCTCATATTGCAGAAACTGATGAGATAAGAAACTGCATTAGGTTTATAATTTACAGTCTAGCCTTAAATAGTGCACTTGGTTGTCATCTTCCCTCAAATAAATCTCTTGTTTGGCTTCACATAAGGTTTGACTGATGAACATGGTGAGGTGTTTAATTCTGTATATTACATTACTGTACTGCTGATTTTTATAGGTGACCTGTGTGACATGATTTGATCTTTTCATCCTCTCCTGCTGGTGTACTTTTCCTAGTCATCCTCAAAGGTCACAGTTTCCTTTACCTTTGCCAATACTAATCACATTAGTGAACATTTAAACCTTATCTAGGCTCCCTTCCTGACTTAGATTTCCTACGGCTCACTGTGTATCGGGAAAGCGGTCAGCATGAGTAACACCACTAGAGACTACTTCTGTCCAGGCACTCCAAATATCTGGCAAACGTTTGTATTTGCTTAACATGGTTGTCTTACATAAACTACAGCAAAACTTGGAGCAGCTTCCAAAAAAATGAAGCTTCCAAAAACATAGCCTGACAGCCATCTTCAGACACAACACAAGTGCTTTCTTGACTTAATTGTGCTAATTGTATGTTTTTCACATTGAGAGAACAATCAAGTGTTGTTTCTGAATATGGTTCTGTGACTTCCTTTTAAAGAATACATTCGGTCTCCGCATGGATTAGGCCGCACCATCCTCCACTGTGACAAACCTCAACTGATTTTTCAGAGTGTGTTAGATGTTGCAATCCAGGTGGTTTACTTGAATAAATCCTAATCATGATTTTCTAAGTATATTAATAATCACCAGAACAGGGGAAAAAACGGAATATTTCTTTGATGCATTTAACTTTTCAACTTTCCCTCTGATGTTTAAATAAGGCATTTTGAAAGTGAAAGAGATTTCTTGGCATAATGGATTAAGCGCAGATTCAGAGCATTCCATTTTTACCTCTGGAACCAGGCTTTAAGTCCATCCAAGACCAATGTGTGCAGATTGCAAATATCAAGGTGGTGCTAGCAGAATATTGCTGTAGTAGTCTATACACAGGATCCAAGGAGATCATTTATTTTATATCATTGTCATAGCTATCTACAAAACATACACTACTGATATATGAGGAAAACATTCATGATTTTGTTACGGTCAAGCAGGGTCCTGCACAGCAGAATATTCAATTTAACAGTATAAAGAGTAGGAAGTTTTAATCACACAGAGTATTTGCCACATTGGACATTTAGTAGAACAGACTACATACTGTATATCTTTACTAAGATATTTCATTCCTTAATATTTACGCATACACCAGAATAAGAGTTGTACTTGAATTTGACAATAAACAGGCACAATTCCGCTAACATGCTTCTACAGAACCATCTTCTACAAATCCATGTCATTCATTAATACCTATTTCATTATTTGACAAGTTGAATGTCTCTGCCATTGGCTTTCTTTGGGATTCCAAACCATGCTTCCAATTCTGTTATCCTGTGATAACAGGACACAGTACTGTTTGAATAAACATATGTTACAAAGGCTCCCATTCACAGCACAGCCTGCAGCTGAGTTACTTATTCTATTGAAGTCAGAGTAGCAACAGAACATAACAGACTTTTAAAACAATCCAGGACCTTTTAAACTGGAATAGTTGATTATCCCATTGTACTCTCTGTTAAAAAACAAAAATCTAATACCATATTAGTTTATGTGGGTATTGAAAATATACAGTACACAGGGTTGTAATATTGTAGCGAATTAGGCTCTGCAAAGGAAGCTGGTTCATTAATCAACCAATAATATTCTTTATTGGCAGAGGTGAAAGTAAGCCAATATGGGCCATTACTGCTTACTGGTAAGAAAGGTGTTGCTGGTCCAGCGAACTGGCAAAACATTTTGTCAAGGTAATTTTATATTCCGATTTATCATAACGATTGTTTAGGCTACACTTTTTCTTTGGATTTTAAGTACTAATTACTAATTGTTATTGATGTTTAAGCAAAATAACTCGCAGTCAGGTCCCATTCACATGGGTGATCGCCATGGTAACCATAACGGGTTAGATCGGTGACATTTGGCTTGTCGCAACAAAGAGTCATAATTAAACAAATCTGTGGTGAGGCTACTCAGTTTGATTCTAAAGGATTTTAATAATTGCTTGCTACACAGTGAAAGTTGCAAAAAGTGATGATACTGACAAAGTAGTGGAACGCCGATCTCAAACAAAAGAAGAAATAGCAATTAGAGGAGTTCAAAAGAAAAAAAAAACTATTGGCTATTTGCATTGGGCGGGAAATGGCTGCTCAGTATGTTGTGAGGTTTCTGATTTGACGCTGCATTCTGCGAGAGGTGTCAATATCAATTTAAATTGGTCTGCATGTGAAATACCCTCATATGGAAAAACCAAAGAGACAGAGCTTGCCTCACTTCGCTAGAAAATTGGCAAACATAAGGAGTCTAAGGCTCACATTTAAACTGTAAAAATACTAACCACTGCCAAAAAAGAAACTTATCAACCTGAATGCTAGAAGTGAGCAGGAAGCATTTGAGACTAATGCTCATGTATTCTGCACAGCTTACTACATAGCCAAAATGAACCGTCCACTCAGTGACCATGAGAGCATCATTGACCTTCGAAAAATGAATGGAGTTGAAATGGGGCTATTGCTGCAAAGTAGAACATATCTCCTCCAAAATGAAGCAGCAAATTGTTTCTAAAATGATTGAAAATAAATCCAAGATTACTGTTCTGGCTGACAAGTCAACCACTCTCGCTTGGAAATCGACTAATAATTTTTTTTGAAAGCCAGTGTCAATAGAGTTCTGAATAGAATAACTTTTCCTTTGGACCTGATTGAGTTGGAAAGCACAACTGCAGAATCCATTAAGAGGCATTTTGAAATGCTCGTTGTGTTATCGGTTCACTTTGAAACTACTGTCTGAAGTGTTTGTCAGTTTTTGTAGTGACGGTGCTAACGTGATGTTGGGAGTCAAAGCTGTAGTTGGCAAACTGCTACAGCAGGACTTCCCTTACCTGACTTTATGGCACTGTCTAAATCATAGACTTGAACTTGCCTTTGATAAGGCCCTAGAGGTGACAGGAGGTATGAATGATTTTAAGGCAGATTGTTTATATTCATTGTACAGTCACGCCAACCAATTGCACATTGTACTGTGAAGAACTGGCAGTCTTTAGTGTGCGGTGGGTGGCTTCAACATAGCGGTCAAAGCAGTCTGGCAAACCTATCCAGCATTGGAAAAACACTTCGAGACAGCATCGCAAGACCCATCAAGAGATGGGTGGGAACGGTCTAAATTTCAAGCTTTGTTCTGTAAATTTTGTCAGTAACCTTTCTTTGATGCTAGATGTGCTAAATTAACTCAAGAGTTGTTACAAGATTGAGAAATGACCACTCCAAGAACACACAACTTAATGAATGTGTACATACAGAGAATTGAAAGTCTAAAACAATTTCCAGAACCATTACTCCCTGTGGGAAACTCTGTGTGAAAAGGGGGACAGACCATCATGTGTCCAGACTAATATGTGGCTGTCAAAGATGCAGAACTGGGTTGTCACTAGCAGAACCAAAATTGTGTCCTGCATGTACCCATATGGTAAAGTATTGTAGGATGATGTTTGAGTGTACCCCTGATGATCCACAGGGATTATCCTTTTCCTATGTAAATGTTAACGTGTGGGATGTGATGAGACTCACCAGGTGAGATGGAGTCATTTGGGAAAGTTACAATGCAAAAATGGGAAACCAGCTAACAGAGTTCAGGTATCCTGCAGGTATCAGGTATTAATAAACCGAAGGAGTAAATATATACTCTGATTCGTTAAACATTGAAAAACCAAGTCTGTGCGATTATTCTTGATTAACTGTTGTCTGGGTATGTGATAATCTGTAAGCCAGTACATGAACTATCCACTTATAGGAGTTTATTCACTAGAGGACTAAAGAAGTGCAAGAGTGTGACAGCAACCTGTTAATTAAAAATGTTAATGTTAATTATGAATGAGAAATATAACAATGTATTGGGATTTATTTGGAAAGTTCATTGGTACATTTTTTTTTTTACAAAGAATGTATTTCCATAAAATATTGCATGCTGCTCACATAACACAAAAGTGCTGATACATCTTATCTTTAATGCATACTTCCATTAGTGAACTTTTTTTTAAACCAAATTGTATTAATTAAACCCACAATTAGATCCTCCTCCCGCCACAATATATTTAAAAAACTGTTTATAAACCATTACATTCATCCAGTGTTGGGTTACCTCAAAGAAATTATCAGCATTAATTTTAATCCTATCAACACTGGACTTTTACAGTACTTACAGAATGTGCAACTTGATATTTACAGTAGATCTATAATTCATATAGTATCGAAAAGATAAAAAATATAATTAAACTAATTTACCCTTTACATAGAGCCCCAAAAAGGAAGTGTCATTTTAGTCACCTCCTATCCCTATATTACACTGAATACTGCATCTTGATGTTAATCAAGTTAACTAAAGTTAATAATTTTTTTCACTGAAAAAGGGGACGGAAGTTTAATCTGCTTTTACATTTTAATTCATATTTATGCACATAAGACCTTAAGATTAGAATATTTGTTAGTTTGACAAAGACGAGTTGAAGATGTCTTCAGATTGTCTGTGCATACTCCTGAAGCACTGCATCTGCAAGGGGTTATTTCCAGTAGATGAATTGATTACATGCGATTCAAACCCCATTTTTATAATAGCATGTCACAGGATGGCTTGAGTGGTGACGTCAGACCCAAAAGAAACTCACAGTACTGAGGTTGAAATGTGAATGCACTTGCTTGCACTAGTTTATTTAAACAGAAAATAAATGGTTGAATAGACAAAACACGGCACTTTGGGTCAAAATAAAAAGACAAACAAAACGAACAAACACTAACAAATAGACCATGGAAGAACACTAAACAAGTATTGTGCTGGCCCTCCAGCACGGTACCAATTGTTATTATATTTTTAACTCTTATTTTAATCTCCTCTCCAAACCCGTTCTCCACTCACGAACACACAACCCAGAGTGAGCGAATTGTGCAACTATTTATACAGCTGTGATGGGATTCAATTACTAATTAATTATTCACTTGAATCCCAGCACGTGAACTAATTTGTGCATTCCCCGTGCTCACATATTAATACACATTTTATCTGCAGGGGAAGTGATTGTGCAATCCTCGTGCCTAAAAACAACTATATATTTTAACAACACTCCTGCTAAATATCCCACATTATATCCTGTGCACCAATATATATATATATACATCAACATTAACATCACACGCAAAATATAACACATAATACACACATGGGTGGGGCACACTGCCATATAGCACTGTACAAATGTCCTTCCAACATTAATCAGTCCATTTCCATGGCAACACTTCCTATTTCCTGGCTGTTGGAAGAACTCACTTCTATATCTACAAACATGTTTTGTCAAAAATGACCGAGTTGTACGGTAAAAGTTTAAGATATAAGCAACGTCAGGGTCTGAATAATTGTTGTATTTTTTTCTGATAACACAATAGCAATGAAGCATTGTATAGCAATTATACCTAACGTGTGTTTTAAGAAAGTTAGAATCTACGACGGGCCGTGCGGTTCCCATGATATATACCATGCCTGGGGTGGCGATAAGGCCCGAGGCATAAGCTAAGGGCCTTTAACCACCTCACTCCTCTCATCCCAAATCGGAAATCTAGTTCATAAAGCCAGTACAGACGGATCATCTCTCTGCTGCAATCTTTTTCCAAAGCAGACCTGCATGATTTTGGCTTTTGTAATTGGTAGTATGTTGTGCGTTCTTAAAAGACAACAAGTGGTACAGTGGTAAAATAGCCACTTTAGAAATGTGTTTTCTGAGATTTGAACCAGATACTATGGTGTAGGCTACAGACGCCAAACACTGCGGCTTTACAGAATCAGCAGAATGCCATCTGTTGAAAGCACAAGAATTCAAAGAAGAGAGAGCAGCCTAATTTGATTTGCAAAAAAGACATGTGCTAATTATACAGTACTACACATCACTCTCTTGAAATGAATCATAATAATAGGCTACCTATGTTTTTTTTTAAGAGCTGTGCTATTTTGCTTTGCTGTATGGTTAACAGTACATCTATTTTATATTTACTTAATGATACTGTTGTCCAAAATGTATTTTAATTGTAATCATTAAAGTCCATTTTAGCATTGCCCCACCCCAATTAAAATACAATGGCCTCCAACTCAGGCCACAGAAAATATGCTGTAAACTCTCTTCAAAAGCAGGTTTATCGTATTACAAAGGAAGGAACATAGCATACTAGTTTCTGTAATGCAACTTCTAAATGAAATGGGTTTGTGTTTTTTTAAGTAAGTAGGATTTTGGAATATTGTAATTTCACTACTTCACTTGGGACTGCAGGCACATACTGTAAAATTGGATCAGCTATATAGCATTGAAACATTTATCAGTGGTAAGACAATTCTCTGCTGAATATTCAACTCAGCATATTTAATTTGTTTAAATTTGGGGACCATCTGTGGTTAAATATGCATTGCGTCTGGAGTGAGTGCATTTTGTTATTTGTCACTGTATCACTTTACAGATCCAAACAGCATGCTGCTCATTTAGTTATTGTCCTACAGGAACACATAACCAATCCAATTTTATCTACAGTAACAAATGGACAAATAGTATTGTCTGATTTATAAGATAGACCTGGATTAGTTCAGCAATGCCTACTTTCCAAAGTTTAAAATCCCAGTGTGTTTCAGACACCACAAAACAATTTGTTCAGGGTAGTTACCAATGTTACTTTCATATCTGTTGATTTATTAGAAAAAAAGTTTGTTCACTCACATACTGTACTGTAGTCATTTTTAGATGTTTCATATACTGTATAAATGTGCTTTTGTCCTGCAACAATTTGTTCCTCATTAATGTTTTATTTTGGGAGTGGCATACATGGACTTATTTCTGCAACTAATTTAAAAAGCACACAAGTATGAAGTGCTCAACCCTATAAAAATAGTAATGAGCACTACCTAATCATTGGTGCCCTTAAAAGCCATGCATTTTGCCACTTTTACTGAAGACAATTCTTGTCATTTTTAAAAGCCTAATTATTTCCTGTAGTCTAGACAAAAAAAAAAGAAAAAAATACTTGACTATTCCAGATATTCATTAAGTTTTTAATGTTTTGATTATCTACATATTGACCGTATTCAATCATTTGCGCTAAACATACTGGATTTTCTACTCTATTTTCTGCCCTTCGAATCAGTGATATCGTTCAGCATGGAAGAGGGGGTCTTGGTCTCAGTTCATCTCCTCCTACATGGCACAAGGCAGCCCCAGCTCAACGGAGGAAGCTGGTAGTCAACGAGGTGCAAAAGCAGGAGGAGAGGATGAGGTGTGTAAAGGCCGTTTCCCAGGCCAAGCAGGGAGAATGGATGAGATAGGAGAGTGTGGAACAACGCAAGATCGGCTGGCAAGACGATCTTTAGTTCTGAAAATAACTGTTGAAAATAAAATAAAATGTGACAAATATCTCCTGTGGGTCTGCTAAATATTGTAGCTATCAGGATTTGCTCAAATCAAACCACGATCCGAAATATAAAACTCTTCAGTTTATTTATTTGACTTACTGGATTCCAGACTGAACAACACAGAGAAATCCTATAGGCCAGTTTAGGCATCAGTCATTCACCGTTTGATTGACGTGATCAATCCACCATTCACACGTTTTGAGCGACTAAACCCTCCCACACATATCATAAAATGTCAGAAGCGATTGGTGAAACACAGCGTGCCCAAGCACTAAGTTACTAATGCATATGCCACGGTACAACAAAGACAGCATACAGTAATCAATAGCGATTGATCAGTTCTGAAAATAACTTGAAAGTAAGATTAAGTTTGCTAAAAATAGGTCTGTAGATCCCCTAAATGTTGTATCCATCAAGTTGCGCCAATCAAAGCACTATAAAAAATATAATACCGACCTTTTTGTTCCGGGAGTACCAGAGATCCCCGGATACACGCCCCCAGGGTGGTCACGCAGAAGTTGTGTGACCACACAGTGCACTGGCTAAACCCCGCCCAGAAGACGAGCATACAAATGGGCAAGGCGATAGTCGTGGAGCAGTTCTGCCATGTGGTTGGTGCCGAAACACAAGCGTGGATACGATGCCACAACCCCGACACCCTGGAAGATGCTGTGAAACTGGCTGAGGATTTCGAAGACTCCCTGGTCTCCGCCAACACCGGCCTACTCACCGTTCCAGATCAACGGAGCAGCCGAGCACCACCTCCTCTCTCCGCTAGAGTTGCTGCTCCTGCCCCGTTGCCAAACCAGCAATGAGACAAACGTTTAACCAATAATCCCTCCTTCCCCCCTACCTGTTTTAGATTCCACCAGCTGGGACACCAGGCCAGGTAATGCCCATCTGCGAAGGAGTGTGACGTGGCAGCTTGCAATTGGGCATCAGATGCGGGTAAGCGAGGGGAAAATGGACGGGAGGGGCCTTGTATTTTTAATGTGATTTTGGGAAATGTGGAAACCCACACATTAGTGGACACAGGGTGCGGGCAGAGCTTAATTATGGCAGCTCTCTTGGGCGGTGTGTCATGGCAGCCACAAGGTAAGGTGGCAATCTCCTGTATCCATGAAGACACGGCGACATACCCCATTGTAAAAGTATATTTATCGGTAGGACCGATAAAATGTCACCTAGCAGTTGGGGGTGGCAGAAAGGCTACCACACCCAGTAATTCTAGAGCCGAGACTGGCCAAACTACAAAGAATTGATTAAATTAATATCAGTCTTAACCGCACATGTAAACGTGGCAGAAAAGAAAGGGAAATGATTGGTGATGATTTTTCCCTTTCAGACAGAAATGTTTTTTCCCCCCTTTTTCGTCCAAGAGAAACTAACAAAGAGAGACAGATCGGAAAATGGGAGGGAGCATTAATGAGACAAGGCTGGGGTCTGGTGAGAGAATGCTCGGATGGTAACAAATGCCAAGTGTTTGATCGTAAAGATGTAGCAAGTTATGAAGATGATGGAATGGAGACAGCAGACTAGATTTTACTTGATATAGGAGCCGGAGAGGGTTTGGGAACAGGAGGGACAGTAGTCATAGAAGGGTCAGGTTGGTGGATGGCGCCAGGGTCAAGAGACAGGGTAGAGAGTTTGTCATCGGAGGCATTGATTTCAATAGCCATGGTTACACAGGTAGGATGCTAGTACAACCACGATAGGCTGGCTGTAAATCAGGGATTTTATGAGGTAATAAGAGTGACATAGCGCTGGGGTTGTCCCTCCTCCTGAACGTAACAAGCATCATTTTTAGATGTGTGCCAGCACTATGTTGCTCAATGTATCAACATGAAAAAATATATATTCTTCAATTAATTTATTGTGGATTATTTGGTCGTTCTTTATGACCATACCTCATCTTGACCTGGAGATTCAGTGTTTGTACAGTAGTTGATCTGAGATGTGAGGTGAAGACATGGTTCAAGTTGTTCTCCTAGCACAAAGTGCAAGCTTTCAGTGTCTTGTGACTCCTGTGGTTGTCAAGGATGAGCAAAATACTGTCATTCAATGATTCAGATATTGTGATGAAATGGTGAAGCTATTGGAGGAAAATTAGATCATTCATCCACTATGACTGCGCCTCCACTCTAATAACTTATGGTAGTGCACTATCTACATGTTAGGTGAGATAATATGAGCAAGGGGTAATGTATGTTCTAGAAGCACTAATGGCACCTACAGAGGTCACTCTCTGTCCTTTTGATGAGTGCATAAGGACATTGCTGTCGATATAGTAGCTGAACTGGCTGCCACATACGCAGATATTCTTGGAGTGATCCCAATCAATAAATAAATGTCAACCAATTCAACAAATAAGCTTTATTCACCTTGTCTGTTTACATTCTCAATCCCCAAACACTCTAAGCAGCACACTGACAGTTTGACCTTGTTATGTATTTACACTTACTGAATACTTTTTATCCCCTGTTGGGGGATATTGTGGAGACAGGCTTATGTATGTGTCTGTAATATATATATATATATATATATATATATATATATATATATATATATATATATATATATATATATATGGGCCGTATGAGATCCTCCCAATAGTACTCAAAGAAATGAAAGAAGTTATTTACAAACCGTTAATCAAGATCATGCAGCAGTCCCTTGACACAGGGGTTGTACCGACAGACTGGAGAATTGCAAACATAATACCGATCCATAAAAAGGGAGACAAAACCGAACCAGGTAACTACAGACTGACATCTATTATATGTAAACTTATGGAAAATATAATAAGATCCAAAATGGAAAATTACCTATATGGTAACAGTATCCTGGGAGACAGTCAGCATGGTTTTAGGAAAGGGAGATCGTGTCTAACTAACCTGCTTCATTTTTTTGAGGATGCAACATCAACAATGGATAATTGCAAAGCATATACATGGTTTATTTTGATTTCCAGAAAGCTTTTGAAAAAGTCCTGCATAAAAGATTAATTCTCAAACTGAACGCAGTAGGGATTCAAGGAAATGCATGCACATGGATTAGGGAGTGGTTAACACGTAGAAAACAGAAAGTACTGATTAGAGGAGAAACCTCAAAATGGAGCGAGGTAACCTGTGGTGTACCACAGGGATCAGTATTAGGTCCTCTGCTATTCCTAATCTACATTAATGATTTAGATTCTGGTATAGTGAGCAAACTTGTTAAATTTGCAGACGACACAAAAATAGGAGGAGTGGCAAACGCTGTTGCAGCAGCAAAAGTCATTAAAAATGATCTGGACAGCATTCAGAACTGGGCAGACACATGGCAAATGACATTTAATAGAGAAAAGTGTAAGGTACTGCACGCAGGCAATACAAATGTGCATTATAAATATAATATGGGAGATACTGAAATTGAAGAAGGAATCTATGAAAAAGACCTAGGAGTTTATGTTGACTCAGAAATGTCTTCATCTAGACAACGTGGGGAAGCTATAAAAAAAAGGCCAACAAGATGCTTGGATATATTGTGAAAAGTGTTGAATTTAAATCAAGGGAAGTAATTTTAAAACTTTACAATGCATTAGAAAGACCTCATCTAGAATATTGTGTTCAGTTCTGGTCACCTCGTTACAAAAAGGATATTGCTGCTCTAGAAAGAGTGCAAAGAAGAGCGACCAGAATTATCCCGGGCTTAAAAGGCATGTCTTATGCAGACAGGCTAAAATAATTAAATCTATTCAGTCTTGAACAAAGAAGACTACGCGGTGATCTGATTCAAGCATTCAAAATTCTAAAAGGTATTGACAATGTCGACCCAGGGGACTTTTTCGACCTGAAAAGATAAACAAGAACTAGGGGTCACAAATGGAGATTAGATGGGCATTCAGAACTGAAAATAGGAGGCACTTTCTTACACAGAGAATTTTGAGGGTCTGGAACCAACTCCCCAGTAATGTTGTTGAAGCTGACACCCTGAGATCCTTCAAGAAGCTGCTTGATGAGATTCTGGGATCAATAAGCTACTAACAACCAAACAAGCAAGATGGGCCGAATGGCCTCCTCTCATTTGTAAATTTTCTTATGTTCTTATATATTTATTGTGACAAACGGGATTGTTTTGCCACGGTCGGGACCTTTTTTACTGTCTTCTAGCGTAAAGTGAACAAAACCAAAAACAGGGTGTGCATGTATATTTATTCACAAAAACAAAACAAAAAAAAAAAACAAAAGTCTAGCTCCATCAAGGAGCACTAGCTAAACTTTAAAAAGTCTTAACTAATGAACCAGATGGCTAAGCCGTTTAGCGGTAAACAAAAACACTTGTTACACACAGTACACAAGTTACACACAATACACATTTCACAATACCTTTTTCTAAGCTCCCCCTCTCAGGTCTGTTCATAGACCTTAGTCTTCATGCAGACTGAACAAACCTTTCTTGACCTGCTTAAATACCTTCCTGCTTAAATTACAGGCAGATGTCCCTCATTCCATTAGAGCCAGGTGCCCCGAGGCATTCTGGGAGATGTTGTCCTGTATCCTACTTGGACTACATTTTCCTCGCCTACTCTGCCACTATATATATATATATATATATATATATATATATATATATATATATATATATATAGTGCCTATAGAAAGTCTACACAACCTTGACCTTTTTTCACATTTTGTTGTGTCAGTGCCTCAGAGTTTCATGCATTTAAATGAGGATTTGTTTCCACTTATCTACACACCATACTCCACACTGTTAAGGGGAAAAAAGTTTTTATTGAGAAAAAAATATATATTAAAAATACAAAACTGAAAGATCATAATTGGATAAGTCTCCACCCCCCTGAGTTAATACTTGGTGAAAGCACCTTTGGCAGCAATTACAACTTTGCACACCTAGATTTGGAAATAATTGACCATTCTACTTTACAAAACTGTTCAAGCTCTGTCAAATTCCTTGGGGAGCAGGCAGATGTCCCTCTTCAAGACAGCAATCTTCAAGTCATGCCACAAATTTTTCGATTGGATTTAGGTCAGGGCTCTGACTGGGCCACTCAAGGACATTTACCTTTTTGTTCCTTAGCCACTCCAGTGTAGCTTTGGCTGTGTGCTTTGGGTCGTTGTCATGCTGAAAGGTGAACTTCCATCCCAGTTTCAACTTTCTAGCAGAGGGCAGCATGTTTTCCTCAAGGACTTCTCTGTACTTTGCTCCATTCATTTTCCCTTCTATCCTGACAAGTGCCCCAGTCCCTGCCGATGAGAAACATCCCCATAACATGATGCTGTCACCACCATGCTTCACAGTAGGGATGATGCTCTTTGGGTGATGCACTATGTTGGGTTTGCGCCAAACATAACGCTTTGCATTTAGGCCAATAAGTTCCATTTTAGTTTCGTCAGACCACAAAACTTTTTGCCACATGGCTACAGAATCTCCCGAGTGTTTTTTTTTGCATACTTCAAACAGGATTCAAGGTGGGCTTTCATGAGTAATGGCTTCCTTCTTGCCACCCTACCATACAGGCCAGATTTGTGGAGTGCTTGAGATATTGTTGTCACATGCACATTTTGACCAGTCTTGGCCATAAAAACCTGTAGCTCTTGCAAAGTTGTCATTGGCCTCTTGGTAGCCTCTCTGATCAGTCTCCTTCTGGCTCGGTCATCCAGTTTGGAGGGACGGCCTGATCTAGGCAGGGTCTTGGTGGTGCCATACATCTTCCACTGTTTAATAATAGTCTTGACCGTGCTCCAAGGGATATTCAATTTTTTTATACCCATCCCCTGATCTGTGCCTTTCAACAACTTTGTCCCGGAGTTCTTTTGAAAGCGCCTTGGTGCTCATGGTTGAGTCTTTGCTTTGAAATGCACTACCCAGCAGAGGGAACCTACAAGAACTGCTGAATTTATCCTGAAATCATATGAATCACTACAATTTAACTTAGGTGGAGGCCACTTAACTTGGTGTGTGCTTTTGAAGGCGATTGGTTACACCTGAGCTAATTTAGGATTGCTATTACAAGGGGGGTGGACACTTATCCAACCAAGCTATTTCAGTTTTTATTTTTAATTAATTTTCTACAAATTTCTAGAATATTTTTTTCACTTGGAAGTTGTGGGGTAGGATGTGCAGATAAATGAAAATATTTTTTCATTTAAAATATTTTAATGCATTTTAATTCCAGGCTATAAGGCAACAAAAGGTGAATATTTTGAAAGGGGACTTTCTATAGGCATTTTATATTAGTGATTGAGGGATTAACTACCTAGCAATTATTTATTAATCCCTTGGTCACATTCTACACGAGTTTTCTAATGTGGACGGGTGACTGTATATATATATATATTTATATATATATATATATATATATATATATATATATATATATATATATATACAGTGCCGTGAAAAAGTATTTGCCCCCTGTCTGATTTTCTGCATTTTTGCATATTTTTGACACTGAATTTTATCAGATCTTCAACCAAAACCTAATATTAGATAAAAGGGACCCTGAGTGAACAAATAACACAAAAATGTGATACATATTTCATTTATTTATTAAAGAAAGTTATGCAACACCCAATGCCCCCGTGTGAAAAAGTAATCGCCCCCTTAGACTCAATAACGTTAGGTTACCTACCGCAACCCTGGTTCCCTGAAAGAAAAGACAACCACCAACATTAAGTATGGGATATTCCCTGACCTAGAGGTAGGTAATACTGAGCTCTCTATATCAGAGCTGCCAAAGGCCCCTTCCTGTGATGACGCACTCGGTCCCGCCTACCGAGGGTACAAAACCGTCACTCACCGGAAGATCTCCCTCTTTTTCCTCCGAACCCGTGAGGGCGACCGGAGCGACCTCATGGTTGGCGGTCGTCTTCTCTTTCAGGGAACCAGGGTTATGGTAAGTAACCTAACGTTCCCTTTCAAGTCGAAGACGACCACCAACATTAAGTATGGGATAATATATACCAGAGCCGTCGCGAGGGAGAAGGAACGGCAGCATATGAGGGACGCACAACACTGTCTAACCCAGAGGTTAGCGGTGTGAACTTACACCCTCAAGGACCCTTGTGCCCACAGACGGCACAGCAGGATCTACCACATTAATGTGGTAGAATCTGGTGAAAGTATGCGGCGTAGCCCAGCTAGCCGCAGTACAAAAATCAGACATCGAAGCGCCCTTAAAAAGGGCCCAAGATGTAGCCAACCCTCTAGTTAAATGCACAGCTACTCTACCAGGTGGGGGTAAACCAGCACCATTATATGCAGTCGACACCATGTCCGCAATCCAGTGTGACAGACGCTGCTTAGAGAGGGGCTGTCCAATAGTCCGTGTACCATAACAAACAAAAAGCTGGTCCGATTTATGCAAAGCTTTCGTCTTAAGTACATAATACCTCAATGCCCGCACTGGGCAGAGGAAGTTTAGCCTCTCATCCGCCGATGAAGTAAATGGAGGCGGATGAAAAGACTCCAGTTCCACCGATTGGTTAATATGAAAAGCTGTGATCACCTTGGGGAGGAAAGCGGGGTTGTTGCGCTGTGAAACTCTGCTTCCATCCTCCCACACACGCATGCAGGAGCTGTGCACGGACAGCGCCTGCAGCTCACTGATCCGCTTAGCAGAGGTGATAGCTAAAAGGAAGGCTGTCTTCATAGACAGGCACTTCAGCTCCATGGAGTCTAAAGGCTCAAACTGGGCTTTTGTAAGAGCCTTCAGTACAATGTTAAGGCTCCACTCGGGAAGAACAGTCCTCCTAGGAGGATGTAATCTCCGTGCGCCTTTAAGAAAGCGCGTAGCCAAAAAATGCGCACCCGGGGACATAGAATCTACGGGGGCATGACAAGCAGATATAACCGCCAGATACACTTTTAACCTGGAAGGGGACCTTCCAGCATCAAGCAATTCCTGCAGGAACTGCAATATAACTGGCATCGGGCAAGTAACAGGGTCATGGCTCCAAGCCAGGCACCAGGCTTGAAAACACTTCCACTTGTAGGTATACACCGACCTAGTGAAGTCTGCCCTAACATTCTGCATTGTGCTCACAACCGCGTCCAATAGCCCTAGGGCTAACCAGCGGTCCCTTTCAGGGGCCAGACCCACAACTGGAACCTGCCTGGATCCGGGTGCCAAAGGGAACCCTGTGCCTGAGTGAGGAGATCCAGACTAAGTGGGATCTCCCAAGGCTGGCCGTACAGCAGCTGGCACAGGGTCGCAAACCATATTCTCCTGGGCCACCTGGGGGCCTCTAGGAGGACTGATGCTTTTTCTGACCGGACTTTCTCCAGAAAAACTGGGAGCAATGGTATAGGAGGAAAGGCATACAAAAATGCTTTGGGCCAAATGTGCGCTAGGGCGTCTATGCCGAGTGGACCGCCTAAGTGATGGAGGGAGTACCATAGGGGGCAATGTGTCATCTCTGCCGAAGAGAACAGAACGACCTGCGCCTTCCCGAACCGTTCCCAAATGCGCTCCACCGTCTGAGGGTGGAGACGCCACTCTGACGGATGCGGACCTCTCCTGGAGAGGAGATCCGCTGCCAAGTTCGCCACTTTCGGAATGTGCGTCGCCCACAGGGACAGCAGGTTGGCCTGGGCCCATACTAATAGCCTGAAAGCTATGCGATGCAACCCCGGAGACCGAAGGCCTCCCTGGTGGTTGATATACGCTACTACTCTTGTGCTGTCCGTCCGGATCAACACATGTGTGCCGCTCAGGACTGGAAGAAAGTGCTCGAGAGCAAGGAACACCGCATGCAATTCCAGCATGTTTACGTGCAGGGGTGCCCAGCGGTCCGACCAGGATCCGCGGACTCCCCTGCCCTGCCAGGCTGCTCCCCAACCCTGGTTGGAGGCGTCTGTTGTCACCACTTGGTGATTTAATACTACTCCCATTTGTACCCCTCTGTGCAGGTGAGAGGGAACCCTCCACCAGCACAGGGCTGCTGAGCATGTGTGAGACACAGTCAACCTGCGGTGTTTGTCGCGTTTGGCGTTGAGGTGAAATGCATTGAGCCACGCTTGCAGCGTGCGCGAATGTGAAGCAGACCCAGTTGGATCGCTACTGTGGCTGCGGCCATCAGACCCAGTAGTTTCTGGCACACCATGAGGGTTACCTGCGATCCCTGTCGAAACAGGGAGAGGCAATCCTGAATAGCTGCTACCCTGTCGTCAGACAGGTATATGCGCATTGCATTGGAGTCAAGCCGGAGCCCTAAATACGTGGTGCATTGCACTAGTGCGAGCCGACTCTTTGCATCGTTCAAGGCTAAACCTAGCCTGACCAGATGCTCCGTCACAATTGCCGTGTGGGCTAGAGCTCCCTCACGAGACTGGGAACAGAGCAACCAGTCGTCGAGATAGTTTAAAACTCTGATCCCCTGCAGCCGCAGGGGAGCCAGTATAGCATCTACGCACTTTGAAAACGTGCGGAGCTAGGGAGAGACCGAACGGTAGCACAGCAAACTCGTACGCGCTTCCTTGAAAGGAAAAGCGCAGATACTTCCTGTGCTCTGGACGAATGGGCATATGAAAGTATGCGTCCCATAAGTCCACAGTTGTGAACCAGTCACCCGGCCGGACTGACTGGAGGATGTGACGGTGTGTCAGCATTCGGAACCTCCTTTCTTTCAAAAACCCATTTAGGAGCCTCAGATCTAAGATGGGGCAAACCCCTCCATCTCTTTTGTGTACCAGAAAGTATCTTGAATAGTACTCCTCCTCCTGAGAGAAGGGGTCTACTCAACGAATAGCTTGCTTGCGCAGCAAGGCATCCACTTCTTCCTGAAGTACGAAGGCCTGCAAGGGGTCTGTCACGAAGGTGCTTATGACACCTCAAAAGGGAGGAGGTCCTGAGCGAAACTGAAGCGCATAGCCGGTTTGCACGGTAGTGAGCACCTAGGTATCTGTGGTGCAAGCGCGCCAGTACTGCAGCTGTTGTGCCGAAAAGGGGGCCTGAGGCCGCCAGCCTTCAGGGACCCTGCTGGGGCTGCTGAGGCTGGGGCTGAGCAGTTTGGGGTGAGCGTGTAGCGTGCTGGCCCTGAAAACGACCCCTGAGACGCTGGTATGTGGATCGACCACGACCTGTGTTTCCTCTACCTGCTGGTTGGGCTCTGTTACCTTGAAGGCGATGCCTTAGGTCACCCCGCGGGGCTGTGGGGACTGGAACTGTTCTGGTAAGAGTTTGAGTCTGGGGAGCCAGACCTACTCCACACCGGAGCGCGGGGAGGGAGCAGCGCAGCCACCTGACGGGAAACCTCCCGTTCCCGAAGAGATTTCTGCAGAATCTCTACCACAGCTGGCCCAAACGTATGTCCCGGGGATATGGGCGCATCCAGCAGCGCAGCTTTATCTGCAACAGGGACCCTGGCTTGTGACAGCCACAGCTGTCTACGCGCCACAATTAAGCCCGCCAGGCTTTGGCCCAGGGCTTGCCCCTGCAGACCGGAGATCTGCATTAGTGTATCGGACAGGAGACGCAGCTCTGAGGCCACCAAACACCATCCAAATACGCGGTCAGCACACTCGCAGTGTTAGCCTTTAAATGCGTCTCTGTCACCCTGCACTGAGGGTTAGGACACATCGGGTCTCTAGCAAGCCCCTCCACCGGCGGGGCCCTCACCAGGGCCGCGATGGTGGAGTCTACTGGGGGAAACCCCGCCAGGCCGAGCTTATCTGCGCCCTCAAAGGAGGAGAGCGGTGTAGCCTGCTTGGAGACGCTGGGAGCCGAAGCTGGTCTGTCCCAGGAGGAGCGTACTTCCTCCACAAAGTCTGGGAAGGCTAGGAAACACTGCGGGCGGGGAGCCAGCACCTGCGTCCGGAACACGGAACGGCGCGGCTGTGCCGCTGGTGTCCAGGGAACCTGCAGGAACACTGTAGCACGTTCCATGAGAGCCGAGACCGTGCTTGACAACGGGGTGGAATTGGCTTCTGACACACACTCATAGCTGGGTTCCTCCTACAATTCACACTGATCAGCTGCTTCTGATCAGATCTTAATGAACGAATAGCTAATTTATCGATAGAGCAATGAGATGATGATGCGATTGTATTTGCAGAATAATATGGGCGATTGAATTTTAACAAACAGAAAAAAATAGTGACTGGCTGCAATTCATTCTTAGTATAATACAATTATTTGACGCGCATGCGGGTATTTAAGCACCATTCTTAATTGTAGCTAAGGATGGTTCATTTACACCTTCATTTAGTTCAATTTAGGGGCAAGTTTGAAATCCCGTTCTGTCTCACAGCGTCCGGTTAATCTGGAGCCATATGGTAACCCTATCTAATGAGGCGCTTTTATATATATATATATATATATATATATATATATATATATATATATATATATATATATATATATATAATGTGTGTGTTTTGGTTCTCGTGAATCCCATACGCCTTCATGGAAAATAACGTTATTTTTAAGTAAAGAATTGCAAATGGTAAACCTTGGGTAAAAGGTACGTGGAACTGTGTGGTTTGATCAAATAATAAGGATTTAAAAGGTTGTAATTGCAAAAATAAGTTTTTAGTCCGTTTTAACGACTCTTTTTTTGTAAAAATAGAGATAAATAACATTGCCCCCCCCCTTCCCCCCCCCTTCTACAGTGGCCTAGAACTGTAAAACGCAATTGCACATTTCTTAAAATTTCGAGATATATATTTTTAATATTTTTAATATTTGGAGAGCACAAAAAAAAAACGAGAACGCAAAAAATATTTCCAGAGCACAAAAAAAAAAAAAAAACAGAACGTGAAATATATTTTGAGGACAAGAAAAAAAATAATTTGACAACAGGAAAAAAATTGTTTACAACGGAAATGACATTATGACATGATCTAATATAATGCAGCGATCACATGTTGGACTTGGATTGGAGCTGGAGGACTGTTGGAGAGAAGTAAAGAAGAAACACTCTAGTGGGATTCAGTACGTCAATATTTAATACATCTGTGTCTTCTGAAAGTGTTTCTTACTTAAACATTAAGCGGTGTAAGTCGAGTGCATGGAATCTACTAATATCCCTTTCTCAACGCAGGCCATGTTTTGCCCTTTTTGTGGGATTCAGCTTGGCACAACGCCATCGTTTTGCCGCAACTGTGGCAAATCTCTGTGGTTCCTGTGTGAAGAAAATCAAATCGAGCCTTTCCTCCCTCGGTGAGCTATGGGGCAAATACAGGTACATTACTGCTACATCGTTTTATGGCTTTTCTGTTTACATGTGTGTTTTAAATATTGTCACGCGTTCAACATTTCTGAAGAAAGTGGAATCTGTGAAGCTCTAATTTGATAATTTAGGTTGAATATAGTAATCCATACTTTTTTTATAGAAACAAAGCTTTATTCTCACAAAACAGTGTATACAAATATTGAGCTACACAAATATTGATCTACTAAATTGAAAGCGATATCGGAATAAAGTCCTTCTGATTAAAGGGCAAAACTACGTTAAAGTGGTTTAATTTGCTACAATACAATTTTGCCAGCTGTATCGTTATTAAATAATTAAAATACAGCATGTATTATGCAGATAAACAGTATAATTAAGTTACAGTATTACTTAATACTAAAATACCACGTTTTTATGTAATTCCTGCTATTAAAATTACTAAATGGATTTAAATACTGTAGTTTTCCACTGACATTACAACTACAACGAATACAGTGGTGTACTAGTAGAACTAATAGTACTAGACCGTTATGTATTGCATTTATGGAAATCTGTAAATGTATTCCCCGAAATTGAGCTGATGTAGGTTGTAGCTGCTGCAAGGATATACAAGGGTTCTATACCAGTTTGACAGCAAAACAGTCAAAATATTTATCCTTTGCTGAAATAACTAATGTTAGATCAATGCAGCATTGTTTTTATTCCATCTTCAGCTCACAATTCTGGATGGAGCTGCTAGAAGAACTGAAGGAGTCAGGCCATTTCATTGGCTCCAAAAGGATTTAAATGAATGCACAATCTACTCTGGAACCAGCACAGAATCAGACCTTCAAGAATGTCGTCCTGTCCATCAGGTATTCCTAATGAGTTATTTCAGATCAGCTTAATGTTACAATAAATCCTGTTTAATTACTTATTTTAAAAGAAAATATGTAATTAATCTAAGAAAGTGGAATCATGGTTTATTTTTATTGTTTTAGAGTTGGCTTCTAACAGAAGAAAAGCAATCTGAAAACAATTTAAGATTAATATGCTGTAATCTATAGTAATACTGAAGTGTCAACTGGAAAAGTAATTACAATATTTTTCATGTCTAGATTTCAGTTTAGGGACTGTATGCAGTGTTTCAGGAGCAGCTTCTGCAGCTTTCAACACAGTGCAAAGAGGTTTGCTCTTGTGGAGATGAAAAAATTCAAGAGTATTTGAATTTAATAAAAGAACAGGACAATTTACAAACCCCGCTTACATGGGAATCTGCTGTAGACATATCTGAAATTGAAGGACATTGCTAATTTGTAAATAGATTTAATAGTTATAGTTTCAAGGGATTCATATACTTCCGTAATTTCTGTAAGAATAAAGGTTTGTTTTCAGCCCTAATAAAACATTACATTGTACCTCTTATTTAAAAATGTCTCCCGCTTTCTGCAGATAATTAATCCGGGAATCTTCTACAGAGGTGTGCATCTTACTACTGATTTTATTGTATTTTATAACTGCTCTTATCTGTAATGTGATATTTTGTATTTTTTATATTTTGTAATGTGGTACTTTGTAACAACTGTAAGTCACCCCGGATAAGGGCGTCTGCTAATAAATAAATAATAATAATAATCTTGGAAGTTCACTATTTTCTTTTCCTCTTTGAATTGCCACAGCAACTAATGAAGAAATCTTTTACTCCTGCGAACTCTGCTTGTGAACCTGTTGTTCAAACCAGGAGATAAAGACTTTAGCAGCGCGACAAATGCACCCTGCTTCTGGGTCTTGTTGCTCGTGGTTTGTGTATGGTAGCAGACCTGAGGTGCAGGTAACTGTAGAATCTTGCTATAGCTCATTAATGCAAACCCATGTAACCACAGGACCACTCATCTTCTTGACAGTGGGAAGTAAAGCTATAAATTCTACCTGCTTTGAACTCGGCATCCTAAAAAGATGCTTTTGTTACCACTGAAAGAAAGACTGTACTGCTGGAGATATCACGCAGAGGAAGGACAACCCAGAGATTTTATAAGAACCCATCAGCAATTCTTCACAAAACTGTTATTTCTTCAAAAACCAAAGGCTGGACCACAGAACCGTTAGCTGTGGGATTGTTTTCCGTTCTTTTTCATAAGACTACTTTATTTCCTCAATATGGACTCTTGCACAACCCTCAAAGTTATAAAGGAAGGTAACTGATTTATTGAACTCATGGTGCATAAGCTAGGACAATAATGTTGGATTGAATTATCCATGTTCTTTTGTAACAAATGATGTTGATCACATGTATAAGGCATGAATTAACACTTCTCACAATCCAATGAATTCATGGGTCAGGAAGGTACAATTGTATTATGTCCTGATAAGACAGATAATATATAAAATCTCTCTATCTGGACACAATGCAATACATGAGTACCTTCCTGACCCATGCATTATGTAGTTATTCATAAATGACAAAATGGTGGTAAAAGTCAATGCAAGATCTCCCCTTTGTTCCAAATTAAACCAGGTATAATGCATTTTTTTTATAACTAAGCAATCAAATCTACAGAAAGTAAAAATAAAATAAAATAATAAAAGTCAAATGTTCACACTTGGCTTCAGTGTAATCTCTGATAGAAGAATGTTACAAGACTCATTTCTTTAGTTTCCAAAGCTTTAGCTTGCTTTGTGTTTCTTATTACCATAATTACCGGTTACAAGGAGAATACACTTTTGCATTTGATAACTCCACATACTTACATGATCCAGTTTAAAGAAAAAAATTCTGCAGAAATCTCTTTTAAAAGCAAAACATTAATGCATTGTTAATTTACAAATCAACTTGGATGTTGATCTCTTTCTGTTACTATTCTGGGGTGGTTTCTGCCCGTGACACAGAGGGCACAGCCTGTCAATCCAACTCCATTTTCCTGTTTCAGACTGCCCACACCATGTTGTTCTGGCCACCCCCTTTATCATTCTGACCCTCAATCTCACCGGCAGAAACCACTCCAGAAAAAGTTTGAGACAAAGTAACTTCGACTTCTGAATCAAAAGTTGAAGAAACTCCCTCTTTGGCCCTACAGCATCAATTCCATCTTCAGTATTGCTAGAGTCATCCGTGAACTTCACTAGCATAGTGTTTGTAGGGTCATAAGAACTACACTTAAAACCACATACAGCTCAGTCCCCGATGTCTCTTCTGTTAATGTTGAACTTTGAGATTTTGGCTGATTGTATTTGCATGGCTAAATTCCCCAAAATTTCTTATTAAGACCAGCAGACTTACAAAGCTGATAATGAACTGAACAAAACAAACTATTAATGACTCATAACTCAAATTAAAGTTTAAGGCAAAATTAATATTTACAGAATAGCTTGGAAAGGCAGTGACATTTAGCAGTTCTAAAATTTAAAATTTACCAGAAGCAGGACTACATTAAACATTTTGAAAGTACTGTCATCTTCAATTACAATGGTGTAAAAACATCAGTGTGGTTTCTGGATGATGCAAAATACAACATTAAATATATGTATTCAGATATTCATATCCTGACAAATTGTAAATAGTGATATTCTCAAATTTTCGAAATAAAGATAATGAACTATGTGTTACAAGAGCATGGCCCTGTCATTACGAGTTACAGACAAAGGTTTTTGGTTGTTATTTCATAGAAAGGTTTCTTAAATGTATTACCTGTAACACTTGTGCTGTGCACTGTTGACAGAGGTACCAGCACTTTTGGATACACCCAGGCTTGATGTACTTGCAGAACACAGATATTTTTATTTATGTTTTGCAAGTGAATATCATATGTGATATATATATGTTTTAGTTATGTTTAAATGTCTCAAATCCTATCTGAAGTTAATTTGGCCTGAGTGATACTGTTACAGCTGTAGATGTACGTTACTAGCTGGCTTTCTTGTAGCTTGGTTATGCTACCGTGTTATGTGCCTGTGTCGTAAAAGGCTTGTTATTATGTTTTGCGGCATTGCCGTTTGTGAATATGTGAGTGTATGCAAGTGAGATTAAAAACGTGAGACACACATCGAAACACTAGTCTACTTCATCTTATTGAAACACAACAGATACATCATACTAACAATAATAAATGTTTAATAAATGGTCGCAGCATTCATATGCACTTTTTTCGGGGGTGGGAGGGCAACATATTTACATCCGGACCTCCACTTCAATTTGATTTCTCAAAGTGGCCCGTGGTGGAATTGAGTTTGACACCCCTGATCTAAACCATTTAAAAAGTCTAAGCAGTCTACTTTTCCTTACCTTACCTTTCTACTTTAGTGTATAGGTCTGCTATTGCATCTCGTTTAAGCGCTGCTTCACTGTACTGGTTGTTAAGAGTGTTGTTTATGTCATCATCAGGATCATTTTGAAAAATGGTAATTTCTGGGGGTTCATCGCCATCGAGCAAGCAAACGTTGTGCAGTACGCAGCATGCTAACAATATATTCTTTGCTTAAAGCACTTATTTTTTTACAAAAATGAATAAACTCCCTATGAGCTGAGCTTTCCCCAACCCAAATCTATCCGCTACCCCTCTAAAAGATTCTTGATTCACTAATGTCCATATGGAAAATAAAACAGTTGTTTCCAGATTCTCTGCTGGCCTCCCTGCTGTTCTTATCAGCCTATCATCTGCCTGATTGCCGAGAAGTTCGATGATGAGCTGAAATAATGAAAGAAACTGAATAGTAAAGGAGTATAGTGGCTTATAGAAGTAGAATAAGTAACTACAATGTGTTGATATTGAATATTATATAATATTATATAGTGGCTTATACAGGGCCGTGTTAAGCCAATGTGCTACGTGGGCTGAAGCTCAGGGCCCCGCCTCCTAGGGGGGCCCCGCCGTCCCTGTAAAGTCAAACTGATAACGGTTGGCTAATAAAAAAGCATGGACTAAACTAAAAAATGTGCCTATTTTTTAAAACATTTTGTGTCCTTTTGGCATGCCGTAGTTATTTGACGCAATAAAAAAATCTTATGCTAGCTATACCCACTGGCGTTCAACTAAAATAAGCTAAGCTGAGTAGCTATCGGCAAACGTCACGGAAATACGAGAGCGGTGAGAAAAAAATAAAAAAAATCAATAAACTCAAACTAGCTAAAGCCAAGGAGTTTATAAATAGTACCCCAAAACTAACTAAATTCTTTAAAAGTCAGTGTCAGAAGAATGAAAGTGAGGAAAAGCCACGAGTCAGAGGAGCAAGCAGAGAGCGGCAAGTAGGTTAGATTGAGATTCTAAGCTTTCCAACGATACGACCCCCTTCCATCTGGCTGCTAAAATGACGGAGTAATCAACTCGTAACGAAACCTATGCAGGTGACCCCTCTCACATGACGAGTAACTTACCTTCAGGCGATCATAGCCCTGGCTATGAATACCGCTTACAAACAGAACCCTGAACCATGTAGGTGGCTTTTACATTGTCTGAGTAATATGCACTTAAAATTTGGTGCACTGGCACATCAAAACAAATGGGGCTGAGTTTAATTAATACAAATCGGGTACTTGCCCAATTAGTTTGTCTAATCCACGGTACATGACCATATTCTTTCATAGCCTACTTGAGATCTTCAGCAGTGAATTTGCCAAAGACATATCGGCGGTGCGCCGAGCCTTCTACAAACTCGTTGGCAACTTCCACTAAGTTCAAGTTGTATGTTACGGTCTTGTGGATATCAGACGGGCCTGGCTCATGGTTGTTCGGAGATAATGTTTAATTATTCTCAACGCCCTGAAAGACCGTTCACTGACTGCATTTATAGCACGTATCACAAGTATTAACTTAATCAAAACTGCAACGTTTAAGAAAAATCGCCGTTCAACACAAGACAGATTCTTTATGAAGTCAATTTTACATCTCTGAGTCACAAGCTGCTTTTTTTAAGGCAAAGTTTGCAGCAATGGCTTGCAGTTGTGCATGCAGAGAAGAAGCATCAATATCATCTACGTCCAATTTTGTGATGTGATTAAACTCGTCGTCAAATTCTTCACACCTGACGGTCTTTAAGATCAGTTGTTCCAGTTTAGCATACATCCGATATCCAGGCTCAAAACGGTCTTCGATGCAAGATATTACAACATCGAATGCAATCATGTAGGCTTGAATAAAGTGGTCTTCAACTGAACTGGGAAATGCTGCTGAAGAAGTGCCTTCTTAAAATCTGCATGGTGCTTTCCTCTTTCGGGGGAGCTGTGGGTCACCCATGTCCAGGTTACTGACCATTACTGTTACATGTTCCCAAAACTTCTGAAACTCAGCCTTGCTTCTCAAAGATTTTTTTAAGTTACTACCATCATTCTTGCTAAATTCTGTACTTCTAATGCACTGTGATCTCAGGCTGTATACATTATTTGACAGCCAGGGTATTGAAACTTCACGCCACATAGACATGTTCGCTTCTCATTGGTCAATACTGTACATACTCAAAGATGAATCAAAGAAAACAATGTGTAGTGCATTTCTTTAAGAAGAAGCCAACTGTAGGTAAGTTGTTAACTGTTGTTAATATGAAGCTGATTGGTTCTGTGGTTTGGCAACCACATTGATTAATGACATAATATTAGCATAAAAATATAAAATCATAAAAATTCAAACATCTTCTTCTCTGAAACCGCTTGTCCGATTGAAACAAAAATTGGAATAAAACATCTCAGTATGGTCATCTGTTACGCTTGTTCAAGGCAAGCTGCTACTGTGAAAATCATGGTGTCCACGCTGCATGACATCATCAACATACAGAACTAGCTATAAAACTGTATAACTTCTTATCGGCTGCACCAAAATGCACAGAATTTGACACGGATGTAGAGGACTATGGGATGTTGTGTCATGGTCAATATGGCGGCCTTTAGTCACATGGTATGGCAGCCATCTTGGATTTAATGAAAATTTTGGACAATATTCAAAAGTCTTCTTCTCATGAACGGTAAATAGTACAGCTGTGAAAAATGTTGTACATAGAGCGTTCATGTCCCCGATTGATTCTACTTAAGGAAAAATGGATCGGTCACATGGTGTGGCAGCTATGTTGGATTTTGCGTAAAACACTTAAACAACTGCTCATGAGCCCTTTGGCTGACTGACGTGAATCTTGGGTATACGTTATCTTTGTGCTGTGCTCTAAAAAAGTTAGTCAGGAAAAGTTCCTACATTAACAAACATGACCGCCATGAGCCAATCAATATGGATGACATGGCAGTTTGCCCAAATTTCACCCTGAAATGATACATTCATACCACTAGGGGCAGCTGTTGCCATAGAAACGTGAGTACAGTCTTGGAAAAATATTTCTTGAAAGCTGCCATTTTTTCCTGGTATCTAGCAGTTCAGTTTCACTAACCGGTGTAACTTAAACCACAGTAATTACACTGGAAAGGCTGATATTTTTCACACACTACAGTATAAAAAGACTAAGAAAACATTTTTTGAAGAACTGTTGCAACTGCATCGACGCTGGGAAAAAAAATGCACCACACGCACACACTAAATATTTGAAAAATGACTGTAATCTCTGCCCTAATGTTGTTTGTTTATTTAAAATAACCTTGTGGACATGCAGGCATATACAGAACTGTAGACATATTGAAACACACTAATTATTTTTAAAAAAAATGCTGTGATCTCGTGCTGTATAGAAATGTTTTGTAATCAGATTTTTTTTTTGAAACGCTGTTGTAACTGAACAGAAGGCAAAAAAATTGCACTTTTATTTTTAAACCAGAACACAATTGTAATACTAAAATGTTTAATACATGAGCTTTACAAGTCACACGAATAGTTTACTTAAAAATCGTCATATACTTATTTTTACGACTGAACTGTGGTCAAACACAGTCACAAATCCTGAATCTGTTGCAAAAAAGCTGCGCGTGTAACCCATTGAAAAGTCGCAGGGGGGGGGTGGGGGGTGGGGGGTGGGGGGGTGGTAATGAGTGGTATAGACAGAACTGTTCAGAATCGCTTGCTCTATTAAATACAGTTGTAAGGATAAAGATCGCACTGTTATTCACAGAGAATCCCTCCCCAAAACAGCGGACATTTTAGTATAATAAGAGCTGATCAGCTTGTTCTGCTGTAATGTTGTTTGTTTGTTCAACCACGTGGACATGCAAGTGTAGCCAGGCAACCAGAGGGAAACATGCGTGTTATAGTTCTGTCGAGCTAGTAAATAAAAAAAAAAAAAGAAAACTTCAACCAGCAGAACTTCAGGTTCTGGCTGTCCCTTTAGAACTGCAGTGCTCTCTGACACTCGTGTCAGACAGTGTAATGTCGACATGAAGCTGACAGCACTTATGTACTAAGCCTGCCATGTACTTGTGTATTTATGTTTTTGTCTTTTAAATATAACCGGTGGAACTAAATAAAATAGAGCTGGTTTATTGGACTCGAACAACCTGGTCTGGGTTCATTAATTGAAACAAACAAACAAAAAAGAAACACACAACGCAAACTACACAATGTAAATAACAATTATCATCACCCTGCTACCTGATTTTAATTCGAGCTACAGTAATTACTTCACCGTAGCGCTACAGTTGTGTCAATAGAGACGGCACAGAGAGTCCGCCCATTTATAAAAGAACTGGGTTTATTATATATTTTATTTTTACTACAGCCCCGAGAAACGGTAGGCGTTCGGGGTATCCTGGAAGATCATTGGTTTTAGATGGCCTGGCTCCAGCGCGTGAGTTCACTGTACCTAGATTCTAAAGCAGAGAAGGGGCGTTACACAGGCATATAGAACTGTAAACATACCGATACACACACTGTAAGTAGGGTTGCCACTTTTTCCACAGACCAAACCCAGTCATGCTTCGAAAACAAATTCTGGAAGTGATCACGCAATACCTACAGAGTTTAGTAAGACTGTCTCTCAAATCTCGCATTTCTCTCTCCCTCCTCTTTGTTTTATATGCATGGTGACTGACTTGTGAATACTTTGTAGCTAAAGCATTTAATTGTAGTAATTTTTTAAAACCCACAACTAATTTGGTATTATATACTGCCCCTGCTAAACGTTACATAAAAGCAGTTTAGTAATACTACTTCTATATTGGAGTATTAACTTCAGCTCCTTCTTAAACCTGCTTTAACCCTGTATTAAATACTGTCCCTGGTAAACTTCATCTCAGTGTGTTGTTCATGTATGATTTTTACACATAGTAGTTTTGAAATACTCACTATTTATATAAAGTGCTTGTGTTTTATTATTTAATGTAGGATGTATGTTGATATGAATTGGTTTTGATTTGTTGTGGAGTGAATATAATTGCAAGTTTTGAAGTGACTTTCGTTGTTTTACAAAAACTGGTGTGTTTATATGAGCACAATAGGTAATGCAAATAGTGGAATGTGTAATGCATAAATAGGTGTATATAGTATGGTTAAGAAGTTCTGGTCTGAATAATTGAAGAATACACAGACTGATAGTTAAGTTCTGTATTTATAGTAGTTAGATGTCTCTTATTGTATATGTGATGTGTACAAAAGTACAAAGTACAAAACATGGCTGCTGTGGGCCAGTGACATTTCAGCATTGATCATCTAACCAGTGATTCCCATATTTTTGCCAAAATTGACAGTCAGCTGTGTCCAAAATGATTTGTGATGATAACGTTTCATCATAACAACCAATGCGCTTAAATTTCACGCTAACTGCTTGGAAGCCGTAAAGTTGCTTGCAACTCTATTATTAATATTGTTTTACTGTTGACAGTCCTGTGTGATGTTTAGATACATTTTGATAGATCAATGTTTTTCCTGCGCAATGGCAACGCCTTCCCCCTCCTCCGATATAATGATTAATAATAGTTGTTAGTTTTTAGTACTTTTCATGTATTGTATTTTTAAACAAAATATATATAGTCATATTTACATTATGAGCTGAGTCTGCAGTACATATTTAACATATGAATAAGTGAGTCAAGGTTGGATAGTAAGTATAACTTTATTTATTTTGATTAAATATAGCTGATACATCATAAGAAAGTGTTTGGCGACAGCATTTAATTCTGGGGAGGTAAAGTTGTGTCAACATTGAACATTTTCCAAATTGTCATTTTGGAAAATCGTAAACCAGCGGCTGATTAGAGTTGTCTGAAATTACTGGGGTTTCCAGTCTTGTGGAAAATTTGCTAAAAAAAACTTAGACTGGCCCATGTTTCATTCAGTTACAGTATTTTTTAATTATCCGCCTCAAAAGATTATAGGCTCTTCTTTTGACATTCAGTAGCCTAGCAACATGGAAGGTCTGGCGCTATTGGCTAAGAACAGAATAGGAAGTGAAGGCAACCTCAGTGCTCGTAAGCCTGAATGATTAGCAGCGGTGAGGAGATGAGGGAGTCCAAACTGAGAGAAAAATAAATAAATGGGGACACAAATTAAATAATAATAATATATGGTTTTGAAATGGACAAAAAAAGTGTTTTTTTTTACTGGTTCCTAAGGCCCTGATCTCAGAAATCCTTCCACTGTATTACAGTTATCATAAACTTCATAAAACAATAGTGATTTTTCCTATTTGCATGCATGTTGTTGTTTTTATCCTTGACCACTGGGCATCTTAACAATATATTAATCATGTTCATATTACCATGTGTAAAAGATAACTGTAACTCCTTATAAAATGTTGTTTTTGCTTTAGGGTCATGTAGATAATTAAGTACTTGATCATTTTTGGGGAAAGAAACATAAAAAGCAGAACAACCTTTATGTTGATGATGCATAAACTCAAGCGGTATATAAGGCATGAAAGTGTGCAGTTCCTTCATTCATTTCAGTAATAAACAGTGCATTCCAGACCTCAAGGGAAACAGTCCATATGTTAGGCCATATGGGATAGTAAAAACTGTGTTCCAGCAGATACTATATCCCCCCCCCCCTTTTATACATAAATTATTACCAGAGAAAAAGCTGTTTGTCTACAGGTATGTGCCAGTGTAGAGGTTCCTGAGGGAAGGGGAGCATCTTTTCAAAAGGAGCATTTGGGTCACCATAGAACAGTTTTAAACATCAGGTTTTCAATACACAATGAAGGACTATACATGAACATAAAAGCCACATTGCGTAGCACTAGCAATATGACTTTTATGTTTATGTATAGTTCTACATATTCAGGGAACCTGAATCTGGCCACAGACAATACATATGTGGCACAAATAAACCTCCCCAATAAATGTATTTTTTAAAACAAAAATAGTCTGGAATCAGAATAGCTACATACTGGAAATCCAAAATTGTTTGTGAGCCTTTTATTACGCAATTTTCAAACATTTTTGGCACTAATATTATCACGCCGTTTTCAATAATTGTATAACATCGCACAATATGAATGTACCGCTAATACAACTACACTCGCTGTATTTGGTTATAATGTCTTTGTTTGATGTAAATTACTTGCAGTCCTGCAGTTTATAAAATAAACCATTTCATGAAACAAACTCAGGGTGTAGGAAAAAAAGAAGAAAACATTTCATTTTACTTTCCCACAGACTGATTTTAGATTCCTGATTGCACATTGCTTTCGAAATATTCTCGAACAAGCACTGTGCATTGGAGGTTTAAAAATTAATTAGATTTCTATTTAGGAAGTACAATGCTTTCGAAGGAACGCTTACAGGAGCTTAGTGGTATTCTGGGGTTTGATAACCGAAGAGAAAAACAAGGAAAAGAAAAGGACAAATCTTTAGTTCTCATTTAGTTGTTAACTGTCTATTGTTCCTTATAGACACATGTTTCATGTTAATGTTCCTTTATCACTTCTTACTGTAAATGCCAGGGGCTTTTGTGATAGAATCAAAAGGAAAGCCTTGTTTCTTTTTTGTTATGAACAAAAATCAGATTCTGTTTTCATTTAAGAAACTCATTCATGTGATGTAGATGTTAAGATTTGGGGCACACAATGGGGAAATCAAATTATGTTCACCATTGGATCATCTCACTCAGCAGGAGTCACAGTCTTATTTAATGAGAAGTACTGTATGCTGGAAATGTTATACACCAGAAATTAGATATTAACGGGCATTGGATTGCAGTAGTTTTAAACATCAGTAATGTGTTTTTATAATGTGTTTTAATATATATGGCTATAATAATAGTAATGTAAATGAAAAAAAAAAATTACTGAATTAACACTACAACCGCCCCATTATACTCATACCTAAAACTGCCAAAGGCAGTCATTATGACAGTTACATTTTAAACAACATCAATATTAAAATGAAAGACAAACTATCGGCTACAACTCAAGTTTTATTCAAGCACATCATATCAAACATCTGCACAGCTGAAAAGCTGTATTTGAACAATTAAACATAAAAGGGTTTATTTTCTAACTTACCACATATGATAAACTATAATAAAATAAACATTTCAAAAGAAACTAGCGTGTAAACAGGCATATACACATACAAAACTGTAAAAACTAAATTATTTTTCAATTTAAAACAAAAGTAACATATGTTTTCTCTTGCGTGTGTGTGTGTGTGTGTGATATATATATATATATATATATATATATATATATATATATATATATATATATATATATATATATATATATATATATATATATTGTTGAAGGAATGAGGTATACAGAGGGTACAATAAAATAAATGAAGTAAAAAGAACGGTTGTACCAAAACGAAAACGCTGTATAAATGGGATGTATTAAGATGAATGTGTTGCTGGTTGTTTTTAAATCCCGTTGTGAGAAGTAAGGGATAGAGTGAACTACAGAACCCATAATCATTAGCGTGACCAGTCAATGCATACTGGGTAATTAACGCAGGTTTAAATTGACTGGCGAAGCTAATGAGGGGGGGGTCGTAGGAACGGTGGAGAGTTCCGTGTTGATTGTAGAGACGGCGAAAGTCTACAATATTAAAATTGTTGAAGTAGTTGGAGACGGCGTACGGTGGAAGATTTAAATTGAACAACGAAGCACAGTTCAGTTTATGAAGAAGGAAAGCTGTAAGCCTTCTTTTATTAACCTGAAGAGGCACTTCGGATTTATAAAAACAAACAGCAATTGAAACGTCTTTTAAGTTGGACGAAGTACAGAGGCTTGAAGGAAGGGTATGTAAACCCAGGTTTTTTGCATTGTTATTCATTCGCTGTTACCAGACAGACGGCCTGTGTTAATGTGGTAGAGGGAACTGGCGTTCTTTGTGGGACTGACTGATAAGTTTCCTTCGGTGCACTAACAACACCGAGGACGCTGCTAGAAAATACCTCACTGCTTGTGCACGCAGAAAGTGCGCGTCTGTTCTTGTGGGACGTGGAGTAACAGCGTGTTTAATTCTTTTTACTCAACGGAGTGGATTTACAATGCATATAAGTCAGTGACTGTTATATCTCTGAGCTACGGGGAACAAAGGCTGAGAGGAGCAGAGATTGGCGAACACGGTGTACAGTGGAAGAAAAAACACCGTGTGCTTTATTTGAAGTACTGTTTTATTAGTTGTTAGGATTGGTCTCTGGACGGTATACTTTTTAACTAAGACCTGCAGCATATAAAGGATTTCCACCAAGTACCAGGAGGGGCAGTCGTGTCCACCCTGCAGTACAGGACCTCTGTAACCCAGGAGCAGCAGAGCTGAACCAACGTACTCGCTGGAGGAGGGGTGGCCTGTCTGTACACTGCCTCTAGAGGGGACTGGAGGAAATCTATGCAAAGCAGGAATAAAGTAACTGTGGTTTATAAGGGTTGGGAGTGCCCCCTAGAAAGCTGAACCTACTCACCTTGCAGTTCCACGCCAGGAGGTTTAAGTGGACGGTGAGCGACGGACCTGAGACAATCCTGAACTTTATTATGTGTATGATTTACTCCCTCAAGACTACAGGGACACTCTATGTTGTGTTGTGGATAACGCAGAAAGAGCAGCAGCACAATAAAAGTTACTGTAGTTTTGCATTTCCTGTGTGGCGTCCATCTGTTCACCCTGTTCTACACCTTCTGGCTATCCTACACATATTACGTAACTAATACCAACCGGTTACTATATATATATATATATATATATATATATATATATAAATGGAATATTGTAGGTTATATTCAAAATAAAAACATACATTGTAAAAGGCAGTCAAAATGACTGCTGTGGCGGTTCTATGTGGGCGGGGTTATAACTTCCTTATTTTCATGATCCTGCCTTTCAAACGCTGTCAGGGTATTTAATGCATGTATTTAGGAAAAGTAATGAACGGACAACCGCATAACTTTCAGACATGCAGAGTAATCTCAATTTGAAAACCTCAAACTGTCAAAATGAGTGCCGTGGCGGTTCTAGTGTTAAAGGCATGTCATCCCTCTGAGAACATCCTGGTTGTTGGTGATTGTAATGCTGCTTCTGGTGAGTTGATGGATAGATCTCCCTCAAAGTTCACTTCATATCATTACAACTCATATATTAATGAGTTCTGTAATGACCAGTCTTTAACTGATATATGGTGTTATACACATCCTAACTTGCAACAATGTTCTTGGTTTAGCCCAAATGCTTCAGCAAGATCACAAATTGACTGCTGGCTAATTTCGACAACTCTAATCTCTTGCACTAACAGATGTAGCATTTCCCCCTCTCCTCTATTGGATCATTCCGCTGTTTCCCTTTTACTAAAACCTGCCAGTAGTATTCGTTCAACCACTAAAGCTGGAAATGTCAGTCTGTTAAATAATTCCCCATACCGCAAGAAAATTTGTGAACTGATAGAGAACATTCATTCAAGTTATTTGTTTATGACTTTTAAATATGTGATGCAAGAAGTTTCTTCCAAGTTTGGAAAACAATTAGAAAAAATATCCAAAGCGAATGAAATGTCTATCAATTCACAAATGAGTACAATTTGCAATAAATCAGTTTTGTCGAACGCAGAAAACATCTCACTTTGTCTTGCACCATGAAACTGGTTAATTACTGTAATTCCAAAATCTTGGAAAGACTTGAAATTGATAGATAATTGGCAGCCAATAACGTTATTAAATATGGATTATAAAGCATTAACGGCAGCTTATGCAAACAGACTTAAATCAAGACTAGATCAGGTTATAAGTAGGGCCACGATTCTATCGCGATCACGAAAAATCACGACAAAACGCGAAATTTTCATTTTTAGGGAGGGTATTGCGCTACATAATGTAATAATTAAACATTTAGTCCTATAAAAGAATGCTCACTTGTTATGACATATTATTTATGGTTGCATTTCGTTTTTACTATATGCTTCCTGCCGCTAAGCTCTGGTTAAAGGGAAGTGAAACACTGAAAAAAACAAACAAAAAAAACCCCCGCCTTTTTAAACTGCAACTATGGCAGCTAGATGTGCATCAGCATCCCACATTTCAGCTAAGCAACACGAAAAAGATTTTCCTTCTGGTGAGTTTCACTCATCGGATGATGTATTATTTTGTTCGGTGTGTAACGAAGCAGTAGACCACAATAGAAAGGACACTTGTGTCAAGCATCTTAAAAGCGATAAACACCTGAAAAGAAAACTGCTGCAGTTAGTGCAGAGCGATTCTGGTGAGACGGGAAAAAAGCAAGTTACTGTTTCAAGTTTGTTCACTGCTCAGACCAAAGCTGGCGAAGTTAGAGACTTGGCTAGATTTCAGCTGACAGAAGCACTGATAAAAGCAGATATCCCGCTAGAAAAGGTAGATAACGCTAGCTTTAAAATATTTTTGGAACAAAACATGAAAACTATGGGAGTCGTACCATCAGCCGACTGGCTGAGGAAACAATAGGCGCCCAAAGTTTTTCAAGCTCAAAGAGGCGAACTTTTCGAATTTGTTAAAGATGGATGGCTGTCTATATTGGTAGATGAAATGACAGACAACGAAGATCGCTTTGTACTGAATATCGTAGTTTACAAAATCAATCACAAGAATAACTGTCCAGCAGTCAAATTTCTACAATCTGTGTTCCTAGAAAAAACAGACGGAGCAACAATAGCGCAGTCAATTGTCAAAACTCTCTGCGAGTATTGAATGGGAACGAATTGCTGCATTTGTTTCTGATAATGCTGCAAATATGAATAAATGTTGCGAGTCTGTTATCAAAGGCATGGCTGTGAACTCTATTCATGTCACATGTAAAGTGCATTTCTATGCACTTATCGGAAACATTTGGCAGACCAAGTTTACCTTTGCCAACCAAACAAGTTGCATCAGTGAAAAAATCTTTCAAACATTCAGCTGCGCGCAAGTTGCGTTACCGAAAGTACGTGTCAGAAAAAACAGGAAAGCCACTTGAAAAGGTAACAGGACCTCCAGAGCCAATTGTTACCCGCTGGAAAACATGGTTTGATGCTGTCCAATACATCAATGAAAACACAGAGCTTTTAACTGCTTTTCTAGAAATATAAATGGAAAGTTCTGCTTAGCTGTACCCTGCAATACTTGCGATGTGGAAAGAAGTTTTTCAGTTTATGGAGTTGTGCATTTTCTGCTGAGACACAGCCAACAAACATCGCCAAACTAGCAAAAGTGTATATGAACAAATAAATCGAACGGCCTTGTGAATAGTTCCAGTTAAAAACAATATGTTGAACATTGTTCTTTCTTTTCTTTTTTAACAATCGAGTTTTCAACAGCACATTAGAACAACCAGTTAGGTAAGTACTACACTTATTGATTTAAATTTGAATACACTAGTTATCTTTGTATTCTTTCATATTTTCATATGCATTTACGGCTGTGCTGTTTTGATGGCATCAGTGTGCAAAGAATGTTTAATGCTGCCTTATTTTTTTTTCTTCCTCTGTCCTGCTCTTATACGTTCTGTACACTATACACTTTGCATTTATTTATACAGTTTTCAACACTAAAATTAGTTTGGTAGTAAAAAAAAAAAAAAAAAACAGTTACAAAGAGTACAACGAAAAAATGCGAAAAATGTGCTTTTCCTGAAACGAAATTGCTTTAATGAAGCGCGATAAAATCGGGGCCACGGTTACAAGTGAAGCAGAATCAGGATTCATTAAAGGACGACACATTTTTAATAACATTGGCTAGTCTTGGACATATTAGATTATAATCAATTTGTGGAAGATGACAGCTTTATCCTATTCCTTGATGTTTATAAAGCATTCAATACTGCATTCTTAATTAAAGCTCTGAATCGTTTGGATTTGGATCTAAATATATTAGAAAAATTGAAATGTTTTATACTGGAATTAATAGCTCTGTTTCTTTACCTCAAGGAATGACTCCCAGATTTGATATCTCTTTTGGTGTTAGACAAGGGTGTCCTATCTCCCCACTTTTATTTTTGATAGCAGTGGAACTTTTGGCTATTTGTATTTAAACTGGTATTGAAGATCAAGGAATTACGATTGTAAGTCGCCCTGGATAAGGGCGTCTGCTAAGAAATAAAAAAATAATAATAATAATAATTAGAATGTTCAATCATAAATTCATTATTAGCCAACTGGCTGATGATACAAACCTTTTTCTCAAACATAAGGACCCAATTCCCCTGCTTATTGAAAAAATCTCTACATTTTCCAAAGCTGGCTTAACTCTTAATTTAAATAAATGTGAATTAATAGCGGTGCACAACTGTCCTCTTGATTCTGCGCTGGAATTACAAAAAAAAAGGTGAAATATCTGGGAATTGATATATGTAAGAATCAGGGGCTCTCACGGTGCCGCTTCTAAAATGCCTTAAATCATGTAATAAAATACTGCACCGTTCAAAAACCATAGTATTTCTGATAAACGGCGCCCTCGAATAAACGCCACCCTCAATTAAGTGCTGCAGCCGTTTTTAACCATTTAAAATAAACGCAGCGGGGTTAATTCAAAGTAATACGTACATTAAGAAAACTAGAGGAGGGGGAGCAAATGTTATTGACTTCCAATGCTTAAATGGTTAAAGAAATGCCTAATTAATGCTTTAGAAAAAAAAGTGAGGTCTCTGACCAAAGAAAATGAGGAATTAAAAGAGATGGGCAGGATTTTCAAAAGGTCGCAAATGATAACGCCAGTGTTAATCAAGAAATCGGCATGTAGCATTGATTTTGGTATTTTCAAGCGGTCATTATGCCTATTTCGTTATTAAAGTCCTAATGTCATTTGAGAAATTATGTTGAGTTATGAAATAATGTTAATATCTTAAGGAGCAGTGCTTCTTGCGACTATTTAATTAAACGTGTTCATTGTCGTCATTTATCAGGAGTTAATTTGCACTTGGAAAAAAGGGTTTTAATTAACGAAAGAGTATATAACTCACCTTGAAACAGAAATTTAACAGACTGGCTGTGACGCCGATGATACAGACCAGAGTTAATTTCTTACAGACAACCTGGATAATTCAATATTTGTAGTTATGAAAATATTTTAGCCTTTTCTATACTTGTGGTTATGAGTGAGATTTATTCACTTGTTTTAACCATTTGTAACCTAATGGAATGTTTATTTGCTAAAATGATGTGCCGTTATTTGCACCCAGTGTAATGTTACTACCAAGAAATGATCCATGCAACTGTAGCCTATTTGAATTATGCATATGTACATTATATGACAGCTGACCTCTACTGTAGATTTTATTTGAATCTTGGTATAGAAACTGCATATTAGATATTACAATAACGTTTCCTTAGGTGATTGCGGATCTGCAATGCGTCCTTGGCTTTTAACACCTGTGTCTTATCCACACAAAAATGAAGAACAGGCGTACGAGCACACAGATCTAATAGGAATGTGATCAAGCTCATTGACATGGAATTTGCCTTAATGTATTTATTGTTGTCAGACCGCCCCACACTTTATGTACAATGTACACTTTCACCTTCACACGTTTGTAGGCATATAAAATGTTCCAATAAAACTCTAAGTGTTCGGTGGCTACTTCTAATCATGTTGAGTGTAGACAAGCAAAGAATACCAGAGAAAATGCATTATTAGAAAATTCACCGAACAATTAATTATAAACAAACTGTGTATTGGGTAGGGATTTATATCGTAATTTAAAAAGCTTAATAAATATATAATGAAGTGTTACATACATGGTATACATGTATAATAACTAACAACTACAAATGTCAATAGCACTTGAAACGTATGTATTTATATATACCCTAAAGTCATACATACTAAAATACTGTAGCGATCCTGAGGGGAGGGGAGAGAATTAGGATAGTGTGTGTGTGTGTGCATGCAGGGGTTGCTTTGTGTGTGTGCATGCAGGGGAATGGGATTGCAGGAAAGATGTGGGGAGCGGGGGTCTGTATAAGGGGCGGGGGCAGCGAGGGCACATAAGGGGGTGCGTGGAAAAGACCAGGAGTTTCGGGGAAGACAAGAGTGAGAGAGAAGGGTGTGTGTGGAGAGATAGAGTGAGACAGATAGAGGGGGAAAATTTATAACAATTAAATGTTGTGGTATTATTTGTATTTATCAGTCGGGACTTGCAGCCATGTATTGCAGTTTGATTATATCAGTCTGCATTCCTCAAGTGAGTTGTCTGTTGACATTTCTATTGCTTCAATGAGCCTCCTGATAGCCCATCAATCAGCCTTGACAGCTCATGGCACCAGGCTGTCTGTTTGCACTGGTTACACTCGTTTTTCTAAGAAATTCATTGTTACACCAGTACACATTGCAAATGGATCGCTAAAGCCCGCCGCACACAGCCCGACTCAAACCGTCCCGCCTCATCTCATCTCAACTGGCCGTACAGAGTTTGGATGAATCGTATCAGTGTGCACTTAAAACCAAGATTATGCAGATTTTAGTCGGGATGTCTTCAGATTTGAAGATTGAACATGTTGAATCTTTTTCAGACGCAGTTTCGTTCAGATGTGATCAGTCTGTCTGTGTGCAGCGGTTGCCGACCAAGATTGACTGAGACCGATTAGTCATGAGGGTGTCAACCAATGGTGAAGCAGGTTTAAGTGACGTAGCTTGTCATGTAGTTCCACAGGTAAACTTACATTAGTCTTGAATTGCTCCGAGTGTCCCGAATTCAAAAATACCAGATATGTGCACATTTGAATAGTGTTTTTTTAGGCGTTTACTAATCAAAGGTAAATTATCAATTTACCGTTTTATTATCAATCTACTGGCAGCCTATATTTTCTTACTGCGCTAAAACAGAAGTAACTGGTGCGTCGATCTCCAGTAGGTCACAAATCACAAGCCCCAAGATCCACACGCTGAGAAAAAAACGCCAAAGTCAAACGAAAAATCAACAATCAAAAAAGTGTAGTAGACAAGCTATACAAAAAGTCAAACTGCCTGAAATGTTTGCACGGTGTAAATACTAAATTAATTAATAGGCTAAGCGCTTATTTTGGTTGCCTCGCGGCGCTGTCTCCGATGTCTAATCAGCATACGATGCCATGCATAATATGTTGAGCTAAGTTAATACAAAAATGTGTACAGGGCAGTATTAATTAAATCTGCATACATAGTAATCACCAGGATCTAGTTGTGGTCCGTCTAATTCAGTCTTAGCAGTGTGCGACACCCAGTCGGGAAAAACTCAATTGCGACGTCAAACCAAAACTGAGCACAACTGATCGCAGAATCTGTGCATACTCAGATGAGATGAGTCGGGACGGCCTGTTTGAATAGAACTTATATTCTCTGTCTAGTGTGTTGTCTCTCGTGTGTACAAGTTCACCTTTACAGGCAATACTATGTCACTATATATATCCCACCTTCAGTAGGGAGGGTAATACCCATTACAGATTAACAAAGAAGGTCTCCAATATAATCTTAAGAAAATTAGAGCTATTTCTAATACATCCTTGATATGTCTAAAGGCTCAATTTGTACATGGCAGGAGAATAAATCAGGGTGGCATAATATAGATATGTTCCTAGCCTATCCTTTATCCTTGTAGTAAAGTTCAAAACAAAATGGTAATTTCAGTACCAGGACATAAATAAGTAAACTGCCTAACAATTAATAATCAGACACCTGTATGGATAGCAGTCTGGTCACAAGCATACAGCATTAGTAAATGAGTGCAGGCTACAGCGTATATACTTCAATCCCCTTGTCCAATACATATAACATTTTTTGTTTTTTTTTATAACTGGCTTGTTTGCAAAAAAAAGATAAATGGAGTATTTTGATTGTGTAAAAAAAGATAAATGAAGTACTATGATTGTGTATTTTTCATTTATATGATTAGATAAGCATAATTTGCTTTATAATCAATGTTTTTAATTATTCAATTTGCATGATTGACTATTTCTTGTATTAGAAGTTTATTGTGTTTTGTAAATGATGCATTGTTCTTTATGTATACAACTTTTTTAAGCTTGTGTAATTGAATCTACTAATTGAATAATCATTTAATTAAGAAAGATGATGCATATAAATGGGGGTTGTTTCTAAATAGCAAACACTATCCACCTGACGAAGACACGTCGGTGTTGAAACGCGTTGTGTTGTACAGCTATCTGTTTGTGTCCTGCTTTTGTTTTTAACAATAAAATAAAATACGTTTTAATAAGTAATTTGTTGTGGTCATGTTCTTATAAATATAAGTTATACGGTGAGTGTGCAACCAAGACGTCTCTACAAGGTCTACTATCAAGCTACAATCCTTTGCCAACAGCGATAAAAGCATTTGGGTCTTTATTGAGAGAATATATGTATTCTGTAGAAAATAGAAATACCAGCGCTACAAAGATGCCTCAATCAATTCCAACACACACAAGGTGCTTCATCCTAGGAACAAATAATTGAAAAAAAAACAATAAAATACTTCATATAATGTTTCCACCACTGAAGAATGAAGACGGCAACACTCGCTTAATGAAAAACTTATATCCTAAAGTGTATCTCAATTATTTATATTTTATTAAGAACAAGGTAAAAAATAAATAAAGCTTACGCGTGTCGACATATTGTCTTCATCAGAGCACGTTAAAAAATGGAGTTCATAGAATCTGTTAAATTCAACTGATATTCATTGTCAATAAACTTCATTGTCTAAGTGCATAAAATCAAGGTCTAATGAATTGGTTCAATTTCCACCTTTGGAATGTAACACAGATATCGTATATATGTTATTAGACATTTCGTCACGAAACTCACAATGTATTTATAATTTATACATTTCCAAAACAGATTGTTAATTCAATTAAAATGAAGAAATATTTCCAATGTATTTATGTATATATTCATTGCAAAAAACCTGCGTTAATGCAGCGTTAAGGTTGAACTCATTGCAAAAACAAGGAAATGTGGCGTTAGGGTTAACCAGCCAAAGGAACCAGACCTTTTTTTAACTCGGAGATATTCTCCATGTATGCATTTTCTTCCTACTTCTGTAGCTGAGTTTTTAAGGTCTCAAATTTTGGATTTGCAATGGGATCTATAAACTATGCTGCCACTTCCTTTCTGTAATTATGTAACCTTTCCACGGACCACCTGAAGGGAACCTGTCTGTACATTTCCACGACTTGCATACCCTATTTTGATTTTTATTGATCAGCTGATTATTTTGTACTATATTCTGAGAAAATAGGCATACTGTACCAGTTAATCTAAAAAAAAATCATGGAAAATGATGAAAAACATCCATTTAGCAATGTATCAACAACAATAAAACATCATGACAGAAATACTTTTGGCTAGAAACAGTTTGACATATTGTAAAGGTTAAATGTAAGTAGAGTAATTACTGCACTACCATTAAGTATCTGCTTTATGCAGTATTATGTGTACAAGATGCATGAAATGTTGAGTAAAACACTGTAAACAACCATGTTAGGAAGGTACCTTTTTTTAACTTTTTGATTATGAATTATGCTGTTGGAAGTGGTTTGCATAAGAAAAGAAGATTTTTTTTTTTAAAGTGTATGTGGCGGAGCTGTTTGTCCTGAATGTGGACACAGAGGCACAGATAGTAGTTTTTAAGCACCTTCAGCACACTTTTAACAAACACTCAAAAAAGTAACTAAAACACTCCTTCAGCACAGGAGCACAAACGGTTGCTTCTCTCTAACCCAGATGGTCCCAACCCTGCTCCTGAAGTACGCCTGAACTACATTCCCATATCCCTGCCAAACACAAACCCCAAACACACACATTTACAGAGGCTAGTTGCTCTGCCAGTGGGGTGAACCAAAACTTTCTAACACTACTACATGTTTTTAATTAGTAGTGAAAGGGGATTCATTTTTCAGTTCTCCTCAATTTGTTTCCTGTAGACACTCTTCCTTCAGTTTTGCAGTGCAGTGTAGACTAATTGATTTGATGACAAAAGTTAAGTTGCTAGTTGAATCAGCTTTTTCAGCATATTCATCTGCTGACTGGAGCAGTGCCTTCACATCAGCTTCTGTTCTCATTTTCTTCTTTTTTTTCAATTTAAATTTTTATTGGATTTTATTAATACAAAGGGTATCAAAATAATAATAATAAAATAATAATAACAATAATAATAACAATAATAATAACAACAATAACAATAACAAAAATAATAGAAATAAATAAATACACACATAATAGGATAACAGATAAATAATAATATTTATAATAGCAATGAAGAAAAAAGGAAAGAAAAACATAAATCAGTGCAGTTCACTAACAGACCAAAGGAGCATAAACATTTTCCATGTGATAGCCTATACTGTAAGAAGGAAAATATAAATAAAAGAGAAGCACAATACACAGGAGTCAAGGTCATGTCTAACTATCAGGGGCTGAAGTATTCTCAAACAAGGGGGACAGATTATGGATACCCCTATCAAACCAATTCTGTAGACCGATATTGCGAAGAGTGGGTGGAAAATCTGGGTTGAGAGTGAGGGGGGAGGGGACAGAAACACATTTTGGTAATTTTATAAATTTTCTACAATCATTCCAAGCAAGTAATATGTTATGCATCACAAATGATTTTGTTACAAGACCCAAAGATTTATAGTTATTAATAAAAGGAAGAGATCTCAGAGAGATAGGGTGACTTGACAAGGACTCCATTTGTATCCAAAGAGAATCTTGGCGATCTAAAAGCCACCCCATCATCTGCCTAACCTGAGCTGACCAATAATATAGTTCGAGACTGGGCAGGGCAAGGCCACCCTCCTCTGAGGGCTTAGTCAAAGTTGCAAACTTAATTCTTGGTTTTTTATTGTTCCAAATAAATTTAGATATGAACTTATTGATCTCTTTAAAAAAAGACTGCGATAAATAACAAGGTAGGGATTGGAATAAATAACTAAATCTAGGTAGTATATTCATCCTGATCACATTAATTCGACCCAAAATAGAAATTGGAAGATGGGTCCAGGTTGTTAGATCTTCTTTAATTTGTTTAACTAAAGGGGAGTAGTTACTTTTAAACATATTATTAAGTATTGGGGTAATAAAGATGCCAAGGTACCTAAAACCTGCTTGAGCCCATTGGAATGGAGAAATTATTTTTAGATTTTCAGAAGGGGGAGAGTTCAAGTGGCAGGCATTGGATTTGGAGAAATTTATTTTATAACCAGAAAAAATGCTATACTGATCAATTGCACTAAGGACGCCAGGGATCGATTTTTCAGGGTTTGTTAAGTATAAGAGAATATCATCAGCGTAAAGAGATATTTTGTGTTCACTGTCACCTGCTAAAATACCATCAATTGTAGCTGAAGATCTAATGGATTCCGCGAGGGGTTCTATTGCCAAGGCAAAGAGAAGTGCGGACAGGGGGCACCCCTGCCATGTGCCTCTACTAAGGGAAAAATTCTGTGATAAAATACTGTTTGTAAGTACTTGAGCCTGTGGCGAAGAGTACATTGATTTAACCCACTTTATAAAATTTGGACCTAGATTAACTTTTTCAAGTACTAAGAAAAGGAAATCAACCCACTCAACCCTATCAAAGGCCTTTTCAGTATCTAGCGACACAATCATTGCAGATTTATTATGTTTATTTATATTATCCGTGATATTCAATAGTCTACGGATATTATCAGAGGCATACCTTCCTTTAATAAAACCGCTCTGATCTGGCTTAATCACCTTCGGAGAAGTGACTCCAATCTCTGGGCTAATAATTTTGCAACAATATTATAGTCTACATTAAGCAATGATATGGGTCTAAAAGATGAGCTCGCTAGTGGGTCTTTATCTTTCTTTTTTAGGAGACTAATGGCAGCAGACTTCATAGAATTAGGCAAAGAGCCATTTTCAAATCGTTTAGCATAGGCATAAACACTGGCATGAGTTCTGGCCAAAAATATTTGTAATACTCAACTGGATAGCCATCCAGTCCAGGGCATTTGTTAGAAGGCATAGCTTTAATGGATTCTAGAACTTCCTCAGGTGTGAATGGAGCATTTAGATTTTCACGATCATCCTCTGAAATTTTTTGGAGATCCATAGCATCTAGGTAGGTTTGCATGTCTTTTGTTGTGCGATTTAATTGAGATTGATAGAGTTTGTTATAGAAATCATGAAAAGTGTTAGTAATAACTGTTGGATTATATGTAATATCATTATCTGGGGTTCTAATTGATTTTATAAGGCGTTTGGTTTGTTCTTTCTTAAGCTGGTGAGAGAGTAATTTGCTAGGTTTATTACCAAATTCATAGAACTTCTGTTTAGTCAGAAATAGTAGTTTTTTTGTATGGTTAGTGTGATCCAAGTTGAGTTTAGCTCTGGCTGCTGCCAAAAGGTTCCAGTTTGTGTCATTTGGGTTTTGCTTATGCATCTGTTCCAGATGACTCACATGTGTTTCTAGTTCTTTTCTATGTTGTATTTGTGCTTTTTTTTGGATGAGGCATAGGATATTAAATGACCACGAATGGTTGCTTTAGCAGCATCCCACAGAGTAGCTGGGGAAACAGGGGAGTCTGCATTGTCCTGTATGTATTGAACAATCACCTCACGAATTCTATCACAGAATTTCTGATCCAACAGAAGTGATGAATTGAACCTCTAGTTTTTTGTCTTGGGGGTAAAACTGTGAGCGTATTTATGAGGAATAAAAAAGTAATCCAGACGGGAATAGGATTTATGTGGGTTAGAGTAAAATGTGTAGTCCCTTACTCTAGGGTTTAGTTCTCTCCAGATATCTGTAAGACCGACCTCTTTACATAGAGAATTCAAGGTTCTAGAGGCTCTAGAATTAGAAAGAGAAGCTTCAGAAGATTTATCAAGATTAGGGTTCAGTACACAATTAAAGTCGCCTGCCATCAATCCCATACCCCTACAGTGCTGATTGAATAGAGTGACCATATCAGACATAAATTTAGGGGAGTCATCATTTGGAGCATAAATATTGAGAATTGTAATATGTTGGCCCAGGAGAGATCCAGTAATTAGAATAAACCTGCCCTCTGAATCTGCGACTTGATGTTCTAAAATAAAGGGAACATGTTTATTTATTAGGATAGCTGCACCCCTACTGTGAGATTTAAAGGAAGAGAAGAATACCTGCCTGTGATGGGGTGCAGCCTATTTTGTGGTGGTTTTGTGTTTTTTGTATTGTTTAGAGTGGATATGAGTGAGTTTGGGGTGTGGTTCAGTGAGTGAGTTTGTGTGAGGAATGTGTGGAATGTGCCTGGGCTAATGAGGTGCGAACTGCCCAATTAGCCCAGGCACCTGTATAAAAGGGAGTGGTTGGGTATGTTAGTTGGTGAGTGTTTGTGAGAGTGAGAAGACCTGTGTGAGAGAGTGAATGGTTTTCTTGATATAGTTTGTTTAAAGCCTGTTTTTGTGTTTGTCTTTTTGGTTGGCCATCGTGCCTTTTGTTTTGTGTATTTTGTTTAATTAAAAGTCTTTTTATTTTCCCTGCACATCCTGACTCTGAGTCTCCTTACCTTGGTCAGACTGTCACACTGCCCCACCCAGTCTTGTTTCAGTTTAATATGTTCATTGTCATTCAGATGTGATTCTTGTAATAGTGCTATAGACACCTTCTGTTTCTTAAGGAAAGTAAGGATTTTTTTACGTTTTATCGGGTGTCCCAGGCCCTTGACATTCCATGTGACAACCCTCAAATTACTCATGGCACTGTAGTACAATATATATATATATAGAAAAGCTCCATTGCATTAAATAAAACTTAAAATATAATAGTTTCAGTTGTGCAGCATGCACAGTTAAGTGAATAACATATCCAGCAGTGGTAGAAAAAGAAAAAATCCAAACAAAAAGCAAAACAAGCCTACATGCCCTCCCCAATCCCCAGCCAAGTCCCCAAACAACCTGGCCACTACTATCTTCTATATCAGTGAACCCTAGCATGGTAAGCGCAATCAAGATTACACTTAACAGCATCATTTTTCAGGTCAAGTTAGTAACCATGCTCCGTTTAAACATACCCAACCAGCGTTGTAGTGAAGAGCACAGATAGTATAAGAAATCACCTCATTAAACAAAAAAAATAAAAAATAAAAAATAAAAAAAATTATATGAACACACACACACACACACACACATATATATATATATATATACACACATACACATACACACATATATATATATATATATATACACATACATACATACACACATACACATACGCATACATACATACACATACATACATGCACACAGATACATACATACATAGCAGGCTACGTGAGCCTGCATCAGTACGCACGCAAGTAAAAAAAAAAAAAAAGTACACAGTATTATAACAGCAACGAAAACAGAACCAATAGTACATTAAATATAGAGCGTATGTTTAAATGGATTTTAAATGGTCAAGAGTCAGCGAATTCATTAGGCTCCATAAATTAGCGTTGCAACGGAAGAGGCTCAAAAAAAAAAAAAAAACACTTTAAAATATAACAGTAGTGTTTGCTTACATAAACAATAGAGCAGCACAAGACACAAAGAAAATATATATCACGACAAAAACAAAAAGGGTTCTTATGCTTGCTGCAGTTGAAAGTGTCTGGTGAACTTAACAAAACATGTTAAGTAAAGCGAAAAACGTATAGTTCTGTGCTCATTGCCTTACCTCCACCGTTTATAAAGAAAAAGCGAGTCTTATTTTGCGAAGACCAATTTCACTCTGGGGGATTCACAGAGTGGCTTTCGAACTCCCTCTCCAGGAATTTGGTGGCCATGGTTGATGTGTCAAAAACTTTAATCCTCCCCTTGTGTAGAATCCAAAGTTTAGCTGTATAGGCAAAGCCCCTAAATATTCCAAGATCGGTGAACTTTTTTCTCTCCACAGCCAAATCTCTCCTCTTGCGTAGCGCCTCCATGGACAGATCTTGAAAAAACATCAGCCTTGAACCCTTGTGTAAAACCTCTCATTTAATTCTGAAAGCACTCAGAATGGCCTCCTTGTCGAGATATTTTAGAAAGCGTACTACGATGCTCCTCGGCCTCTGATTAGCTCCGGGTTTTTGACCTACGGATCTGTGCGCTCTTTCTATTTCAAATGGCCGTTCCGAGGGCAGATCAAGCCAGACTGGCAGCATTTTTTGGAGGTATTTAAACAAGGGACACGACCCCTCCTCCCCCTCAGCTAGGCCCACGATTCAAATGTTTTTGCGTCTGCCCCAGTTTTCAATATTGTCCACTTTCTCCTCTAAATGTGCCACCCTGTCCTTGAGAGAATTTAATAACAGATCGTTTACTGGTATTGCAGATTCTAAACCAGCAATCCTTTCCTCCGCGGTTTCAATGCGTGTTCCCAGCACATTAATTCTCTGAACAATCTCAGTTAGCGAGTTTTCTTGAGTAGTAACTGATAACACGATAGCATTTAGGCGGCCGTCGAACACATCAAATTTAGTGTCGAACCTGGAGCTAAGAGATTTCAGCTCAGCTAAAATTTCTGGAAGTAGTTCTACCTCGCTGGGGGCCGGAGTAGCTACGGGTGCTGCTTCAATGGCGGCCGAGGCGGCAGTCTGAGACGAGCCCCCCAGACCCTGAGAGGGATCTTTAGTCTTCTTAGCGTTGGTAGACTTATGAGAGCGAGTGAAAAGCGGGCAGTCTTTAATCCTCTGGTTGTTAGCCATGTTTTAAAGTAATTCAAAAACGCAAACAAGTGAATAAAGTGGAGGTAACAGCAAAATTTAGCTAGTGAGTATCGGAGCTAAAAGATCAAGCGCCCATCTAGATCAGTGGGTCACGTGATCCCCCCATTTTCTTCTTTTTTAAGCTTTTTTAACCTCATCCATCAGAGATTTCCTTTTCATGCCCACAATTTGCTTCTTTCAATCATTTTTGCTCATCCAGAGAGCATGATATTACTGTCTGGCTGCTACGGCTGACATCAAGAGCTCTTTTGTCATCTTTACATGTGTATCTCCTCCAATAGCTTTAACAATGACTCTCTGTGACACCAGTGATTGCTCCTGGAGATTATCCACAACCAATTCTTTATTTACAGAGAGCCCTCTCTCAACACTAGCCTGACCACGTGACATAAGAAGCAATACTTTCACTACACCCCACAATGTTTTGTACATTGGCTTCATGCACATATGTTTATTCAAAAAGGTGTCAAGCCTACAGGACGTGAGAAAACCATCAGTATGCAATGAATAGTTGCAAAACTCCCTGTACTCCCTCCCCACATCATCACAGACAGACTCCTTGATGTGGTTTGCAGCAGGATTCTTCATTTTCTGCACACATTCTTCTTTGTTGACCACCATCAATCATGGATCAAGACACTGCTTATTAAGGGGATACTTGATAGGAGCTTTCTTTAGAGGTTTATCTACTAGTGTTATAAAAAACTTTTGCAGTCAAGCTTTAGTTCCAATAGTTGTTTACCTGTAATCTTTTTAGCAACTTTCAGCTGACCAACAGCTACTTCTGCTGAAAATCCAATGTCAATCTTGGAGTAGTCCTTGTGATCAGTCTTGTCTGTGAAGGCAATATTAAGGAGCTTCAATAATGAAGTTGTTTCTTTTAAACTATCTTCGTTTAGGAAGCATTCCATCAAGACTTAAAATAATAAAAAAATACAATCCTATTACAATAAATCAGAGATGTGGGCCAAAAAAAACACAATATATACATTTTGAAAAAACATATATATTTTTTTATAATGCTTTCTTATGTACTCTTATGACTTTCTATATTGTAAGCATGTTTAAATGTCTTTTCCAGCAGCTAAATTGCTTTCTGAGTCTAAGAGTCTATGTTTCATTTTCAAATATAGTTAAAATATAACTTTGCGCAACATACAGCCGTCACTTTATAATGCATCAAATAAAACCATTCATAAGTTTTATGTTGGTATGTGAATGTTATTATTAGGCTAAGTCACACATTTTTGTATAAAGTTTTTTAAAAATATATATATACCACACAACATTTAAAACATTTGTACTGCCACCATTGGTATGTATTTATGAAGTTATTGATAAAGTGACATTTGACTATACATTTTAAACTACTGGAATTATATTGAGAATAAGCTATCAAGAAGCACTGAATTGATACTTTAGAAGTTTAACAGCAGGGCCACATGAGAAGTATTTATATTTTACATTATTGTAGTGATTTGTGTAACTACTGGCAGCAACAAAATGAAAAAATACAACAGTACTGTACCTGGAAAATCTGTTGAGGAATACAGACTGAAAAATACAATTTTACATTTACACATCTAAATAATATATTGTGTTATCAGAATATATATATATATATATACACAATTGCTGCCAAAGGTGCTTGTACCAAGTATTGACTCAGGGGGGTGAATACTTATGCAACCAACAAATGTCTTTTTTTTTTTTGTTTACTTAACTTTTGTGTCACAATAAAACATATTTTGCACCTTCAAAGTGTTAAGTATGTTGTGTAAATCAAAAGGTAAAAATCCCAATTAAATCCATTTTAATTCCAGGTTGTAACACTACAAAATGTGGAAAAGTTTGAGAAAAAGGAAAACTGCTGTGTACGAAAATGATAATGATCAATAAGAAAAAAGAAAAAAGAAAAGGATATTTCAGGTACTTAAAAAGGTAGAATAATTGATTACAAGTCCTTCATCGGCTGAATACAAAAAACAGTCAAATTTTAAGAGCTCCTAGTCCCATTAACACTTCTGCCTCTGTTATACTAAAGTTATTTAAAACTGGATAGGAACATGTCGACATGTCGACATATATATATACAGCTCTGGAAAAAATTAAGAGACCACTGCAAAATTATCAGTTTCTCTGGTTTTACTATTTATAGGTATGTGTTTGGGTAAAATGAAAATTTTTGTTTTATTCTATAAACTACTGACAACATTTCTCCCAAATTCCAAATAAAAATATTGTCATTTAGAGCATTTATTTGCAGAAAATGACAACTGGTCAGAATAACAAAAAAGATGCAGTGTTGTCAGACCTTGAATAATGCGTCCTTCACAAAGACAATATAGAGTCCAATTTTCAGCTTTGCCCAACACCTGGTCATCTAATGGTTAGATGGAGACCTGGAGAGGCCTACAAGCCACAGTGTCTCGCACCCACTGTGAAATGTGGTGGAGGATCGGTGATGATCTGGGGGTGCTTCAGCAAGGCTGGAATCGGGCAGCTTTGGCATGAATCAAGCCAAGTACAAGGTTGTCCTGGAAGAAAACTTGCTTCCTTCTGCTCTGACAATGTTCCCCTACTCTGAGGATTGGTTTTTCCAGCAGGACAATGCTCCATGCCACACAGCCAGGTCAATCAAGGTGTGGATGGAGGACCACCAGATCAAGACCCTGTCATGGCCAGCCCAATCTCCAGACCTGAACCCCATTGAAAACCTCTGGAATGTGATCAAGAGGAAGATGGATGGTCACAAGCCATCAAACAAAGCCGAGCTGCTTGAATTTTTGCGCCAGGAGTGGCATAAAGTCACCCAACATCAATGTGAAAGACTGGTGGAGAGCATGCCAAGACGCATGAAAGCTTGGCTTGAAAATCAGGGTTATTCCACCAAATATTGATTTCTGAACTCTTCCTAAGTTAAAACATTAGTATTGTGTTGTTTAAAAATGAATATGAACTTATTTTCTTTGCATTATTCGAGGTCTGACAACGCTGCATCTTTTTTGTTATTTTGACCAGTTGTCATTTTCTGCAAATAAATGCTCTAAATGACAATATTTTTATTTGGAATTTGGGAGAAATGTTGTCAGTAGTTTATAGAATAAAACAAAAATGTTCATTTTACCCAAACACATACCTATAAATGGTAAAACCAGAAAAACTGATAATTTTGCAGTGGTCTCTTAATTTTTTCCAGAGCTGTATATATATATATATATATATATATATATATATATATATATATATATGGCAACAACTCAGGTAAGGCAGCCATTAAATGTATTTATCTAAATGCTAGAAGTCTCAGAAACAAAATGTTAGAACTTGAAGCTACTGCACTAACAAGTAACTACGATGTGATAGGGGTTATAGAAACCTGGCTGTCTGAGAGCGATGGAGACGAATATAATATTAGTGGGTATACACTGTGTAGTAAAGACAGGCAGGACAGAAGAGGCAGAGGGGTAGCGCTATACATAAGAAATAGTCTTGAAGCCCAGGTGTTAAATCTGGACCAAGAAAACAACGCTGAATCAATATTGGTCTAAAGGGCATAATAATAGGAGCATGCTATAGACCGCCAAATTCAGACGTTGAGCAAAATAATCTGTTATATAATGATATTAGAAATGCGTGTAGCAAAGGAGAAGCCATACTAATGGGGGATTTCAACTTCCCCCATATAAAATGGGAAAACCCGGTGGGGAGCACGACGGACGAAATTGAAATGGTGGAAATGACAAATGACTGCTTCCTAACGCAATTTGTCAAGGCACCGACTAGAGGGGAGGCATGCCTTGATTTAGTCTTTTCAAATAACAAAGACAGAATAACTAAAACAGGTCAGAGAACAATTTGCAAACTCAGACCACAACATGGTCTCATTTGAAATTATTTTTAAAACCCTAAAAATAATGACTAAAGCTAAGGTTTACAATTTTAGAAAAGCAAACTATGAAGGTATGAAACAGAGACTAACAGAAGTAGATTGGAATAATATAGAGAAAACATTCACATAAAAAGGATGGCTGTTTTTTTAAAAATGTAGTCCTAGAGGCGCAAAACAATTACATCCCAAAAGTAGACAAACCTAAATATAAAACAAAATGGCCCAAATGGTTTAATAGATCAATTAAAAAAAATATTCAGTGAAAAAAGGCACTTTACAGACTGTTTAAAAGGGACCAAAAACAAAGTACACAGAAAGAGTACTTGGAACTGCAAACACAAGTCAAAAAGGAAGTTAGAAAGGCCAAGAGAGAGATAGAAATCAATATTGCTAAGGGGGCTAAAACCAATTCCAAAATGTTTTTCCAATATTATAACAGCAAGAGAGCATTCAAAGAGAAAGTTAAATGTCTAAGAGATACAAATGGCAAAATCATAGACGAAGAAAAAAAATAGCAAATATATTAAATGATTACTTTTCACAAGGAGGATACGGACAACATGCCCCACATGTCGACATGTTCCTATCCAGTTTTAAATAACTTTCTTACAGCATAACAGAGGCAGAAGTGTTAATGGGACTAGGAGCTCTCAAAATAAACAAATCCCCTGGGCCAAATGAAATCCTCCTAATAGTACTCAAAGAAATGAAAGAAGTTATTTACAAACTGCTAACCAAGATCATGCAGCAGACTCTTGACACAGGGTTTGTGCCGACAGACTGGAGAATTGCACACGTAATACTGATCCACAAAAAGGGAGACAAAACCGAACCAGGTAACTACAGACCAATAAGGCTGACTTCTATTATATGTAAACTTATGGAAACTATAATAAGATCCAAAATGGAAAATTACCTATATGGGAACAGTATTCTGGGAGACAGTCAGCATGGTTTTAGAAAAGGGAGATTGTGTCTAATTAACCTGCTTCATTTTTTTGAGGATGCAACATCAACAATGGATAATTGCAAAGCATATACATGGTTTATTTAGATTTCCAGAAAGCCTTTGACAAAGTCCCACATAAAAGATTAATTCTCAAACTGAACGCAGTAGGGATTCAAGGAAATGCATGCACATGGATTAGGGAGTGGTTAACATGTAGAAAACAGAAAGTACTGATTAGATGAGAAACCTGAAAATGGAGCGAGGTAACCAGTGGAGTACCACAGGGATCATTATTAGGTCCTCTGCTATTCCTAATCTACATTAGTATAGTAAGCAAACTTGTTAAATTTGCAGACAACACTAAAATAGGACAACACTGTTGCAGCAGCAAAGGTCATTCAAAATGATGTAGACAGCATTCAGAACTGGGCAGACACGTGGCAAATTACATTTAATAGAGAAAAGTGTAAGGTACTGCACGCAGGCAATAAAAATGTGCATTATAAATATCATATGGGAGATACTGAAATTGAAGAAGGAATCTATGAAAAAGACCTAGGAGTTTATGTTGACTCAGAAATGTCTGTAACATATCCATAGGTTAGAACAGATTATGCAAGATGTTCCCCACACATATGAGTTTATGAGTGTGTGTGTGTGTGTGTTTTGTAATGTAGCTTAAAAACTCACTCGAGATGGCTTTTGCCATTTATGTGATAGAAAATGTATATACTTTCCATTTGTAGTTATTTTACCGTTTTGTACAGTGCTTTGAGTAGCCTATGTGAAATGCACTTTCTAAATGTTATTAATAAAGTTAATGTCTAAATTATCTTATTTTAAAGTGTGTAGATGGTATTAAACAAATGGTCAATTCTGGTGGCAATTTAAGTTTTATATTTTGTTTCAGGGGCTGCTCAAGCCACTTGACGTCAAAGGGGGGGCTTGACAGAGCGACAATTCAGACAGCATCTGATCCAGGTGCATCGCCTGATGCGCCTGGAGTACAGAAGGATGTACTGTCTGATTGCATGCACCGCTGCCAGGCAGGATCGGCAATACAGACACCTCTTGGAAAGGCTGGACCAAGCTGATCAACAGCACCAAGAGGTTTCTGCGCACAATAACAAGAGAACTGCAGGTGCCTACCCCAGCTCCTGCTGAGGTGGGCACCTGTTCTGCTGTGCGCAGTCCTGCTGAATCAGCGGTCCGAGAAGTTTGTACAGAGCAATACCCACTCGCTTCTGCAGAGGCACAGGTGTACGGACATGTACTGGTGACGGCTCCATATCCACCCTCACAAGTTCCACCAGTTGGTCAAACGGAGCTCGGATTACCCGAAATGTTTCAATCCATTGTTCGTCAGAGAAAGACTTGTGAAGCACAACCTCCTCCCACCAAACAGAGGGACGATGATGCGCCCACATTCGTCTTTCCTGCCGATGCACAAATAGAGGTCTGTACATAGGGACAAAGTGGATGAGGGTGTCTGCTGGAAAGAAAGCTCTAGATAAGAAAGCAATAGATGCACGATTCCTTTCCTGCAAACCCATTGCATGGGACTGAAGGAGTTCTTCCCATACAAGACTTAATCTAGCCAGTGTTTGTCTGCGTCTTCTCCATCCATCCATTTTTGTTGCAACTACGTTGTAAGTAGGCCTATGATTTTATATACCCTTATAATTAATTAGCAAATACACACAAATTATGTATTTATTATATCAACAGCATTTGTGTAAATTTCCACATTTTCTGCATAATTAATTTTAATATTTCAACAAAGTACCTGTGTTTGAAACCAACACATCATGAGTTGTTTTTAATATGTTTGGTCCACTGCTTAATTGATACATTAACGCTTATTTGTCATTATTGAACGCATAATCCTTTTGTTTAGCACATTAACAGTTACGCAGTTGGCTCAGACTAATATATATGGGCGTGTGAAAGGACATCAGTAGCCTAAGAAGCATAAGATAAGCAGAAATGGGAATTGGTGAGTGCTGTCGGTTTTTGTACACATGCTACTTCTACCATTTCTAGAACAACTAATTCTCAACAATAATAGTAATAACTATTATTATTTTCTTCTTCTTGGCAGCATGAACCGTTTTAACTGCAAGCCTTTTGCATTCTCGACAGATGGGGGGGTAATCTTCTCTTCATCTCTGCCTAGCGTAAAACCTCTTTGCGTTTGGTGATATTTAAATAAACCCTAAACCCTCCCATCATTTTATTATTAATGAGGTTGTTTGCATTTGAATGACTAAATTCTCTCTTTAAAATAAACTCTCATGTAAACGTGGAAGCAGAACTGTCATGACCATAAAAGCGTGAGAGATCTGTTGTCACGCTTTTCAGTTTTTGCTTGTAAATTGCCCCAAAGTCTTCTGTTTTCCATCATGACTGTTGGTGTAGTCAAACTAGATTTAGCTGTCTTTGAAGACGATGCAAAAAAATCAGAAATGTTTGTCCCGGCTGCAGCTGCGTGTACCAATTTGCTGTTTTTTGTATGACTTGTCAAGGCCACTTTTCCAATATTAGAAATATCAAAACTCTTGTCACACAGTTTGCACTTCACTCGAGTCTTGTCAACATCTTTCTCCAGCCATTGACAGTATTTATCACTCAATAACAATAGACCTTTAAATGTACACTTTCCTGGCATTTTAAACTAAATTTAACCCTCTTAGGTTTCTCCCGCTTTTATTTTCCCATGGGCGGGAGCAACGTTCTACATCATATTATGCAAACACTATCTAACATAGGTGCAAATGGCTGTCCCTCTTGAAAAGGGAAGGCCTGTAGCTTTGAATGATACCAAATATGGAAATATCCGTAGAAGCAGTTCTGACTGCTGAGCTAACGGATCTGACAGAGAATCTGACTGACTGCCTCAGGCTGCTCAGTTCAGATTTTGGATATATATATATATATATATATATATATATATATATATATATATATATATATATATATATATATATATATTGAGAGGAACGGTGGTTCCTCGTACAAGTTAGAAAAACTTGTTTGAAACTACTGAGAGTCTCTATACAGCTCAAAGAGTTTAGCTGTTTTTACCATGTTGCAGCGGCAAAACTAAATCACTTAGAATTACCATCTGTACCAGTATCAAAAGTCTGAAACTTTCTTACATCAAATGTGAAAAAAAAAACGTACACACCTCTTATATACAATGAGATATAAGTCTTCAAACTAAGGTAAAATTGTTACTCCTTCTTCCTCTTCTGTCTATTTTTTAAGGGTGTGTAGCGACTATTCAAACAGAAAAGCTAAATAACTGGATATCTACCAATCCTGTGATTCCACATGTTGGTCAACGTCAAAATAAACCAGGGAGTGCAAGCAGTTTGATATCCACACCATTTATATTAAACAAATTATTTATGTTTAAAAACAGCACATATCACAGGAAAAAAAAAAATACAGTGGTTTGAACTTGCAACATGACGTTCTTGAAACGCACACGACCTTAGCCCACTGAGCCACTGCGCAGTTGTTGAAATGCGTTCTTTTTTTAAGTTTACATCCAGCCTGACCAGCTTCGATTTCCTGTCTGAAAATTTCTAGTTTCCTGTTTGTTAGGGTCGATACCATAGAATGGAATTGCACACAAGAGTGGCATGTAGCTTCCTTGTCTAAATCTCTGATCTCTGATAAATTGTAGTTCCTCGTTTAATTAAAAATAAATAAAGTAATTATTTATTTGGTAGAAATAAATAAATTATTTAAATAAATGCATAGAGGAATAAATACATTTAGAAATAAATATTTTTAAATAAATAAATGTAGAAATTAATACATGTTTATATTATAAATGTATAAATAAATTAATAAATAGCAAGCTAGAAAACTACATGTCATATTAATTGATTTGGCTGATGCGTTTATGCACAGCAATTGACATTTATATACCTATATAAAAAGTACAAGTTTCATGTAAAATAAAAAAAAAATAATAATAATTTGCAAGTTGCCTAAAATTAATAGCGCATCAAAGAAAGTCACCGAGGTTAATGTCACACTCTGCTTATTCTCATCAAATTGAAATGTCCCGTCCCGATTATATAGCATTGTAACGTTTAAAACAATCTTTTAAAATGTAACAAACAAGGGTCATTTAAATGTGTTGACTGAAAAAAGTAACAAGCAGACAAACCTGATTAAAACTAAACAAGTTTGAATGACAAATTTGGCAACATTGTCGAGTTTTGTAAACATTTAAAACTTGTAGGCCTATGCTATGTTCATACAATAATTAAACAGACTGTGTTGTATAGCATTATGCTGACTTTGAAAAACAAAATGTTAAAAACAGGGTTTAGTGCAAAGTCTAAATTATATATGACGCACACGCAAGCATGCTCACACACACACACAGACAGACACACGCGCATACACACTCACACACACAGACACACACACGCGCACACACACACACACAAATTATACTCACACACACAGACACACAGACAGATACACACACACACACACAAATTATCTGGCCCGTGAGCAGAAAAATTGTTATTTGTTGAAGGCCAGCATGGGCAGCACTGTGGAGTAGTGGTTAGGGCTCTGGACTCTTAACCGGAGGGTCGTGGTTTCAATATCTGGTGGGGGCTCCTTTTTTTGATCGCTTCGCTCCACTTTATCGCTCCACGTGAAATGCACAGTGGCGCAATGTTTCACTGGTGTTTTTCTTATTTGCTTTTTAACGTTAATCTTTATGTTAATGTTAATTTCAATTTTAATGTTATCTCCAGTTTGTAATACCATTTAGGTGTATGGTACAATAATTGCCTAACCATTAAAAAATAAACTGTTTCCTACTTTTTAAATGTCGTTGTATGATCAATTCCTTCCACAAATTCACCCGCACTACAATGAAGCAATGATATAGGTTACTAAAAAACTAATTTAAAAAAATCAAGAAAACTACAACAATATTAAAGTGTATTTCAGTTTATTATGGTACTTATAAAAATTGGTCTTTCAAAATAATTGTGGTCAATAACACAGAAAAATAAATGGTTATCTATCTCAGTGGTTCTCAACCCCGGTCCAGGGGACCCACTGTCCTGCTGGTTTTTGTTCCAACTGAGCTTTTGGTTATTTAATTAAACCTTCAATTGAACTAATAATTTGCCTAATTAGAGCTTTTGAATTATTATTTTTTGCTCTTAAAGAGTTGGATATTTCAACTTATGTCTAAAATTATATTAAATAACTTGAAATCTTCAGTTTTTATATGCGAAGCCATTTAAAAAGTTTAATTAAGCAAATTGTTAGCTCAATTGAGAGTTCATTTAAGTTGGAACAAAAACCAGCAGGGCAGAGGATTGTGAAATGCTATAGGCATTTTTTATAGCCAGTTTTGTATGCTGATGATGTCATCCAGTGTGGCCATGTTTTTTTACTGTAGCACAGGGCTGCATAACTCTGGCCCTCAAGATCAATTCCAGTCCTGGTCTTTATTCCAACCAGGATCTAAATTAGTTAATTGCCTCTTAACAGGTTCAGTGAACTATTTTAGAACCTGCTTGTTTCAGAACTCTGCAAGAAGTGGTTTTCGATACGTAAAAAAGGGTTTTAATTTAAACTATCATGCAGCGTCTTCTCCTTTTCTTTCATGCACTGATCAATTATGCTGCTGTACACATTTAGGATGTTTCCACCCAAGCCAGGGGTGACCAAATTTAAGTCTCCCAAATGGGTGATCAGCGTCGAGGTTACTTTCTTCAGACTTTCCCTACAAAAAACAAGGAAACCAAGTAATACAGAAGCAGTCTTGGTATAACTTTTGTGATGTAATTTGTGAACTAAATAAATTCTGGAGTTTAATAAATCTATCTGGAAACCTGACATTGCTTTATTTTTTTAAATCCTCCTTTAATATCAGCACGAGACCTAAAGCTGGACTGCAGTTCATCACATTTACTGTAGTACCTGTGTTATGCTACAAAGTTGCACACTGTTACCGTATCAGTATCACAGATATTTTTACATGCTTGTTGATCCAGTTGTGTATCAATGCACAGGGTGCTGCCATAATTTATTCCAGTACTGTATGTATTTATAAAACAGTATTTTTAAAAATTTTAAAACCTGAATTGGTGTATTTCAGCAAGTTGTTCAATTGCATTATTATTAGCATTTAGAGGTGGAAGGTGGTTTGCAACATCTTTGAAATCCATGAACTTTCTGGCCAGGATGTCAATGTCTTTTGAAAGATCATCAGCTTCACCTGAAAAGAAATGAAGATGCACATGAAGTAATGCTAAATGTATAATTAGGAAGTAAATGTTTATACGAAAATATATCAAAACTGCTCCATATGTGAAAGTATAAATAAATAAATAAATAAATAAATAAATAAATAAATACACAGTACCTGTAGTTTGATGTTTTCATAGAAGTATACATTTACTGTTTAAACAGTATACTAAACAACCCACACATTTATACACATGAACAACCACAATTAATACAGTTGTTATCCCCTGTCCCTTATTCGTGAGAAATCATTCCCTACTCTAGACACATATCTACTCTCTCTATGTTTTATTCAATAAAAGCTGATTATACCCTCAGTGATTTTGGTGCATAGTGTGGTAATCCTGGATATTGGTGAACTTGTTACCCCTGCCTTTGAGAGCTTTAATTTGCTGTTTTTTTGTTTTGGCTCGCCTTAGGTAGGCTACCACACCATTCTGCTGCATCTTCTCCTGAGTTCATCTACGCTTACTTCATATCTATCAAGAAATGTAGCAGTAATGACAACATGCATAGCTGTATACATAGCACTTATCTTGTCAAATTCCAGCCTTATACCTTGGCACATGTCATATGGTACTAAAGACATACAAACACTTGACTTTTACATTGACTACATTTAAAAACATATCTGCTGAACTTTGCACTTTTTTTTATTATTCACAACAAACTTTAGCTTTTGAAATATCAGTTTTACAACAGGGCAGCCGTGTGGAGTAGTGGTTAGGGCTCTGGACTCCTGACTGGAGTACACTGCTGCTGCACCCTTGAACAAGCAGGTACTTTACCTAGATTGCTCCAGTAAAAACACAATTGCATGAATGGGTATGTAAAAACAATTGTAAGTCGCCCTGGATAAGGGCATCTGCGAAGAAATAAAAATTGCCAACAGCTGCTTGCACACTGCTGAAACACATGAAATTTTGTAACCTATTGCAAGTTGTATTAGTTGAAAGTATCCTACATCAGATACATCTTTCATACCCTTTCTGTTGTTTAAAATTAGGTGGTTTTAATAAAGATTCAACCATAAATCCACTGCTGTCCTCTCATATGCTGTTGTCTATAAAAAAGTTTAAAAGCTTTGTCAATAATCAAACGTGCACTTTTAGATTTGTATTTTACTTTGAACTTTACAGGTTACAACTTTACCATTCTCCACAATGCTTCCACTCTGTCCATTTATGACAGTGCATTCTTCATCTACAAGAAAAATATGCTTAAACATCATTTAGTGCATTAAATATCCTACTGTTTACAATTTTAAAAAGTGAATATGATTAATATTCTGAAAGGAGAAAGCATTGTGTGGTTAAAATGTAATATGGTCTACTTATCATGCACAAAACAAATGAATGATGTGCATTACTATGTTGATTGAGGTAATAACAGGATCATGCTTCATTACATCATAGGTTATTTAGTATGAGGATATGAAGGAGAACATTTGCTTTAAAAAAAAAAACTTGAACTAACAATTGAATCTGTTGTACCCCATGGTATAAAAACCAAGGACTTTGTAGAATAACCTTGAAACTGAATTGCCTTGTAGCCTTGAATGATGGAAACAGAAATAATCTTTGTGTATATTGGTCTTACCTTTTTCATTTTCTTGGCAATTGTTGCCAACTGCTTGGTCTGAGGAGCTAAAATATAAACAAGAAATATGTTGATTCATAAGATTATAATCAAACCATCAACATAACCACCCAGCTTTACACATTAATAATAATTAATGTCCTTTTAAAAATGTAACAAAGCAAATGACATCCACTGACAATATTTAAGCTGTGTTGGTCAACTGAATAATATGTAGGTATCCAGTCTTTTCAGATTTATTTATGTGACTGCAGGCAACGAATAAATCATTAAATATTTAATTTCTATGTAGCTACCCCTATAACAGTGGCTAAGCATTAATTTTCAATTGTTTTTATATGAAAAAATAAACTTCACAACTTACCTCAGCGCAGGATCACTTCCTCGGTTTGTTTTGTTCTGTTTTCTTTTTCTCTTTACCACATTGACTGGAAACCAAAAGATTGTTACATTAGACATTTGATCGACAATACTGATATACGTGGCCTAGAAGAACAGCAAAGAATAAAGCAACATTTCAGTGTGTAAAAGGCAGATGTCCACAAAAGTTACAGACCTGCTCTCAGGGCAGGAGAGCACAGACCTGCTCAAAACAGGAGGGACACAGACCTGCTCTCAGGGCAGGAGGGACACAGACCTGCCCTCAGGGCAGAAGAGCATAGACCTGCCCAAAACAGGAGGGACACATACCTGCTCTCAGGCCAGGAGAGCACAGACCTGCTTTCAGGGCAGGAGGGACACAGACCTGCTCTCAGGCCTCTTCTCACTCGGTAGATTGATACAATATTTTATATAACTCTATACAATATTTTAAATTAATCTTGCATGTTACTTTCATGTCAGCCGGTGGTTCAAACAGCAATTCAGACGGTAACGTTAGTCATAACAGCAAAACAGATATGAATTCTTCCTGGTCTTTCCCCAGGTCTTGTAAATATTTTATATTTATGAATCTTGCAAAATACAAAATATTAATAATAACCTGCATGCTGTATTGGTAGTTTGAGACAGCTGCTAGTTCTATACAATATTTTTGATTAATCTTGAAAGTTATTTACATTTCAATTGGTGATTCAAATAAGACGGTAGTTCCAACAGCAAGACATATCTGAATTCTTCCCGGTCTTTCCCCAGTCTTTTGTCAAATAATCTGACAAATCAAATGCTCTATTAAACATATTAGACCCGCCTTCGGCAAAAGATGAGTAACCAATCAGAAGCAAAGCATTCGCTCTGCCCCTGAGGCAGCTCTGCCCCCAGAACAATCTTGGTTTCCAAAAACTCAACTGAGCCCTCAGGCTGTTTGTGAGTGACGCGTCCAAGAAGCGACAGAGAGCAGCACACATGCACTGAAGAAGAAAGTAAACAAAACATTGCAAAACAAAACAAAACAAAACTAGAAAAATGGCTTCAGATAGTAAAAAAAAAAGCCTGGTCCTTCAACAGATCTTCAGCCCAACAGGTGTTAGATTTTTTTGAAGATATCGAGGACACTTCAGGATCAGAGATGGACAGTTGCGATTCTGGGGAAGAACAAGACTTTGCTGAAGGACTGGATATCGTGATTGACAAGTAGATGTAAATTATGCTGTAAACATATAATATTCTTATATTACTCTGATAGTGTAATACTTCATGTTTATTATATATGTGTGGTCCAGTGGTTAACGAAAAGGGCTTGTAACCAGGAGGTCCCCGGTTCAAATCCCACCTCAGCCACAGACTCATTGTGTGACCCTGAGCAAGTCACTTAACCTCCTTGTGCTCCGTCTTTCGGGTGAGACGTAGTTGTAAGTGACTCTGCAGCTGATGCATAGTTCACACACCCTAGTCTCTGTAAGTCGCCTTGGATAAAGGCATCTGCTAAATAAACTAATAATAAAAAATAATAATAATATTTGGAGAGTTCTGTCCTAAATATCCTGCGTGCGCATAGAAATGTTAAAGTATTTTTTATTCTTATTCTCCTTCGTCTTCTTATTGTTGTTATTATTATTGCAGATATTTTGCAGATGCCTTTATCCCAAAAAGATTATAATAAAATAATACATGATTTATTTATTACACATATATGTATTTACATATAGTAAAAAAAAAAAAAAATCCTCTATTTTTGTTGAGCTTCTGTGTTGTACAACGGAATACTTTGCAACGTTGCCATCATTACCTGAATGCTGCACTCACAGGAGTCAGCAAGCCTATCTGATCAATTTTATTGATAGGTGTGTGTCTGTTTGTTTAACTAACTCAGTCCACAGTTTATTTATTTGTAAAGTATTCATTGTGGCCTCACTGACTCCAGTAATGGCTTCACATGCTTGTTCAACATTTACACGTTAAAACACGCAAGTCCTACAGGGAAGGGTCTGAGTTACGATTCAGTAATGTCTCTAATGCAAGCATCTGTTCTGGGAAAAGGTTACAAACTCTATTGTGATCATTTTTACACAAGCCCAGTACTTTTTGAAGACCTTGATAAAAACAAATTTGCTGCCTGCGGAACAGTAAGAGAAAACAGAAAAGGATTTCCGAAGACAAAGGTCAATGCTCTGACAAAGAAATCAGAAAGAGGCAGCATCAGGTGGATTAGAAAAGACAAGCTCCTGTTTGTAAAGTGGATGGATGCCAGAGAAGTGTCCGTGTCCTCCACCAATCACAAGGCCTTTTCTGGAGACACAGTACAAATAAAGGAGAAAAGTACTAGTGCTTGGCAGAGAACAAATGTAAAAATACCCACTGCCATCAAGGACTACAATAAGTACATGGAAGGGATGGATTTGTCAGACCAGATGCTCACCTATTATCAAGTGGCAAAACCCAGAAATGGTACAAGACCTTTTTTATTATTTTATAGACATTGCCATTGCCAACAGTTTCCTGTTGTACAAAGAAGTAGATCAGCTACATGGAAATAAACCAGAAAGGCAGAAGGACTTCCTCCGTGCGCCACTACTGGAACTGTGTGAAGAGGAGATCCCAGTACCTGGTCCTTCAGGTGTTGTACAGAAACGGCATATTCCTGAACCTCTCATAGATGTTGAGTCTGTTGATAGCACTTTGAAAGCAACTGAAGGAAGAAGAAATTATGCCCTGTGCAAGAAAAAAAACTCCATTGCAATGCGTTGACTGTCATGAAAGTAATGTGTAAAGGAGTCTACCATAGCAATATGTTTGGAATGTTGTTTCCCTCTTTTTTATCACTTTTTTACTTGAATATGTTATTTTGTATTTACTGCGTTTTTTGTAGTTTGTTATAAATAATTGTAACTTTTGCTCTTTTCCAAAACTTTTCGATTTTTTATTTTATTTTCAAGGACATTTCCAGGCCTCTTTTCCAGGATTTACATGACAGTATGAACCCTGTTTATCTACCATAGTAAAAGTCAAAGCAGTACTTAAGGCTAGCAATACCCCCCACTGAAAACTGGACTGAAGCACATTTATCAGAGCACTTCATTTCTCTGGATCATTCGTTTTCAAGAGAATGACCTGAATGTAATGTGGATGACATAAGAAGGAAAGATTACATGGCAATAAAACCTGTGATTTTAAGATTATAATTTCAATGATCCGAAACTTCTTCAAAAATTAATTTAAATTGCATAAATAATTTTAGACCACCTCAGATAAACATGATGATATAAATGAAGGTCATAAATTATAGGCGTTACAGGGGTGTCATGCACATTGACAGTGATACTTTAAATATCAAAGTAATGCTATCCAACATGAAAGATATTGTAAGAGATAATCATATTTGTTTCATCACATACAGTAACTTTTTGTAGTGGAAGCTTTGTTACATTTTATATTTAGTAAGGTCATCATTTTACATATTTATCTTTTTTGCATTACATAGAATCTCATTTAGAATGTGATGGAACCACATTGCTGACAGTGTTTCTATGATGAAAATGGTAAATCTTGACCTTGTCAAGGAGTGCCATTTGAATTATGATTAGCGTCCCATGACAAATGGCATGTCAATGACGTTAGATTAATTTGCTATAAGCTTCACTATACTATGTTATGAAACCTTGTTAGCCATCTTTATCCGTCATCATGCAATATTCCCTTGTCCCCAGTGATATTCACTGCATTCCGCAGGGCTCTCAGGAGCAAGTTATATCCCCATTAAATTACTCCTTTCAGCACTGAAATTTCATTACACCTTTCAGCATGCTGCATACTATAGGCCTTGAAAAGCTGATAGATGCACAACAATGTGTTGAACTGGAAAAAAGTGGAGCAAATGTATAGGCTATGACAGCAGCCTCAAAGACATATATAACATTAAAAGAAGCTGTAAAATAATCAAAGCTTTAAAATACATTTCTTACATACATTTCATCAGGGATACTTTTACTGGTCACTTTACCACTGTGCAGGTAGGCCATTAGAGTAAAACTCTCTTTCATTGCAGCTAACATTTGCCATATAATTCTACAGGGACTACCCTCCAAGAATTGTTAAAATACGTTCAAGATATTGAGCTGTATTTTAGCGGAATCCATGCGTCCTTGGATATATGTTAGTGTTTTGTGTTATATGATAGGACTAGGCCCTAAACTATTCTGGTTTTATTCTAATTCTAATATGCCAAATGGAATCACATTTTATTGCCATGGTGATGTTGTGACTTGTCTTTTTGTTGTCGCGTGTAAGTATTCAGGACAGAAATGAAGACACTGTTTGCTGTTTTAAAGTTGGTATCTGAAATTTGGTTTATAGATCGTCCCACTGTGGGAGAATTTAAAAAATGATTCAGGCCAGCTCGCAAGCTTGTGTAGCTGCTAACTGAATACTGTGTACCAGCTCACTTCTGCAAAGAAACTTCTAAAAACTGTGTTTATTTCAATCTTAGGTGCAGTTTTCCTGTTTTTGTTTGTGCTGACCAATCATTAAAAACTGACACAGCCCAAGCGGTTACTTTTTTTAGTATTCCGCTCTTCATTATTGGCTTCAATTGTATTCATTTCAGCAGTACTGAGAGAGAGGTGTCTTCCAGTACTCACAGTTTCATTTTTTTCCTGGCTTTTTTTAAAAATTATTACTGTCAGTTTGTTACTAAACTGTTGCGGTCTAAATCCTCCAGGAACGTGTGGACATTGGAGTCACCAAACAAGTTCAAATTTAGATGGAGGAAGTCTGACATTGTATTATTATTTTGTTTTTATTGGGGAAAAAATGGCGACCAATTCAAAGTAATTTTTTTAAAACGTTCTTAAACGCTTGGCACAATAATATCTGTTTGTAAAAAGTCTTAGTTGCTGGGACTTTTTTTTCCCGTTGGTTGTACTGTATAATTCAATGGCTTGGAATGCCTATCAGCCAATCAGGACGCAGATATCTCCCAACCTATCCTATATATATATATATATATATATATATATATATATATATTATAATGTGTTAAAAACTACTAATACATTGTTACTAAATATATTGTTTCTATACAAATCTACACACTCATTCCATTATGGGCAGCAGTGTGGAGTAGTGGTTAGGGCTCTGGACTCTTGACCAGAGGGTTGTGGGTTCAATCCCCAGTGGGGGACACTGCTGTTGTACCCTTGAGCAAGGTACTTTACCTAGATTGCTCCAGTAAAAACCCAACTGTATAAATGGGTAATTGTATGTAAAAATAATGTGATATCTGTATAATGTGAAATAATGTATAATGTGATATCTTGTAACAATTGTAAGTCGCCCTGGATAAGGGCATCTGCTAAGAAATAAATAATAATAATCATAATAATTAATTCTCCATTTAATTTCAGAGCCTACAGAATTCAGTTATTATTATATGTTGTTATGTTATGTCAAAATGTGTTGGATTTATATGCTTGCTGTAGTCTATATATTCCCAATCACTAAAATACTTAACAATCATTTAAATAATACCATTTCTATTTTAACACTTAGAAAGAAGTACTGGTACAGTATATCTTAATCATAGGTGGCCAAATCAGGTAAATGGAGAACTAAATAGCAGGAAGATTATTTTGTATATTTCACAGAAGAATGTTATTAAATTGTCTATAATAGTTACACAGAAAATGTCTAAACATTACATATTTTTTTAATTCATGGATATTGTTAATTATAACCCTATACAATTCAGACTAGGATGATAGGTGCATTCATTATTCTGCGAGAAACATTATACAAATGACAGATTCCAATTAGATCTAATTAGCATTTGTAATTGAGGTAATTTAGAAAATGATATTGCCCTTTCTTAACCACAGAAAATGTTAACATTTTTAAGAAGAAAGAAATAATTTAGGCAACAAGAGTAGTCATTTTATTAATTTAAATACAGTATGTGAAGAGAACTGTCAAAATAGTTTGAAAATTGTTTAAATTCATCATGCTGTCATAGGAGCCACGACAATGGAAAAGTCTATGTATCCCGCTCCAAAAATATGCAGTTTTGGTTAATAAATAACATTCCTACCAAAAAAATACAAACTTGAGTAAATATCTTGGTTTCCCTAAATAGATAATCAGCTCTTCAAATAAATTCAAGTGCAGTAGTACCCCAAAATGTATCCATACCTAGTACTCTCCTCCCTTATTGGCTTTGAAGGGATAACAAACAGGATTATGTGCATATCTGTCTTTCTTTGTTCTAAATCTCAGATTTTGGTTGTGATATTTGTAAATAGCTCCAGCAGAGACTAAGATAGCAATGAAAGCAATGCATCAACATTTGTCTTTTCTTGCTTTAATCCACCACTACAGGCAGATGTAGAATGCTGCTTTCATGGCTTAATAAAACTGAATCATTTTTTTATTAATATTTTGTACTAGAGCTTTTTGTTTTCCTTTTCAATCCTTGGGGGACAGACAATTTAACAATAAAATAACCAGCCAACAACTTTATATTCTTCCTCTACAACCAGGGTCCTTACAAATGGTCTGGATTCCCTGTATTTAGCCTTGTGTGATTTAAGCAATATATTTTTCATAAATATATATATATATATATATACTGTATCCATTCGTGTCACAGCTGTTTATCCCCTGCATGTCGGATTGAGTCTGCAATGTTATTTGTATATATGGTTGCAATACATTTTAATAAATGATACACCTTTTAATAAAAAAATATTAGAAAAAAAATCACAATAGTTTATTAATGATTATCAAAGAACATAATTATCATTGATTAAGCAACTCTTACTTTCCATTATTATTACATTATAACTTCAATTGGTCATTCAGTCTTCACAGACCTGATGCTGATAATTGTGTACAAAGAGTTTCATGTCATTTAATTGTTGACTAGGCTGAGCAAGACACACCAGCATCCTCATTATGTTTGCAGTTAGTTTTTTCCCATCCTGGAAATCGACAATCAAAAATCGAAGTCTCTCGTCCTGAACATGTAACATCATCCATCAGTATTTTCCCAGTACCTAAAACAAATACAGAACATTTTAAGAAAGCAACAACCTGAAACTTTAAATGTTTGTAAATAAACCTATTGAGCCTTGGGTTTTATTTATTTCAAACTATTTGGAACTGAAACACTTGGGGCCTGATTTTCCACTCTGGGCTATTTCTTTATGTAATACGTGTAATATGGAAGGGGCGATCAGTCTGAAATTTTCCCATAGGGGAAAATAAAGGTCTTGCTTTACCATTTGTTACTCTTTTGGGCCCTTTTCCCATGATTCCATCTAGAAACACTTTCTACTTAAGACACAGAATTAATTAAATAATTCATTTACATGTAGGTCTCAAATTTCCAATTTGAAAAACCACCACTTCTTGGTAAACCTGTATTTGCTTGTATAATGATATGTTGTTTGTACCAGTTAGAGAAGAAACATTTTATTATATTATTTCAGTCCTACACTTCTGAAGTGGCAGTAAAATACAATACCGTAGTTACTGAGAAAGCATAGAAGAGCTGCAATGGCTTTTGAGGGTTAGAACTTGACCATTTATTCGGATAAAGTAGAACAGGTTTACTAATCACACATCTAGCTACATGAATCCAAAGCTGTACCACCCTTATATTGTTAGTGTTGTGCAGCGAAGTGATTACACTACTAGTGGTACAAATATCCGAATATCAGAACGAACATTTTTTACATGTATTCAAAGACAAAAAAAAAAAAATGTCCTCTAGAAATTACACAATTGCTAAAAAATACGTATCACAACATGTTTTGCCCTGCACCAATTTTCCACCTAGCCTGAATTTGCATGACAGATTCTGAAGTGGAAAAATATCTCTGTCTATATATATATATATATATATATATATATATATATATGTTTATAGACAAAGCCTGCCTACTTTCCACCTTGCCACCTTTGTTGAGAACAGGGGTCAGCGGCAACACAAAGCAAGGCACAACCCTTATGGAAAAAACATATATTTTTAAATATAAGGTAGAAAAGTATGATCCTTTTATGTTTCATATATAGAAATTGGCCCCTTTTTTATATATTTAAAATATACGGGATATATTTAAAATATATTTTAGTCTGTAATCTATATATTTATTTTATATGTTGAAAATATATGGTGCACCATATATATATTCATTAGTCTGTAATCCTGTGGTGGAGTGTCCCGCCCCTATTTATTATTATTTGTATTTTTGTTTGTGGGGCGGGTTAAAAGCGCCGCGTCTTTTATTATTATATTTAAAAACCCCGTGAGGATGCATGGCTGATCAGCTACTGATTATTTAACTAGCTGACAGTCATGCATCCTTACCAAACGCGTGCAGACTCTGGCCGAGGGATAATAAGATAATTAACAACTAGTTAATCCCTCGGCCAGAGTATATAAACCTGCAGCTCTCTGCACTTGGGGGAGTGTTGAGGAGAGTACGGGAGAGCGGAGAGAGAAAGAGCGCAAGGAGAATAAGAAAATTAACAATTGCTAAAACGTGCTGGATTAGCCAGCACGACACTTACTTGTTTGTTTGTTTATTCGTTTGGCCCTTGTGCCTTTTTGTTTTGTGTTTTGTTTAAATCTTTTGTTTATTAATAAATACGCTGAGTGCCATTACACTCAGCTTCAACCGCCCATCCACTGTTTGGTTTCAGTTACTTCCTGGTCCGTGACGTCACAAATCCATATCAAATAAATAAATGCATTACATTATATCACATATATTTTAAATATATAAAAAAGGGGCCAATTTCTATATATGAAAAATATAAGGATCATACTTTTCTACCATATATTAAAAATATATGTTTGTTCCATAAGTGAAGGAGGCAGCAACCGGTGTGTCTAAGGTCTAAATCTACTGCTGCCCTGCCACACTTGCACTGCTTGTGTTGAATGCAGATTGGTAGCTTAAGCAACGGTTTCATAGATGACCTCAACCTGCCCTTTCATTAACAAAAATGCAAGACATTAAAAAAGCCCCTAATTTCAAACAAATTTAAACAGCTCCTTAGTACTGTAAAGCTTAACTGAATGTCACTGTGGAACAAAGACATAACACAACTGGTGTATTTTGATTGAATTCCCCAAGGTAAGGTTTGTCATTAAGTTAGATCTCCTAATTTATGAACTCTATATTTATAATTACCTTGCCCAAAAGCAGCATGTAAGAAAACTTTAACAACTTTGCTGTATCCAAGCATTTTACAAACAACAAGCCCATCCAGGACATCCCATCTATCATCACAAATGGTTCCCCATGCCCCTTCATGCAGTACTTCCACTCTGCCTTGGTTTGGTGTAGATCCATTTACCAGTCGTACAGAAACTGGGCGCCCTGGACAAAACAAATGCAAAATAATTCCCCATGAGCATAAACCTAAAAGCACCACCTATTACTGAAATATTCAAGAAATGGACTGCCACGTAGGTCTAGGGCTACTGTGGAACTATTTTGGGACTTGCCTGGTAGAGCTGTAAGTTATGTTTTGCTGTAAATGTAACTTCTTAACAGTACTTATACATTCTTAAAGGTACATACTCCATTTTGGCTGTGCTACTGAAGGTTATTTCTTGGTAGTTGTTTACCCATATGTTATGAAACTTTGCATGAGGAAGTTACAGTATATTTTAATTCATAGTACTGACACCCACTTGCAATTTATACCATTAAAGCTTTGTTACTGTTGGTACTATAGATATACTGTGTGCTGTCCTATATGACTTCTCTTACCTGCAGGTGCTGCTGTGCCTTAAGAAAACAGGGAAAAAATAACAAAACGTTACATTTCCGACATTAAGAACTTGATTAATTGGACATGTTCAGTATATATATATATATATATATATATATATATATATATATATATATATATACTGTATCAATACAATTTACCTGGTTCCCCTTTCTGCCCCTTTGATCCTTGTGATCCAGGAAGACCAGGAAGACCTGAAAAATCCAATACAATTATTTGCATTCTTTATTTTTTAATAAAGATACACTGTTTGCAAAGTTTAAAGTACTCTACATGTTTGGACATGTGTTCTTAATTACTGTCCCCCTCCACCTCCTCCTCCCCTGCCCCAAAAATGAAATGGTTTATTTTACCACATAAAAGTTTAAAGATTTTAATAATGTAACTAAAGTACCTCTCTCCCCTTTTGGACCAGCAGCTCCTAAAACAAACACAATTAATTATTAGGTTTTATACAGTAGTGTGACAGAAATCGAATGATTCTTGGGAATAGAATACCCTGGACTAAATGGCATGACAGTTTATTCCCAGGGTTAGGTGGAAGTCAGCCATCTAGTAAGGGGGCAAAGCTACGGTATACAAACTCAATGACGCGGACGGGAAACGGCGTGGCATCCGCGGATTGGAGGGGTGGATGCGCTCGTTGATCAAGGGGTCATGGGTGACATTATAAAAAGAGGACGTAGTGATGTGATCTGTTCCTTTGTGAATGGTTATTTTAAAGGACCAGAAGGAGAATGTGAAACGTGAGTGTTTTGTTTGTTTTTAATAATACTGTTTGTAATTATTTGGATGGCTAACACGATCCAGAGCTGTCGCCAAAGGCCAGCACTAAACCCGGATCAACAACACTGCACTTTGTTTGCACTAAAGAACTGTATTCACCACGAGCATTAGAGCATGCACTGTGGACTGGTGTTTGTGTTTATGTATGTGTTACGTGTGGGTGAACTAAAAACGACACTGTTATTATTTCGGGGCCAACCCGAGGATTACAAATAAGCAATACACGCCGCTGTATTGCTTCATTACCATTGTTATTATTTACTGTTGTTTTGCCATCAAGCTATTGGATTTAAAAAACCATTAAACAACATTGCACCTGGACTATAATTGTCTGTCTGTTTATTGATCACCTGCACCTGCATACTGCTAACCACTTTGCCACACGTGGTATCAGAACACGGGATGGATCACGCATGACTTGCAGCGCTGCTGGGGGCGCTGGACAGCAGACAGGAGGCTGTGGAAAGATGGAGAGGAGTGGTACACGGTGCTGGTTGAGAGGGTCGGTCTGGCGATCCATACCACGGTACTAATGGCACCAGTGATGATGGCCCCAAAGGCGAGGGCACAGCAGAGGATGGCCCTGAGGCTTACCTGGTCACTTTCGAGCAGCTGGCTACCACCGCGTCATGGCCCAGAATGCACTGGGCGAGCCAGCTAGGATCCTGCCTGATCGGGGAGGCTAAGGTAGCTTACCAGGCCATGACGGACACCGAAGCCGCTGACTACAACCTGGTAAAGCGAGCCATCCTACGCCGGCTCAACATCCCCAGATACACGCCCCAGGGTGGTTGTGCAGCAGTTGTGTGACCACATGGTGCACTGGCTAAGCCCCGCCCAGAAAACAGGTTTCCAAATGGGTGAAGCAATAGCAGTGGAGCAATTCTGTCATGTGGTTGGCACCGAAACACAGGTGTGGATACGGCGCCACAACCCCACCACCCTGGAAGCAGCAATAAAACTGGCTGAGGATTTTGAGGACTCCCTGGTCTCAGCCAACACCAGCATGCTCACAGGTCCCGTCCATCGGAGCAGCTGTACACCACCTCCTCTCTCTGCTCCACCTACAACACTGGGACAGAGCTCCTAGATCTCCGGCGCCAATGGGCAACCTTGCCTCCTCTTCATGGAGGTCAAGGTTGGCCCCCAGTGGGGCTAGAGCTGCTGCCCCGGCACCATTGCCATACCAGCAACGGGACAGACAAATAACCAATGTTTCCTCCTTCCCCCCTATCTGTTCTAGATGTAATTAACAGGGACACCAGGCCAGGTCATGCCCATCGACGATGGAGTGTGACATGGCGATGTGCAATTGGGCATCTGAAGTGGGCAAACAAGGGGAAAATGTATTGATAATGCAGTTTTGGGTAAGGTGAAAGCCCATGCATTTGTGGACACCCGGTGTGGGTATACCTTAATTAAGGCAGCTCTCTTGGGCGGTGTGTCGTGGCAGCCATGAGGCTAGGTGGCGATCTCCTGCGTCCATGGAGATACGGCGACATACCCCACCCTAAAAGTATATTTATCAGTAGGACCAATAAAATGCCACCTAGTAGTTGGGGTGGCAGAAAGGCTAAAATTATAAAGAATTGGTCAAATTAATGGCATAAATGTGGCACAGAAGAAAAAGGGAAATAATTGGTAATATTTTTCACTTTCAAACTGAAATGTTTTCCCCCATTTTTCGTCCAAGAAAAACAAATAAAGAGAGACGGATACGAAAATGGGAGGGGGCATTAATGAGACAAGGCTGGGGTTTGGTGGGAGAATGCTCCAGTGGTAACAAACGCCAGTCAAAGGGGGTCGGAACGCACTGTGACTGAGAGTGCGAGGTTACTGGGCCATCTAGGGCTGATGTTACTCCCGCCCCTCTCTAAAAACTGTTATTAGCAAATTAACAGTTTCACCCAGAAAAGTGTGACAACCCATATGTAGGTGAAAAATAGATTTAAATTAACTTTAAAAGAAAAAGAAACAAAAGAAACATACCAACATTTATTAAGTTTTATTAATGATACAACTACAATGTGAATACATGAGCTGTTTGTGTCATACCTGGGTTCCCAGGAGATCCAGGGAGTCCTTGGCCCTTTTCCCCTTTGAGTCCCGCAATACCACGCAAACCTGAAAAGTAAAGCAATTTTGCTCAGTATTGCACAAACACTATTCCTAATATAGCACAGATAGTACATTATTAAGTCACAGATTAGAAAATAAAGATATTGTTTATAGTACTTGCCTGGCTGTCCTGGATAGCCATTATGTCCTCTATCACCCATGTCCCCTTTCTGCCCTCTTGGACCAGGAGGACCTGCAGAAAAGAAGATACAATTTTCCCAATAATCACAATAAACACTTGGGGGGACATGTATCAACATCGACCGACTCAGCGCTAAATTGGCGGAGTGTAAAGTACTGCTCTGCCGCTGCACAAATTTGACCCCATCCCGAATGTATTAACTGGCACAAAATTAAGGCACAGAGTAAGCTGCCACATTTAAATGCTTAACTGTGCTACGCCGGTGCTCAAAATGGGCTACAGATAGCACAGATTAACAGACTAATCTGAAAAAAAGGAGCCTCCACTCCAAATGGGCTACCTCAATTGAACAATAGGTAGATCATTTGGAGAGGCAGAAATGACAGTTAAAAATGGGCTAACCTGTGTTTTAAATAAAATGTACAGGTTTTAACCCACTAAAGCCAGGGTAGCTCATATAGAGAGGCAGAAACAACCCTGTGTGGACTAAGTGTCTTGACTTTATATTATATTATTATTATACAACGCATAAAAGCAAATATACATAATGAAAAGGATAACTTAATGAATCAACTTTATTATACAATGAATACAAACAATTGTACACAATGAAATAGCTGGTATCGAGTTATAATTTAATTCTCAGGAAGATCAAAAAGGGTAATGCGGACTCTAAATATTATTATTTGTTTATTTAGCAGACGCCTTTATCCAAGGCGACTTACAGAGACTAGGGTGTGTGAACTATGCATCAGTTGCAGAGTCACTTACAATTACATCTCACCCGAAAGATGGAGCACAAGGAGGTTAAGTGACTTGCTCAGGGTCAGGCAATGAGTCAGCGGCTGAGGTGGGATTTGAACCGGGGACCTCCTGGTTATAAGCCCTTTTCTTTATACTCTCCCTTCTTCTCAGTACTCTCCCTCTGTTCCTGGGTTGTTCAGGAAGGTTAGGAGCCTGCACTCTCCATCGCAAGAAGCACGTTATGACTGCTGCCATGATGCTCTTTCTTATTTGTGGACCCTTTTAGAGTCGACGCAGCTGTTCGGTCGCTTCATAAATCTAATTTTAATATCACAGACACAAATACGCCCCACGTATAATTTGCCTATGCATATAATTAAGGCTTGACACATATTAAAGTGCATGACTAATGAGCAGCGGAGTGCATTGCACAGCAGAACGTATTTTGGTGGTGTGAACATGGCCTTAACTTGCCAAAAGAGTCACGATACATACGGGGCAATTTTAAGGCCGGAGTAAACTCGCCGCTATGGCCTTAATGCTGTTGCAAACGCTTGATACATGACCCCCTTGTTTTCTTTCCTGGGAAAATTATTATATGCAAGCAAAATGAATCATTAATTATGTAAAGCTCTAATGTAATTTTAACTGGTGTCTTTTCTTATTTTTACTAAGTTTTTTTTTAGTAAACAGCTTTGGAAATAACCCCAAATGTATTGTATTTACCTTGAATTTTGGTTATATTATTTAGAGCCAGTGAATGCTCCCAGTCCTTCAGTCTCAGGTCCTCAGTGACATTATTTAAAATGTCTATTTCTTGTTTCATATTGGCATCCATATTTATCTGTTTTTCTTCCAAGTGTCTTGCAGCCATGGTCACATTTAGAAAAGCCATATTCAGTTGAATAATGTCCTGTTAATTGAGTTGCAATTATATAAATATATAGGGTTGATTTTTTTTTGTTTCATCAAACTAAGAAAATAACTACAGCAGACCCTGTGGTAATTTGTTTGGAATAATGACAGTAATCAGGTACCATAATAAAAATTCCTTGTCTATTTTTTATATAAGAATAACAGCAGCAGCTATAAATGTTTTACACACTTATCATAGAACTGTGATATTGATGTTTGGTTTTCGCAGCTACTATAAGTATGCATTTCAGATTATAGTTTAACTAGACTGGGTTTGGATTAAGAAAGATTATTTCTTCTAGTATTATTTGGTAGGGCTATAAATTATCAATCTTTTTAGCAACAGCCTAGGTGCTGAAATGTTGAAAGCTTATAGAGGGCACAGAGCTCAATTTACACCCTAAAAGGTAAAATGTACAGAATTACATTTAGCTAAATGTTTTACACTTAAATCAAAATATATGCTTCAGTCAATTAATACTGTGGAAAACCAGTTTCTAGTTACTGTAATTCACAGTGTTTTATGTTTTACCTGTTGGTGAATGAAGATGTCCCCCATACAGCTGCTATTCACAGACTTTACTGTGTCCAGAACACCACGGATATCATCTTCAAAGATATTAATACGATTTGATAAATCCTGAAGATTTTGTTCATTCATTTTTATCTGAGAAATCAGAGGGTTCATGTTGTGCTCTATTATATATGTCAGCTGTTCACTCTTCATATTCAGTTGTTGGATTTTACCCTCCATGAGAGATAAGGAACTGTTTATTGAGTCCTCTAAGAGGGTAACGTTGTCAGTTAGAGTTTGAATATTCTGGGCAAGTACTTTCAGGGAGTCAGAGTTGGTTTCATCCTGCCAGACTCTTTCACCAACACTATTTTCTCCAATTTGTTTAGATACACTGCCTCTGGCCTCCATATCGGAAATGCTCGTCTGACTTTCATACAGTTGCACTGTACATTAAAACAAGAAAACAACAACAACAACAACAACAGTTACCAGTGTGTAGATAAACTTAATAAAAACAAACAACATGCAATTTTACACCACTGTAAGTAATTCCACTTTACTTCTTCAGTATACATTACTTTATGTAAGTACTATCAACAGAACAGTCTTTTATTTCTAAACACTTATATATACTGTATATATATTTTTTTACCTGTTACATAGACAGTCCCTGCCAGGATGCAGAGAACGATCACATAGAGTGCAATTATAGCAATTTTCATGGAATTCAGCTTTTTTCTAATCTCAACAGCGGTGTCCTTTCCAAGATCTAAAATATACACAAAAACACACAGGGGTTATTTTCAAAGGATATCCGCTGGAGGGTAGTCTTATACCCATTTTCCACTGGCACATCTGATCCTGGAGGGCTCGGTACGGTACGGGTATGGGTGGTTCTCCACTGGCTATTTGTCAAGCCGAGTGAGAACCAACCCTTGAAACTCTGGCCTTACAAGACATCTGAATCCGCCTGCGAGCCATGCCGGTGGTGGGGTTAAGGCTTTTCATCATTACACTGCATCAGTCAGTACACTCCAGAAAGAAAAACAACAAACATGGCAGGCAGCGAGTGTGATGAGAGAAAAGTACAGCCTTGGGACCCTGAGGAAGTGCAGGCTGTAGTTTCTCTGTGGGCAGATAGAAGTGTTCAGAAAGATCTGGAGTCGTGTGTCAGAAATGAAAAAGCTTATGCCTGAATTTCTGCCGATTTGAAGCAAATGGACATAAACTATGGGTTTAACTCACACACTCAAAAACACAAAATTCCACCAAATTTCTCATCCTTGACCTTTATTATATATATAAAGAAAAAACTTATACAAATATAGTCGAACAAAATACTGTACATCTGTACCATACATACAACTATGGCCCTGGCGCGACTCGGTTGTACAGTGGAAAAGAGGCATTATACGCCATTATTTTGACCGTTTTTTCTGCACCTCTTTTTCCCACCGTTTTTGTATTTTCTAAAGCTGCAGAAAACCAGTTAGCTTTCTGCCTGCTTCAGAATGGTCAGTACATATACATACCAGTATAAAAAGAGTGAAAGCACTTCAGGTCGAGTCACCCTGACTTTCAACATGGATCCTATGTTAGTAGTAGCTGATATTATTGTGGTGAAACAACAACATCCAAGGAGAAGGGAGAGAGTTTATAGACTGCTTCATTTAAGGTAAATAATCCATGTTTTGCATTTGGAAGCAGTGGAATAATGTTTAGTGGGGGTGCTGAAAGCCTTATTGCAAGCTAGCTTCTTTAACGTGTCCGCTTTTTGACCAACTCTGAGAACACCTGATTTTTAGTCCTGTGCAAATCTTGCTAAAGCCGGTGTTCTAATAAACTGGAATAATGTATCTCTAAACAAAACTATGTAGCCCATACAAATTATAGAAAAACATCACCACTTGAAATTGGTAAACGTTTCAGACAAAAGTGTGTCAAGGCAGAGAGAGAGAGAGAGAGAGAGAGAGAGAGAGAGAGAGAGAGAGAGAGAGAGGAATTAATTGAAATCCTTTAATATGCATTTTTTTTAGCCTATAAGTTACGGAACAGCATATATTGTCTATAAATAAATGTTTGGGAAATGTGTGTATGCATTCTTCCTACATATTTTTTATGGGGAGGGAGCCAGTGCTGTACTATCAGTTTCTTTGCCGCTGTCAATCCAGCAAGCCAAATTTTCCACTGGCGCTAAAACATCATTAAGTCATCATAAGTAATAGTACAACTGGATCTAATGGCAAGTCTCCCCCAGTTATGTTGGACAGTATAGATGTCACTCGGCCCCAAAATGAACTAACCTCTGGACATTCCCAAAGTATGTGCACTAACGTGCCAGGTGTTTTAAGAGAACAGAGGTTACTAAGTGGGTCTGATGTGATTCCCAGTGGGCAGGATTTTCAAAAATGTGTAAATGATAACAACAAATTGTTATGTAGCACTGATTTCCAAGAGGCCATTATGCCTATCTAGTTATTAAATAATAATGCTAACGTTATTTACGAAATTATGTTGATTTATGAAATAATGTTAATATCTTAACGAGCAGTGCTTCTTGCGACTATTTCTTTTGTTTGCGTGGGAATTTAAAAGCAAATTTGTGTTAATTATCATAATTTATCAGGAGTTAATTTGCACTTGGAAAAGGAGGGTTTTAATTAACGAAAGACTATAACTCACCTTGAAACAGAAATTTAACAAACCGTGGCTATGATGCAGATGATACAGAGACTACCTACATAATTCAGTATTTGTAGTTATGAAAATATTTTTGACTTTTATATACTTGTGGTTATGAATGAGATTTGTTCACTTGTTTTAACAATTTGTAACCTTAAGCCCGGAACACACTGCCCGATGACATCGCAGGAAGGGATGCATGGATGCATAAAGTACAGTGGCAATGGGGCTAAAGGATAAGGCTATGGCAGTAATAAATATCTACAATTTTGGCTAGAACTTAATGCGATGTGATCGTGAAAACCACATATGACTGGAGACATGCATGTATTCTCTCTCTCTATTAAACACATACACACATACATACATACACACATGGTATTCCATTGGTTTGTATATAAATTATGTCCATGCCGATATTTTATGAAAACAAGACCTGACACCCCCACATTGTACTTTTTAACTATTAGACAAAATATTTACAGAATACTTAAACATTTCTGCTATAATCATGATTAATTTATTATTAATAGCATTATCATTAAATTATACCAAATCACGTTTGATTTACACTGTGTCGCCCAAATGCTTATAAAGTCAGCAAAAACATATTTTCCTTTGTTTTAAATAAAAACATGATTTGGTATAGTTTAATTATAATGCTATTAATGATTAACAAATCATGCAGCATGGTTCTAATAGCAGTTGTCAGTGTTATGTAAACATTATGTCTAATAGTTAAAAAGTGCAATATGGGGTTTGCTTTCAAAAGATATCGCCATGGACCTGTCGGATTAATTTATTTATAGCCTACAATCGTACATACTAAAATACATACAAAAGTAGATGTCAACATAACAAAATACATTTCAACCAATATACATAGATAGCTTCCCCCCTGACCCATTTATTATTATTTATTTTTAAAATCTGTGCCCTACAATTTTTACCCACACACCAGATAATCGCAAATCAGCATTGTATATGTGAAGTGTTCTAAATAAATGTACATTCTGCATGACAAATGCACAATTTTAAATTAAGTTTACAAATTCTACACAAAATAGTCACATTATTTTTTATTTCATTTCCGTTTGGCTGCTGCTAGCAGGTGAGAGAGCCGTCTCGCTGTATGCTAGTACTAGTTTCCATAACAGCAAATTATGCTTCAATTAATTTTTCTTGATCTCGTTACATGCATTTTGATTAACAAGTTCCCCTTATTTAGTCATTGAGACAGGAAGTGATGTACGTGACCTGCGATAATTAAGCTTTTTAATGAGACATGTGTTCATTAACGACTTCATCGACTCAATTTCAAAGCATTAACGGATTGATTTAATTAACACATTTCGTTTGAAAATCACTTGCTACTAAAGCTCTCGTTACTATAACACGAGTTCGATAAAATAACACTGGTTTTTGAAAATCCTGCCCAGTATCTCTTATGAGGCGTCCAGTATGTCCTGTGGCACAATTTGAAATTAATTATCTGATGATTAGGATTTTTTGACACATTAAACATATTATGCCAGATTATATCCTAATCAATTGGCCCATCCTCTGAGGTTAGATCTTTTTTCCCATATTTTGATACAAGCCAGTAGCTTATATGAAGCTTTTAGCAGATGTGAGTATATCACAGAGACCAGCCCTCTAGAGGCAGTTCCTGAGACCCAGTCTATTATACTATGCACTTTAAGTTCCGATCCCCAGAGAACCCCATAAGCACGCAGAGCAGAGCACAGTCTAAGATATAAAAAAGATGACCCTAGTAAATTGAAAACTGAAAAAATTTCAGAGCTTTTTGAGATGTTATAGTAATAAAATAATGACTTGGATCGCATTATTGAGGAGTTTGGTGATAAAACAAGTGATCAGGAGATGATTCATCAGTATTCACGACTAGGTATGTGAAAAATACAGCGAACAAGGGGTGGGGCTGGGCTGGAGATGCAGTACTGAGTGTCCTGTTGATGTCCAGTGCCTTTTAAACCTGTTTTACTGTGAAAAAATACTGTTAAACAGCGCTTGTAAAATAAACTGCGCATGTGAAAATAAATTGGACCTGACGCGCCTGAGACATGCTGAATAAACAGACCACAAAGGGCTAAAAGTCATACTACCTGTGGGATTCATCAACTGAGTTATGCAAATCACTGCAAGCTATATATATATATATATATATATACAGTGCCTATAGTAAGTTTTCACCCCCCTTGGACGTTTTCACAGTTTGTTGTGTTACAACCTGAAATCTTGATGCATTTAAATGGGATTTCTTTTCCTTTGATTTACACAAAGGAAAAAAAAGAAATCAATTAAAAATAAAAACCTGAAAAGTCTTCATTAGATAAGTATTCGCCCCCTTTGCTATGACACTCCTAAATAAGCTCAGGTGCAACCAATTGTCTTCAGAATGCACACAATAAGTTAAATATAGTCCATCTGTGTGCAATAAAAGTGGTTTACATGATTTCAGATTAAATACATCTGTCTCTGTAAGGTCCCATAGTTGGGTAGTGCATTCAAAGCAAAGATACTACCACGAAGACCAAGGAGCTTTCAAAACAACTCCGGGATAAAGTTGTGGAAAGGCACAGATCAGGGGAGGGGTATAAAAAGATTTCAAAGACATTGAATATCCTTTGGAGCACAGTCAAGTCGATTATTAAGAAGTGGCAGGTATACGACACCACCCAGAATCTGCCTAGAGCAGGCCGTCCTCCCAAACTGAGCAGCCGGGTAAGAAGGGCATTGGTCAGAGAAGCCAGCAAGAGGCCAATGACAACTCTGAAAGACCTACAGCGTTCCATGGCTGAGATGGAAGAAACAGTCCATGTGTCAACAGTAGCTCAGGAGCTGCTAATGAACAGGTGTTTAAGAACGACCCTGGATCGCTTACATTCTGATTTCCAGGCTGACGTGCACCGGAAGCAAGAAGGAGCTGCTCAACAGAGAATCAGGGCACTGTTCGTATATTTAGTCCACAATTTTTTTAATTGATTTATTTACATTTTTTATAGCACCTTTAACCAAGGAGCTTTACAAATTTAGACAAAATGGTACAATCAAGAATACTGGGTGAAAAAAGAATGCAAGTTATTGGGCTGGGGTGGAGAGATACAGATTAGTTGCTAGTATGAAAGCAGAGGGCCAGAGGACCATGGAGAGATTTGTACACAAGGGTAAGGAATTTGAACAGGCAACGATAATAGACAGGGAGCCAGTGTAGCTGGAGGAGGAGACGTGAGGTATGGAAGGAGCGGTGGAGTTTGAATATGATATGGGCAGAGGGGAATGGAATAAGGGACAAGGGAGGGAATGAGATGATGGGTTCCTGCTACCATTTTGGAAGTAGTGTGGCAACTGCCACATAAATGGTGTCAAAAATACATAATTTTCTGTTCTTTAATTAAGATGGATTAAATCTGGCCAGTTTAAAATAGATTGTTCGTTTCTGCCGTATTTACAACTTTCATCTCCTGTTTGGTTTAGTTGCCCAGGCTTGAGGGGGGATTTTTCAGGGTTCATTGTATTATGATGATTATTATTTCTGTTTGAAAGCTCTTCTATTATGCCAGTTACAGTCATTTGTCTTCATTGAAGCCACCTGGTTTCAGGTGATGAAAGAGAGTATTACGAGAAATGGGGGAGTGGCTTTGAAGGAGAGCGGATTTGTGTTCGCAGGAAGCAATAGTTAGGTAGAGAGAAGTGTGGTCCACTTTCTTTTTTGCTTTTAAAATAATAAAGCGTATTTAGAAACAATGTCATTTTTTCTGGAACAGTGCTGAGCTAACCTGTCACAAACACAATTCTGGGGTGCTGTTCGTTTCTTTTTTTATCTGAATGGTTTCAAACTGGGGAAACGGAGATCGATTCACAACCAAGGAACAACATGCAGCTGATGATGTAACACAATTTTTGTTCCTGGGTAGTAAGTGTTATTTCCTAATTGCTTATGCCTCAAAAGTATAGAAAATGGCTATTATTCCCCACAAACTTTGCTTTTTTGACCAGGACAGTGATATTTTGAAATGTACCTATTTCCAATGAGAAAATGGGCGAATTTGTGTCTTTTCGTTCACATAAAGTCAGAAAAAAACAACATATGAATCCAAATTAACATGTATTTATACTAAAGTAATACAAAAATGACTACAAAAGATTTTGAAGTGAGTAGTTTTTCGAGATTTACGATTATACTGTAAATCACTTTCACGATTCAGCCCCCAAATGTAGTCTCCCATCATGTTCTCGTTATACTGTCCTTGGTAGCGGCGTTCAAAGTCCAGTATATCCTGGTGGAAGCGCCCGCCTTGCTCCTCCGAGTACGCTCCCATGTTCTCCTTGAATTTATCAAGATGATCATCAAGGATATGGACTTTGAGGGACATCCTACGGCCCATTGTGCCGTAGTTCTTCACCAGAGTCTCAACCAGCTCCACATAGTTTTCGGCCTTGTGATTGCCCAGGAAGCCCCGAACCACTGCGACAAAGCTGTTCCAAGCCGCTTTCTCCTTACTAGTGAGCTTCTTGGGGAATTCATTGCACTCCAGGATCTTCTTTATCTGTGGTCCGACGAAGACACCGGCTTTGACCTTTGTCTCAGACAGCTTAGGGAAGAAGTCTTGAAGGTACTTGAAGGCTGCCGACTCCTTGAGCTCTGACAAATTGTTTCATAAGGCCCAATTTGATGTGCAGCGGTGGCATCAGCACCTTCCGGGTGTCCACCAGTGGCTCCCACTTGACGTTGTTGCTCCCCACAGAGAACTCGGTCCGCTGTGGCCAGTCCCGCCTGTGGTAGTGCGCCTTGGTGTCCCTGCTGTCCCAAAGGCAAAGATAGCAGGGAAACTTGGTAAAACCGCCTTGGAGACCCATCAGGAATGCCACCATTTTGAAGTCTCAAAATGCGTCTGCCGGATGCTTGCAGCCTCTTGATGCCATCTCAGAAAAATGCAGATATGTATCCACTTAGGCAGCTGGAACTAAACTGAACTGGTGGGCTTAAGGCCCCTGTATTTATACTACTATTTATATTACTGGAAAGTTCTAGAAAGTTCTAGAAGTTACTCCAAGTTTACTCAGCACTGAATCTATCTGGAATGTTCTGGAAAATAGGTAAATTTCAAAATATCACTGTCCTGGTCACATAAGCAAAGTTTGTGGGGAATAATAGCCATTTTCTATACTTTTGAGGCATAAGCAATTAGGAAATAACACTTACTACCCAGGAACCAAAAAAAAAAAAAAATTTGTTACACGGTGTCATCAGACACATGGGAGGAGCGGTGAGTCTGTTAAATATTTTCTTTTACGGTGGACATTGCTGGATCATAATTGTTTTTTATTCATAGTACTATGAGTTATGAGTGTTTGTTTTGATACTTTATTTTTTCTTGAAATCCATTTTTTGCAAGTTTGTTTGTTTTTGGAGAAGAATGATTGACTTTGCTTGGTTTTCTTTTTTTCTTTTGCAATAGAACTTTGTAGCTCATTAATTTACATGGACTGGTTTCCTTTATATCAATGCTCTTTTGTTTTTGCTTTGAATTATACGTTTGTGTGCAATATTTTACTAGCAGTCTCCAGTGTTAATGAGGTTATTTTAGGTGTTGTTATATCTTTGCCGTGATATATCTTACTATTTCACTCAGTTCCAAAATACACATACAGTATATATGTATACACTATATGCATTGCATTGAGCTACAGTTTCTTATAGGGTACTTATGTTTAAGAGATATAATTCCTTTACATTGATATGTTATGCATTGTACTGCTCTAGAGTTTTTTGTCATTGTTAAAAAGTTACTAATGATAAAAAAAACTCTGAAATCGGTTAGTTTTGGCTTTTGTCTTAAAAGGCTGGTTGTTACAGAATTTGTGGCCCATACGGGGATCTGGGTTACGTTAAGAGTTGTGTGTTATTGTTTATAGACCTTTTATTGTGGTGCTTTATTTTTTTTAAATGTCAGTGTTAGGAAGTGACATTAAATGTTGAGCATTTTGATTTTGCTGCGGGTCCGTTTATAACCAGACGAGAACCAGTGTCAGAGTTGATTGATTCACTGGATGGGCTTTATATAGGTATGTAACAGGGCAAGCAGCCCTGTACATTGATTTGTTTATTTTATTTTAGAACGGGGGTTCCCCCTCCGCCCCTGTGTTATTTTGTGTTTGTTTATGTATTTTAAATGACGGCGAGCGCCGCGGGGTTTGTTATTATTTTGCATTTTGACGGCGTAGCTGATTTGTTTTGTAGCGTGGATGGGTAGTCCCATCCACAGTAGTAATTAAACTTGTGCAGAAGGTGGCCATCTCCCAAATTAATTAAGTGATTCATTTTGTTGCTAATTGGGAGATGGTCACCTGAATATAAAAAGCCTGCAGCTCTCCATGTTCCGGGTGGGTGTTTTAGGAGCGGAGAGAGAGTGAGAGGAGTGACAGAGAGAAAACAAGGGTAAAATTAACATTGGAACAGTGAAGGCAATCTGCCCAGCCTGACCTGTGTTTTATTTATTTTGTGTGCGTGATCTGTTTTTGTTAAACCTTTTTATTTTGCTCTGTGAGCACAGTGTTTTGTGTTTGAATATTTTATTTATTTTTGTATTATTTAAATAAAATGGCACCGCCGTGTCCTTTTTGTTGCAACTGCAGTATTGGTGTTAGTTTATTTCCGTGCCTGCTCCTGCCGTGACGTCACCACTCAGCCACCCTGTCACAAGGTAATTTAGAAAAAGCAGAAAGAGAAGAGGCAGAAGATACCCTGTCCCAACTGGAAGATGAAGGGGTGTTAGATCAAGCCCTTAATTTATCAGTTGCTGTAAACCAAGTCCCAGAAAAGCCAGATTAATAGGGAAGAGTCATTAAGAGGCTATATTGATCAGAGATTTGAGAACGTAGAAAATTATGTAAAAACTGCCCTTGCTAAGCTGGAGAGGTCTGTGGTGAAATGTTTGCTCCGTAGAGAAAAAGTATGGCGGGAGGAAATGAAGAAACAAAAGAGGCTAGTACACCCTGCGTGTCATTTGGACCATCGCTAGCATTTCCTCTAACCCAACCGGCAGTGTTACATGCCAGAGAGGAGGAACATCAAACCACGGCATCAATACAAAGAGAGAATACCAGTAGGATGACTGGCAAGCTCCCCATTCGAATTTTTAGCCCTGCGTCCATTGTCTGATGTTGAAATAAGTGCTACCCTCTCTTCATTTCTTAAGGGACCAGCCAAGAGTTGGTGGTTGGCTGAATGGCAGAACATAAAGAACTGGAGTCAGTTTAAAACTATATCCTTGAAAGCATTTTTACCTGACGATTTTCAAATCATGATTGAAGACAAGCTCTGTGACAGAGTACAACCGCCAGGGGAAGACATATGAGATTTTGCCTATGATTATTGCGCTCTCTGCATAAAGTGGAAATCTGATATGGAAGAAACAGAAGTAATACGCAGGATATTAAACAATTGCAATCCAAAGCTTGCCAGCTCACTGCGTGGGGCCATCACTTCTGTTGCTGAACTCGTAAGAGTTGGAACGATGGTGGAGAGATTGGTCGGTTCAAAAAGAATATTGGGGTAAAGTCAACAGCCAGTGAATGGAACATTCAGACAAGAGGGGAGCTAAAGGTTTTATAAAAAAGCAATGAGACGAAGGAGTGTTGCAAAGCGTGGAGATTCCAAAAGATGACAATATGAATTTTTTAAATCTTCTGGTCGTTCAGATCGGCGTGGGAATGAAGAATCAACTCTGGCAACAGATTTGGAAACCTGATGAGTCGCTCATACCACGTGAGGAGCAAGCTTTCGTCCTGGCAGATGGACGCATTTATGGTGCTGTGGGGAAGACCTGCCTGCTATATAATTTTCATGGTGTAAGATGGAAAATTGACACCTGTTTCAACAACATCTAATTTTCTTTTTGGTTTTGGGGCTTGATTTCCTTCAGAGAACTAATACAAAAATTGACACAGAAAATCCTATCACATTCGACAGCAAGACAGCTATAAATATTGTCCATTCCTTGTGAAGGCAGAGTGGGAGGCAGTCTGGTATGCACAACGAAGCTCTATACCACCTAACCACTTCAAACTACGTTGCTGACTGTAAGAGAAGAATCCTTGTCCCAGGAGCCGGTGCAGAAACTGATAGAACAGTGGCCGTCTGTGTGTACTTCCAATCTGGGAATGACAACAGTGACTAAACATTCTATCATTACTACTGATGAAGTTCCCATACATAGTAAGGCTTACCGTGCATCGCCACTCAAGAAAGAATTGATTGAGCAACACTTGAAGATGAAGGAGAAAAATCTCATAGAACCATCATCTTCAGCATGGGCAGCTCCAGTAGTGCTTGTTCCTAAAAAAGATGGCACTTACAGGTTTTCTGTGGACCATCGGCGTTTGAATGCAAAAACTGTGTTTGATGCTTATCCCATGCCCCGAGTGCATGACATTCTAGAGTCTCTGAGTGGCGCTGGAGTCTTTAGCACACTTGACTTATGCTCTGGTTATTGGCAGGTTGCTATGGCTGAAAGTAACAAACAGAAGACCGCATTTATTGCTCCATTTGGACTTTATCAATTCAAGGTTATGCCAGCTGCTACTTTTCAGAGGTTAATGGAGCATGTTTTGGGAGAATTGAAGGGCAATTGCTGTTTTGTCTACATTGACGACATTATCATTTATTCACCAAATAATCAAGAACGTGTTTTTAAAAAAATTATTTCAAGCCCAACTGTGGCAATGTGCCCCGCCCCTGTGTGCATTTCTGTGTTATATGTTGTATGTAGTGTGTTAATCTTGGTGTATTTTAGTTGGTACACGGGATATAATGTGGGTAATGAGCACAAGTGTTTAAATTGTATTTAGGCACGGGGATTGCACTTCACTTCATGTGCATTTAAAGTATTTAATAATATGTTACACAGAATTGGTTCACGTGCTGGGATTCAAGTGAATAATTAAATAGTAATTGAATCCCGGCATAACAGTATATATAGCTGCACAAAGCACTCACTCGGGGTTGTGTGTTCGTGAGAGGAGAACGGGTGTGGAGAAGGAGGTAAAGTAAACTAAAAGAAACTAGAAAATAATAATTGCTACAACGTGCTGGAAACACCAGCACTGTACTTGTTTGTCTGTTCGTCCAATGTTTGTTTAACCCTTTGCGGTCCATTGTCGGACCTGGTCCGACATTGCAATTATTCCTATCCGGTCCATTGTCGGACCCTGTCCGACATCATCAAAAAAACGCAAAAAATGGGTTTCTAGTCGTTTTTTCTCCGGAAAAAGCCGAGAAAACCATTCAATGGCCGAGTGGGAGCGACAGGAGCCGAGACAAGCCGATTTTACAAAAAAAAAAAAAAAAAAAAAATGGTGTATCTCATGAATAGTCATTCTTGCTATTGGCATCCCATATGGGTGGTCATAAGGAAACAAGCTGGATGTTACTGTATCAGCGCACAGAGACTATCACAGACATTTGCAGAGCTTTTTTGAGCTTTTTTGAGTAATAAAATAATGACTTGGATTGCATTATTGAGGAGTTTGGTGATAAAACGAGTGATCAGGAGATGATTGATCGGTATGTACGACTATTATTATTATTATTTATTTATTATCATATGTGAAAGCCATAGCGAACGAAAGGGTGGGGTGGGGCTGGAGATGCCTAGTGAGTGCTTTGTTGATATGCAGGACCTTTTAAACCCATTTGACTGTGAAAAAAAATACTTTTAAACAGCGCGTCTAAAATTAACTGCACGTGTGAAAATAAATTGGACCTGACGCGCACTTAATAAATGGACTGCAAAGGGTTAAGTGTTAGTCCGTTTTGTTTGTCTATTTATTTTGGCCGCATGTGCCTTGTCCTTTTTTCTGGTTCAACCTTTTTATTTTCTGTGTGTTATTAAAACACTGAGCACAACATCGTCTCAGTTTCACTCACCACTACTGTCTGTCTGTGTACTCCTTTCTGGTCTGACATCATCACTAGAGCTAGCCTGTCACACCATCTTACTCTTAACATGGAGAACTGTGAGTTCTTTAAGAAATTGCATACGTTCCTAGAACACATTGTCTCTGAAGAGGGAGTCCATGTAGATTTTGACATGGTCAGTGCCATTCAATGGTATGCAGATACCAGGAGGTATCATAAATGTATTCCACAATTCGCCGATAGAGCTGCCCGACTGAAATAATCTAAAAAGAAAAGGAGAGCTGTGGGAATGGACATCAGCCTGTGAAGCTAGTTTTGAAGACCTCAAGAAAGCTCTTCAATCACCAGATGTGTTGGCCCACCCAGACCTAACTCTGCCTTTTCGGATTTATATTGATGCCAGTGAGGTAGGGCTAGGTGCTGTCCTAACACAGATGCATCACGCCTTCTTAACAGGGCTGAAAAAAACTACTTCTGAGAAGGAATGCCTAGCGGTTGTCTGTGCTGTGGAAAAATGGAGGCATTATTTGGAAGGTCCTCATTTTGAACTAGTCACTGATCATCCTGCTTTGCCATGGGCTTTTAATACACCCAAAGCATCTTCCTGGTTGACTAGATGGACATTGAGACTGCAGCAATTTAATTTCACTGTTCTTTACTTTTATTTTAGGTGTTGTTTTATCTTTGCTGTAATATCTCTTACTATTTCATTCGGTTCCAAAATACACACACACACACACACACACACACACACACACACACATATATATATATATATATATATATATATATATATATATATATATACACACACTATATGCATTGCACTGAGCAACAGTTTCTTATGAGAGATATAATTGCTTCATTTACAGTGATATGTTATGCTTTGTACTGCTTTGTGGTATTGTTAAAAAGTTACTAAAGATAAAACACTCTCTCCCACAAACATTTGGTCCCATTATTCGCTGTAAATCAGGCATTAACTATCTGTTTTTGAAATCGATTAGTTTTGGCTTGTGTCTTAAAAGGCTGGTTGACCTGATGGTCAAGCCCATCGCTGCCACATGGATCAGCTCAGAAGATGGACAAATAAAACTGTTGATACACCACTGCCAGCCCAGCAGTTACCTGAGGGTTCAAACCGTGCATCGCCAGGGAGATTTGTTTGCCCACCGGTTGTGGAGTCAGCACCACCCATGTCGATGCAATCAGAGGAAGCCCCAGACCCTTTTATATTGATGCTTAAGAAAAAAAGGGCTTGTAACCAAGAGGTCCCCGGTTCAAATCCCACCTCAGCCACTGACTCATTGTGTGACCCTGAGCAAGTCACTTAACCTCCTTGTGCTCTGTCTTTCAGGTGAGACGTAGTTGTCAGTGACTCTGCAGCTGATGCATAGTTCACATACCCTAGTCTCTGTAAGTTCCCTTGGATAAGGGTGTCTGCTAAATAAATAAACTCTCATTTTAAGCACTGAGCCCGACAACTCTGTGACCCAGTTGCCAAAGAGTTTGCCCTAAACGACTGGGGGACTATGTGAACTGGGGGGAAGGGGTGTGATGTACTGAAAGTGCTGATAGCATTTGGGGAATATGTTTATGTGTTAGTCGGCAATGCCCCTAACATGCGCTTCAGAGCTAATGCTGAAACACATGGAGCTGTAACTGTTCGCTGGCACCCTGGTTCTGATGCTGAAATAAACAAGTTAAAAGCTGACCTGTTAAAAGCAAACCAAAAAAACACACAATAGTATTGTATACTGCCTGTGGTATACAAATACTGTATGTACTGTACCATACTGATAGTGTCAGTTACATTAACATTATACTTACCAGTAAACAAAGACACTTCAGAATCATCTAACTGGTCCTGTGTATTGTCCATAAATGTGATCTGTTCTGTATCTTCAGATGATCTCTTCCACTTTGCCATTTTGCAAATAAAATACACTTTCTGAAAAAAAAATACAAGTTTAATTATGTGTTCGAGCAGAAAATGCATTGCTCTTTATAGTGTCCATATTTGGACAGTGTTGCTACAACGTGTGAATGTTAACTGCCAAACAGATTTTTTTTTATGATTTTCCAACATGCTAATGTTCTCAAGGGCATTGTTCATGGCTGATTTCTGTGGAAGGAAAAATGATAATGCTGCAGAAACATTTATAAATGCTTATTTTCCAATCAGAAGGCAAAATGTACCAGCAATGGTAGCTAATTACCTATCATATCAGATTCAGATTATGGTAATTTTGCAGCTTAATTTATTGTAATTCATTTTTTATTAATCTTTTTTTTTTTTTTTTTAAATGAACTCAAAAAATCTGAACTAGAAAATGTGAACACTATAGGGTACATCATGATCATGGACAACAGAGACAGTTACAATTGGAGGCTTCTTTAGGATTTTGCTAAACCCTACAATAATTTACATGATCTATACAGTTCACATTGCTTAATAATTAGATGAAATCAATGCTTAAGGCACACCGACTGTGTTAAAGTGTTGTCCAACTATATTATTAGTTGCAGTGAACATAATGAAAACATATTGAATACATTTAGTTGTTTTCTTTCCAGTTTGTAACACCCTTTATAGGTGCTATGGCCAAATTCACTACTCTCTTTTATTCTCATGCCGTTTTCCACTATTGCCAGATTATTACATGTGTCTTTACTGTAGCTCTGCTGTTACTACTGTTTAACTTATCCACATAAGATTATATTTAAGGGTCTCCTGAAAAACATAAAGCAGTATATTTACCCCTTTTTGATTTGTTCTGCTACACCTAATACTGTATCTGTAATATGAATAGGGCTCTTCGTTTTGGGGTTTTACTTTTGATCACGTGATTTTCCCTTTTTTTTTTTTAGCCAACTCTGTTCAATTAAACTCTTGGAAACGTGTTGATTGAGACTATGATTCTGTTTCATTGATAATGTAAAAAAACGCAGCTCCTTATTTTTTATTCAAACCAAACGCAAACAGCAAATGAAGTTAAATTGAGTTAATTAATTTGTAATTAAGAGGAAATTATTATTTGAAAAACAGTTATAACACATTTGCAACAAGTCATTAAGATTTTAAATCCGGTAAAAACTATTTAACTGAACTGGCTTTTTGTGTTCGGTTTGATTTAAAAATAAGGAGATTTTTACATTATCAATGAAACAGAATTATAGTCTCAATCAAGTTACAGGAGACAAAACTTAAGTGAACTTGTTTCACAATCAACGCTTTTCCAAGAGTTTAAGAGTCGCCTCAATATAACTTTAAAGAGACATCATGTGACCAAAAATAAAACACGAAACGAAGAGCCCTAAATATGAATATTTCAGCTCAATTGATTGGAAAGTATAAAAAAGAACATAAATAAATAATATGTTGTCAAAAGACAAAAACACTGTTTTACAAGGAAGAAATATTATACTTTGGTAAATGATATATTACAAACCTAAATTTGTATATAAGTACAGAAAAAAAGAATTTGATTGAAGTCCCTAGCACACACATACACAAATATACTTATATATATTAAATAAAGGTTATGCATTTTTTACCTGAGCTGCCACTTTAAATGTTGTCTGCCTGGTTTATAAACACTTCCAGTTTTAAAGGAGCTAAGAGAATATTCTGAAAAATCACTATTGTTCTACTGTGGATTCAGGAAATGACTAACTTTCTTGTGACTTTTTTCTTGAGGGAGGAGGCATATTGCCCTAATCTAAATATAATATCTTGATTGATTTGCTTATCTAAAACAAAAACACATTGGAAATGTGAAAAAATGCCAAGTTGTCAAAAGTGCACAGCCATTTAAAGTGGAGATATCAAAAATACAAGAAAAGTTTCAAGAAACCATTGGAGCAGCCTTGCCCAACACAAAGGAAATAGGCACAAAAACCGATGGGGGCCGAGGTTTCCCCAATTGTTTCTTCTAACTTCTATAAAAAACACAAGTTACAATTGGCCCTCATCGGTTCAACCTATATTGAGGTAATGTATTGCAGTTTGGATAGGGTAAAAGTAGATAGGTTAAAATCCTGCCTTATGAGTGAAGATATAGCTTCTGAGATGGGTTGGGCATATGTCCTCTCCACAGACTGCATGCACACAAACTGCACAGTCACCAGAACTTTGGGGCAGAGACATAGATATTCTAGCTCCTCGTCTATGACAGTGCTATCGGTTGAACCATCTGACATCACTGACAGGAACTTTGCACCTTTTATTTTTTCTTGCAGCTGCCTTCTTTCTACCTCAGCAATGTAGTGCATAAATACTCTTGCTTATTTGTCATTCCTGTAAGTACTTCCTAGATTTAGCCTGTTCTGTTCATCAACTCTATGTTATTAAAAATATATTTTTTAAAAACGCTATTTTCTATTGTCACACTTTCTGACTGAGGATCTGCTAAGCATTAACTATCTGTTTTTTTCAAGCTTTAAACAAGTCATTTCAAGATAAAAATGATTCTAGTAAATAGTAAATTCAGGATACAACCAGGAGTTTACAGTAACATATGATCTGTTCATTTACATGCTCGCTCAGCTAATACAAATCTCATTCGCCGACATACAGAGCTACACATAAATGCTGTGTGCATACGCAACCAAACAATACAAACACTCGCATATTTGTATTTTCAGTGCATGACATACTGCATTTTAAAGAAATAAAGGCAGTGCCTAACCAAATGTGTTTTTACATCAATTTCCAAGATTTCACTGACTTTTGTTCAAATTCACAATTTTCATGATTTCCGTGACCGTGACAAAATCGTATCCTTATTTATCGTAAATACCAAATAAGAGTTTACTTTATTTAACGTGGTTGTATTATAGTTTACTAGCAATCATTTGAATCCCTTTTTCAGAGTTTGTAGCACGCAAAACAACAACAGATAATATTGTAGCACAGTAATAATATTATTAATAATAATAACAACGTGTTGGACCTGGGGCACTTCGTAATATACAATGTGTTTATAACAGCAGTCACTGTATTAAAATTAAAACTTCCCCAGTTACACTTTCAGTGAGGTTAAAATACTCACAAGTGGATTGCATTTGTTCAGCAATTAATGCCCTTGCATTCTCCTTTTCATCTGATCTTTATAATCAGCTCTGTCAACTGCATAAACACAGGGATAAACACTGAGCACCTCCTCGACAAACAACTGGTCATCCACTTTGGCGTTGTAATAATCATAGCGATGAGGTCAAAGCCCAGTTGATTTGAACTGTCAGAGACTGCTGTTTGAGCAGCGTGATTGCTGGTAGAAAGTATAAACTGCACAGCGACATGGCAGTGATGATCCCCAGTCGAGAGATGTTAAGTGTACAAAAACGTCCCGCCACTGTGGTGTATAAGTATGTGAAATTAACCCACATTTGGCGGTTGGCTGGTGTTAATATTGACCCCCGTATATATATATATATATATATATATATATATATATATATATATATATATATATGATTTCCATTACATGAGAGTAGTTGTTAAAACTTCATGCTAATATTGGGCCCAGCTCTCGCCAAGATAAGCACCAACTAAGACATAGATCCTTTTACTGTAAACTAATGTGATCCATCTCCGTTTCCTTCCATCTGATGATGTAGATATCCTTCTGCCTAGTGTTGATGGCTGAAGTGTAATGCTTTCTCCAGGGATTTTGTCTCCCTGGTGCACACACAACGGCTGCAGTGCTGGCTCCAGGGATCAACTACAGTGCAGCCTCCCTAGCGCATCAGCATGACAACCGTCTAGACTGAGCTGAGTAGGGTACTTCTCTGGGGTCTTCAAGTGGGCACCTTCCATCCTTGGTGTTTCGTCAACTAGCCAATGACACCTTAAGAGGGCTCGACAGTAATTCTGGCGTCCCAGGATCACCCCCCTCCGTCCCCCACTCAACTAAGCCCAGCTTACTTCCTTTACCTCAACGTTGCTTTCTTTCTACTGTACCTGAGATCCCCAACCAGAATCCTTTCATCTCAACCAGAGCCAGTTGCTGCTCCTCTCTGTTGCTTCAGATAAGTTCTTCACTATGCGTCGCAACTCTTCACCACTGAATCCGATGTCTCTGAGAAACCGGGTTGTGGAGTGTGCCACAAATCCTCGACAACCCACCTCCACTGGGTAAACCTGGACTCTCCATCCTTGCTGTTCCGCTTTAGCAGCTAGTTGAGCATACCAAAGTTTCTTCTTTTCATACCCCTCATCCACAGCATCCTCCCATGGCACTGGTAACTCTACCAGGTGAACAAGGCGTTCTGATCCAGCCACAAGACAATATCAGGTCGAAGGTTAGTGGTGGCAATCTCAGCTGGGAAAATAAGCTGTTGTCTAACATCTGCCAGCATTTTCCAGTCTCTAGCAGCTTCCAGTTGACCCTTGATGAGTTTTGGTTTTAATACCTTTTCTTGGTGGTTGCTCCCCTGAATGGAAGAATGTTGTTCTTCATGTGTCATATATTGCTGGAATTGGTGGCAACCTGTTGGTCATGTGGCGTTTGTCTTCCAATGCGAAGGCCAAACATTGCAGCCAAACATTCCCATCTTGCGTTGTTCCACACTCTCCCATCTCATTTATTCTCCCTACTTGGCCTGGGAAACTGTCTTTACGCACCTCATCCTCTCCTTGCTTTTGCACCTTGTTTACTCCGAGCTTCCTCCATTGAGTTGGGGCTGCTTTGTGCCATGTAAGAGGAGCTGAACTGAGACCAAGGCCTCCTCTTCCATGCTGTACTTTCCCTATGATATCACTGATATGAAGGTCAGCCTTTGCATCTTCCACAGCTTCTTTTGCCACCCACTTCCAGTTTTTAACACAGGTGCTGCCTCCCTCACACATTCGTTGTGTGATTCTACCAATGTCATTTCCATTCAAACCTTGGCACACTTAAAATCCTCGGTTATAGCTGAAAGTGGCAGCTGCAGTATTCCTTTACCATACAGTCCCACTCTGCTGAGGCAGCGTGGAACTCCTAACCATTTCCTGACGTATGAACTGATTAATGCTTCCAGCTTCTCTACTGTTGTCATGGAAACCTCATACACAGTGAGTGGCCACAGAAGTCTTGGCAGTAGACCAAACTGAAAGCACCAAACTGAAAGTTTGCCTGGTAAAGCGCTTCCACTGCTTGTCGTCTAACTTCTCCCACACAAACTGTGTCCTTTAGATCCCCATCGTACAATCTCCCAAGACTTTTCACTGGCTTCTCAGACACTGTTGGTATTGCTTCACCATTAATGTAGAACATTTTATCTACTAATATACCTTTAATTATAGAGATGCTGCTTGACTTAGTGGGCTTGGATTGCATTTGTGTCCATTCAATGTTATTGATTAGTTTTCCCAATAACTGATTAGTGCAGGCTACTGTTGTAGTCATGATTGTCATGTCATCCATATATGCTCTAATTGGTGGTAGTCGCATTTCAGAAGCCAAGCGCTCTCCTCCTACTACCCATTTTGATGCCCTAATGATTACTTCCATTGCCATGGTAAAAGCCAGTGGAGAAATGGTGCATCCTGCCATTATTCCAATTTCTAGACATTGCCATGTAGTGGTGAATTCTGAAGTTGAAAAACAAAATTGAAAATCTCCGAAGTAGGCTTTCACTAAGTTTGTTATTGTCCTCGGTACGCTGAAAAAAATCCAATGCTGTCCAAAGAAGTTCATGTGGTACTGAACTGTATGAATCAGCTAAAGCCTGGAATGTCACATGGAGCTCCTTCTTAGCTGTTTGAATTTGCATCCTAGGAAACCTGGAATACCGGCTTTCTGTAGTGAAGTGTCAATGAAGCAGTTCTTCAATCTGTAAGTTCACAATCTCTGAGCAACAATGCTGAAGAAAATCTTGCCTTCCATCTTTATTATTATTATTATTTATTTCTTAGCAGATGCCCTTATCCAGGGCGACTTACAATTGTTACAAGATATCACATTATTTTTACATACAATTACATTCTTTTTTACACATTATTTTTACATACAATTTATACAGTTGGGTTTTTACTGGAGCAATCTAGGTAAAGTACCTTTCTCAAGGGTACAGCAGCAGTGTCCCCCACCTGGGATTGAACCCACGACCCTCCGGTAAAGAGTCCAGAGCCCTAACCACTACTCCACACTGCTCCCCTTTAACAGTGAAATAGGGCGAAACTTACTGATACTCACAGAATCTTTTTCTTTGTGTATAAAGATCCCACCTGCTCAGTGCCATGCTCTTGGTACAATCTGTTTTTCTCATGCTACTTTCATCAATTTCCACAGGATTCGTAGAACACCAGGGGCACTCTTGTACACTCTGTACAGAACTCCATTAGGCTCAGGAGATGATGACACCCTTGCCTTTTTCACAGCTTGCTCTACTTCATTTCACTTAGGTGCACAGTCCTCCATTTGGTATTCTGGTGGATTGATAGGTGGGATGTCTGAAGGAATTAACATAGGCTCCTGCCTTTTTGAATCTGTGTGTGTTTCCTCTAGATATCTCTCCAGTTCAGACTTAGTTGCTTTTAGTGTGCCATTTTTCTCCTTGGTGAATAACTTCTTTGCAAATTTGAATGGGTCTTTATAAAAGTTAGTTCTTACACACTCCTTTTTGTAGTGTTTCCGTAGGTGTTCAGTGCAATGTTGCAAGCTTATCTTTTATGACCCTTTGTAATAGATTGAGTGCCTCTTTCTGACTTTGTTCTGCTCTCCTCCATTGCTTCCTCAGCTGCCTCCTTTCTCTAACTAAGCACTCAATTGCCTGCTGCCATCTAGACTTTACAGGAATAGTTTGTACTTTCTACTTTCTCCTGTAAGAGGAAATAGCTGATTGGGTTAATGCCGTTGGTATTGTAAAAAAAGAGATCATAGACTGCCAGAAGCACTGGCAAGATGAACATCTGATTGTAAAAAAAAAAAAAAAAAAAAAAATAGGTGTCGCCTTACTCTTCTGGGAGGATAATCTTCCAGGATATCTCCCTACTCTTGATGTACAGCCCACACAAGCACACCGGACCCTGCCATTTTCTCCACGTAGAGCAATGAATAGGGTGCTTACCTGATTTATATGTTTTCCAAATAGTAAGTAGCCTATCCTGTTCATACAAGTTAACAATGCAATTTAATGTTTGCATTACAAATAACAAAATACTTACATTACCTAATTATTTTATAATTAAACATTTTTTTTATTATTACTACTGGGTTAAATACATGTTCCTAAACACATAAATTATGCTAGGAAACTAGACCGATAAAACCCATCTTATTCTCCGCCTCGTCTGAGGCACGTGGTAATTATGATGCCGGTAAGTGTCAATTAATGGCATAATACAGCTTTATTAATCAGACTGATAATATGTTAATGAGAAAATTGGTCTCCAAGGGCACGTTATTCTAACGTTGAGATGAGTGGTGTTTTTTGACGGCTTTTATGAATCACAGATGAAATACTATCGTGTTAAACACTATTACTGGCACAGTAAAGGAGCAGGTAAGTTTTATGCATATGGGACACAGTGTCTCACAATGATGGGCAACAAATCAGATGCCTGTTACTCCAATATAATTCTTAACAATATGAAACTGTGAAACAACCTCTTCTGATAGTACCTATGGTTAACATCTAGTAGTTTCTGTAAGTCACTATGCAGCTAATTCAACCCGGAAAACATTGCATTGTCATTTTCTTTCCCTGTGAATTAAAAAGCATCTGGTCTAAAATGTGAATGAGAATATAACCATAACAAAGCTCACTTGAGCAGATGAAGATGGCTCTCAAGGGAGAGAGGGCCATGTCCTTGTTCACTGAATTCATTCACTGCAGATGGTCTGTAAAACACAACAACATGTGTGTTTTTATGTGCAGTGCAAGTTTTCATGCTGATAGAGAAGTTCAGTGTATTACTGAATAACCAGGGGAAGTCAGAAGATGTAAAGCTGCATAGCATGTGCAAATAATCTACATTACCATTTTGCAAAGGTGTGTCAGCCGCTCAATGATTCTCAATTATGTAGGCGATGTAGCATTACATTGTTTTTTTCTTATCTTGGATCTGCAAATAACAGCACACATAATAATTATTGTGGTAAAAATAGCTTGTCAATGAAACAAGATGAGATGAAGATATTTGTGTGTGTACACTAGAAAAGGGGTATGTCCACTATGCAAATGAATGCTAGTTCAGACACATAAAACATCATAAAGGGGATTTTAAAAACACACTTGCCACATTTATTTCTGTGCAGTGGATATTTCTTTTTTTTTCTACAACAGCACTGCAAAGGGGCCCACTTTAACAGCTATCTGTATGTTGTAATTTTTGTGAGTTGGCCAAATTACTACAGTACAATTTGTTGTAATTCACCCCAAACCCTTAATTATTTTAGTAGTTTGGTTAAACACCGGGCTTGAGAGAATAACTGCCTCACATTTATATACTGTACTGAAAAAATACAAAAGAGAAAGTTAAACCAGACAGTATTTAAAGTCAGTGAAATGCATACAGGGATAGGGATATATGAATTAAAGTCTTTCCATTTTTTTTACAGTATTTAAAGAATCAGTGTCATAAACCGTAAGATACATAACATACACTTGAATATTATCCAGGCATCCCTAGTTTCAGTTTAAATTTCCCCAGTGAAGAGACATTTAGTTCATTCTCACGATAACTACTTAATCATGGGCATCAGCAGTTTCCATTTACTTCCTGAAACTGGAGCAATAACTTTTAAATCGTTCCTCTTTGTTTTGGAAGAAGTGGTCAGGATTAGAAACTGTTTGTATATTTGAGCATAATAATTTGAGTCTCTGTTTATCCCAAAGCAAAGCAGTCCCAAATGCAAAGCAATGTGTAATACAGTCAACCCTCTTTATACAGCCTGGTAAGGGCCATGGGCAAAAACAGGCAATAAGCGAGGGTGGCGTTATAGTGAGGGTCAAAAAAACAAGCAAAAAAAACCCCACACACAACCTTCTATGTTTGCAATAAATTCTAACTTTTTATTTTGTTAGTTTTACAATTACAGTATCTCCAGGCCATTTTAAATAAAACATCAATCTTTTTTAAAACTACTAGTTCTTAACACAACAGTAGGTCTCTCATGACATTTATCATCTTTTTCCATCTGTATGAAACATACATGGTTACTTTTGAGGTACAGTTTATACTTATATATATATTTGTCACAGGTGATGAACCGCGGTGTTTGTGTTTTTGTAATTTTTGTTTTTTCACTGTGTGCACTGTGGACTGTTTTTGTTGACTGCACTATCTGTGCTACCCCACTGCACTTTCACACTGTTGAGTAGGTCCCGTCTTAAGCATACTGCATGACCGGTGATTGGGTGAGCAAGAGGAAGGGGTTGTATAAAGGGGGTGGCTAGAGAACCAGGAAGGGGAAGCACCAGGGAGAGCCTTGGAGGCATGGAAGGACGGTTGTCTGAGGAAATGGTATTTGGAAGAAGAAGGATCTAAGAGTGGCGGTGTGGAATATGAATGGGAGCTTTGTAACTTTTGGATCAATTTGGATATTGGGACTTCATCGGAGCACAGGTAATATGGCCATTTGTTTCGGGACTTTGTTTTTTTTTATGGTTGGATTGTTTATCTTTGTCAAAATTGTTTCTTTTTTTTTGTTTCTTTTTTGGCTGTAATACCTCTCTCCCAGTTTATAAATTGCACCTTATTTAACTCTACCTGGCACATAACTATTATTATATACAGAAGGAAGAGACGGACGATTTTATGAAAAAGGGTTGTTTTTAACAGAACTTTTACTGATTGGATACAAGTGTGAAAACTATTTGGAGGCTACACCACATGTTATGTCGTGGTAGCCCCGATATTTTCTTGTTGTGTGCGTTTCCTCTTCGTGCTGCTCTCCGAGATTGGTGGGACGGGGCTGCCACCTGGGAGGAGGAAGGAAAGAGATAGTGACACAGTATTGTGCGGTGGTGGTGGACTACTTATCGGGACAAATGCAGCAGGCTCGGTTGGGGCGATACAGTACTGGGAAACTGAAAAGACACAAACAAGGGGGGTAGTATTTTTGATTACATTCATTGGGCGATTTCATATTTAACGTATACAACTGGGAGGAGTCTAGCAGCTACTTACCGTGTGCATTGTTCCGAGGCACCACTGGGGGCAGTTGACGACGGCAATACTTACCGGTTACAGAGCCCAGGAGAGAGTAGCAGCTACGTGGGTTCCATCCGGGCTGGGGAGACAAAGAGTGGAGACACGCAAGGGCGCAAGTCCAGCTAAAGGGAAGTAACCAGCTTTGCTGGATTTAGGAGGAATTGTGAACCTGCTTACCTGTATTTCCTCTTCCTGAAAGCTACTTTTGACCTTTCCCAGGTTTTCTGGGATCTCCCCTCCCTAGAGTCGGCGGCAGATTGGAGGACAGTACCGGCAGGTGTAGCGCATCCTGGAGGACGACGATCTGAAGTCCCTTGGACTTTTCGTATTTTTCTATTCCTTTGCAGGATTCTGGACTACTAATTACGAACTGCATTAGTGTTGCATTTTGTTGGATTTGCTGTGATTAGTAATTGACTGTTTTTACCCGCGGGAGGGTAGCTCCAAGTAGTATTTTTAGATTTTGTATTTTGTTTGTTTAGTGGGATCTTTCTTGTGTGTCTTTTTTTAAAGTGGACCTAACCCTGTGGAGAATTAATATAGTTTGTTTTATTAATTTTAAACTTGTTACCGTTGTTGTGTGTGCGGAACGCCGGGTTACCTGTGTAGGGTTAAATAAAAGATTTCTTCGTCCATGAAGGTCCTTGCCCTTCTGAAACCCAAGTTGGCGTAGTTGACTACTTCTATTAAAGTTCTTTTAGTATACTGGTTATCGCTGTCACCCTACCTGTTATATATATTTAGTGTCAAATCACCCAAACAACAATTCCATAAAAACAAGGCGTATGATTTTTTTTTTTCTTCTGTGGTTTTTAAAAGTCACTTATTTTAGTCTTTTTCAGGTTAAACAAATCGACCTGTTCCATCAAGGTAAGCCATTTGTTTTTATCTATTAAAATGTCTCCAATTGTCCTTCAATTAACAGTATGCCTCACTTAGGCAAGAAAACATTTGCGATGTCTTGCTTTCTTATTTTCAGATGCATACATGCAGATTTTTTTTCTTTTGCTCTGGTGTTAAATGTAGGGTCGACTCACCATTTGTTACTTTCTGTTTTGCTTTGGGAGCAGGAGTGTTGATGACATTCAGTTAACAACGTATTAGGAAAGCGAGTCAAAGGTTACCTGCATAACTTTGTTTTAATTGGCCATGATTATTTCGCTGGCGCTACAATGAGGGGAAACTACAATGCTTATATTTACGTTTGCTTGGGAATTTGGCGGATGGTGGACAGCGGGGTTGCGATATAACGGGTAAAAATAGCACTGTTTTTATATTGGTGACATTTGTTCAAAGAGAATAGCTGGTCGTATGGGAGGGTGGCGTTATAAAGGGGGGCTGTATAACAAATGTTTTATTTCCATCATTCATGCTCCATACCTCACAAACTAAGTCATGGAAGTCATTGCCACACAGGTAAATTAATATCCACAAGGATGAATCGTCTTCTATCAATGTTCTCACAATACACCAATTTAACTAATATGGATAGTCCAGTTACAGACTTAAGTACAAACTTGGTTTCCAACTGGGTTTGAAGAAAATCTATGAAATTAAAATATGCCATGACTGTCATCCAACATAGGTCCTTTCTTTATCTTCACCATTCACAAAATAGTAGAATCAAGGAAAGTCATGCCCATTTTGAAAGGCAATGTGCAGATGCTTTGTAAAGTAATAGCAAACAATTAATACTGTAGTTATTTAGTCACAGATGGTCAACTGCAACAAACTAAAAGTAGTATACTAACTGGGGATGATCCTGTGGTTACTAATGATAAGACTGTAGGATCGTTTCTAATGCAACGAATGGAGCGCCTACAGATAGTCTTCGTGTAGGTGTAAAACAAAGTTTACCAGGGCGATGTTACATACATGGGTTGTCTCTGAATAATACTGCTGAATCAGACACAGATCAGTGGGTGCTGACACGACGCACAGGTAGATTTAATCACACCACAGGCCCTGACGCCAGGGTACCAACAATGGTAATCCTAGTGTCGGATTTAATAAAGAAAAAGAAAACAAAACAAAGCTAAAAATAAAAGTTTGCCACACAAGACGAGCGCTAGCCTCATTAAAAGAGATGTCCCGCTACAGGAACCTACTACGCTATGAAACCTTCTCTATACTGTTTGGGATCAACATCCCCAAAACTAACCTACTGCTGTTGCTCCCAAAGACTGGGCCTCCCATCGACTCCGGGTTATTGTGACGGTCCTGGCTGAGCAGAGCCTTCACAGGCAACGTCTTGCAGTTGCAGTGTTTCATAGTAGTTATCCTGCCGATCGGACGCTCTCCTCCTGAATATGAACAAACTCTGTGTAGCATTGCGGTGCAGTCGCCTCGAGCTGTGGCGAAGACACTTTTTGAGCTGCGTGCAGGCTCCCTGGACACGCCCCTCCAGTCAATCAGGACCTCCTCATCAATTCGGCACCGGGCGAGGCTACCTGCTCAATTAGTTGCCTAGCAACGCGTCTCCTGTTGTGCGTCTCAGCTGCTTCCATAAAGGCGCACATGCACTCAAGAACCAGCGACAGGATACTCCCTGTCACACAAGGTATTAAGTTAGTCCAGTGGTTCTTTAAACTAAGAGCTGTACTAACTTGTTACTCATATGAATAGATCTTCAATGTATTACAAAGCAGTTATTTTTGGTAAATTAATAAAGCAGTTTAACATGTAAATCAAATAAAGTATATTGCCATTATTTTAAATTATGGCCATTATAACTGTTGATACTTAAAAAAATTAAAGAAAATAAACATGTTACAGGTACACTTTGCACTTACAATTAAATTATTTTTTGCAAAAAGCCTGTCTGATGAATTTCATTGAGTACTAAAAAAAGAATATAAAGCTAGCAAGGTTTTCAGGCAGGAAATCTATAGTACCATTAATTCAAGCTCCTACAGCATCGAATTCAAACATTGGTCAAATCTATAAGTCAGTTACCAGCAAGTTTCCATCATCCTATATGGTATATAAACCTACGTCGCAAACAAGAGTCCTGCTGTGCTTTCAAATTTCTATTAGTCGTTTATTTTGGTTACATATCCCCGCCAGTTCATATCAATGTTGCCCCTTACCTTCGCATTATGGATTCAACTTTTCCAATCGTAGGCCCAGTTCCAGGATTCGGCAGGAAAACATCCTGAGAAGGAATTGTCCAATAAGTCCCATTGGCAAAAAATTCCAATCTGAAACTACAGCAAGAGCAAAAGATTACCTTCCAGTAGCACTTTTTACCGTCTGTATTTTAAAATATGTGGTTCCACAAACATTTCGTAAGCTGTAATCACAGGTAAACTCCTGGAATAGATTACTCAAATAAACAGGCAGTTTGTTAAACACCCCTTTAAAAAGAATCTGATTCCAGTGAAAGATCCTTCTATTATCAGGTGACAACAAGTTTAATCTGTAATTCAAGGTACAGTGATGTTCTAAAGGAGTACACTGAAGAACAAATCTACAAATCCTGTTAAACACTCTATCAGTCTTCTTCAGCGACTCCTTACTAGCAGTCATGTAAATCATATCATTATAGTCCAGAATAGGAAACAAAAGTTGCTTAGCTAATTTAAACCTTGATGTAAAATTTAAGCAATGACGTTGGCCATTCAAAAATCTGAGTTTTCTCCCAGTTTTACTACATATTTCCTTTATGTGTTTTTCAAATTTAAGAGTTGTATAGATATTGACACCTAAGTATTTAAAAGTATAAACTCTCTCCAAAGGTGGATTATTACAAGTAACAATAATAAAAAAAAATATTGTTTTGTATTATTTTCTCTGAACCAAATAACATGAATTTTTTTTCATTTAAAATCAAACCATTTTTATCAAACCAATCTTGAAGTTCAAAAAAGTAATTCTGTAGTGTCTTAAATAAATCATGGACATTGTCAGAGCTGTAATAAACCACAGTGTCATCCGCATACATATGTACGGAACGTTTTCTGCAGACAATAGGTATTTCATTAATAAAAATAGAAAATAAGAGGTCCAAGAATTGACCTCTGAGGTACACCTACGGATACAGGCATAAAATCAGATTTATTTCTGTCAGACAACAGCTTGGGAATGTTCTGATAAATATGATTTAAACCACAACAGTGTAGTATCTGTAACTCCAAGATTTATTAACTTATTAAAAAGTATTTTATGATTAACTAAAACAAAGGCCTTAGAACAGTCAATAAAGATCGCATCAGTTATTTTCTTTTCCTCTATAGCCCAGTATATATCATTTGTTAATTTCAGCAATGCTGTCGTTGTCGAAATGAGGTTTTCTAAAACCAGATTGATAATTAGTTAATAAATTATTTGTTAAATAATCAGTCAGTTGAATTTGGACAATTCTTTCAATGATCTTTGACAGGACTGGTAAGACAGATATTGGCCTGTAATTGCCAGGGACAGTATACTATAGCTTGTTTCAAATGATGAGGCATTTCACCAGACATCAGTGGTATATTAATTAACATAGTGAGTGGACTTTTCATATTGTAAGCAGCAAACATAAGGAGTTGTGGTTCTATCCCATCTGCACCTGTTGTTTTAGTAACATCAGTTTGCGTTAAATGGTTCTATACTTCACCCTCGCTTAACAGTTTAAATTTAAAACATAACTCTTTGTCATGGTCAATAGGAGTTACATCAGGAGTTTTTAATATACCTGTATATTCACTCAAATTAGTAAAATAATGGTTGAAAGCATTTGCTATTTGCACCGGTTCACTTGTTACAGGTGCCTCACACGGACAAGTTCTAAGTTCGGGATACCGGGGTAGTAACACCTTGGCATTGCAGACAAGGAAGCCAGACAATAATTAACAAGGAGATTTATTGATCGAAATCTAAAACTATTAAAAACAATCGAGTTAAAATATGTACCAATAATGGCCAAGCACATATATATAACACTAAAATAATAAAACATTGATAGCAGCAATGACAGCAATAGTTAAATCAACAGCAACAGCATTGGCAATGACTATAGCACTAGAAATAAGTAATACAGCTGTATCAGTAGCAACAATAATAAACAAATAGCTATATCAATAGTATTAGAAATCATAATTGTAGCAATATAAGAAATCGCTATAGCAATATAAGTGATTCAGCTATATCAATAGCAATATCAATAGTTCAAAATAATAAGTCCCGAAGCTGTCTTCTCAGTGATTCAAAGCAGTTCAGACCTGGGTAGGCTACAGCAGCTCTAGTGGTTAGGTAGGGGCGTCAACTGGAGACAGAGTCTAAGAAAGTGAAACAAATCAAAACTTCGGCTAGGCAATCCGAGTTATAAAAGAAGCAGGGCAATTTAGCAGCAACCACAGTAAAAAGAGGGAAAGACTGAACACTTAACTTAGCGAGGGGGGAGGTATATCAGCCTCTTCCCCTTTAAATGCTCAATGCACCTTGAACAGTGTGCTCAGCAGTCTCCTCTCAGTTGCTTCCCGGCTTGGGTCTCACAGAGGCAGCGGTGGCGGCGTTCCCTGTTGTACAAACTCTGTCAGGTGAGACTCTGTGTGGTTCTCGCTGTCGCTTAGAAATAGCGGCTCCGTGCAAACGGGCCGCTCGTCTTTCTTTCTTTCTTTCTTTCTTTCTTTCTTTCTTTGGTTTTGTTCTTTATTTATTTATTTATTTATTTATTTTAATTTAGTCGTTGCCAATTATTTTTATTATTTTCTCCCCAGTTTGGAAATGGCCAATTATTTTTAGGCTCAGCTCACCGCTACCACCCCTGCGCTGACTCGGGAGGGCGAAGACGAACACACGCTGTCCTCCGAAACGTGTGTCGTCAGTCGACCGCTTTTTTCACACTGCGGACTCACCATGCAGCCACCCAAGAGCTACAGTGTCAGAGGACAACGCATCTCTCAGGCAGCTTACAGGCAAGCCCGCAGGCGCCCAGCCAGACTACAGGGGTCGCTGGTACGCGGTGAGCTGAGGGCACCCTGGCTGACCTAACCCAATTGAGCGCTGCCCCCTGGAAGCTCCCGTCCTCGGTCGGCAAAGGAATAGCCTAGACTCGAACTCGCGACGTCAAGACTATAGGGCGCATCTTGCACTCCACGTGGAGTGCCTTTACTGGATGCGCCACTCGGGAGCCCCTACTCCTCCTATTTTTGTGTCGTATGCAAATTTAACACGTTTTCTTACTTACCAGAAAGTCATTAATGTAGATTAGGAATAGCAGAGGACCTAATACTGAACCCTGTGTTACACCACTGGTTACCTCACTCCATTTTGAGGTTTCTCCTGTAATCAGTACTTTGTGTTTTCTACATGTTAACCACTCCCTAATCCATGTGCATGCATTTCCTTGAATCCCTACTGCGTTCAGTTTGAGAATTAATCTTTTATGCGGGAGTTTGTCAAAAGCTTTCTGGAAATCTAAAACCATGTCATATGTTTTGCAATTATCCATTGTCGATGTTGCATCCTCAAAAAAAATCAAGCAGGTTAGTTAGACACGATCTCCCTTTCCTAAAACCATGCTCACTGTCTCCCAGTCAGCATGGTCTCTATTAAACCATTTTGGCAATTTTGTTTTAGATTTAGATTTGTCTTCTTGTGGGATGTAATTGTTTTGTGCCTCTAGTACTACATTTTTTTAAAAACAGCCATCCTTTTTCGATGGATTTTTTCTCTATTTTACTTCTGTTAGTCTCTGTTTCATACCTACATAGTTTGCCTTTCTAAAATTGTAAACCTTAGCTTTAGTCATTACTTTTTGGGTTTTAAAAAGCACTTCAAATGAGACCATGTTGTGGTCTGAGTTTGCCAATGGTTCTCTGACCTCTGTTTTAGTTATTCTGTCTTTGTTATTTGAAAAGACTAAATCAAGGCATGCCTCCCCTCTAGTCGGTGCCTTGACAAATTGTGGTAGGAAGCAGTCATTTGTCATTTCCACCATTTCAATTTCGTCCGTCGTGCCCCCCATTGGGTTTTCCCATTTTATATGGGTGAAGTTGAAATCTCCCATTAATATGGCTTCTCCTTTGCTGCATGCATGTCTAATTTCACTGTATAACAGATTATTTTGCTCTGTGCCTGAATTTGGCGATCTATAGCATGCCCCTATTATTATGCCCTTTGAATTTTCGTAGTTACTTGTTAGTGCAATAGACACAGACCTTTGATGCATTTCTAATGCACTGTCAAGTACGCATCAATGCCATGGGCATAGCCAAATGCGAGAGCAATCACACACAACAGGATCACAGGAAAAAGAAAATAATTGTTTCATCATCGTTATCGTAACCCAGGATCACAACGTAACATTCATACTTTGCAAGCCAGTCTTTCCAAACGCCGCATTTGCACTCCCATGTTTTGCTACTTTAGGACATCTTTTCAGCTCAATCTGTATCAAGCCTGTCTCTCAAATTCCAACCTACCTCGGAGCATCGGACAGGGCGGTCCAGAGGGCCAACCTCAGTGGTAGAAGCACTGTCCAGTGGATCTGTTTCTTGTTGGAAGTGATACAAAAAGTTTGCTCTGTGATGTCTTATCATGGCAACATTTTTGATTACTTCATTATTAAAGTCAGAAGTGCCAGCCATCATGTCTTTTTTCAATTGATATGGCTAAATCATTTAATTGTTTGGTTTTCATACGTTAAATATATATATATATATATATATATATATATATATATATATATATATATATATATATATATATATATAAAGTGAGATGTTGAAAAAAGACAAATATATTAAACACACTGAATGTACTCTGAAATTTAAATGTGTTTTATTTAAATTTAAGTTGTCCCTGAATCTAAATCAATCCCAAGTTCAAGACCAAGAACAGGACAAAAAATACCTTAAATGGAAGTCACAGTTAAGGCCAAAGGAAAAAAAAAAAACACTGTAATTAACAATGAAGTACATTTTTATTTTATTTTCAGGAACCAGCAGATAATTTATATAGACCTAATAAAAGACTGATCAGCTTCAAACAAACAGTGAAAAAAACAAAATACTAATTTAAAACACTTAGAAAAAAAAGCCTGGCATGGCTATCAACGAGTAAAAAAAAATAATGTTAAATATTATATAAATAATATTAAAATACAAATACGGTACGGTATATTTAATAACCGACTACCCCAAACAGGCAGTAGTGGTCAGTAAATTAACCAAAAAAATAAAACAAAGAACAATTGCTGAACACAGCAAGGTATTACTGAGCTTAAGTTAAAACACTGCTGAAGAGCAGCAGCCTCTGGATAAAAAAGGGACAGACGGCTTAAAATAAAGGCAGATTAAAACTGTGAAAAGAACAAAGTTGAACAAATAAGAATATTCATAAACATTAATTTAAAATTAGACAAAGATAATTAGACTTGTGAATTTTATTTTAATATTTAAACAGCTTAAACGTTTTCTGCCTTTCCGCAAAGTAACACATCATGCAAGACTGAGAAGAGACAAAGTCGTGCTGCTCATATTTATAGCCTTTCTTATCTTGGCACATGCGTGCTGATCGCCTGATCTCCATGTTCGCTAACCAGCTGCGCTCCAGCCAGACATTTATAAGCCAATTATAGCCAGTCCTGGGTGACAGCTGGCTTCTACTGCACATGTGCACGGCAGATTTGGGTGCTAACATTTCTGAGCAAGAACAGCCTGACTTCAGCCTATTAAACAGATGGGATGAACGGTTGATTTGTCACGTGAGAGGGGAAATGAAACGCACATCACCCAGAAGAAGTGAAGCGCAATTCATTAATAAGAGACTTGGGGTTCGGCGAGCAAATAAGCACTGTTAGCCGGCTGCCCCTGAATACAATTGTATACAAATTAACAAAATGTAAGCAAACACCTCAAATAATACATTAATGGAATATACAGTACCAGAATGCAGCACTCCTCTTACTCTCCTGTCGCCTATCCTGCTCACTGCCACGTTTCCATTCACAAAAAAGAAATGGTCAGTTTAACCCTGTGGTCTGTTCTAAAATTGGGGATCAGCTGATCCCAAACTTTGTTCCCTGTGTTTTATATTGCTGGGAATGATCCGCAGATAGTACTGTACGAGCTAGTACTCAACTTAGTACAGAACTAAATACTGCATTCTCAAGTTTGTTGCAATTGACCAAGAGGTGTTTAGAATATTTTATCATCACTCCTAATTTTGGCCTGTATTAGTTCCTTGTAGCAACTCTGCCTCAAGATATGGTTTATCCTCAAGCATAGTCAACATTAACTATACAAAGAATATTTGGCGTAGTTTTACATTTAAAAAACCAACAAGTGTTTATGTTTAATAGTAGTTAATGAGTACCGTTTTTTATAAGAAGTCAATACGTCATGTGTCACTTATAACAGATATCATTTTGAACAGTTTGAGATACAGATCTGTTCAGCTTCAATTTCTGTTTTTGGTTTTCAAAGCTTGCTAACTGATGCTTGACATTTTATGTTAAATAACTATGGACAGGCCTTTTTGTTGTTTATTTTAAGTGATACACAGACAACAATGAATGGTCTACAGAACAGTTACAAATTTAATTTAATTAGCTAGCACTGTGGTATAACAGTAAAACATGGCTACATTCAACAATCAGGAGTCTGTCAAATTGAATGCTACCATTTAAAAAAAATAATCAATATGGTCTGTTTGTGGGTGAAGAGCCCCTCTCCCCCCCAATATTTCTGATATCGATTCATAGACCACCCACAATGTGGTTGTATCCGCTTTAAGAATCATTAGTTTGTCAGTAACTATTTTGACCTACCTGTACTTGCCAGATTTACTTTAAAACCAAGTTCATACCTAACTGTTTAACTCCATATATAGTTATATCCAAATTGGGACATCTGTATTATTCCTATTGTGAGAGAGTCAAAAATGTGCTTGGTATTTTGTGACCTAAGAACTGGAGTTCAGAGGTCAAAGCTTTCCCACAATCCTTATAAATACCTTAGTTAACCCATGTGACAATGACCTCTTTAACCTACACAGTTTGAAGGAATGTATAGATGGAAAGCATCATTTTAGTATACTGTTCCCTGTTGTGGTGGCTGTAGATAAACACTGAGCATGACTGATTAGCAACAAATTAATTACATTTAAAAGGAGAGTAGAAAATCCCTTGCTATTCATAATTAGAAAGCTCTTAACTGTCATCGCTCTCCAGTAACAGAAGATGGAGCCTTCAGGGACATTATTGCTTAAATAAAAAGAATTCCCAAACACTCAAGCAATTTACTGTTTTTTATGCTGTGCCCTTATCTAGTCTCACAAGTACATGAAGATAACAGGCAGAATTATATATTATCTATAAAAACAGCAAGGAAAAAAAACTTCTTCAATGCTTCTGCTGCCAAGGTTTAGTTTTCAATTGCAGAGAAGTAAAACCTATGTGTGATCTGCAGTCACCTTATGAGGCATTGAAAGGATTAATTAAAAACAGTAGTAGTGTTGAATATAAAATAAGTGATCAGGGAATATTTTTTAATGTAAGCAAAAATATTGAACACAGAAATGGGAATCGGCAGTCAGAAAAGTAATTATAAATTACTAGTGCAGTCGAAACTGCATTTGTCACAGTTATAACTGGCATGGAATAAACTGAGGTCCAACTATATGGAATAAACTTGACTGACATATTTGGAATTTGATTTCTAAGTACACCAGTGGGTCTTTCCTGCAAAATTGCAGCCATTTGGGTTTTTAAAGACAGCTTCTTATATTTTTGTTGTACACATTGTGTTAAAAGTTGCCTGCACAACTTTTAAGATGATCCATTGACAATGTACTATGAAGGGTAATGTGTGCCAAAATAAAAACCTACATACATATAAACATACACACATACATCCATACATAAAGTTGCAGCATAATCATTAGCTATGTGTAGTCTTTAGGACTAACCCAACCCAACGCACGAAGAAAAGGTTCTCTTAAAAAAATACAAGATCTGTAATACATTATCTCATACAGGTATGAGCCTTATACTGTTTATAAAAACATTTGTTTCTCTGAATCTTTCAGAGCAGCAGTAAAATGTATGAAGCCATTAGGCCTATGTAATTCTGCCTGTCCAGTGTCACTTTGGAGACTTAAAAAGCTCAATTGGAGAAATGTGGTTTTTATCTAAACCTCTTTGGAATTAACAACCATTGGTCACAAGAACATAAAGATACAAAAACAAACCAAAAAATGTACTATACCTGCACTACAGGATTTCCCTTATCAGTCAGCAATTTTGGCAAACCAAGGGTTACTCTCTGTTAGGCGTTAACGGTCTTTTGTAGGGCTATGTGGAGATGGCATAATATTATACAGTATGAAGTCCTAGCCTATACAGTTAAGCAAATGGAGGGACCCTCGTTAGATGTCACTGATGTTTTGTAAAGCTGTCATATACAAATAATATCTATGTTGTTGAAATCTAAAGACTTCAGCCTGTCGAATGATATATTGCATGAGCAAATAACTGAATGAATAACAATGTATGCAGTACACAAGGTTAGGCAACTTTATTCAGTTCCCCTGATCTGTGTGCATTTGATCAACTATTGTATGACCTAACTAACATGCCAGCATGCATATATATATATATATATATATATATATTACTACCGGTCAAAAGTTTTAGAACACCTCCATTTTTCCAGTTTTTATTGAAATTTACGCAGTTTAATGTCTCAATGTACTCTGAAATTAAAGCATAGAACAAATAAAAAATTGGAGATAAAAAAGAAATCATGGAATCGTTTTGTTTAACAAAATTTAATCTAAATTTTTGACTCATCAAAGTAGCCACCTTTTGCAGATATAACAGCCGAACACACTCGTGGCATTCTTTCTACAATGGAAATCAAATATTGTTTGGAAAGTTCTTCCCAACACTGTTGCAGAAGTTCCCACAAATGTGTTGCACTTGTAGGTTGCTTTGCTTTCACCCTTCTGTCCAGTTCATCCCAAACCAGCTCGATGGGGTTTAAGTCTGGAGACTGTGCTGGCCATTCCATGATTTGAAGCCTACCATCTTGATCTTTTCTTCTAAGGTAGTTCTGACATAGCCTGGAGGTATGTTTTGGGTCATTATCTTGCTGTAGGATGAACCCCTGACCAACTAGGCATATACCAGAGGGTATTGCATGGCGCTGCAAAATGCTGTGGTAGCAGTTTTGGTTCAGGGTGCCACTCACTCTGTGCAAGTCGCCGACTCTGGATCCAGCAAAAGAGCCCCAGACCATCACGCTTCCTCCTCCATGTTTGACAGTTGGTGTCACACACCGAGGAACCATCCTTTCGCCTACTCGACGGCGTACAAAAACCCTGCGTGATGAACCGAAGATTTCAAATTTTGATTCATCGGTCCATAAAACCTTCTTCCAGTCTTCAGTAGTCCACTGGCGGTGCTTCATGGCCCAGGCAAGCCTCTTTTTCTTATTTTGCCATCTTAGCAATGGCTTTCGTACTGCCACTCGACCTGTCAAACCTGCAGCTCGAAGTCTTCTCTTCACAGTTGAAACTGAGACTTGCTTACTTCGACCAGTGTTAAGCTGTGCTTGAAGCTGTTGTCCTGTGAGCTGCCTATCACGCAAGCTGTTGACTCTCAGAAACTTGTCTTCTGATTCTGTTGTGGCTTTGGGTCTGCCAGACCTCTTCCTGTCAGAGTTTCCTCCAGTTTCCAAGTGCCTTTTGATGGTGTAGGAAACTGTACTCACTGACACCTTGGCTTTCTTTGCAATTTCTCTAAAGGAAAGACCTACACTTTTAAGGGTTATACTGGTCTGTCTCTCTTCCTTTGTTAATTGCCTTTTTCTCGCCATTATGAGAGCAATATACTACTTCCTGCAGTACAATACTGTCCAAATAATGCTTAAGAGGGTGTAGTAACACAGTCTGTTCCAACACTGCTTTTATACAGACAGAGGGTTTGTAAGTAATCAACAAAAGTTGGGACACCTGTAGGAATTGTTAGCATCAACATTTAAGGCTTAATTTACTTCCATTGCTGCAGAACATCTGTAAGTTGTTAACCCATTACTTGTTCCCTGAAAAAGGCCTTTTTGTATAACTCTGAAATGTACATTATTTTTCAGTTTTTGGTAACCTAAACTTTTTTTTTTAACCTCTGGCAGTGAATAACCAGAAATAGTACAAAGGTAAGCGGTAAACGCTTACCTTTGTACTATTTCAGGTTATTCACTGGACTTGAACTGCTTAAATTTCAATAAAAACTGGAAAAATGGGGGTGTTCTAAAACTTTTGACCGGTAGTGTGTGTGTATATATATATATATATATATATATACACAGTGAAACTCTAATACAACGTACTGCCGTAATGTATGTAATAACCAGATACATGCACATACCTGCCAAATCAGCACAAAAATCAAAACCTAGTACTGTATGTACTAATTGATTAATGTACATATACAATGCAGTATAAAGGTTTATTACAGAAGAAACAATATAAAACAATGTAACATGCAATTTGTACTGTACATTACTATACAGTATGTAACATTATGTATTTTAATTATTTAATACAGTAATTCTATGTTGCTTAAATTATCTTAGATCACATCACATATTAGCAAGTTAAAGGTCTTTCGACTTTTAATTAAATAAAAGAACGTCTTATCCGCCCCAGATTTTCCCTTTGTGCAAATGCCCATCTAATTTATTTACTATGGCGTGGGCATTTTTTCCCCCATACGAATTATTCCCCTTCAATGAAAATAAACAAAATTTGTTTATGAGGAGAGAAAAAAGAAAGAACTTGTATACATTACAGTGGTTTCTGGGATACAGTCATCCAGCGAAGTGTTTTTTTCAACAACAGCTGGGTTAAACTAATTTGGTTTCATTACGGCAATCTGGACGCTCTAACACTGTTGGGCTTGGGTTCAGGTAAATTGCTTTTGAACTCTTTTTTTCCTCTAATGTGGACAAGGCCTTAGATGAAAGCCTCAGCGACTGCTGCTTTTTAAACTTGAGCTCTTTGACAACATAATTCTGACTGCTTTCATCCCTTTAAGATTTCTGCAATAATGTACAGTTTGTCCTTAAGTGAAATTGACGATCTTTTAGCGGTGGCCATGATAATTCTGCATAAATTACAGTAATAGAGAGCAAGGTAGGCCTACAAGTACGCAATATGCATACCATCGCGGTACGTGCGTAATAACAGGAAGTATGCACTATCAGAGTACGTACTAAAAGGAGAATTTAAACAGGATTTAATACGATTTTATTCAGTTCCATGATACTGGTTTTTTATATCAGTGTGTACGTTATATCCCAGTTACATTGTAAATGGGTTTGACTATATATACTGTAGTGCACAAAACTTAAAATGTGTCCAAAACACGTTTTAAATTATCTTAGATCACATCACATATTAGCAAGTTAAAGGTCTTTATTTTTTATATAAAGGAAATCACGCTCTCTTTTCTTTTTTTTTTGTTTCTTTTTTTTAATGTTTAGCTGCAAAGGCAGGAGAAAGAAAACACACACAATCAATCAATCAATATTTGTTTTAAAAAGCGCCTTTCATAGAGGACCACCATCACAAAGCGCTTTACAGGATAGTGAGGAACAATGCATAATACATTAAATACAGTGAAATACAGGGCATAGTACATTAAATACCAACAGTTTAAAAAAATGCAAATACATTAAATACAGCCATAATACATTAAATACAAGGCTAGGGTGTGAATTCTAAACATTGTGGATGCGTGTGTCATGCAGAATCATACAAATAAGATATCAGGCTTTTTATATTATTTTTTTAGTGGTCGCCAATGGTTTTTCCCCGGTTTTCTCCCCAATTGGAATGCCCAATTATTGTTTTTATCCTATGTTCCTGCCAATCTGTCATTTTTCGCACAACGGATCCACAGCGTAGCCACCAGATCTATAGTGCGCCACTCGGGAGCCCAACAGATATCAGGCTTAAAGAGCATTGAAAGCAAGCAAGAACAAGTGGGTCTTGAGAGTTGATTTGAAGCGAGCGACTGTGGGAGCTACAAGCACTAAAGCTGGGAGAGAGTTCCAGAGAGTCGGGGCAATGAAGCTAAGAGCGTTCTCCGAGTATGGTGCACTTTTGCTTGGGTATAACAAGCAAGCCAGAGTCAGAGGACCTCAGCTTGCGTGCAGGGACATAGCGGGTCTGCAGGTTGGAGAGATACTCTGGACCTGTGTGATGAAGGGCCTTGTAAGCAAGCAGGAGAATTTTGAAAGTAATCCTGAATTTTACAGGTAGCCAGTGCAGCTGGGCAAGACAGGGGGTGATGTGATCATGTTTTTTACATCTGGTAAGGATCCTAGCAGTGGCATTTTGAACCAGCTGCAATCGGTTTATGGCACATGACGGAAGACCACCATAGAGAGAGTTACAGTAGTCGAGTCGAGAGGAGAAGAATGCGTGACAGAGTATCTCTGCATCCGGGAGGGAAAGGTAGGGACGGACCTTTGAGAAGTTTCGAGGGTGTAGAAGGAGAATTTGACTACTATCCAGTACACCAAGGCTTCTTACAGTGGGGGAGGGCAGCAGCAGACAGTTTCCGAGGTTCAAGGCAGCAATATTTTTCGATCCTACTAGAAGAAGTTATTGTTATTGTTCAGCTGGAGAAAATTGGCAGACATCCAGGCCTCGATGTCTTGGATGCAAGCTGAGAGCCCAACCATGGCAGAGGGACATCTAGGGTCTAGTTTTAGGTAGAGCTGGGTGTCATCTGCATAGGAGTGAAACATGAGGCTATGTTGGTGAATGAGGTGAGGCTATGTTGGTGAATGAGGTGACCCAAGGGAAGCATGTACATGTTGAAGAGAAGAGGCCCAAGAACAGACTGTGATAAAGAGAGAAAGGATCAATGTTGTAAATCTCCCTCCCGACCAGAAAGGGCGCTGTGGTTTGCTGCCTCCTAGATGGGCCGCCTTTACGGTAGGTGGAAACCGGAAGGTGACCATATTAGGAGGAGCGCGTAGTTGCACATACCCGGAAAGACTCCATTGCAATCCGCTGCAGGACGACCCTCTATTGGAGAAACCATGGTGATGGGTTGATTTCAGGGAGGAGTTTGTGGGTACAAAGGGGAAGCAACTACGTCAGTACACCGCCTTGCGCTGACAAACGTAAACAGATGGCCGGAGCCAGTATTGTTTGTTGTTTTTTGTTACGTGTGTTTTGTGTTGCAGAGGAGGAGTGAGCACCCCGGAGCTGTAGCTACAGAGTCAGCAGGTAACCCTGAGCACTTCCCTGCACAGCACCACATACACTCGCATCACGATCCCCCCGGAATTGAGCACACACGCTTTCGTGCACAGAGGACACTGAAAGGGCATAGTCCCTTGGATTATTATTGTTATTATTATTTTGGGGTTTGCAAGCCCGCCATGTACCCCCCAATACCATTGCTGGTAGAGGGGCGGACTCTTTCTTTTGTGTTATAATAAACACGGACCATTCTTTTGGGAGAAATAATTTCTGGACATTTACTCTGTTCCCCACACCACTTGCACCTGACGACACAGACCCTTGGGGGACACCGCAAGTGGCCTGGTTTGTGTCAGCACTGCTTCCATCATAGAAAACAGACTGCATGCCTCCAGATAGGTAAGAGGACAACCAGGAGAGACAGGTTCCAGAGATCCCAGCATACTTCTGAAGGTGGTCAAGAAGAATGCTATGATCTATGGTCTCAAAAGCAGCAGTTAGGTCACGGAGGACAAGCACAGGGGGAGCAGCAGCATCAGCATTAAGCAGGCGATCATTTACAATCCGGAGCAGAACAGTTTCGGTACTGTGTAATTCTGCATTTGTGTTCACAATCTATGTTACGAAGTCTGCATTTCTTAATTTTGGGTTATGCGGCCCTGTGGACCACTTTTTGGAATCCCTGCCAATAATTCTCCACTTTCATTGACCCGATCCAGCAGTAGTAAATTAATTCTATAGAGATCAATGCTTATGTTAATCTGTACAAAGTGAAAAGGTTGTGAATGTAAATAGAAGTAAAGACATGCTAAAAATCCATTAATGTAAAACAATTGCTAAATTGCTTTAATTCTAGGATGTTTGTGTCACTGTTGAGATACATTTTGCAGAAACAGCTTTCACCTATGCCTTCTATCTCCTGAATGTACCCAGTTCTGTCATTTATAACATCCTACTCATTCTTCACTTGTGACATTTCAACCTTTTGGATTAGCTCAGGTGCATTCCTTGTGCTAAGCCCTCATGCCAACTCCAGCTGTTACATTTTTTTACAGCTTCGAGTAACTAAATCATTGTATAACATAACAAATGGTCTACCCTTAGAAATGTCAGGCTGCGTTATAAACAATGAAGCCTGACAGTTCTAGTGGTAGCACATAGTTAAAAGAATCCTAAGAGTTTTGCCATACAATAGCATTAGAAACTGGCAATGTCAAAGGGATGCAAATCTTAAAAACAATTGTGCTCATTTTAGATGTATTTGTGCAAACACACACCATTAATAGACTTGCTATATTTGCTAGCATAAGTTCATTAAAAATAGTTTAAAAATAAAGCCAAAATTGGACAGTATGGCTTCCAGATCATTACTGAAATATCGTATTTGTCCTTTGTTTATTCCTCTTTGGCCTGTCAGTTCAATGTTTATAATTTTTTTCATGTTAATCTAGCACAGCAAAGTCTTCAGACGCCTAAGTGTTTGTGGGAAAACTATTTGTTTCTCTAGTTGTGAGTTATGAATTACAAAACTTGCTAAAGACATTTTACAGCTTATTGCAACTGTCTGACTGCCAGTCTGTAGGTCACAAGTGCATTTTTTTCATTGATGAAACTTGCTCAGGCACCCTGATTGATCTGTCTCTCTGTTAGTATACTTTACTTCTGCGGTGAAACTGGACTGATAAACTAATACCTCCCTATATGTGGAACAAAGTATATTAATAATGTAGCTATGTTACTGCCTGCCTTATTTGCATTAATAAAAATAGACTAAATATAATGTGAGTTAAAGTCTTGTAAGTAGGGAACCTTGTGTAGACTATATTATAAAATACATTATTATCCACTTTGCTTTTTATTACATTAGTTTCAAGTATATGCTGCACTTAATATATTTTAATATATTTAATATATTGTTGTCACCGATGGCCTGATTGGTGTGTGTGGGTGGTGACGTCAGGTACAGGAAGCAGCACAAAACAAACTGACGGTACGGGCTAAAACGGCCGCAGCCGTATCTTTATTAAATAATAAAACAAAGATTTAAACAATACACACAACAAACAAAAGGGCACATGGGCCAAAGTAAAACAAACACAAAACTGTAAGGCTATTCTATAACAACGAGTACCTTGTTTGCTGGCTGCTAGCATTCATTCTTAATCTCTTTAACTCTCCTCATAACTCTCTCTTTGTCTGAGCCTGGAGTAGGTCTTTTATACTGTGGCTGGAGCCTTAATTACCCATTAAATCACCATATTAAGGCTCCAGCCACATTCCCACGAGCTACTTAGGATGGGGGATTCAACCTCATCCATGCCAACCACATTTTACAAGACTGGCTTTTCTCCGGTCTTAAATAATAAATATTACTGTTGGACGGCTTTCGTCTGTCTGCACACAAACACAACAACAACAACAACAACAATCATACATAAATAAAATACACACTAGGGGTGGGCACCCCGTCACAATTATATAAAGATTAGTATAGTTTTAGTAGTCATGGTGGTAATAGTTAAGCCTTCCAGGTTCTCCCTCCATGCACTTGGTTGTGAATAAGGCTCCATAGAAATGTTACTACATTAGAAACCCCTGCACTCTGCAAGATGCTGGCATTAAGTAAGCTCAAGGCATATATATGGTAGCAGGATAAAGCAGGTGCCATATTACAGAGACAAAAAGAGAAAAATGTCAAGCGAGTAACAAAGTTCTATCATGTATAGTAACACTTACTAAAAACACAGAAGAGTTGTTTATGCTGAAATGAGATTTTTAATAGCTCTCATAAAGTTGCACATATCACCCTGGAACTGACACTATTAATGGAACATGTTTATTCATCTTGTCAAGATTTAGAAAATAGCCTTGAGTATGTATTGATTTTACAGAGCACTCTCATTGACGGTATACTAAAATATGTATGGTGTTTATGTGTGTTTTTCTGACTCTTATTCTAGCATTTGTAGTTTATTGTTTTGCAACACGTTTGGACAGCACTGCTCTACTATATCTGCATGTTCAGTTTATAAATAACAATAATAAGTATTTGAATAATTTATAAAGCACCAACTTCCCATAAAATTATAAGTAGCAATTCAAAAGCATTAGTTACTCTACTCTTTAAAGCACACAGTTATTTATCACTCTAAATGGAAAAATGAACCAATAATTAACTACAGTTGCTTTACCAGGGCCTTTGAAATATGTACTGTATAGAAAACAATTTGGTATGGTTGCAAATTTGGGAATTCGCATTCTCAAAAAATATTGTATTTATTCTAAGATGATGGAATAGCATTACAATCATTCTAATACAATAGGTATGCCAGGCATTAACAAGCTTATGACAATGTGGTGATCACACCAACCAAAACTGCACAGGCATGCTGGGACAAATGGCATTTTCTTGAGCATTTGATTTCTAGACATGTATGCCTTACATTTACAATGTTAAATTATTGTTGAAGCACACATATGCAATGATAACATTATGAAAGTGAGGCTGGGTGCCAAGCATCTCTGCCAACAATCACAGGTGTGGCCATTCCCCAATTAAGTAATTGGGTGCTAACTGGGGAATGACAACGTATATAAGGGGAGAAATCCACTTTGTTCGGAGTGTTAATTTAGAGGAAAGGATGGGAGTAGTAGGTTGTGCTCTCAGGCACTGTGGTAGCTCAGCTTGGGTGCAGTTTGATTTGTTTCTTTAAATCTTTTGTTTGTTTTGTGTTTCTGTATTGCTAATAGAAGTGTGCATAAGCACTAAAACTGCAGCTTTCCGACTCTGTGTCTGCTTCCTGCTGGTAACTAGCCTTGGCCACAACATTACCCTGTCACAGGAAGTAATTAACTTCCCCTTTTTAAAATTCTTAAAAACAAATCTAATATTTCTTAACCTTAAACCTAATTTTATTTAGCATGTGTATAAATAAAATGTTGCTTACTTACGAAAAATTAATGCTGACTAAAAAGTGTTGAAATGATAAAGACACTTGTCTGTTTCCTGGAAAATGCTGAGTTTCTTTTAATCAGCATTACAGTTTCTATCCTGGGGCCATATTCTTGAAACGTTCTTAAGAAAAAAATTCTTCTTAAATCAAACTTTTTTTCTTAACTTTGGACTTACAAAAAAAGTTTAGAAGAACAGCTATTCTCAAAAGAAAAATCCTTAGGAATCTCAATTTGTTTCTTAAAATGTTTCTGAACTTTAAGATAACTAAACCCTTGTCTTAAAATTAGTAGCTCCTGGCAGGTATGCAGGAGAAATACATATTAAAATGTTTTAATAGTTTAATAACGACATGTAAATATATACATATATATATTTGAAGTATGTTTACATATTTGTTTATATTATTGTGAATCTTATGAATTCCCAAATGCAGTTGTTTTTCATTATGGGTATGTTTCATAATCAGTTAATATAGACCTAAATCATGCTATAACTAACTATAATTACTGTGTAAATCTAATTTCCCTATTAATTTAGTTTTCCTTGCTGTGACCTCCTCAACGACAACCTCCAATTCATGTTTTGAAAAATGTCTGTTAATTTTTTTATCTTCCATTTATTTCTATTACCTGTTGAGTGAGAGTGAGGTGTCAGCATCACTTCAGGGATTTAAAAATGCAGTGAAATTACCTCGCGTTTTTAGTCAGTGATTGACAGGTCACTGCAGCTAGCTAATCACAATTTACGTATTACCTTTGTTTTGCTTTTACAGGCAGTCACAAAAAAGGAAAATGCATAATAATAATAATAAACATATATATATATATATTACTGTTATTTATTTTTGTAGGTAGGCCTTGCATGTCCCTGATAAACACCCACGGCAGCCGATGGTCGGTGCAAGGAGGGATGAACTTATTAAACTCTTTGCTTATAACTACAGCCTATAACTGTAACTGTTTTTACCATTAAGAAGAAGACAATGATCTATTCACCGCACTACAATCTAGTCACCGGGGCTATTTCCGTTTTCCAAAGCCGTAGTCCTAAGAACAGATCTGCAAAGAGATTCCCCAGGTAGAAGCACGATTTTCGGTCAATTAAAAAAATAGAGCTCCATGCTGCTGCTGGGAGTTGTACCATGATAGTTTTTTTTTACGGCTATATTTCTATTAAATTGAGTTAACAGCACAAATCACAGCATTCCCATCTAGTTAAAAAGCCTGTCACTAACAATTATTGATATAGTCATTTTATTATAGTTTTATTTCTGTTTAGATTTGCCCGAATGTATAAGAGGATCAAAATAAATTGCTCAGATGGAACTAACAGAAGCCTGCGTTCATGTTAATATTTATGCAAACAAGGCTTGATTTGTGTGGTTTATTTATTTATTTTAGTAACACGCTATGTAATACATATGCAGGAATAAATAAATAATGAATTAATTAAAATGTAAAGTGTGATGTGTTTAGCTAAATCACAATACATGTATTTTAAACACAATTTAGCAGCCTTAGGCCTATATTACTCAGGATTTTTTTTCTTTCTTAAGAAGTTATTAAGAACAAATTTAGGAAGATCGTAAGAAGAATTAAACTTAAGAAAAATCCTAGGAAGATCTTAACTATTTTCTTACAAACTCTTAAGTTTTATCCTAAGAATACGGCCCCTGGTAGTTACTTGGCCATTTGACCTAGTGGATCTTCTTGGCTTAAGGTGAATATATATATATATATATATATATATATATATATATATATATATATATATATATATATATATAGGATACACCATGAACGTTTATAGAGTAATGTAGTTATTCCATAAATGAGGATAGCTGATTAACCCACGAGCCCCTGAAATAATGTTGCTGTTTCTGCTATCCTCATGTATGAAATAACCACATCACTCTATAAATATTCATGGAGTATTCTGTTTCATCCACCATTGGATGAAACTTTCCTTTACTCAGGCTCCACATCTGCTTAGCAACATGGCATAATTTGGAACAGTGCAATTTACCTGGTCATTCTTGTGTGGGATTTGAATGAATCTAAAAGAGATTCCAAAATTAGATCTGGTAAGAAAGATATTCACTCAGGACCACCAAATATGAAAAAAGTTATTTAATGCTAGATGTATCAACGCTTGTTGTATAAATACAGAATACTCCATAAATGTTCTTGAAGTAATTTAGTTAGAGAAAGTGGATTCAACGCAAGAACTGTCAACACTGTATAATTTCCTTGGCACCGTCATTATAATAAAAGGCAATTGTACCACTGTACTCTTCTTTCTATACATAATGTAATTATGGGACATCCTGCTGCCTCATACAATAGGCTTGATTCTCAAAGAGATACACACACCCAAGACTACAGAAACTCAGTAGACTTGTCTGCATGTATGACTTTAAGAATTCCACACTAATCAATAGGATTTGTTCTGAATCGAGATACTAATAATATGTTAGTTCACCCCCTAGTCTCTGTAAGTCGCTTTGGATAAAAGCATCTGCTAAATCTGCTAAATGTTATGTATACTCATACAGTTTCCCACATTATATGTTTCAATGTATTTCTTTATTTGAAGGAAACAGACTGGAGGTATAAAACTGATAATCAAGAAAAAATGAAGTTCTGCATTGCTCAGCATTCCTCAAGAACAACGGCAACCAAGATACAGTATGCAATTTCTAAAATATACTTTGAGTTGAAACTTCAAACGTGTGTCTGTGTATTACAGAAGCTATGGACAGCATACACACAGAATGGTAATGCAGTATTTACAGAAAATCATTATCAAGTTCAGAAGTACCCAATGACAGATTAACAATTGTAAAAAAAAAAAAAAAAAAAGAACATTTGCTCAATCAAATCATCAATATTAATTACAAAACGCATAAACTAATAAATCTTCTGGTGTCAGTTCTTCTTGGAACAGCAGTGACATAATTACGCTTTATGAAGAAAATGTGTTTTTGCTTTTGATTAGTGTACAGTGTTAAACACAACCGTAGAATAAAATAATAAAAGTGAGCTACTGTTTTTGGTGTAAAGACCTTAGTAAATGTATCTATATTTGTTGCATTTAATTACAAAACAAGGGGCCCTATTTAGCAACTTTTGCAAACCCCTCACTCACCAAATACTTGTGAAAACCAGTTCTAAACTGCGCAAACTACATGGTCGACTATAAATACTGCTGAAATTACCAGGGAAGCAGGCAAAGAAAAGAGAAGAAAAAGAGAAATAAAAGAAATATGGAGTGTGCACTGGATTTTTACATGGCCAGACAAAGAGAGGAGGTGGAGGAGACATCCCCAAATATTTAGAAGTCATCTGTCTTTTCTGAGCCTGTCTGACACAATGCATTAATTTCACATCAACAGGCAAACAATCACTGACATCTGCCAACTGCTTCAGGGTGACCTGGAAGGAGACATGCGGAGAGCACACTGTGTGCCTGTAGCACTAAGGGTACCCGCTGCACTAACATTTTATGCCACTGGCTCGTTCCACTGTGGGTTATACTGCAGGCATGAGCCAGTTGGCTGTATCATGTGCAGTGCGAGATGTAACCTCAGCTTTAGTAAAGCAGGCAGGAGAATTAATCCATCTCTCACGAGCTGCAACAAAATACAAATAGGATTTTCTTGGGAGGTGTGGGTTTCCTGGTGTCCTGGGAGCCATTGATTGCACACATGTGCAGCTACGCACACCAACACAGAATAGGCACCTCTACATAAATCGTAAGGGGACCTATTACGTCAATGTGCAAGTAGTGTGTGATGCCAGCAACTACATCACAAATGCGTATGCAAACTCTCCTGGCTCCGCTCATGACTCGCTTATCCTCGCTAATTTGCAGTTGGCAGCTGTGTTTCAGCGGGATGACAGTCTGAGAGGCTGTTTGATAGGGGACAACAGGTGTCCAGTGAAACGGTGGCAACTGACACCGCTGTTCAACCCCACGACCCCTGCAGAACAGATGTATAACCGTATGTCACAGGATGGCTTCAGTGGTGACAACAGACCCGGAACAGAAACACACAGAGTGGTGAGTGAATTGTGAATTGCGTTGTTGCGCTGGTTTATTGCAAAATAAAAGGTTGAACAAACACTGACTGAACAAACAAAACAGTGCGAAGGCCGAAACAAATATACAACAAACAATAACAAGTATCGTGCTGGTTTAAAAGCCAGCACGCTTAGCAATTGTTATTTATTTTTCTTAATTCATTCTGTCCTCTCCACACCCGTTCTCCACTTTCGAACACACAACCCAGAGTGACTGAAACGTGCCCTTATATATACAGTTGTGCCGGGATTCAATTACTAATTCATTATCCACTTGAATCCCAGCACGTGAACTAATTTGTGCATTCCCCGTGCTCACATACTAATACACATTTTATCTGCACATGAAGTGATTGTGCAATCCCTGTGCCTAAATACAACTACATAATTTAAAACACTTGTGCTACATAACCCCACATTATATCCTGTGCACTTATACATACACCAACAATAACACACTACATACAACAGATAAACATAAAATACACACAGGGGCCGGGCACACTGCCACACCGTACCTTTAAATATGCTCGTACTGTAATTGAGTGAACATTTGAAATCCTAAAAATGTGATTCTGATGTTTGGATGTCTCGGGGGAACACTACAATACACTCCTCAGAAGGTTAGCAATATCATCCTGGCTTGTTTCCGTAATGGATGTGATGTTGAACTTACAGAGGAAAGATTACAGGGTTTGAGGGATGCAGATGCTGAATTTGAAGCCCCAGTGGTGGAGGTTGCAGATGATGCAAGTGCCAGGCAGGTCAGACAAAGCCTTATAGATTAGCCTTGTTTGAAGGGCTGGGCCATCCTCCTCACTTGGGCTGCTGGACATTTTTTTATTTCTTTGCACTTTTGTCTCCTTCCTCTTTTTTTAGTTTCAAAATGCCCTCTGTTCGCTATCGCAGATGCACAGGTGCTCTTAAAGGGAATGTTGAATCTTTATTGGTTGTAACCTTACTCCCCCCACTGTGCTTTGATTGGCTGGGCGTATGATTCGCTATTTGATGTGAGTTAGCCCACGCATGAGACCCGACTTCTAAATCACGTTTTCGTGCGGCATCGCGGTGCTTCGCTAACGTTGTCATTTTTTGCCCGAGCAGAAGCGGCTGCACACATGTTTGCTAAATAGGGCTCAAGGTGTTAAAATGATAAAAAAATATTTTTGCTCATTTTAAATGCATCTCTGCAAACACACTCCAAATGCGCATTGATAACTAATGTAATAATAGACTTGAGTTATTTTCTTTTTTATAAATAACGTTAAAAAAAAAAAGTCGTTTTTATAGTTTTGTATATACAAGGCCGAAACAAATATATTCAGTTTTGATGAAGGCTCCACCTTCCTTATTGCTGATTTTAACAGGTACCAAATACTGTAAGTGTTATCCTAAAACACTTGCACAAAGTTATCATTTTGTATTAATCCAAGGGTAGGTTGAAGGACATTCTCAGTTTGCTTCTTACTCTCAGTAAGTCTGTTACTGTTTAAGTTCCAAGGTCTTTCACCTCAGTAGTGTCTTTGGGATGCTATTTTTCTTTCAGAAATGACAACCTAGCAGTGCTGAGAAAACTCAAGGTACAAAAATATACTTTATCTAACCAGTTTGATACTTAGTGTGCAGATGTTTTCTGTTTTTTTGCTATATTGTGTAGGTGCACTGAAACTCTGAGTAATTACAAAACCTTTAGAAATTTGACGCTGTTAGGTAATAATTAAATGGAATAGAATGATTATATTCCTTACTTTTATTGTTTTGATATGAAACCATTTTTTTTCACTGTCGTTAGTTTCCTTACAAATGCGTAATCTCTGAAATGAATTGTGGGATTGTGTCCTGGGCAAGATGTTATTTCTGATTAAACTCGACAAAGAAATTCATATCCCACTTAGGTTCAACAAAAGGTAACGTTTAAGTGGCGAGTCAGTTGCATTTGCTGGTTTTGCAACATATTTTCATTATCAGTTTACAGCCTCGGTACAGCAGCACAGCAGTAAAAATATCAGCGGCCTGGATGAGAGGAAAATTCACTTCCAATCGCCTTTGAAAACGCTTAATGTAGAAGTGTACTGCCATTGATTGATACTCAACTGTAAAGGTGAGGGAAGGGCAACATTTCTTGTTTTGAAATCTACCCATTAATAAATACAATGTAGTTCTGTTTCAATTTGTTTAACACCTCCTGACAAATACTTCTTAAATGTAATGATATTGTGGTAAGTACTTGATAAAACAAGTATGTTTAAATTACATGAATGAATAACCCTGCAAAAATCTCAAGGATGTCATTGACAAGTACTTGAGGTTTTATGTACAGCGGCTCTCAAAAGTATTCATCCCCCTTGGACTTTTCCACATTTTATCGTGTTACAACATGGAATCAAAATGGATTTAATTAGGAGTGTTTGCCACTGATCAACACAAACAAAGTCCATAATGTCAAAGTGAAAAATAAAATCTACAAATTGTTCTAAATTATTTACAAATACAAAACAGAAAATAATTGATTGCATAAGTATTCACCCCCTTTAGTCAATATTTGGTAGAGGCACCTTTGGCAGCAATTACAGCCATGAGTCTATTTGGATAAGTCTCTACCAGCTTTGCACATCTGGACACTGCAATTTATGCCCATTCTTCTTTGCAAAATTGCTCAAGCTCAGTCAAGTTGGATGGGGACCTTTGGTGAACAGCAATTTCCAGGCCCTGACGCAGAGAAGCATCCCCATAGCATGATGCTGCCACAACCATGCTTCACGGTAGGGATGGTGTTCTCAGTATGATGTGCGGTGTTAGGCTTGCGCCAAACATAGCAATTAGCGTTGAGGCCAAAAAGCTCTATTTTGGTCTCATCAGACCATAGAATCTTCTTCCACTTGGTCTCAGAGTCTCCCACATGCCTTCTGGCAAACTCTAGCTGAGATTTGATGTGAGTTTCTTTCAACAATGGCTTTCTTTTTGCCACTCTCCCATAAAGGCCAGTTTTGTGAAGCACCCGGGCTATTGTTGCCATATGCACAGTGTCTCCCAGCTCAGCTGAGGAAGACTGTAACTCCTTTACAGTTGCCATAGGCCTCTTGGTGGCCTCCCTGACTAGTGCCCTTCTCGCCCGGATACTCCGTTTTTGAGGACGGCCTGTTCTAGACAGATTCACAGTTGTGCCATATTCTCTCCATTTCTTAATAATGGACTTTACTGTGCTCCGGGGAATATTCAATGCCTTGGAAATGTCCTTATATCCTACCCCTGATTGGTGCTTTTGAAGAACCTTATTCCGGATTTGCTTTGAATGTTCCTTCATCTTCATAATGTAGTTTTTGTCAGGAAATGTACTAATCAACTGTGGGACCTCCCAGAGAGGTGTATTTAACCTGAAATCATGTGAAACACCTTAATTGCACAAAGGTGGACTCCATTCAACTAATTATGTGACTTCTAAAGACAATTGGTTGCACCAGAGCTAATTTAGGTGTGTCATAGCAAAAGGGGTGAATACTTATGCAATCAATTATTTTCTGATTTATATTTGTAATTAATTTAAAACAATTTGTAGATTTTATTTTTCATTTTGACATTATGGACTTTTTTGTGTTGATCAGTGGAAAAGTCCAAAGGGGGTGAATACTTTTGAGAGCCACTGTATATTTTGTCCTTAACTGTAAATTGTTTGCAGTGACAGTTCTGACTGTATGAAATTGAACCTTCTTGTTCCAAACAGCCCTGTGTTTTTATTGTTTTTGTTAAGATCATAGAACCAGATGTTACATACAGTATAGTATTGTATGCTGTAATTAATTAAAAGGAACAATAGGAAAATGAGGTTTCTTTTTGACTAATTAATTGAAGACTAATGACACTTTATTAGGAGCTCAAATGGGATAATTGTACACCCTAAATGACTCAGTTACATCTGTGAGGAACCCAGTGTTTTTGCAATCAAGCAACAGTCGATCATGTATGGGGGACGATTATGTAATTCCCTATATTACACACTCTGCAGACTTTCCATTGGAGTCAGCTACTACCAAAAGCGTCTTTTGTCATAAAGCCAGTGGGAGAGCCCAGCAAGAAGCTCTCGTCCACAGTAAAAAAGATGCTGCCAGTAGTGCAGCCATAGCCATGTACTCAACAATGGAGATACAGCAGTGACTTCTTGCAACAGAGATCTAACTGTACAGTGATCAATTCCGTGACATTTTTATATTAAAACATTTTAGCAACAGCTACCTGGCAACTGGCAACAGACAGTGTTGGTTACATTATTATTGCCCACGAATTAAGAATATGGTTTTGGTAAATGTTACTTCATACAGATAGTGACATAAATTGGATACATGAGTAGCAACTGTACAGTATGATTAAATCACAGGGCAAAGAAGATCCCAGAATTCTTCATTTAGAAAAAAAGGTTCAGTTATTTATAAGAATGAAAACATACACCTATAGTACAGAGCTGCATTGACCAGGAACAGTTTGCCTCTTCATTCGTCAACAACCCTTCTCTCAGGCACCAACAGCGCCCACAGATACTTCCCAGGCTGGGATGTTGATACCAGGAAAAATTAGATCCTCCTTTTTTATTGAATTTTTTTGATTCACAATGAAATTAACAAGCAAGCTTACAGATGATATACACCCTTGTTTTTAGCAGTTCAGTTTGAATGGCTGTGTTGTACAGTATGTCTGTAACTTAACCTACTACAATGTTGTTTTGTATACAATTGAGTGTGTTGCAGCTTTAATTCAAAGATGTGATTTAGCCTTCATATCCAACCTTTCTATTGCCCAAACCTATTCTTCCCTCAAGCCATTTTCATGTATTAATGTCAATTAATAAATGAGCAAGACTGTTCTCCCTGATAGATTTCCTCCCAAGTACTACAATAAGGTAGTTTGAAGTGATTTATCATAATTTTAGTCATGCTTAAAGGCTTTTGTATGTCGAATTTGACCTTCGTTTTTTGTTCGACTGAGAAAACGTCATCCACATACTAATGACTAATGAGAAAAAGCTACAGAATCTTCTTTTCAAAAATAACTAGAAATGACAAATCCCTTAAATAGTAAAGAAAGGTGTAAAAACAATCACACGGAACAACGTTTGAAAAATAAACATGACAATACATTTACACATGTTCAGAAGCACATGTGTGTTCACTTATTAAACAAACTTCAAACCTAACTTTAATTATTTAAAATTGTACTTATGCACGTGTAGAGAACAAAATATTTAAACCTATTACTTTAAAATGATTACTTGTTAGTAATTGTTATGTTATTACTTTATGATGTTTTTTGTTTTCATGATTAGGCTATACAAATTAATATAAAAAATAAATTAATATAGGTACTTCTGTTAGTGGTTCATGCTAATATTAATCAAAGTCCATCTGTGATCATGTTTGTGTCATTCATGTAGTTGTGTCAGATAGACTTGCGAACAGTACAGTACAAGAATACTGTGGGGAAAAAGACTACAATCAGGGGCGCCATTTCCGATTTCAGTAGGGGGGGGGGCAACTTTAAGCGGGGCTGGAAGTTCTTGGTTTTTTTGCAGATAAAAACTTAAAAATCAGCTTATTACGGGAGCATTTTCTGTGATTATTTCCTATATTTATTATAAATCATACGATAACAAAATTACCAACACCGGAGAAACAGGCAACTTTTAAAGCAATGCAATCTGCACCTGTGGCATGCAGACACAGCACCAAATAAAGCCTTATTTTTAAGCTTATATATAAATTCAGAACACACAGGAGATAATAGTAAGATATTACTGATCCCACGGCCTTGCTGTATCAATCTTGCAGTCTTAACACAGATATCAATCACACAGTTTGATGCATTGCACACTATTCTTAGTAGAGATAAATCATTTTAAGAGTTATGAATCGAGGGACATTTTAATCCTGCTTATTTTCAAACTGACTAATCATGGGATACTGGGAATGAACTGCCTCTTTTCTGAAGGTACTTAAACTGAAACACACACAAGCACATGCTACAGAAATAGCATATTCGACCCTGGTGTGTCATCTAAAAACTGCCTCATCATCAAAAACAGTGCGTCCTCCAACAAGAGAATCCTGCTTGTATAATGTCTGGCATTACTTCAAAATTAAGGACATGGGCCAAGAAATCAATTTCTTTGAGGAAATCACAATCAGTTTTATCTTGAGGTGATGTTTTTGATGTTGTAAACATTTTAAATGGCACACATAATTATTCTGAGGTGGGAAGTAAATAGTAACGTGATAAACATTTACAGTGCCGACTGTTTTATATTGTATAATGACTTTGCCAAAATATAAAGCGAATACAAGTGTTTCTAAAGAGATTCCTAAATACTGTCTTTTAATTCTGTGCATCCAAAGACATGTAATTGAGTTTTAAGAATGAAGCCTACTGTTTGGTATTCTGTCTTCAACCAGCAGTTTGTCAGCCCCAGACTGTTGTGAAAAATTATTATTATTATTATTATTATTATTATTTGTTTATTTAGCAGACGACTTTATCCAAGGCGACTTACAGGAGACGGGTGAACTATGCATCAGCTGCAGAGTCACTTACAACAACGTCTCACCCGAAAGACGGAGCACAAGGAGGTTAAGTGACTTGCTCAGGGTCACACAGTGAGTCAGTGGCTGAGGTCGGATTTGAACCAGGGACCTCCTGGTTACAAGCCCTTTTCTTTAACCACTGGACCACACAGCCTCCTATTATATATTAAATAAACAGGTATTTTATTGCAACTGTGGTACCATTCAGTGAGCGAAAATTGTAAAGGGTACTTTAGCTGAAACCTCCCGACAGAAGGGGTACAGTTTAAAAAAAAAGGTTGAAAACCCCTGGCATATATTATTAATACATTTTTTTTCAGTGTTTTCAATATTTATAATTCTAATTACGATGAAATATATGGTTAATATTTTTCTGAATACAGCCATGACCAGGTGCTGCGATGTTTGGCCTTAGCACTGGAAGACAAGCGTAACATGACCAATAAGTTGCCACCAGTTGCATCAAACATTACACACAAAAGACAACATTCCTCTGCCCAGGAGAGCAACCGCCAAGAAAAGGTGTTAAAACCAATCCTCACCCAGGACAACTGGAAGCTGCTAGAGACTGGAAAATGCTGGCAGATGTTGGTCAATGGTTTATTTTTCCTCCTGAGATTGCCACCACTAATTTTCGACCAGATATTGTCTTGTGGTCTGGATCAGCACGCCTTGTTCACCTGGTAGAGTTAACAGTGCCATGGGAGGATGCTGTAGATGAGGCGTATGAGAGGAAGAAACTGCGGTATGATCAACTAGCCTCTGAAGCGGAACAGCGAGGAAGGAGAATCAGGGTTTACCCAGTGGAGGTGGGTTGTCGAGCATTTGTGGCACACTATACAACCCGGTTTCTCAGAGACATCGGATTCAGTGGCCAAGAGTTGCATCGCACAGTGAAGAACTTATCTGAAGCAGCAGAGAGGAGCAGCAATTGGCTGTGGTTGAGATGGAAAGATTCTGGCTGGGGATCTCAAGCACAATAGAAAGAAAGAAGCGCTGATGTATGGGTAAGTAAGCTGGGCTGAGTTGAGTGGGAGATGGAGGGGGGTGATGCTGGGACACCAGAATCACCGTCAAATATCCTTCCACCTCTGCCTAACCTTAGAAAAAATAGTCCCTTAAAACATAAAAAATAAAACCAAAAATGCATTAATTAAAAAATAATTTCAGATGTTGAATTGAACATTGCCATTGAAAGTGCAGTTTTGATTCGTTATATAATTCTTGGTTTATTCATTACATTTTAAAGTAAAATATTACTATCCATTTTCATCATGACACAGCACAAATGAGTCTGCCTTTAAATCACACAGACCCTTCCTCACAAGACCTGCAATAGTATCAGGTGAGAGTGCTGTTTTTTTTTTTAATCATCCTTTGTTATCTGGGGTAGTAACAGGAGGCATCCATACCAGATTTGTGCTACAGCTTCACAGTGGTGAGAAAGATGTTATTTACATGGAATACCCGGTTACTTATCAAACTGACTTTGCAATTTACAGCTTGGCAACGTGGAGAACTACTGGGCCAGTGTTAAGAAACAATTTAAAACAATGCAGGGCACAGCAGAAGACATGATACCATCATACCTGGACACATTTAAAAGGTATGCCAGGAATTGTCAAGATGCATTTATAAATGTTCAGAATCAGATCACACAGCTGCGCAGGGGGTGGGTCCAGTGGCAGCAGGCAGGCAGACTGAAGAACGGACAAACCGGGCTCAACGGCAACAAAACATCTTTTAACCCCAAAGTCTCTTTTAAGAGGGACCTTAACTATTTATTTTCAAAATGGGATAGGGAAACGCGTAGTTCAGGGAGAAGGAACAGAGTGATCAGAATGGCAAGTTCTGAATTTATTTGAATACTTACTTATGCTTTTTTTCACTACTTTAATCATTGGTGTCTGATTCAGATTCATGCAATATCTCATGTACACTTTGGTTTTCCAAAAGTTCAACATTTACATAAATCTCGTCGGTCATGTTTATCGCGATAAATTCCAATATGTTTGCCGTTTTAGTTTTTAAATTCTAGTGGCGTATGGATATCTGCCAGTGATTTGTCCGTTTTTGAAAAAAAGTGCCAACCCATGGTGATATGCTGTAATATCAACACCCCCATGTGACCTGTTTTGACCAATCAGGATAGAGTATTTAAAATACCCATTTTATAAATAGCATTGATTAAACCAATTGTGAATATCATTTGAAATATTAAATTAGATATAAAATGAACATAAAAAGTATATTGAGTTATTAAGGTATTTATTATTAGTTCTTAATTGAACTTATTTACATTAATTTTCCTTTTAAGATACTATAATTCATTTGTTTATTAATACATGTTTTTGATTTGACTTACCCTAGTCACTTAAAGTTGAATCATAAATATACCTCACAATACATTGCATTTCAAATGCAATAACGGATCAAAATCTAAATATAAAGAGATGCTTCCTATTTGCCATTATTCATTAATACATGATAGCACAGTTTTTTTATATTATGGTTTGAATACACTTTGGCACGTCCTGCAGTGTGTATACTGTACATTTGGAACATAAGCAACGTTTTTAAAACAAATGGCATTATCCTATTATTATTATTTATTTATAGCAGACGCCCTTATCCAGGGCGACTTACAATTGTTACAAGATATCACATTATACATTATTTCACATTATTATTATTTTTTTTTTAATACAATTACCCATTACCCAACTGTATAGGGTTTTTAATGGAGCAATCTAGGTAAAGCACCTTGCTCAAGGGTACAGCAGCAGTGTCCCCCATCCTGGGATTGAACCCACGACCCTCCGGTCAAGAGTCCAGAGCCCTAACCACTACTCCACACTGCTGCTCCACATTCCAGTTTCATTTGTGATATTACCTGGACAGATGTCAAAAATAAATAACAATAAAACTTTGGCTGTGTTAAAAAAAAAAAAAAAACGTGCTGTCTACTGTATATTTTGTAGCTTTCCCCTTATTTATACTGTTTTGTCCTCCATTTAATGGAAGGCAATAGCGGCCCCAGCAGTTATTTTAATGATTTTCTTCTGCTTTCTTCTGTCACTTGGTGGTAGGAATAATGAAGTGCTGCTTAATCAAAGTTTTTCAGATAATTCACTCATGATGTCATGTGACACTGTCACAAAGTGCTGGAACATGTGGTTCCTGCTGTATTATTGACACCTGAGCAACACAACTGATTTCACAAACATCCCATGCATCTCGCTGATAGATTTTGTTTTAGTTACTATTAACATGAGCGGAAATCAAATCAATGACCTTCAGGTCAAAGGTGTCTGACTCTATTGATTGTGACCAGCAAAACTTAAAATCAAATAACCTTTTACCTTGGGACCTTTGAAAGCTGTGACAGAAAATCATTTTAGATCTGCTGCGGGTCTCATAGAGTATGGTTCCAGTCAGTTTCAACCTATTGTAATGAATCACCCCTACTGGCCGAATAGGCACATTGTATGTGTGCATAAAAGACATGACTACAAACCCCACTAGGGGGGGATTCGCCTTTAGCGAAACTGTAGCGCGTCTGCCTGTAGTGCTGAGGGTCAGCAGTTCGAATCCAGACCCGAGGGGAGGATGAAAAAAATATAATAAAGACATTACACTATAACTATACATTTTAATAATGCCAAGACTGTAAACTGTACACTATAGTAGAATGAGACCCGTGTCAAACAATAATATACTACACAGTAGTTCTGCCACAAATGCAGTAGTGCAATGTTATTTAAAATGCAACATAAACAATGTAGACTGTGTGTGCAAAAAGGAAAAAAAAAAATCCTGTTACAAATATGGTAATTACTTGGCAAGTAAAAATATGTAATTGCCTTCATTTGCAATCTGCACATTATTGAGTACTATGACTGATAATGAGACAATGTGAATCAATATATAATTATCAAATAGTCTGTCATGACGGTCCGTGTACATTCCGGCCAATCGTTTTTGCATTCAGAATCGGAAATCGGAAAACCAGAAAACGACTCGTTTTTCTATTTCGGTTTTTCATAAAAACAAAAATCGACCCGTTTTTTTTAAATTTTATTTCTGAGTTTAAAATACAAAAACGGATTCAGGCTTGTTTTCCCATTTTTCATATTGCTTGTCGCAACAAAATATTCGAAATTGAGTAACAGCCCAAATTTTCAAATGTCTATGTTGTAACTTGTCCAAACAGCTGTGAATTCCCGCGTGCTAGCCTTGCCCCGGAAATACAAAGCCTGCTTAATACTGTTGTACCAAGAAGCCTGCATAATACTGGTGTAATTAATTGTGGAAAATGGACACCTTTGTTCTTTTTAAAGGTAATAAAAGAGTAACGGTAAGAGAAGAGGATATGAGAAAATTGGTCGTATTTTCCAGGTGCAGTATACGGTTTCAATTAGGATTTGGTTAAAAAAAAAAAAAACTAATATTCAAATAATATATATAATTGAATTATTATTAAAAATGGTCAAATACATACATCAAACGAAATGGTCGGAAGGCAAACCAAATTGTAAGCTGTTTTGGATAGAGATGGAGAGATATCCACACTATCAAAATGATTTAAAATAGAAAAGCAAAAAAAAAAATTAAATTAAAAGAAAATTGTGCTCTTTTTAATTCATTGAATTTATTTGTAGAATCATCCTATAATACCCCTGGCAATAGACTAAATATTTTTTTTTTCTGTTTGTTTGTTTGTTGTTTTTTTTGGGGGGGGGGGTGCTTTTATTGAGGTATGTATATTATGTTAGATACATTCTCTTGTTATATAATACATTGTTATATCCGATTATTTCAATAAAGCATTAAAAAAATAGGATTAGGATGAAGGTTAGGTTTGGGGATATATATGGATACACCAGCAGGAGCCGTGGATTCCTATACTTTTACTTCATAATTAAATAAAACATGCATGTGAAATATATATGATTGATAAGTAATGAAAATACAATTACAATTTTATATTAAAGTACATTAATAAAATAAAACGCATGCCATTTTTAGCTGATTTACTGCCTCATTACTGACACGTTTTGCTTTTATGTTAATTTCGTACAGTAGGCCTATTTGTAAATCAATGCACTATAAATAATGTCTGCTCCCCGGTAAGAATAGTGATGACAAAACCACAGTTTTATCTTTTCTAGGTCAACCCTCACAATGTATATCTCACGTGAATGAACTAATTTAAGACACAGGGTGTGAATAATTGTTTCTGCAACTCTATAACAGTGTATAGTCTAAAGTTACACAGGCTTAAAATGTCGCTATGAGCAATGTAACGTGTCAGGTCTAGATAAATGCAAAAACTTTTACCTACCCATGACACCCAAGAATTGAAGAGGCTCCAAAAAACGTTGTATGCTCACTTTTTAGTGATATAAACTTTCTATTGTCCCTAAAGGTTCAATTTACTGGAAACAGAAACTTCTATCAAGGAGCTCGCTCAGCTTGCCAACACTGAAAGCACTATTTTAATGACAGAATCCCAAGCGACACAAATTAAGGATGCATTCACCTGTTTGGTTTGCAAAGGTTTGTGACAACAGCCATCTGCAGTTTTTCAGTACAGTTATTCTTTCCATGTCATGAATGTTTGTGGCCAAAAAGTCTTTCTACAAGTTTTTGTTTGTCATCAGTTGTAATGTTAGTACTGTGGAAATACATTAACCTCATATATGGTTTATTTAGTTATTTTTGAGGCCTGCATCCAAGCATTACTGAAAGCCAAAATTTTATAACAGTTTCAAGGTACCTGTTAGATTTAATAACACTTGCACATGTTTTGTTGCTTTGCCCTTCTCAATAAAATGTATTACTTGCAGGACCTATGAATGAGTCAATGTTTGCAGTGTGCTGCAATAGCCTGATTGGCTGCAAGATCTGTGTAGAGAATTGGGTGAAATCCTCTACACACTGCCTCAAATGCCAGGCAGAGGAGCAACACCCATAAGGTTAATGGTCTGTGCGGTGTGTTGTCTGTGCTAAAAGAAGTGATAAAAGCAGAGTGATATGGTAGTCTTCATTTTGTTTGTTCTTCCACAGTAAAGTTGTTTAAAAAAATTACTAGAGTTTTATAAATCACAAAAACTAGTTAAAGCTAGTCCTTTAGTGTATAAGAATTTATTAAGGATGTTCTTCACAATTTTGAGATTGCAAATTACTGTATATATTCAGTTGCAGATTATATATATATATATATATATATATATATATATATATATATATATATATATATATATATATATATATATATGTAATTTTATAAAAGTTGTTGCATATTATTCTGCTAGTTGATTGACTGCTTATTTCTATACTATGATCAGTGTTGATTGTTTCAGTGTTACCCATTATATTTCAATAAAGACATCTGGTAAATATATTGTAGTCAAAGTGAAATGCTTATTTTTATTTCAGTGTTGATAATTCAGTTACAATAAGCAGGAGTAGAGGTTGGAATACAAAATTGCTTTGAATTTCACAGTCTTTACTGGACATTTATTTGTGTTACATTGATGAGATATTTTAAGGCATCCTGAAAGGGCCCATAATTATGACTAATAGCACTTTCTAGTAAAAGAGATGTGTCTGGATACTGGTCAGCAAATTGCCTTTCTGCATTTAATTTTTCTTTTTCTGAAGGGAAAGAGTCGGTAACAAAAATAGATACCCTGGTCAGCGAGGATCCCACTTCATGTTGATAAAGGTCTGCAGCTGCAGGTGCAAGTGGCAGCAAGTCCTGCACAATTTTCCGTACACACCCACTTCGTGCTCATGCATTTGGTATTCCTTTACCTGGATCAAGGTTGAAAGTAGGTAGAGAAAATTATTCAATGTATCTTGCAATGTAGGGCCTTTTCAAAGGAAAGTTAAGGACTTTTTCTGGGAAGTGCTTCAATCCATTCCCATAGAAATATAAACATGGTCCTACCAAAATATTGAACTTCCATTTTGGAACTGGGAGGTTACCTGGGATCCTATGTGCATTCCATGCTTGTACGACTCTGTTTATACCAAGGTGGCATATGTGGCAGGTAAGATTAGCAGATTATGCAGTGTCTAACAATGCTGTCTTCCATGTCCATTTGTTCTTGATCCACCAACTGAATAAGATAGTTTACCATATTGTTCACTTCTGTCCACATTCTTTCAACCATATGGTTCTGCAAGAGAAAAAGGTTAAAATGAATATTAAAAAAATGTTATATACCCTATAAAATTAAACACTAAGCACACAAATATGTGCCAGTGAAAGGTTAGAATATCTTACCTCTACCTTTCTTATGGATCAGTTTGTTGTTTAGTTTTCAAATGCTGTTTAGTTTATTTTTTTTAATGATTTATAACTATGCAAATCATTGTGCCTAAGATATCAGGGTCATGTAATGTCACCAACGTCATCACTGTCAATGAATTACCGTAGCTAAATATTATGCAAATTATGTGATTAGGTGTGGCAGAGTGTCCCGCCCCTATATATATATTTATTATTATTTGTATTTTAGTTTGCGGCGCGGATAAAAGCGCCACGTCTTTTGTTATTGTTTTTGTATATTTTAAAAACCTCGTGAGGATGCATGGCTGATCAGCTACTGATTATTTAACTAGCTGACAGTCACGCATCCTTACTAAACTCGTGCAGACTGTGGCCGAGGGGTAATAAGATAATTAACAGCTAGTTAACCCCTCGGCCAGAGTATAAGAACCTGCAGCTGTCCGTGCTGCGGGAGAGAGTGTACAGAGGAGAGTATGGGGAGCGGAGAGAGCGAGAAGAGAGGAGACACATTTAAAAACGACTGCTAAATCGTATTTGTTTATTCGTTTGGCCCTTGTGCCTTTTTGGTTTGTTGATTGTTTAAATCTTTTGTTTTGTTTATTTATTTAATAAATTCAGCTGAATGCCGTTGCGTTCAGTTTCACCCGCCCATCCATTGTTTTACTTCAGTTACTTCCAGGTCCGTGACGTCACCACACCTCGCCACTACAAGCCATCCTGCCACATTAGGCGTTAAGGTTTAACAAAAATAAACATACAATACATTAAAAACTTACGATTTAACAAGTTTGTGTTTTAATAAACACCAGTCGTCATAATTTAACTTTAGAAAGCTGAGCTAGGCAACAGTATAGCAGCTAACCCTTGTTGATTTTGTTTGGATGTATGGCTGCCTTTCCTGGTTATGTCTGTACCTAGACAGCATTTCCTGCATGAACAAGGACAATTAAATCTCCTTGCCATGGCCAACCCTTACTTGATCCCACATACCTTATTCAAGAACAGCAGGTTTGGAATGAGAACATTATTAAAAGTGTTTATTATAGAAAGAAAATTTACAATGAGAAGTCTCAGTAACTTCAATCTATTCTTGCTGGGGGTGTCATCTTTCAGAGCACCAAAACCACATGATAAATCTGATATAAATGTACTATAATACCGTACTCTCAGATACTGAAAAAAGTGAATAATTAAATACAGTATTGAGAATACTGTACATATATAAAATAGATTATTTAATTACAGAAGAACGTCAAATACAAATACTTTAAAATATTATAACACTATACAGTCTTATCTTCACTGGGTTCAAATTCTTACCTGAACACTTCTTCATAAATAATTAGATTGTTCTTACCTGGCATGGTTGAATGTGCAACAACTTTACTGCTACACCCATCTATTGCCAGTACATGTGTAACACCAAACGTGACCAGTTTCTCGTTTTGATCCATATGCAGCTTGCGACCCATATATTCAGCATTATACGGGATGGGATTAAGGTTTTAAAAAAAAGGTCTATTATTAGGTCTATTAGGTCCGTTATCTGGTTTTCCAAATTACGATTTAGAATACAAAAACGATTGGCCGGAATGTACACGGACCCATGACCTAAACTATTTTTAAAAATCACTTATCGTTGTGTATCCCATGCTTATTTGTTTTCTTTCATTCATTCAATATCAAATCCATGCTGTTGTATAGAAGTCCTTAAAATTCTGTACAACCTGCCTCTTCTACAGTGTCCAATAATTCAGCCGTTCCTGTGACTCATATTTTACATTTGTGTCCAATGAACTTCCACAATCAGTGATTAAAGAGTCTCAATAGACTCTTATAATGACATGAATCCTAGGGATGCCCCTAATGGCCAATAAAGCTCAGATGAGGCCATCCAGAAGAATACCTGGTCGATCAGACCGACATATGCATATGCCGAAATAAAGTAGAAAAAAAGCCTAAAGGATTTTCAAAATAAAGGGGGAGTTGTCAGTGGTAATTTCATTGGTGCTAATAAGGTGTATGAAAAGGATTTAAAAACCTTGGTTAGCTATCATTTAAGTTTCAGCTCAGTGTCTTATATACTCTTCACTTAACCACAAAACTGCTCATGTGTTATGTGATAACATTTATTTGCACTCATCCAAATTAGACTGCAAAAGCACATTTAGTTGCAGGGCTGTAAAGTTATTAAAAACATTAGATTAAACTGTCATTGATAAAGCATGACTATGATTAGTTAAGCATATGCAGTGAGATGCAGGTGGTTCGAGTTCAAATGTAATTCAATCTGTAATTCAGGTGGCAATATTATTTTACGTTCCCTCAACTTACAAAAAAATAGCAACTTTAAAATATAGATAAATGTCTAGGTCTACTTCAAAACACATTGATAAAATACTTGCCTGAAGTCGTGTACTGTACTGTGTGGAATATACTGCAGGTTTAAGGAGAACATGCTGTCCTTCTTGGCTAGTGTGCTGATGATTCAAGTCCAGAAAAGATAATGTACAATGAGGATAATGTACAAGCAGTTTATTTTTTATTTTTTATGTAATGCCACATTATGCCGGGTCATTTGGAATGGCACACAATGTGCTTTGTGTTCTGTGACTTCTTCCCCCTGTTCTCGACATTGTAGATGTCCTTAGTGCACTTACTATGATATATTGAACTATTAATATGTAATGGGGTGAAGTAACTGAGCCCAAACCAGTATAGGAGCGTGTGCAGCGACCTCGGGGGCAACTACACTCAGGCTAAGCCAGCACCGTGCCGTGCAGTAGTCCAACTGCGCCAGCTCTATAAAGAAAGAGCTACAAAGATGTAATGTTTTCCAATTTTGCCCTAATTTAACAACACAGGTTATTTTATTGGGAAAGAGCAATGCATGAACCATAAGAACAGCAGAGAGCAAGCAAAGATGGAGCTCAATGTTTTTATTCATAAGATAAAATATGCTTTATGCATTTACAAAAATAGACTATATCAAATGGATCCTGTAGCAGCAGCGGCAACACATGAGCTACAATTGCTATATGTGGATACACACCACCGCCAGTATATGCTACAGGAGCAGTTTCGCAAAAAAACTACCACCGCTCCTACTTCCCAGCCTGGCATCCATATTCACACGAACTGCTCGTTATCCAGAATATCCTCCTAGCTTCCCCCTCGCTCTTCTTAATTAAACTTTACAAAGTATTCAGCGACAAAAAATTGGACTAATTAATCAATTACAATGCAGGGGGCTCCCGAGTGGCGTATCCAGTAAAGGCGCTCCATGCAGGTTCGAATCCAGGCTATGTCACTGCCGACAGTGACTGTGGTTTCCCATGGGGCGGCGCACAATTGGCCGAGCGCCACCCGGGTAGGGAGGGCTTAGGTCGGCAGGGCAATCCACGGATCACTGCGCACCAGCGACCCCTGTGGCTGATAGGGCGCCTGTGGGTCTGCAGTGGAGCCATTCAGATCTGTGTTGTCCTCCGGCACTATAGGTCTGATGGCTTCGCAGTGCGAAAAATGACGGCTTGGTAGGAACACGTTTTGGGAGACGCGTGTTTCAGCCTCCGTTTCCCGAGTCGCCGGAGGGTTGCAGCGGTGAACCGGGATTAATAACAACACAATTGCCGATTCTAAATTGGGGAGAAAACAGGGTAAAAATCATTGGTATTGACTAAATATATATATGCGCCACTCGGGAGCCCCCCTGCATTGTAATTGATTTTCCTTACACACATTCACACACGCTTTAAAAAAAACATATCAATATAAAATAATCAAAGTGCAATAGAAAAACGACACATCTTAAATTATAAATACTAAATAAAGTGCAAAGAAATCTTAACCCTGTTACAAATAGATCTGTGCAGAACATTCAGAAATACAAATGCATAGTTTTTTCGCGTCTTTCTGAATTGTCATCGTTGTACTTTCATATTATCAACAAAATTGTCTGTTGCACTATGGGGGCACAGTTAAACAGTCAGACTTGCAAAATTACCTAGTCCCAAAGAGTGAGTAATTACTGAATTTAGTGTAAGTGCTGATTTCCTTAACCATCCGTGATGTTAATGCCCTCTATAAATCTTCTTGCAAGGTGCTTGTCTATAATAATTTGTAACACTTCGGGAGAAATCAGATGCATAAGGCTGAGATATAGAAAACATTGTGATTAACATAGATGGGGACAGCAAAATAACTGACTTTAGACTGTAAGATACAGGCATTTCGTAACTCAGTTTGGTCCCAGGAAAACTCCTGTTGATTCAGGTTGTAAATTTTATAGGGAACCAAGGGTGCTGTGGAGTTTACTGCCAAAAACCTACTGCCTTTTATTTTTCAATAGGAATCTAATTAGAACCAGTTACATTTTGATCACTGTGTACATCATCTACTAGTAATTACCTCTAATTGTGTTAATTTGGCTCAACTGGTATACTTGGCCACAGACATTTGAGTAGTTAGTTCGAAGAAGGCTCAATAAGGAAGTGCAACAACAGTATTACTGGAATATTGGACAAACCAATGCTTGTTTTAAAATACAGTGCAATAATATGACTGGCAGACCTGCTGTTTAAAAATATGTATGTTGGAGCTTTAGAGTTTGAGTTTAAAAGCAAGACCCTTTAGATACATCTAATTTAACTGGACTTCAGCAATACACATGGAAGAAATAAAACAGCAACACCTGGATAGCTTATGATGCTTCTGCTTATTTATTTTTTCATGGGTATAGCTTAAGTGCAGCTAATGCATTCAGCTCCCCAGTGGGGTGTTGTAGTAAATACTAGTATGATTTATAAGAAAGGCTCCTTTTAAATCATGTTAGTAGTTGGATATTCAAAATGATATATCACATTTATTTATTACTTAGATGGCTAGTAGGCTCTATGGTTTATTCATTAGAAGCGATGTCTTGCATGACAATACCTTGCATCTTTCCACTTCATCGCAAGTGCCTAGAAAACATACCTTGACCTTTAATCCTCACACTAATTGGTTAATTTAACTATTTCTTATGTATTTGGAAACTAAGGCTGACATTTTATAAAGATCTCAATGTAATTTGCTCATATTTGAGCCACAAATGCTAGTGCTTCTGCACTGGCTTTCAATTCCAATAACATATTATTACTTACAGAAGTCGTTTTACTGTATTTTGCCCTCTAACTCAATGGACCATATTTAGAAACAAGCACAAAGGCAAATACAATTTCTTAGAGGAATAAGACAGTTTTAATGGTATAAAACAAGAAACAAGTCCGAACTGGTCCTTCCTGTAACTACGTTTATACTGTTAAATAAATATATATTGTTTTATTCAGCTATATATATATTATATAAGGTGGTGAATAGCGGGGTACGGGACCGAACAGCAGCAGGGCAGTCTGTGCAGGAGAGAGCGTTATTATTTGTGTAGAAACGAGTGTTTAAAAAGTAAGCAACGTGACCAGGAGCGTAGGTTTCGTTTGCAATAAAGCATCAGTCCAGGAACAAACGGAATACTTTGGAGGATACCAGCGAAACAAACTATGGACACGGGAGTGTGGCTGGGATTTTAGAAGGAAACCTGTGTTGTATGTTTTTACGCTGGGAGCTGTGAGTGAAAACAGCAGCCAAAGACTGTTTTATTCCTGCAGTAAGACGAGCGTGGAGTGTGTTGACATTGTTTTTAAAAGCGTGTTAACTGAACTTGGAGTGCATGGTTCAGGAGATAAACCGCTTGTAAAATAACGCTGGCACCGGAGACTGTATCATTTTATAACAGTAGCACTTTGCTCAAACCGTGGTTGTTTTAAGGACTGTGTACTATTCAAAAGGATCACCAGGTCACACAGTGATGAGAAATCCCTGGAGAATATCACTGTGTGTTGGAACCATGAGTAATGGACTGTTTGATAGAGAGTCAACACAGTTAATTTCAAGACTTTTATTTTTTAGTAATTGGCTGGAACAAGTATGTGGTATTTTGAGTTGGCTCTGTTGGGGAAAACGAGCCTTGTTCTTTTCTTCATTAGTACTTTATAAATGCTGGGATTACTTCATCCTCTTTGCCCGGGACTTACCTGTAGGGGGCACCCTTGTTCATCGGTGGAACCTGGAAACAGAAAGAAAGTTTGTGCACAACCCTGAGCACAGATAATACAATTTCAGGAAAACTTACTACCAGTCCTCCTGGTGGCGAGTGGTGGAATTGCAGGCCAGGAGACCTACAAGTGACAGAACTCTTAACACCCCAAAGTGTGTGAGGCGGTGTTTTGTGTTTGAGTTGGGTGAGGGCTAGCCTTGCCCAACTGTTAAGACTAGGGACCTGAAGCAGTTAAGACTAGGGCCCGGTGAGTGGGCTAGGTTTTTATTTTCTGGCACCCCTCTCGAAAGTTGTGATTTTCACTGTAAATAAACCCTCACTTAGACTTCATTTCCTGCCTCTTGTCTGGTCTCTCATCAGGTTACCACCCCAAAACAGAGCTCCAAGCTCACACTATATATATATATATATATATATATATATATATATATATATATATATTATATATATCTTATTGTATTACTTGTATTGTAACACTTGAACTGTATTTGCTTACGATTGTAAGTCGCCCTGGATAAGGGCATCTGCTAAGAAATAAATAATAATAATAAAATCACACACACGTAATACAGTGCTGTGCAAAAGTCTTAGACATGTTGCATTTTTCTACTCTGACGCATTATGAGCATTATGAGCATCCAGTAGTGTTTTCTACTTTATAACAACCTTGACATGCATAAAGAAGGAAAAACATTGAGTGAAATAGCTTGCATCACTTGATTTTCAAGGTATGGTATCCGAACCATAATCAGTAAGTACAGAGAAACATCATTTGTAATTGACAAACCCAGGACTGGAAGACCCCAAAAAACTGTCTAACAAGGATGAGCAATACTTGAAGATAATATCCTTAAGGAACAGAAAGAAGACAGGCATTGAACTGACAACTGAACTGGCAGAAGGCACAAGTGTCGTTGTCCACCCATCAATAGTCCAAAGCACCTTGACCATTGTTCCATAGTCCAATTTCTGTGTTCTTGTGCATATTTTAGCCTTTTAGTCTTGTTCCCCTTTCTTAACAGAGGTATTCTTACTGCAACACATCCTTTAATTCCTGATTTCAAGAGTGACTTTTGTACTGTTGATTTGATGGACAACAACACCATCAAATTTTAAAACGAAAGTAACATTTTTTCTCTTGTGTGTCACTTGGTGCAGCACAGAATCCAGGTTGAGCTGCTGCAGCCTGCTGCTTTGCAGTTTTCTGATTGAAATGTTTCTGCCGAAGCGCTGTGGCTAGCTTCAAGATGAAATCTATCCTACTGATATTTTCCCCGGTGCATTCCTTGTACAAAGCGAAGGAATTGATGGCTGCCAGTAGAGATAACAACAAGCTTGTATATAAAAATAAAATAGAATATTGTAGGTTATATTAAAAATAAAAACATGTATTGTAAAAGGCAGTCAAAACGATGGCTTTGGCGGTCCTAGGTGTGCGGGATTATAACTTCGTTATTTTCGTGATCCTGCCTTTCAAATGCCATCAGGGTATTTATTACATGTATTTAGGAAGTATAACGGACAACCACATAACTTTCAGACACGCAGAGTAATTTAAATTTGGAAACCTCAAACCGTCAAAAGGACTGCCGTGGCGGTTCTAGTGTTAAACCGCAAATGTGAATGGGTTTGCAGACCTAAATATGCCGTGGCCCTGAGACGGCCTTGGGCCAGCCCAGTAGTGTGAACAGGGTTTTACTTACAGAATACTTACCTTCAAAAGAACAGTACTTGCTTTTCTTTGTTTCTTTAACACGTTCCTTAAATAAACTACTTGTGGGAATTCTAGGTGCAGCACTGCACAGATGCCATTGGTACTGGTTGTGCCATGTGGTGCTGTTTGTATTTGTATTTAATACATGGGGTAGATGTAGCCGTAAAAGTCTGATTTTAGCGGACGTAAAAAATGTGGCACATGTAAAGAATGGTGTTCACCTGGCGTTCTGCACCCGCTATTAAATTTGCACTTTGCCATCATTAATCCATTAAAATTATATTGAAATTAATTCAAGTGAAGAAAAGAGCATGGAATTGCGTGTGATCTTGACACTAAATGGGCGCAAACATTATAATGTGATGTAAGGATTTTGCCTTGCACTTAGGCAATTGCTCACCCTCCAAAAACTTTACACCTCTTCTTACAAGGTGCAAACCATTGTAGAAGCGAGTAAGAGCTGTATAAAAGCACATACCTGCAGAGACCTGTCATTGGCTTCAGGATGGCTGCTGTGGTACACGTCCTGATGCGGCAACACTTGGCTCTTGTTGAGGAGAGGCAGGAACACATTCGGAGGAGAAGGGCAAGACGAAGAAGACCCTGCATATTAAATCCCAGGGTCACTTTGTTTGGTATGCCGGAGGATGCGGTACTAAAGCGTTATCGTCTCACTCTGCAGGTCATCCTAGACCTAATAGCTGAATTGAGGGATGAGCTAGATCCCAGTGTCAATCTAGGGACCGCTATCCCTGCACATGTGAAAGTGATGTATTCTCTGCACTACTTAGCCTTTGGTTCCTTTCAGACCACAGTCAGAATGTCTGGAGGGATAACCCAATCCACTTTTTCCAGAGTGCTAGGCATATTTCTGGATGTCATGCTAAAAAGGGCAGGCCAATACATATAATTTCCTAAAGATACTATCATAGCTGATGTAAAGACTCTCGGCTCCTTCTCAGAAAACTTTTCTTTTCCATGCGCCAGAGGACTTTGCTGCCCTTGCTCTGACATTTTTTTTGGTTTGTATTTTTGTGCTCCACAAATGTCATACAGCACCTACTGCTCTCTGTTCTCCTAACTCCATCACCTCTGGGCTGCAAGTGCAAAGATCGATGCGCTCATTGAGATCCTCATTATCATAATTGTGGATAATTATTTGTGCATGTTGAGTAATTTGCATTGCTCTTAAGCTTAAATAAGGCGCAGTGCAAAATAATTGCCTGGCCGCTATACAATTTGAATTTTGCATCTGCAATTATTTGCACTGCGCCTACACTTACATCTACCCCTTTATGCAAAAACACCTGCCCAATTTTGTCAGTTTGCAATTACTAAAATGGTCACTTCACAAGAGCAAATTAATTTGCCACTCTACGCTCGGCAGTTAGTCCTTCAGTTTGCCCTCTACTTTTTAACAAAGTTAGGCACCTATGATTGAGACACAACATTCTTGGACTATTGCTTCTGACATTGATTAAAACACTGTTTTAATCAATGTCTATTTCCACCTTTTGATAGATGAGTCAATGGTTAAGAGTTACGGCATACACATGCTAACCAATGCAGAATGGTTGGTGTGCTTTGGTCTGAAGTGAGCATTTCTGCCACTGGAATGGTGGAGTTTGTCATGGACTGCATACAAATGTTTAGAGCATAGTAGAGGATTTTGTGTTTGCTGTCCTTAGGTTTTGTGACTACAGACCCAGTTGCATCTAGGTACAGGCGACACATTTCAACAGACTGCAGGACCTTTAAAATATGTAGTTGAGCATCAAGTAGACATTTGTGTGGAGTCTGTTTTGTAGGATTTTTTTTTCACTTGAGATTTTCTGAAGAACCTGTTCACTTCATTTAACTTCCAGTACATTACATCAGTTCAACCATTCTAGAACACGGTAACCTTTTCTTCTTTCAGGCTTCATTTGGATCCATTCTTCCATTTTAAGTTTGATGAACAATTTGCTGTATAGATCTGTATATTTATGCATTTTACAAGACACAATTTTTTGCAATGTTTTTACTTGCAAATGTTCTAACAGAAGTTAATCTTTAATATTTATTGTACGTGTCATTTTTTGTTTCTTGTACTCAAGGCCTTTCTCATTGAGAATCACTGGTTTTGTTTCAGTCTCAGGCAGTATGGCATCTGAAGAAACAAGTAGATCATATTTGAATGGTTCAGTTTCTGAAACATCATCATTACCTTCTCCTTTGGTCACGTCAAGAAAAATCAGTCAGTCATAATTATTATTATTAATTTTTATTTCTTAGCAGACGCCCTTATCCAGGGCGACTTACAATTGTTACAAGATATCACATTATTTTTACATACAATTACATTATTATTTCTTTTACACATTATTTTTACATACAATTACCCATTTCAACAGTTGGGTTTTTACTGGAGCAATCTAGGTAAAGTACCTTGCTCAAGGGTACAGCAGCAGTGTACCCCATCCCCCATCTGGGATTGAACCCACAACCCTTCGGTCAAGAGTCCAGAGCCCTAACCACTACTCCATACTGCTGCCCATAAACCTAAATTCAACTGACTCTGGGGTCTATATGAGAATAACAATATCTTGTGAATATAACAGCAACCCCCTATACAAGTTTACCAAACTAAAAGCACAGGAAAGTCTAATAAAGAATAGTAAAAACATTAAAAACATTGTAATGCATCAATAAGTATTGTAAAGCCCAGAACAGCAAGGTAAGGCATATAAAAAAAACACGGATAACAAGGGAATACTTCCCTGTAGTTTTTAACAAATTGAAAAAGTACTATATATATGTTTCCTTGGTGATCTTGGTGATAATACACTGATCTTTCAGCAGTTAACATGTCTTGCAGATAAAAGTCAGAGGCTGATAAGTTCTTGCGGCATAGTAATATGACTGCAATGTTTCATCGTCCTGTAATTTTTCTTTTTAAGATTAAGGTCCGTTAGAAGCACATTCTTCTCCTAGTTCAGAAATGTATAGTTTGTAAAACAGTCACAACTGTTAAAACTGTTGCTTCCTAAATTGTGATTCACTGCAATAAGCTATTCAGCTATAAATTATGAAAGCATAAGCAGCTCAAATGTAACAATTTCTCTCAAGCTGAATTACTGATACTAGCACAATTATCAAAATAAGTAACCGAAACTCAAAACAGTTAACATATTTGCAAAACCGTAGATGCAATTGAACAGCATCATTTTAACACACACACATTTATTACCCCATCTATTCTAGAATACAATTATAACCAATTTTCTTAGTAATATGATGCTACAAGTAATGTGGCAGAGATAAATGTCTCTTTGATAGAAATAGTTTATCTTATTTGATGTCTTCCCACTGAAATGGAATGTAGAGATGGGAGCCCTGCTAACAAGATTTAAGTTTTTGCAGGGATCAAGCTTTTAAATACACACCTGTGGTGGCTTTGACAGACTCACTGAGAGCAGAAACAGACCCAGGACTGTGACAGCTACTGGAAGCAGGCTGATCTTTGGGATACAAATTGAACTGCAGGTGTGTTAAAATGTTGTAATAACTGTACTGTGTTTTAAAGAATATAAAGCTGACCAAAAAACACCTGTGAAATGAGGTAAGCTTGGCTTTGTCTGAGCTACTGGTGCCAAGGTTTATAACCTTGAGGAGAAAGGCAGAAATGAGAATCTCACTTAATTAACTCAAATGTTCACAGTCAAGTTTCTTATTTAGCTTGATCTGAGTAGTCTTTAAGCTAAACACAGGTATTCTAGAATAATTCTAAATAAGTGTAAATGTTTTATTTTAACAGAAGAACTGTAAGAGTTTGAAACTAAGAGAATATAGTGCAGAAATTAACTTACAGTAAAAACTTCAGTCAAAGCATAATAGTACCAGTCTGTGTCAGGCATACAGTAGGATCTGCCAAAGAGAATGTAATTAATTTGTTAACCTTGTCTTTGCTTGAAACGAAACGGTACCAGATGTGTGGTTAATTGAAGGAAATAACTTTTTGGCAACTAATGGGGGGGGGGGTTGGAATCCAAGGTTTTCCATTTATAACTATGAGCTGAGTCTGCAATACATATTTAATATATGAGTCAGTCAAAATAATGAGAGGCAAGGTTGGATAGTAAATATGACTTTATATACTGTAAAGCCTTTTATTATGCATTTTTGTTGCATATGAAAAAAAAGAAAAGTAAACATTTTTGGCACGGAAATCATAGTACTGTACATATAATTAAGTAATATACTACGACCAGGGCAACAGGTCGCCAACATTTCTGGAGCAAAATAGGTTTTATGGGTGTGATTCGCCAATTATTGCAAATAAACTAAACAACATAAATAATTCATATTCTGTTTAGTCACAGAGTCGCCATTCAGCAATTTTTTTATTCAGACATTTTATCTTGTTGTTGGAGTGGAGGTGGAGGGTGTTCCTTTGAAAAGGGGTGGGACTGACATTGATGTGAACCAATCATATGGCAGATGGAGACTATTGCCTGGTGGTGTAAGGATGTTAGGGCAATAGTTCAATCTATTTTTCCTTCTATGATGAGGTTTTAACCAATCACAGGCCAGAATTTCCAACCACGGACTCATATATATACTGTAAAACCTTAAATTGCCGGGTCTCAAATAATCGCCTGTCTCCAATACGCGCCGGGTCTGTATTAAAATAATTTTATGTTGCAACTAAGCTGGAAACTATATCGCAGGCATATCACTCGTGAACATAGGTTGTCAAAAAGCACTCTTTTTTTTTTTGGCTTGTTCAGCAACCATGCGGCAAAGCAAAATTGATTAAAGAAAGGAAAAAAACAACAACTTTTGATCTGATTAACTTTTCATGTCAAACTTTTCATGTCGGGTTGATTTGGAATAAAAACTCAGTTTGTGATTCTTGCATGTTGGATTAAGATTTGGTGCACTTTGAAATGATTCATGTCAGATTAATTTTGAATAAAAAAATGTAGCTTCAATTCAGTATTTTTGCTTTTTATACTGCGTTTTAATTCTTTAACGAATTGGATAAAGCAAAGGCAGAATACTGCATACGTGAGACGAACAGGTACATGTAATTCTACAATTATTCACAATCTCATCTTATTTAATTACTCCGACAGTTTGTCGTTCATTTTGATTGTCCTTTCGCTATAACGAACCCCTCGATATAACAAACAAAAAGCTTGGACCCCGACAGGTTCGTTATAGCGAGGGTTTACTGTAATAATAGAAAACGTCATTTAAGCTAGGCCTACTGTACATGTACTGCATATTTGTTTCATGCAGTTATTATGTTATTAAAAGTTTTGATAATTTTAAGTGTGCTGAAAGTAGGCCAGATACAAACCTCTTGGTGTATTTTAACGTGTTTTGTTGTATTAACAATGTACAAGTTTGAGATTAAGCAATACATTCTTTTTGATAATGATACGTATTGCTTTTATTGTTCATTTTTAAAAACATTTTAGAAGTCTGTATTATTATTATTATTATTATTATTATTATTATTATTATTATTATTATTATTATTGAGCTGTAAGCATAGCCTACAAGTGTTCTGATATCCTCAGGGCTGTATTTTAGTGGATTTAACTGTTTATTATTATTATTATTATTATTATTATTATTATTATTATTATTAACAGTGGTAGATCTAATTCCGTTTTTAAATACAAACTCGTACTTCTGCTTGTTCATTTTCCAACGTTTTGCATACCGTATCTTTGTTAACTAGTGCATATAAAAAGACTGTATTATACTTTCGCTTTATACTTGAGGGTGTACAATACAATGTAATTTTGTTATAAAACAAAACTGTTACTTAGTTCCCACTAACACACAACCTTTTAACAAAGTTGCTGAAATGTTTAAATTGAGTTATTATTTATTTCTTAGCAGACGCCCTTATCCAGGGCGACTTACAATTGTTACAAGATATCACATTATTTTTACATACAATTACATTATTTTTTACATACAATTACCCATTTATACAGTTGGGTTTTTTACTGGAGCAATCTAGGTAAAGTACCTTGCTCAAGGGTACAGCAGCAATGTCCCCCCACCAGGGTATTCACTCCCCTTGGACTTTTCTACATTTTGTAGTGTTACAACCTGGAATTAAAATTGATTTAATTGGGATTTTTACCATTTGATTTACACAACATACTTAACACTTTGAAGGTGCAAAATATTTTTTATTGTGACACAAAAGTTAATTAAAGAAAAAAAAGACATTTGTTGGTTGCATAACTATTCACCACCCTGAGTCAATACTTGGTAGAAGCACCATTGGCAGCAATAATAGCTGTGAGTCTTTTTGGGTAAGTCTCTACCAGCTTTGCACATCTGGATCGTGCAGTATTCGCCCATTCTTCTTGGCAAAATTGTTCAAGCTCTGTCAAGTTGGATGGGGACCATTGGTGAACAGCAATTTTCAAGTCTTGCCACAGATTCTCAATCGGATTGAGGTCTGGGCTTTGACCGGGCCATTCGAAGACATTCAGGTTCTTGTTTTTAAATCACTCCAGTGTAGCGCTGGCTGTGTGTTTAGGGTCATTGTCCTGCTAGAAGGTGAACTTCCGCCCCAGTCCCAGGTCTCTTGCAGACTGAAACAGGTTTTCCTCTAGAATTTCCCTGTATTTGGCTCCATCCATCTTGCCCTCAATCCTGACCAGTTTCCCAGTCCCTGCCGATGAAAAACATCCGCATAACATGATGCTGCCACCACCATGCTTCACCGTGGGCATGGTGTTCTCAGGGTGATGAGCAGTGTTGGCTTTGCACCACATATAGCGTTTTGCGCTAAGGCCAAAAAGTTCAATTTTGGTCTCATCAGACCAGAGAACCTTTTTCCACATGTTTGCTGTGTCTCCTACATGCCTTTTGCAAAATCCAATCGGGATTTGATGTTTTTTTTTCAGCAATGGCTTTCTTCTCGCCACTCTTCCATAAAGCCCAGCTTTGTGGAGCATCCGGGTTATAGTTGTCCCATGGACGGTTTCTCCCATCTCAGCTGTGGATCTCTCCAGCTCCTTCAGAGTTACCATTGGCCTCTTGGTTGCTTCTCTGACTAATGGCCTCCTTACCTGATCACTGAGTTTTGGTGGACGGCCTTCTCTAGGCAGAGTCGCGGTTGTGCCATATTCTTTCCATTTTTTAATAATGGATTTAACGGTGCTCCAGGGGATGTTCAAAGTTTGGGATATTTTTTTATAACCCAACCCTGATTGGTGCTTCTCCAGAACTTTATCCCAGACTTGTTTTGATAGCTCCTTGGTCTTCATGATGCTGTTTGTTTAGATATGCTCTCTAACAAACTCTGGGGCCTTCCAGAAACAGGTGTATTTAATCTGAGATCATGTGACACTTTAATTGCACACAGGTGGACTCCATTCAATTAATTATGTGACTTCTGAAGGGAATTGGTTGCACCAGAGCTTAGTTAGGGGTGTCACAGCAAAGGGGGTGAATACTTATGCAATCAAGTCTTTTCAGTTTTTTATTTGTAAATAATTTTGAAAAATATGTAGATTTTTTTTCCCCACTTCGACATTATGGACTATTTTGTGTAGATCAGTGACAAAAAATCCTTATTAAATCCATTTTAATTCCAGGTTGTAACACTACAAAATGTGGAAAAGTCCAAGGGGGGTGAATACTTATGCAAGACACTGTAAGGGCTCACTGAAACCCGTAGATAATGTTGTCCTACAGCTGTTCACCTGCATGAATGATAAAGGTGTATTGTATTGGCTGACCACAGCTAAGATAATATTACATGCATGACAGCTGCATCTTGAAGCATGTCCTTTAGTCAAGGACAATATGTTTTTAGATCCTAAAGCATATTCTGTCATTACAGCAAGTGAAGGTGCTTTAGTAAATTGATTTGACAGCTATTAAAGTATGGGTAACTGTTTTATCTTACTCCAAATAATGTATTTTTGGCTGAACAGAATAATAATGCAGGTTTTAGGAATAGTTTATTATAAATGATTACAAACTGTAATCAATAAAGGGCAATGTGGATGGTTGCACTAACTGTTGAATCAAGCAATCATTTTTACAATAAACAATCTGTAAGTGATCTTTATCTTTGCAATAAGAATTCTGCATAAGGCTGACAAGTTAATAATAATACTAATAATAATAATAATACTAATACTAATAATAATAATAATAATAATAATAATAATAATAATAATAATAATAATAATAATAATAATAATACCTGCCATAAACTAAAGTTTAAACACCGCGTGGATCCTTCTAAAAAATATCCTCTGTGAATGGAACCGTAGCCATTTGGCAGAATAGGAAGAGACTAACTGCATATTAGATACGTTTTGATAATAAAGATGTAGTTCACTGCTTTTACATAATGACAGCTGTGTACTCTTGGCAAAACCCACCTGGCGAGCAAGAATACTGTTTTTTTGCCAAGTATGCATGCCTGGCATGGCGAGCCTAATTATAACAAAATCATACTACATCACAAATTAAAAAAAAAAAAAAAATTAATGATTTCTTTGTTACATAGCCAGGAATAAAATCATTACCAAACAGAATCTCAAAGAGAAACTATAGTACAGATACTGCATTTTTTTTCATACTATAACAAAGAGACTTTATTGTTATTGTGTGTGCATCCGTGGAACTGTGCTGGAATGCATTGCCTTACAGAACTGTGTGCAGGACTGAGTTGCACAACCCTGCACCTGTGATTTCCTGCACGCGGGAATGCTCTCCTGCTTGCAGCCCGACTCCCATTTCTGGACTATTGATGCAACTTTGCACCAGCGCTGACCCCTATCAAGAGCAGGGAAAATGCGACCTGTGGATTTCTGCGCGCACCTGGCAAAAGCTACGGATAACAGCCTACTGATTGGTCAGGGTTCAACTACATTGTTGCAGTTAGAGGTAGCGGCCATTGATTGGCCGAGGTTCTACCACAATGTTGCAATGTTTATTGAATTGTGGGCTATAAAAGAGGCAGCCTGCGAGCTAGCTGTAGTTGGGGGATCAAGTGAGAAGAGAATAGTTCTGAACACCTGTTTGCTTGCCTGTTGCTGAATAAATGAGCTGCCATTTAGAGAATACCTGCTTCACGTTTCTTTCTTGCTAAAACTATACAATACTATATGTTTTCGCTTGCAGATATAAAGAAATATGCTGTTTCTCCCAGTAAAGTTCTAACAAATAACAATCAACCGTTATGTTTATATATTAAAATTGTACCACCTGTTGTCTTTTAAGAATGCACAAAACCCTCCCTACTACAAAAGCGTACATCACATGTGTCTGCTTTGGAGGAAGATTGCAGGTGAGATATTACCATTTGTCTGTGTGGGCTTTTATGATATTGATTGCAGATTACATCATGTGACAGAGAGAGAATGAATCTGGGTTATAAATCTCTCTCCTGACCTGTGAGGGCGCTGTGTAAAGGGAACAGAGTGCCCCGGACTCAATGGTCTGACAATTAATTCCAGGGAAAGGTACAAGTTGGTCATCTAGAAAGGGGACGGACCTACAGTACACCAAGTCATCGCCCCAGAAGGGAAGCGAAGTGGCAACCACGGATTGGAGGAGAAACGGTTACACTCGCTAACCAAGGGGGTGTGACTGATGGTACAAAAGGGGACGTGGTTAGCGATCTGTTCCTTTGTTATGGTTGCGAACGAACTGCTAAAGGAGAACTAAAATCGTACCGTGAGTGTTTAGTGTTTGTTTTGTCGTGTCTAATTATACTTGTTTGCTTAGTAGACGGCTAACACGTACCGGGAGCTGTCGCTTAAGGCCAGCACCAACAGCGGAGAGCACTTCACAACTGTACACGAATAAATTGTATTTCACCATGTTAGCACTCACTCTGGACTTGTGATCGTGTGTGTGTCTTTATGTGTGTTTATACTGTGTTTAGTATTTCGGGAATGTAACCCATTGTTTAAAACACATTGCTGTGTATTGCCTGGGATTATTATTTACAGTCGCAATCACCACGCATTACAAATAAAGATCTGTTTGGACCGTGAACTTTGTTGTGTGTTTTCTGTTACGTATCACATCACCTCTACACCTGCGCACTACAAACCACTTTGCACACATTATTATTTATTTATTCATTTATTGCATTTATATAGCGCTTTTTATACAAAAGTATCACAAAGCACTGTACAGTACATAGCAGAAAAAAGAACAAACCAAAATACATTTGTATAGCATGTCACACATACAACTTTTAAATAACAGCTTTAAAAAACAGTATACACATAATAATAATACAAAAGCAGCAATTTTAAAGTTACATTAAAACCCACTAAGATAAGAAATCCATTTTATAAAAGTGTGTTCTGAGTCTTGACTTGTAACTGTAACAGTCCCAACTTCCCTGACAAACTAAGGCAGAGCATTCTGTAATTTAGGAGCTCTACCAGAAAAAGCCCAAATGTACCTCCCGTGTTGCTTTTGTTGACTTTAGGAATAACCAGCAGCCCCGCATCCTGTGATCTCAAGAGTGCAGTTTGGAACATCAGGGTCAGTAATTCCTGCAAATAACTAGGTGCTAATTCATTCAGGGCCTTGTAAATTAACAGCAACATCTTAAAATCAATTCTATACTGCACAAGGAGCCAGTGTAAAGAGGCCAAAACAGGGGTAAATGTTCACTTTTCCTAGTTTTAGTCAAAATTCTAGTGGCGGTATTCTGAACAAGCTGCAAGCAGGACGTTTTGGGATACCAGAAAAAAGTGCATTACAATAATCAATTCTGGAAGAAACTAAGGCATGCAGATACAGAAATATTTGGACTAAGTTTGGCTATATATCTCAAATGGTAAAAAGATACTTCAGTAACTTCCCTAATATGAGTCTCAAATGATAGATCAGGATCAAAGATGACCCCAAAACTTAATTTCTAGCTTAGGTTTTGATGAGAGACTGCAAGGGTCGAGCTCATGTAATCCCACATTTCCTTTTAGTTGGTTATGTGAGCCCACTAGCATAACCTCTGTTTTATCTGAATTCAGCATTAGAAAATGTGCTTTCAGGATGATTCAGGGGGATGATTTCCATTACATGAGAGTAGATGTTAAAACTTCATGAACTCGTCTCTCGCCAAGATAAGCACCAACTAAGACGTAGCTTTACAGTAGACTAATGTGATCCATCTGTCTCCATCCATTTGCATTTCCTTCCATATGATGATGTAGATATCCTTCTGCCTGGTGTTGATGGCTGAAGTGTAATGCTTGCTCCAGGGATCAGCTTATTTTGCCTCCCTAGCACATCAGCACACACAACGGCTGCGATGCTGGCTCCGGGGATCAACCACAATGCGGTCTCCCCAGTGCATCAGCATGACAACCGTCTGGATTGAGCTAAGTAGGGTACATCTCTGGGGTCTTCAAGTGGGCACCTTCCATCCTCAGTGTTTCGTCGACTAGCCCACAACACCTCAAGAGGGCTCGACGGTGATTCTGGCATCCCAGCATCACCCCCCTCCGTCCCCCACTCAACTCAGCCCAGCTTACTTACCCGTACATCAGCGTTTCTTTCTTTCTATTGTGCTTGAGATCCCCAACCAGAATCCGTCTCAACCACAGTCAATTGCTGCTCCTCTCAGCTGCTTCAGATAAGTTATTTTCTGTGCGACGCAACTCTTGGCCACTGAATCGGATGTCTCTGAGAAACCGGGTTGTAGAGTGTGCCACAAATCCTCTACAACCCACCTCCACTGGGTAAACCCGGACTCTCCATCCTCGCTGTTCCGCTTCAGTGGCTAGTTGAGTATACCGCAGTTTTTTCCTCTCCTACCAGGTGAACAAAGCGTGCTGATCCAGACCACAATACAATATCTGGTCGAAGGTTAGTGGTGGCAATCTCAGGTGGAAAAATAAGCAGTTGACCAACATCTGCCAGCATTCCCAATCTCTAGCAATTTCCAGTTGTCCTGGGAGAGGCTTGGTTTTAACACCTTTTCTTGGCGGTTGCTCTCCTGGGTGGAGGAATGTTGTCTTTTGTGTGTAATGTTTTGATGGAACTGGTGGCAACTTATTGGTCATGTTACACTTGTCTTCCAATGCTAAGGCCAAACATCGTAGCACCTGGTCATGGTGCCAAGTAAACCGTCCTTGGCTAAGAGCCACCTTACATCCTGTCAAAATGTGCCTTAATGTTGCAGGTGATGAACACAAAGGACATGAGGGATCCTCTCCTACCCAGAGGTTTAGGTTCTGTGGTGATGTGAGAACATCATATGTTGACCTGATGAGGAAACTGATCCTGCTCTGTTCCATTGTCCATAGGTCTTGCCAGCCGATCCTGCTTGGCCTGCGAAACGGCCTTTACACACCTCATCCTCTCCTGCTGCTTTTGCACCTCGTTGACTACCAGCTTCCTCCTTTGAGCTGGGGCTGCCTTGTGCCATGTAGAATGAGCTGAACTGAGACCAAGACCCCCTCTTCCATGCTGAACTTGCCCCATGATATCACCGATTCGAAGGGCAGCATTTGCATCTTCCACAGCTTTCTTTGTCGCCCACTTTCTTCCAGTTTTCAACACAGGTGCTGCCTCCCTTATGCATTTGTTGCGTGACTCTACTAATGTCATTTCCAGTCTGACCTTGGCGCACTTAAACTCCTCAGTTAGAGCGGAGACTGGTAGCTGCAGTATTCCTTTACCATAAAGTTCCACTCTGCCGAGGCAGTGTGGAACTCCCAACCATTTCCTGATGTATGAACTGATTAAAGCTTCCAGCTTCTCTTCTGTTGTCAAAGAAACCTCGTACACAGTCAGTGGCCTCAGCAGCCTCGGCAGTAGACCAAACTGAAAGCATCAGAGTTTTAGTTTGCCTGGTAAAGCGCTGCTGTCTATGCTCTTCAACCCTTCCACTGCTTGTCGTCTAACTTCTCCCACACAAACTGTGTCCTTTAGATCCCCATCGTACAATCTCCCAAGACTTTTCACTGGCTTCTCAGACACTATTGGTATTGCCTCACCATTAATGTAGAACATTTTATCTACTACTTTACCTTTATTTATAGAGATGTTCCTTGATTTAGTGGGCTTGAATTGCATTAGTGCCCATTCAATGTTATTGGTTAATTTGCCCAATAACTGATTAATGCAGGCTACTGTTGTAGTCATGGTTGTCATGTCATCCGTGTATGCTCGAATTGGTGGTAGTCGCATTCCAGAAGCCAATCGCTCTCCTCCCACTACCCATTTTGCTGCCCTGATGATTACTTCCATTGCCATGGTAAAAGCCAGTGGAGAAATGGTGCATCCTGCCATTATTCCAACTTCTAGGCATTGCCATGTAGTGCTGAATTCTGAAGTTGAAAAACTAAATTGCAAATCTCCAAAGTAGGCTTTCACTAAATTTGTTATTGCCATCGGTAAACTGAAAAAATCAAATGCTGCCCAAAGAAGTTAATGTGGCACTGAACCATATGCATTAGCCAAATCCAGGAATGTCACATGGAGCTCCTTCCTCTCCTTTTTAGCTGATTGAATTTGTTGCCAGATCACATTGATGTGTTCTAAGCATCCTGGAATGCCTGCTTTTTGTACTGAAGTGTCAATGAAGCAGTTTAATAGGTAAGTCGACAATCTCTGAGCAATAATGCTGAAGAAAATCTTGCCTTCTACGTTTAATAGGGAAATAGGGCGAAACTGACTGATGCTTGTAGACTCTTTTACAGTATCAAAGGCAGCACTTAGATCTGAAAACCAGACTGAAACTTCTCGAGTATACCATTAAGCGTTCCAAATTTTGTAATTGAATTTCAACAACTCTCTCTAGAACCTAGTCTAAGAATGTTAGGTTGGGAGGGCTTCGGAGTGGCGCATCAGTAAAGCCACTCTACGTAGAATGCAGGATGCGCCCTATAGCCTGGAGATCGCCAGTTTGGGTCCAGGCTATTAAACTGCCAGCCGTGGACAGGAGTTCCCAGGAGGCGGCGCACAATTGGCCAAGCACTGCCCAGGGTTGGGAGGGCTTAGGTCAGCCAGGGTGTCCTCGGCTCACCGCGCACCAGCAACCCCTGTAGACTGGCCAGGAGCCTGTGGGCCTGCCTGCAAGCGGCCCAGAGCTGCGTGGTCCTCCGATGCTGTAGCTCTGAGGTAGTTGCATGGTGGGCCTGCAGAGTGAAAAGAAGCTGACGACACACGTTTCGGAGGACGCATGTCTTCGTCTCTCGAGGCCGCACAGGGGTTGCAGCGGTGAGCCAGGCTTAAGATTGGGCATTACAAATTGGGGAGAAAATGGGGTAAAAAACAAATTGGCGATTCCAAATTTTTTAAATAAAATAAAAAATAATAAAAAATAAAAAAGAATGGTAGGTTGGAGATTGGCCTATAGTTATTGAAGACTTTAGGGTCCATATTGTGTTTCTTAAGCATAGGCTTTACCACAGCTAACTTAACGTGGCTATTAATAACACCAAGAATATATTTTAATAGTTTTGTAGGAATAGGATCAAAAGAGCATATAGTACAGTGCCTTGCATAAGTATTCACCCCCCTTGGACTTTTCCACATTTTGTAGTGTTACAACCTGGAATTAAAATTGATTTAATAAGGATTTTTTGTCAATGATCTACCCAAAATAGTCCATAATGTCGAAGTGGGGAAAAAAATCTACATATTTTTCAAAATTATTTACAAATAAAAACTGAAAAGTCTTGATTGCATAAGTATTCACCCCCTTTGCTGTGACACCCCTAAATAAGCTCTGGTGCAACCAATTGCCTTCAGAAGTCACATAATTAGTTGAATGGAGTCCACCTGTGTACACTTAAAGTGTCACATGAGAGAAGGTCGTCAACCAAGACTCAGTGACCAGGTAAGGAGGGCATTAGTCAGAGAAGCAACCAAGAGGCCAATGGTAACCTTGAAGGAGCTGGAGAGATCCACAGCTGAGATGGGAGAAACCGTCGATGGGACAACTATAACCCGGACGCTCCACAAAGCTGGGCTTTATGGAAGAGTGGCAAGAAGAAAGCCATTGCTGAAAAAAAACATGGCATGTGGTAGACACAGCAAACATGTGGAAAAAGGTTCTCTGGTCTGATGAGACCAAAATTTAACTTTTTGGCCTTAGCGCAAAACGCTATGTGTGGCGCAAAGCCAACACTGCTCATCACCCTGAGAACACCATCCCCACGGTGAAGCATGGTGGTGGCAGCATCATGTTATGGGGATGCTTTTCATCGGCAGGGACTGGGAAACTGGTCAGGATTGAGGGCAAGATGGATGGAGCCAAATACAGGGAAATTCTAGAGGAAAACCTGTTTCAGTCTGCAAGAGACCTGGGACTGGGGCGGAAGTTCACCTTCCAGCAGGACAATGACCCTAAACCCACAGCCAAAGCTACACTGGAGTGGTTTAAAAACAAGAACCTGAATGTCTTAGAATGGCCCAGTCAAAGCCCAGACCTCAATCAGATTGAGAATCTGTGGCAAGACTTGAAAATTGCTGTTCACCAACAGTCCCCATCCAACTTGACAGAGCTTGAGCAATTTTGCCAAGGAGAATGGGCAAAAATTGCAGGATCCAGATGTGCAAAGCTGGTAGAGACTTACCCAAAAAGACTCACAGACGTAATTGCTGCCAAAGGTGCTTCTACCAAGTATTGACTCAGGGGGGTGAATACTTATGCAACCAACAAATGTCTTTTTTTTTCTTTAATTAACTTTTGTGTCACAATAAAAAATATTTTGCACCTTCAAAGTGTTAAGTATGTTGTGTAAATCAAATGGTAAAAATCCCAATTAAATCCATTTTAATTCCAGGTTGTAACACTACAAAATGTGGAAAAGTCCAAGGGGGGTGAATACTTATGCAAGGCACTGTAGGTCTCATATGTTGAACTAGCTCTGTCAGTTCCTGTAAGGCAGTGGTCGTCAATTAAATTCAGAGCGAGCCACTTGCAATACACCATACCGACTCATCAATAAAAAAAAGCAACAATTGTAATAGTATGTCTTTGATACCTCCAAATAAATATTAGTAAAATAATATAGCATCTGTATTGAGACAAATTAATTTAGTTTAACATTCCGATATGTTGTAAGTAAAACGTAACTCAAAATGACTCCTAACAATGACAGACTGTATTGTACAGCTGAAAGACAATTTCAGTGCTCGCTTTGACAACTTCAGCATTCCCAGGTACGTGTTTTCAATCAACCCTGATGGTGATTTCTCATCCTATGCAAAGCAAATGCTTCCTGCAGTCGACTAAGCAGCAACTGGAACTAGTAATATATTTGCAGACATCATCGTTGCTGAAAACTGAATTCATTAACAAAGAAAATCTGGAATCATTCTGGTCTGCCTATATATGTCCAGACAGCTACCGCTGGCTCTGTTTGTGCTCTCCATGTTTGGATCTACTTACACATGTGAAGCGGCTATTCCACAATGAATGTAATATTAAAAACAGATGCACGAATCAGGCTGACACAAGAATCTTTGGAGGACGGCCTACGTATCGCCATCATGTCTATCACACCTGGTGTTCTAAAGCTGACCGCAGAACGAAAGTGCCATTTTTCTCATTAAATTTGTCATAACGCAACGAAGCATTAAGTATGCTACTTTTGAATTGTGTTTTATGTTATTCTGCATTCCTGTTCAGTGTATTTTCTCCATGTGCGTTATAATCAAGACCCGACCGTATTGCTAGTCACAGGCCACATACACGTGCATGTATTTTATAATAATAATTGATAATTACTAAATGCCTCAAATTCACAAAAATGACTCAATACATGTTAACAACATCTGTATTCATGTTTACAGATGGTTTTTGAGGCATTATGAACAATATTTCCAGAAATAAAAATAATTACAGGAGCACATCAAAAATCAACTCACCATCTTAGGCAGTAGCAGATTTCCATCTAAAGCCGTAAAGCAAGTCATACACTTCCTGCCGCAAATTAGGTAATTGCCTATTTCAGCCACAAGAGGTCTGCCTCTCCCCTCAAATAATAACCCAATAGCATTATGGAACCAAACCGATATATTCTGGTGAAATAATTTTTTCTCCTAGGGAGTTTCAACTCTGCTACATTTACATACTGGTTGTTGTGACAGAAGCTCATGTGTACTGACTCTCTGTCACATAATTATGTTAAATTCACAAGTAAAAATGTTATTAAAGGTTATTTGCTGAGACTCGTTTATAATTTACAATTGATGCACCAATTTTACTCTTTTAATTTACATAATATTAAATGCCATAATCTGCCATGAGAGGAGAAAACTAGAAGCACCCCAATTAAGATGTACACCATAATGACAAAGGCTTTTTAAAAGGACAAATTTATCTTTAATTACAGACCCAATTGCAAAACTAGGTTGTACTCTTATTATGTTTGAATGACTATGTAATTTCTAGTGTGGAAACAAAATAGGAGGTAGAGTGTATGCTTTTTTAAAAAAAAAAGATGAGCTTGAAATATTCACATGCCCTCTTGCAATAGTCATAAAGCCAATGGAAATGTATTTTTTGTCAATTCATGATACTTTACTTTTAGTTGAGAAGATCTCGCTAGCACATGTTTCCTTAACAGCACACGGGCGATTATGGAACATTATAAACCTGCGTGGAAAAATCCTGCTTTCTGATTGGTTAGCTGCGTTCTGTCAGCCATACATTAATCCCATACAACCTTTCAATGCAGACGCATCACCAAAATCTTTGAATTTAAATTCATACACCATTATTCTATAACGTTTAACATCTGTAAATTATCATTAATTAAAAAAAAAAAAATGACAGACCCACAATTAAATTTTGCTCTTTTTAATGGAAAAGCTTTTGACGAATGGTATGAAGAGCAATTTCCCAAATCTGACAATGTACAGTGGTATAACAGAAACAGAACTAAATCAACTTGAACTTGAACAAAAAAAAAAACACAATAAAAGCTTTTGGGATGTGAACATCATAAAAAACTGTCTTCAAGCAAAAAAGTAAACCTGTTACCTTTCATTTACCATCTCAGGAATGTTATACTTCCGTAAGAAATAAAGATGTAGAGCAGTACAGCATTTCCAGCTTTATCAGTCTGCGAGCTGGTATCAATCGCTTTTTGAATGATCCGTCGTACAGCAGAAAAGTTAATTTAGCAAAATATGCTGCATTTAACACAGCTAACAATGTATTCGTAACAGGAATTAAAAAACTGAGACAAAGTGGAAATGACAAAGCAACACACTATCTCCCAATAACACCTGTAGACCTGGGGAAGCTAAAAAAAAAATGTGTTAGACTTATTTATGTAATTTACAAACTTATCGATGACCATTAATGAATTAGTATAATAGGTTAATGTAATTGATATACAGAAATGGTCTTAACATTTTAATAAATACATGTTATATTTACAATGTGTGTGGTGCCCTGCGATGGACTGGCATCCTGTCCAGGGTGTAGTCTCGCCTTGCACCCTGTGTATGCCGTGTTAGGCTCTGGCTCACCGCGACCCTGTAAAGGAGTAAGCAGTTAATGATGGTGGAAGGATGTTTAAACACATTTTGTTTACATTACACCAGAACTATTTTTTGTGCGTAGTGATGTTTACTGTTATTGAACATATTTTTTTTTTAATTTGTGTGTTAATTTAAAAAGTAAATAAACAGCAATTTTAAATTCGATTTATAACAACATTAAGGCACCACAGGGGATGGATTAACATCAGATAACCAGTTCTCATGTTAACCCCCCGTCATACCTTAATGCTTTGTCAGCAATCTGGTTATTGTACTCAGCGTAAATATTAAAAACCTATAAAGTGCCTTTCTGATAAAATGTGTTTATCAATGAGCACTTATTTGAATGGCAAATTGTATCACAGTTACATGAAAATACAATTCATTGTTTAAAAGGTGTTTTTTACTGTTATAATATATTCCCCCAGTATGGAAATATGCGCATAATTTATTCAAATAATTACAATAATATTAATATCTATAAATCTGTCTGAGATGCTGTACAAATAGCAGCGTACCTTCTCAAAAAAGTCGATACAACCTTATAAAGTACTGTACCATAGAAAAAGATTTCTGTAAACAAAATAAAAAAAAAAATACAATGGTTGGAAAATCCTGTCTGGCCCCAACAAAAAATAACAATAATTTATTAGGTGTGGCAAAGTGGTTTGCAGTGCGCAGGTGTAGAGGTGATGCAGTGCTCAAGACAATGACAAACAACAAAGCACTGGTGAAATGGAGGTTTATTTATAATCCAAAGTCTGATGACAACACTAAAGAAATGGAGGGCTGGCAATACACAGCGATGTGTATTGCACAGTTCATTAAACAACGGGTTGCAGTTCCAAAATAATATACACAGTTAAATACACACACAAAACACAGACATGGTCACAAGTCCAAAGTGAGTGCTGTAGTGCGCGTGGTGAATTACAATTTTAATCCGTGAACAATGGTGCAGTGTTGTCCGGGTTTGTGCTGGCCTTAAGCAACAGCTCCGGATCGTATTAGCCGTCTAATAAATAACAAACAGTACAATTAGATGATACAAACAAACAAAACACTCACGGTTATTTTATACTCGTCCTTCAGCATTTCTCTTAACCATAAACAAAGAAATATTTTTTTACTGAAAAAATTCATTAACAATACAGTACCAAATAAATACAGACTATAACCAATAAAACCATCTTAAACGACCATTACATCTTTAAACCATATAAAACACATAACACACTTAATAAATTATAAAATACATTCTATGTGTTCCAAGACATCAATAAATTAATACAAATTACAATATTGGCCAATCAATAAAATCCCACAGAAGGTTCCACTCATTAAAAGGCATTTCTCTAAAATACATTTTCAATAAGAGCCTAACACTTTTAGACAAGAGTAACAATTAAATAAACGATTATTCCAGATCCACTGTTTTGCTACAGACACATACAACCACATATAGAGTTTGGGAGATTTGGAGATGGGAACAACCCATACATTATGGCTTGGGGACACCTAACAACACGGCAGTTCATCACCAAAAAGGGCATTCAACACATACGTGAGCAACATACATACGTGAGCAACTGAATCAATAATTCCATTCCATGAAGCTCTGGGACAATGACTGGGACCTTTCTGTTTCTGTAGTGCTGTTAAGTTAATTAAGTTACATCAATTTAGTTTTTGCAAATATACTTCAGGTATGTTACAGTCCCAAGTTACTATTCCATTGTATTTATCCATTACTATCGAGTAAAATTGACTTACATTACAATTTTTGACCTCCTCGCTACTTATCTCCCGTTTACAAATGTTCCTAATCATGATTCTAACATTTTGAGGTATCCTATATGGAAAAGCAATTATCCTTTTAATGGGATTTTTTAAAATGTTAAAATAATTCCTTTACAATCCATCCATAAAACAGGTTTTTACATTACACAGGGTAAAAACACAACCCAAAAAACACTTCAAAGTTTAAAAACCTCATGTCACCCAACTTCCTGGGTAGGCACACAATATTCCTTTAATGTACTCCACCTTCACACCCCAAAAAGAAATTAAAAACCAGTATATTATTTTTAGTCATAATGGCTATTGGGACAGGAAAAACCACAGCCCAATATAAAAACAAAGGTAATAAGAGAGTTTTGATTAAAACAACTTTGTCTAAAAAAGGTACCCTTACTCCTTTCCATGAATCAATTCTTTCTTCTGCCATTTTAAGCCTCTCCTCCCAATTTTGTTTTCCTGCCCCATCTTTATTAAAATGTACCCCTTCATTTTTGATACTGTCATTTTTAATTTCCACATCCATTGGTATTTTAAAAACTGGTTTGTTTTTCCCCATCCAAAAAGCAGGCGATTTCTTCCAGTTAATTTTGGAATTGGAAACCCCCTGAAAATTGTTAAAAACACTGAGTATATATTTTGCAGATTTTATCTCCTCAATATATAACTCAATGTCATCCTGTGACAAAGAGTGAATGAATCTGAATCAACAATCTCCCTCTCGACCTGAGAGAGCACTGTACAGCAGGAATTGTGTGCCCCGTACTGAATGGTTGGGCAGTTCATTCCGGAGGCAGTCGGAAGCCGGCCATTCAGGAAAGGGATGGCGTCACGGTACCAGGAGTCATCACCCTAGTACGGTAAGCGAAGTTTCATTCATGAATTGGAGGAGACGTAATTGAACTAGCTGTCGGAGGGGGTGGGGCTGAGGGTACTTTAGGGGGACGTGACGCCGTAATTGGTTCCTTTGTTGTGGTTGATGGCAGGAAACGAGGACTGTTTGGAACTTGAGTTAAGTGTTTTTGTTTGCAAACGTGTGTGTTTTGTCTTCGCCAGACTGATTAAGCACGGATCTGGGAGCTGCAGTCTGGGGCCAGTGATTCACCTGGACTTCATCGCACCTGCACTTAACCAGCATCACTGTTTCCAGCACCGCACCTGCACTAAGAGCACACACTGTCCGGAGACGTGTCTGTGTTTGTGTTGTGTCTGTGTTTTTGTAACTATTATTTCGGGACTGCAACCCCTTGTTTTGGTGCTGGCAATACCCATTGCTTGGTAGAGCCAGCTTTATTATTTAAATTTGGTCAAGGAAATTAAAGAACTTGAACCGTGAACTTTGTGTTTGTCCTTGTTTGGAGCACCTGCATCACCCCTTCACTACACACTGCAACCCACACGTTCACACATCCGCATAAGCAGTAATTTTGTCAGCCACTCCTGGGTTGATGATTATGCCATTAATACTGTGGGTTTCTTTGATTGTTATTAAAAGTGGGTCAATTGCAAATACATATAAAAGAGGATTTAAAGGACACCCTGCCTCACTCCTGCTTGAACATAAAAATGGTTACCCACAAAGACTTTAATAAATAATTTACTAAAAGAGAGCTTGTATAAAATCTTAATCCAATTAATAAAAACCTGCGGTAAACCATAACACTTTAAAACTGTGAACAGATACTCATGGTTCACCCTATCGAAGGTTTTTTCTTGATCCAAGCTTAAAATGTACATGGGTTGTTTTTGTACTCTGCTCAAATCACAAATATTTCTTAATAAAATCAAATTAGAAGACATTTTTCGCCCAAGTACCCTGCAATACTGACCTTGTGATATTAAACTGTCCATCACTTTCTTTAAACGATTTCCTAAAATAGTAGCCAGGATTTTAAAATGATTTCCTAATAAACTTATTGGCCTCCAATTAGCAATATTGCCCTTGTCCCCTTTCTTGAATAAAAGAATCACGAATGCCTCATAAAAAGAAACAGGTAGACAGCCCTTCTCTGAAAAAATCATTAAACAGGTCTGTTAAAACTGGTCTTAAAATACTGAGTTTATAAAATTCATAATTTAAGCCATCAGCCCCAGGGGATGTATTTTTCCTCGTTTCTTTAATTGCCACCTCCACTTCCCTTACTACAATGTGTTCACTCAGCATTTTCATTTTTCCATCATCTATTTTATTTATTTTTAATTTCTTTAGAAAAACAACAATTTGCTCTATTTATTCACTTTTAAATAAATTAATATGAAACTCAGTTGCTATATTTAGTCTCCTCACTTTCTGTTCTGTGCTGATACAATTTCTTATACCAAAAGTAATCTCCCTCATTCATCATTCAAACAAAACATCACAAAGGTAGGAACTCCAAAAGACACCAGGAAAATAGTATTTAGAACTGAAACCATTGGATTAAAATGAATTGAATAATTACTTCATGCTCTTTATTATACATTAATCCTGATTCATGTGATACTGAGCTAACTTGATCCAACTTGATTATTTACAACTTCCTCATGCATTCAATTACTGAAAACCTCATTGTAGATAGCCAGAAAATAAAGAAGTGTTACTGTTGCAAACTTATGGAAGCAGAGAGATAATGGAACACAGCACAAGTCCCTGGGTGTGCATTGAGACATAGGCTATACTTTGCACTGGTGCCTGAAAGGTTAATGTAATTGCAATGAATTACTTTTTTGTACAAATAGAAGGAAAAGAAGGCTGTTTTAATCATGTTGCCTTGACAACAAATAGTGCTGGAGTAAACACATTTACTTAAGCAGTAATGGTTTCCACACTTGTCATCATTTGCCATTAACGTATGCCTTAAATAGTTAATGGTCCAAGGCAAAACTAAGGTCAGTTATCATTTCCAAAGAGGTTTTTTATTGGCTGATAACTAATTTCAGTGATGGCTTCAATCCTTCACCAGTTGATCACCACAAACATAAAGGTCAACTCTCCCATTCCTCAGCATGTGCCATTCTTCATCTTTACTTCTTCCATTTTTTTATACTGAGGCTCCACAGCACCATCCTGTAAAATAAATATATTATTGAAAGAAGTGCCATAAAATGATGCAATTGAACAAATGGTTTATATTACTTTTCTTTTTTAAAATTAGTTCACATTATTCTCATTTAAAGAGCCAAGTTGCCAGGATCACATCACATCTGTGAGGTACATTTATTACAATAAGATATCAGGTATGACAATACTGACTCAAACAATGGTATCATATATAAATATACTTAAAAGGTAATTATTTCAAGTTGATGTAAGTATATTCTGTCCAGAAAATTAAGCAAAGAATTGGCTAATTCAATTCTGCTGATAGGGGTCACAAGATTGTCAATTACTGTTTATTTGCAGAAAAAACTGACTTTACCTAAATAGATCTAGTCAATACAAGATTTTTTTGCAATAGTCAGCATCTGTTATTACAACAAATACCACTAACTTAATACTATCAAATCAGGTTTTATGCATTAAAACAAAAAAATGACAGAAATGCAACTAAATACAATATTGCATTTGTGTGACCCTGCTAACTGGTTACATATTTTTCATTATGTTATAAGGTTAGTTTAATGGAAAAAAAAAAAAAATACTATAAGATGGACCTTTGGGCTTTGACGCTGGAGAGGGAAGAGGGAAAGTTTGCCGGGAATGTGTTGTAGGCCTGCATAGTATAAATGGCTTCTCATGAAAGTCTAATTCTCAGATTTGATTTTAGATTCTTGTAATTTCTTTAAATTGCAGTTTTCTTTGACCCTGTCCAACACGCTAGATATGAGAGCAGTAGAGACACATCTCATTGTAGTTCACACACCCTAGTCTCTGTAAGTCGCCTTGGATAAAGGTGTCTAATAAATAAACAAATAATAATAATAGTAATTCACTAGGGTAAATTAAGGCCTTCACAACCTATTCTTACTTTTGGAATGTGTTTCTACTTTAACATAGTGTTACAAATAATGGCTTTGATAACATTTTATAAATGTACAAATATCTGAATCCCAATGTCTGTCCCAGCAGTACCTTAATAGCCACCTTATTCAATAAAAAATAAGCCATGTGTTGCCCTACATACATACAGAACATATTACTTAATTTAAACAGCTGTCAACAATAATACAGCTGGGAATGTTGATCAATTGACTTTAGGATTTATTTAGAAAATGTATTGAATTTTATGAAAAAAATGTATACATTGGGGCAGAAAAAATTATTAACATTCTTACCAGAATTGCAGGTACTGATGTTGACTGAGCTACTGTGTGACGCTCAAATATCAAGATGTTGTTTTTTGTTTTTTTTCATCAATTCCTTTCTTACAAAATGCTTACATTTCTGATTCTAAACTACAATGCAAAAATATATATAATCCAGGGTTGGCAATGGAACGTGAAACAAGCAATGTGATTGGTCGAGCGAGGTTCCAGCTGGCCGTATATCAGCTTTGTCACATATTCTAAAAGTATCGGTAGCCATCATGCTTTTACAGGTACAGATGTACAGCTGTAACTGTGAAACTGAGTGACCAATTACCTGTAAAAAATCCCAAAGTAGTAAGCAGACATGCCGATTTGGATGAAGAACAATTAAATGAACTGGAAGATAACCAAAAAAAAAAAATTGCTGTCTTTATACTCAGTCACCCCGACTTTGTCACTTACAATAATGTATTTTTAGTGGTTTGTAAATGCTACAGAAAAACCCCAAAAGACACTTCTGCACATTATCCACCCCTCTCAGACACTTACCTTGAAAACTTACTGTAATCAGAGACGTCGTTGTACTGACTTAAATCAGAGATTTCATAGTCAAGAACAGAAATTGACTTGGTCATTGAGAGCAATTGGTTCTAATGTATGCAAATATCCAGTATGCTCTCCGTAGTAACAAAAGTATCAAATTCCCACCTCAAGCTGGTAGAGTTACTTTCTCCACCCTCACAAATCGTAATGAGTGTGGAGATGATCCATGAACCCCTCCCTTAGATTGTTTACATCACTTATGTTTGGATATGTTTGTTGTCCTCAGCATTATTCAAATGCTGGGGACAGAGTAGAGTACTAAACAGTACATTTCTAATAAGATAGTGGAAATCGTTTAAGCAACTAATGTATGTCAAAGAAAATATAGGAAGGTTGGTGTTTCTTATGCGTTTGACTTAAAAACCGGACATCAGGGCGTCCGGGCTTGTTAATTCCTGCCACCCAGACACAGATGCCAATCCCCGGACTGTCCAGTCAAACCCGGACAGGTGGCAACCCTAATTCAGGGAGTTAGTGTTGAATTCTCAAAATGCTCTGCAACCCTCGTAAACAACAACACACATTCACCCCACTCATTCACTCACTCCCCCTTCCCATGCTAATGGCGTGACCCGTTCCCCTTACAATACATGTAACATATATAAAAGACAGACAAGACAAACTGAACAGACAACACATGGCACACTGAGAAATAAGCACGTATGTCTGTGTTAATCACTTTACAAAAATGATGTTCTTGATTACCTTAGTACCTTGCATTTTATTTTATTTTGTTTTCACTGCAGGTGCCATAAACTAAAAGCAGTTGCCTACATTATTTTGACAAAAGGTATTTAGAGATTTTTTCCTTTAAACTAAACCAGGACATCTGGTCACCCTAAGTCTTAGTAAGCCGGTAGTTAACAGTAAATAAACTGCCCCTATAAAATGATTTGTGTATAGAACTGCTTGCTGTTTTTTAATTATCTGTATTTGGTACATAGACATTATAATCGTATGTACCCCTCTGTACGTGCAGTAGTGGCAGATATCCACCAGATATCAATTAAAAAGAGCTCTCTCACAGCTTAACGTGATCTCTCTGCTAAAATTACACATGTATGGTTCTTCATCTCAACGACTCAGATAACATGCACCAGCCACTGTCCTAGCAAGACATATGGGGAATAACTGAGAGGCTGAATAACTTAACCCAAACCCATACTTGCTATCATTATGTTCTACCGCACTTGAAAGGAGTCCCAGTATACAGTATATCATTTTCTTCTTTTATAGAACAGAAAAATTAATGAAACTGGTTCACAATGAAATTCTAGATTCCTGGTACAGCTGCCAGTTTTACTTAAAGTATTTTATATCATTGTCAGCAGACAGAAATAAACACTGTTTGTATTGAGTTTGACATTGGCTTTAAATGAACGGCTTTCATTTTATAGAAATATCTACGTAAGGGCACACACTAATGCAAAATGAAAAACAGTCTTAAAAGAAGCTTAATTAAACCTAAAACTGTCTCTTCATTGCAAAATGGAAAAAAGAAATCACACACAACTGACCTTAAAAACAGCTTAACCAGCAAATAGTTATCTTACAAACTGTCCTTTAAAAAAGACTTAACAAGCAAAACGGCTGCTAAACTTCCCTTTTCTGTCTAGTTACAGAAGGTACCCAAATTACCAGTTAGATCATGATGGTCTAATAAATGTCCCAGCTTGTCTGAATGCTGCTGTTGTGTTTAAATAGTTACTTCTGATTTGAGTTAGGTGATTCACACTGTACCTGTAAAGTAAAGCTGTTCCTGGCCAGCAAACACACCATTGATTATGTGATCAATATTTTATTACATTTCTGAAAATACATGTTAAAAATAAAAAGAAATGAGCTCAACATAAAGTTTCATAACATACTCACGTCTATGCTGTTATTGTCGATCTATTGATTGCCGTGGACTACGCCAGAAAAAAAAAAATCTAAGAAAGAAGCTTGACCAATGCCAGATCTCGAGTAAGATCTGGCATTCGTTTCGGAGGACGCGAGTACTCTTCTTCACTCAACCGAGTTAGTTTGGGGGTTGCAGCGGTGAGCCAGGTTGAATAATAAATGGACATTCCAAAATTGGTAGAAAAATTTGAAAATCAATAAAAAGAATTGTTAAAAAATAAATAAAAGGAGCATTAATGGTGTTAAAAAAATCTAATAAGAGGAAAGAACATTGATTTTAAAGCATAGGTACTGTAATGAATGACCCCTTAAAAGACATGACTACAAATCCTAGGGGGGCTTCCCCTTTAGCGAAACTGTAGCATGTCTGCCTTTGGTGCCAAGGGTCACCAGTTCAAATCCAAACCGTGGTAAGTGTAACAAAATTAATAAAATAATAAAAAGCGTTATAGTACATTTTAAGTGACTTTTTCAGACTGATTCTATTTACAGGGTTTGGTCCGCACTCAGTACGGTTCAGTACATTTTGTGTGAAGTGTGAACAACAAAGTCTGCTTGGGAAACGAGCCAAGTCTGGTTCGCTTGCTAAACCTCAATATGAACAACAGCTGGACTCAGTCCTTTTGCACATAGGAAACAAATTATACAGCAACCTGACTAGGATGTAAACATTCCACGGTTCAGTTAATATTCTGAGGAAACAAGTACAGCAAAAAAAAAAAAAAAAATGTCTCGGGGAACTACATTAGGGTTACCACTATCCTGTATCCTGTTTTTTTTTTTTTTTAAAGTACAAAACTGTATCAGCATGCTCAGCAAGTTAATAGTACAGTAATGTATTAGGTTGTGTGTTATGGTTGCCACCTTTGAGATACGAAAATACCGGATGCCCCATCCCCTCCTCCACCCCGCCCCCCGCCCCCCGCCAGCACAAAATAAATAAATAGGCTCCACACACAGATATGCACACACAGAGATAGTAAATTGTCTTACCTTAAACTTCTATAGATGGACATGGAAGATGCAATCTTGGTAAATAACTAGTTTAGCTTAAACTTAGCTGGCCTTTACTCCCTCTCCGAACGTGAACTTTTTCCTTTTTTTCTGAACTTTGAACTATTTACATTATACTGTCCAGTTCATTTCTTGAAGCTGTATTTTTTGTTTGATTTAGCCACTTCCAGCAACCTCTTGTTCTGGATAATGATATAAAAAAACTCAAGACATGAGTAGTTCAGATTGCATCTAATGCAAAGTTCACTTTGGACTGTGTCAATGCTGAGGCAATTTCTCTCGTCGGTTCACAGATTTCCCATAACACTGAACACGCGTTCTATTACTGCAAGGTACTGAGAAGACATGCTGAACCATTCTCAGAAGTGTTGGGCATTCCACTTTCTTGAAAAATGCACACCATTTGTCCACAGGCCCTGTGAGAGAGTCATCTTCAATTAGCACTGGGGCAGTGGTGCGTAAGACGCAGTACTCCGTGTACAGATCATCATTCATGCCCACCACAGAATTTGCTTTCAAAAGGTCATCCAGCTTCATCAAATCATGCAATGATGGCACAGTCTTTAAGTTTTTTTGAAGAAAATACTTTAAAAGGGGAATCTTCGAAAAGAGAACCACTTCTCAAGGTAAGCCACTGCACAGGTGTACACTGAACTTGCTTCATCACAGAATTTCCTCTGCACTTCTACAGGTAAGTGTGGCAAATCTCTGTTTACCTGGAACCCAAAGAACCCGTCTCTCGCTCGGCCAGTCAGCTGCCGCCAGACGTCTGACATGATGTCGTAAAGTTCTGTGGCATTGGTACTGTCTTTCTCGAGAACAAGAATTGCCTTCTGAAAGATTGCCATGACAGAGTGCACAAAGTATATGTAGCACTCTTGGAGCGTCAGTCTCTCGCTGATTGCTTTTTCCTGGTCTCCCACGAACTTCCAGATTAGCTTGTCACACTCCGAATCCCCAACTTCAAGGAAGTACACCTTGATTGCTGGCCAATTCAGCAAGAGCCTTTCGACAGCGGTAAAGAGGTTTGTGTGGGTACATGTGACAGCACTTTGTGGTAGTCTTGCTGCACAAATTCAAAGCAGGACTTCAGCTGCTCCGCTCTTTTTTGCACGGCATGAAAATTAATTGAAGATTTTTAGGACCAATCCCTCCACGTCAAAACTAAGTGATTTCATGCTGTGTTTTGCAGTATTGTGCAGCACGTGGCTATTGCAGTTTGCCTGAATGATCAGAGGTTGCAGAGCCTTCAATTTTGTAAAGACAGAACAGTTTTTTTCCATAACTGACGGATGCGTTGTCTGCCCCATAGCACACCCGTCCTTAACGTCCAGCCCAAGTTCTGTCAGAGCACCATGAATGCACTCAAAAATTGATGCTGATGTCTCATCAGACTCCTCATAAAAATCCAAAAGAACATTGCTAACCCCTGTTCCTATGTCAAAAAAACAGGCAGCTAATGGGAAAAATTTTCTGTTTCCCTTGTTAGAGGCATCTGTCACAACTGCAAACGGAGATTGGCTGTCTTTAAGTTTCTTAACTGCGGTCTCAACAGAAAAAGGCCCGAGTACATTCACCACCAGACTGTATTTTGCTTCGACCCAACTGCATCTTGCTTGCTATGGGTGAATCAGCATGCAGTCATGTAACAAGTTTACTGCCACAATCCATTGACAGAAAGCTGTAATGATGTTTAACACCATGAATCACGTAGGCTAACTCACTTGCCGTTACAGTGTCTTCTCTCGCTATATTCCTGGGTGCGAAGAAAGATGCAATGGTCTTGGTCGTGCGTACACTCTCTACAGCTGCTTCATGTTTTTTCCCTTTCCTATGCTGCTTTACGGCATCGACACCATCAAAATTCACAGTGAACTTACACTCGCAGGCAGTACAACGGGCAATCGTACTGTCTGCCGTTTTAGCGAGCCAATCTTTAAAGTCTGGTTCTTTTAACCAGTGGTCATTGAAGACACAGGTCCTCTTCCTCTTAGCTTGTGCTATCTGTCTTGGTGGAGTGATGGGACAATTGTCTACTTCTTCATTTGTCTCTGCCACTGTGACTAACGTTACAGTATGCTACTCAATAGTTTTGCGCTTCTTCGTTCAAAGGGCTGTCAAACTTAACAACAGCGTGCATGCTCATAGCAGAACACACAGCGGTGAGCACACAAGAAAAACATAACGGTACAGCGTTTTGATGGCTTACGTTGTTACCTGAATTCTTTCTGGTGCATTTACACACTGCTGTGTTATAGTATTTGAATTTCACTCATACAAGCACAACATGTTATATTAAATTGTTTATTGTAACACATTTTTTTGAGAACATATCCAATAGATTAGAATGCTTAGATCTTCCAAAACAAATGGACAAGGGGTCAAAGTACATAAAAATACCAGCCAGGCCGGTAAAATACCGGCAGGGTGGCAACCCTATTGTGTGTTAGTGCCACTCAAAAATAAAATAAACAATCTTATAGATTATTTGTTTAATCATTCTGATTATATGTATACCATATGTTTGAATGGTAATAGCTTAAATCTGGCTTTTTGTACATTTAACACGTTTTGACTAGATAACAATATAAAGAAAATAATGAGTTATTATGATCTCCAATAAATTCATCCGATGTTTAATTTTAAAACTAATTATTGTGTTATTTTATATACTGCTATTTTTGGCTAGGGCATCAGTGAATTGAAGTCTCCCGTTTTTCACAGTGGAAATCTTAATCCTAAACAACATGGACAGTGCAAATGCAGTCTGCAGTTCAAGTTTGATGACCATTTTATATATATTTAATTTGATGTTAAGGCAAGGCAAGAATTATCAGCTGATTAGGAAGAAATACATGTTGTGGTAGCATTTTATCACACCCTTCCTGTGCAGGTTTTTACATAAATCTTTACAATTTTACAACTAAAATGTTCAACTTTATACTTTCCACTTGTGTGTAGGAGCCTACAGCCATTTTCTGAAGTGAGCTTAACAAAATAGAAATACAGTTAACTCTCATTAAGACAAACCCGAATATTTCAAATGACTTATAATATAAATTCACTTGGGCCTACTGATCCTATGATGTACTTCGAGTTGCCATAGTGCTCACACATCAATGTCATTTCCATGACGCATAGAAATGAGTGGCCAGCGCAAACAAGTGCATTATCCTTGCAGACAAAAGTGGAGGTGTTGAAAGCGGTCGATAATGCACCACTTAACAAGAAAAGGAAAGATGTTGCTACAGATTTCAACATTTCCTTTCTCAACCATTCTGAAATACCATGATGCAATAATACAGGCCTGTGAACAGCAAAACTGTGGATGCAAGTCACCAGCGTTTCCGATTTGCTCAATACCCTGATATTGAGGATGTCTTTGTGGTTTACAAATGCCCGTCATCAGAATGAGATATGCAGATTTCAACTTGTAATGTATACATTTTAAAAATTCACTTAAAACTGTATTTTCTATAAAATGCATTGTACTGTAATTGAAATTTGATTTCAGTGTTACAGTATGCATTTGGCTTAGACACTGATAATAAGAATTAAGGCTGGATCGCACTGGGCATACGATTCAGACGGATGCTACGACCTTGCGTTCAAATCGTAAACGCTGCGGACGAGTTGATAGATCTCAGCTTCTCAGTGTCAAGTTGGTGACGTCACTCGCATTCAACCAATCACACTCCTTTCTCTTTCCTTTAGAATTTTACAAGTAAAATACAATTTACCGTTTATTATTTGAAATAAATTATACTTGGATAGATGTAGCAGAAAATGTCTAAAGAACTAATAATTAAGCATGTACGGTACCATAAATAAACAGATAAATAATCAGAATGAAAACTAACAACTCAGGAATTTAAACTGTGTTTGATGTGTGTCTCTCAGCAGCCTTCGTACAGTGTTTTGAAAACGGGATGGTTAAATTGAGCGGGTCAGCTCAACAAAGTTTGAGCGAATGTCAGTGATTTTACCAGGAAACTAAATGGTGGCATTTGCTGTCAATCACACAATAATATATATATATATATATATATATATATATATATATATATATATATATATATATATATATATATATTGGATCAGCTGTTTATAAAGGCGCTGCGGTTATACAGTGTATAAGTTAAATGCGGCTGTGTGCACGACTCCCAGAACCTCCAGAAGAGTGTTGTCTTTTTTTTACCAATTAGAATGAACTAACGCAGGGAGAAGATTGCTCAGTGTGAACTTCAGCCAGCGTCCGTTCGTAGTGTCCGTCTGAATTGTATGCCCAGTGTGAACCAGCCTTTACTGATGAGACATTGTTTTTTGCCAGTCCCTTGAAATTCGTATTAATAAGAGTTGACTGTATGTATAAAAATAACCTTTAGGATGTTACATTTGTCAATCGGATCCTATACAACAAATAATGCATCTGTATGTATGTATATTTCTAGTTGTGTAACTTTAACAGGTGTTTTCTCCTGTTGCGTAATTTACTCTTTGAAGTATACAATACACCATACAAAGTAAGCATAATTATAATGAGCTCCACTACTGTAACATAGTCTAGAGAATGTGATTATGTCATTACTCTATGTCCTAATTTTTTTATTCAAGAATGTTCCTCGGTTTTCCAATGTACACTCTGCAGGGCTGCAGCAACCTATCCAACAGCCCTGAAACATGTTGTCGAAATAATTTTGTATCTGTGAAATAATTTTGTTTTCCTATGGTGTATTGTTTGTGAATTACCAAATATATATGCTATGCCATTTTCTTGATGATACATTTAATTTAGCATACAGTACTGCCTAATTACAAGGCTGATCCACATTATTTTCTAATTTTACATTACCACATTTTGTATATGTAATATAACTATCTAACATGCTTGCAGGTTGTCTTTCCTTGCAGTTCATTTGAATCTTCTAGGACTCCTAAATCATTAAATTAGCAACAGCAATGGTCTGAGCACAGGTTATTTATCCAATGTAATGTTCTACCCTCAAGCAATGCTGTTTTTGGCTTATGCAGCACCCTATCATACAGTACTTGAAGGCTTTTTGAAAGATCCAGATAAATGATGCACAACTGACAGCCTTGTCTGTACAAACCTCAGTCATGTCAAAAATAGTGGTTGGCTGGATCTCCCATTTATGAATCTGCTGGCTATTCTGTATTATAGACATTGTCATTGCTATACAGCTGATCTAGCCTGTCAATATTGTTTCCATAACTGTTTTTGGTATAAATGCTAAAATAATTTGTCTTGAAATTCCTACATCATAAAGCACTGGTACTATGATTGGTTCAGGTTAACTATGTCAACTTTTAAAATGTTAAAGACTTCAGTCAATCCTGAAAGAAGGACATGAATAGTTTGAGGAAGGAAGGTCACCTTTTGGAAAATATCTTGGAGTCTTGCAGAAAACCAGGATCTGGAGACTGGCAGGTTCTGTACAGTTAGAAACAGCAGGTCCAGAGGCACGGATCAGGGTCTGAAGGCCAGATATCTTCAGGCTGTTAGGATTCATTCGCTCTCTGTCACACTCCCATATCCATTAATATGTGTTTTAAGCCTGTACTGCAAAGTAAGGTGGCCCTGTAAGTCATCAAAACGAAGTGCTTTTTTTATTGTGTTTACATGACCGCGGTCCTAGAAGCCCACTTCAGTATGATTGTGTTAACACGATCCCGGTCCTTAAAGGGTTAAATGTACAGAATACATGACCCTGAGATTGATGTTTTAAGGTCTCTGGTGATGGATCAGAAACTAGTTTCGGTGGTGATTTTGCCATGCCGGAGGAACCCACTGTTGCAGACGAATGTCGTTTCTAGCGTCGTTGAAAGCATCCTGAGTGCAGTGTTGACAGACTCCAGGACTCCATTCTGATGGGTGGTTTGGAAGATGAAGGTTGGAGCAGATCTTTGAATGTCCTGCAGCAACATGTATATCCTGAAGGTTGGAGCAGATCCTTGAATGTCCCACAACGATATTTGTATCCGAGGTAGTGAGTTACAGGAAATATTAATTGCGAGTAGTGAAGTTGATATGTCAACCTGATTAGTAACACATATCGTAGGGAGGCATGAATTGCATTAAGTAAACAAAAGCCATCGACTATATAGTAGAATTTGGAGTAGTCGAAATAACCAAGCATGATTGAACTGCGATTAATGAGTGATATTGTAACCTGATGAGTAATGACTGTGTGAAAAGAGACACAATAATTGCATTGAGTAAAGCAAAAGTAGAATTCTATAATAGTATTTTTAGTATGCGACCTGACAAAGTATGATTGAGTACGGAATCTGATAGCATTGCCAGTCGGTGCTTTGGGAACCTAATTTACTGTTAGGTTGAACGCTAGATCATAATGTGTGTCTTTGAAAAGGGAGTTTGATTTGTATGTGATTATGTCTTGAACATTGGGCATGAATCCTGTAGAGAGTCTTGTGCTGGAAGGCGTTACAGGCCGCAGCGCGAGCCTCACTCTGGGAGGTACCCTCCGTAACGACGCCGCAGAGCGAGCCACACTCAGGAGGCTTGTTCTGTACGGACGGCTGGAGCCATTCATTATTGTCACGATAGATTATCATGAATCCAGCACAAGCTTCAATGAAACTAAAATAAGGGGCTGCTCCTACATCCATGTGTAAAGCATACTGCAAATTAGAACAGATTTTCTATTGGATCCGTTGAGGTGGTTCGTTGATCTGGAGGATTTGAGTGAGTGAGTGATAGTTTATTGTTTGAATTGTTCTTAATCTTGAAGAATTGGCTGTGTGACATTTAGAGAAAGCAGGCATATGGAATGGAAATGAGCGTCACTCTATGATGAAACTGGCCACCCTGGCAGCATGTCTCTCATTGCACAACACAGTACAGCACTGCACTTTATTATTTTTTTATATGAACATTATATTTTAAATGAAATACTGGGAACACCTAAGTTATATAAATGAATCACTGTCGAAAAATTCAGATTCACTGTATATCAGTTATTCTATTAAAAACAATTCTGCCATCTAGAATGAATTTGTGCAGAGTGGAAATGTTTATATTGTTGTGAGCATATCGCTTTCTGTACATAAAACAGTAAACATATACACAAAGTAACCTATTACCGAGCAGGATTCTATTTGCAGATTTCACATTTGTGAATTTTTTCATGAAATTACAATAATTCATTTCTGATAATAACAATGCCCTTACCCTATGAGAAGACAACACGTGCATCGCCAATGCAGCTGTCCCAAAATTGATGCAAGATCCTCCCAGCATTCATTATCAAAAACATACACATACCTCAATAGATCTTTGTTACGTGGTGTCCAACTACCAAAATTTTAGCAGTACACCACTGGATTGGAATATAAGAAAAGACACATTCGAAATTAGTCCCGATAAGCGTGTTATTCCACTTACCGTATTCCTTCGAATTTAAGGCACGCTTTTTTAACCATTTTTTGCTTCTCAAAAATAGCCTGCGTCTTAAATTTGAGTACTCTATAGTGATGCGTGTATTAAAATCACCAACAAAAAACGTGACTATCCGAGTACACAAACAGCAACGTGAATGACTGCTGAGAAAAGACAAACCAAGCTTCCTCAGGAATTCCAAGAGAAACATTTACAATTTCAGCATTTCTAACAAACAATACCAGCTTGGACAGATTGGAAATGCTAATCAGACCCCTGTATTTTTCAACATGCCAAGCAATACCACAGTTCAATGCTGTTGTGGTTGCTGGGTTACATGTTGCCTGATGCTGTGGAGTGTTGTGTCATGCTCGCTGTTGCCAGGATGTGGGATGCAGTAAGTGAGTGGTGGTATGTGTGTGACAGAGACACCATCTTAAGTATTATATAGTGTGCAGCATGATAAACGAGCTCCATGTTTAATCTACAACAACACTGTTTTGTGTCAGTTTTGTATGATACAACAGCGTAATTGAGGTTGTATCTTTGTAAATGCATATTTATTTGATGTTTTATTTTTTCTTCAAATTGAGGGTGATAAATTTGGGCTGATACGATATGTTATTCCAGGGTGATAAATTTCGTCAGCGTCTTAAATTCAAAGGAATATGTTATGTTATTCCACTTAAGTCGAATAACAAAAATATATCCCACGCTAGATATACCCATACTCGTAGTATAAACATACTGATGTTTTGTAATAAAAAATGTAATCACTGCCAACTAGAATACAGCAATACAGGTAATTAACTTAGTAGTAAAGTTCGCTAAGGAATCAAAAAGCATCATCGGTTTGATAAGGTTCGAATGCGTTTACCACCACTGCTTTATAAACTCAAAATAATTATGTGTTTATATTGACAATTGGAATTATTCAGTTGGTACCCAAATATGTATTGTAAGGTGATAAATGACACAGCGCATCAGGGCACTGTAGATCCTAGATATACATAAAACAACCAGTAAAGGACCTATACTAAAGTTTTTTTTAATCTAAACATGCCTTGCAGCACCAAGCGATTTCCCCCAAAGTGCTGTGTTATGGAAGGCAGTAGTAAGTGTCTTCTACTTTATTCGTATCACACATCAATTTTATAAACATGTTAGCTGATCTACTGTTTACATTTAAGTTTAAAACACAACACACATACATAATGTGATGTTAAACCCTTTTGCAATTTTAAATGACACCTGCAAATATCTTTTAAAAGTGTTAAAAGTAATTGAAAAATTAGACTCATTAAGGACTCTAATTGCTCATTTTAATAACTAGTGCGGTGTAAAAGTTCTGAATTGCATTACGTGCATATGACATTAGACATGGCATGTCTGCCATTACATAAACAATAGCCTTGGGTCAAATAATGAATGAAAACATTTCTAGAATGTTGTCCCACAGGACTGGAGCTGTGATTTTTATTATTAAATCCAAACAAGTCTCTATTTTGGTGAAGGACACTCTTAACAAAGTAAAGAATTTATGGTGGGCGCATATTACTTATTGCCACAGTCCGGCAAAAGCAACAATGTCAGTAGGCATGTAACAAAAAATAATATTAATCAAAAATATTAATTTGATTAAAAAAATAAGATCCTACCTGAAGTTCCAGAGCCTGTCAACTTGCTGTCTTTCACACTTATGGTGCAATTTTCATGAATGCTAAAAATAAAAATGGAAGCCAATGTGCAAACTCCAAAGCGTTTCTGTTATGCCCTGCCATATCCCCCACGATTCTGAACAGATCAAAGGCTGGACGCTGGCATGATGGCCAGTTCATGGGAAGAAGGAAGCACAAAGGGTTAGCAAATTACTTCCTGTTTAATGTGGAATACTTCCTGCTGCACATATGTTTCCTGTGATTTTTCAATAAAAATAAAATAAACATTCATTATTTCCATTCTAGTAGGTTAAACAACCCACCACTGTTTCTGTGCAATACGGAACGTAATAAACGTTATTGTTGTTGTGATGAAAAAAATAATGTAATTGTATGTAAAAATAATGTGATATCTTGGAACAATTGCAAGTCGCCCTGGATATGGGCGTCTGCTAAGAAATAATAATAATATAAAAAAGTAAAGATTTGTATGAAACAAAAACTTTTTTTTAAAAAATAAATACACGTCATACTTAATAATTACTAGAATGTAATTTATTGTTACATGTTTTAATTGTGTTAATTAGTTATTTTAATGTCCCATTTTTCAGAATGTCCGCCCATATTAAACCCAACACAAACTGGATATGTGTTTATAATAAAATTAATAATTTTTTAATGATTTCACACAGGTATGAAATATCAGCTTTATATCATTTTAAAAAAGAAATGTTTTTGTTTGCAGATGAGCACTATGGTTATCAAGTGGGATCGTCACAGTTAGCCTTGTACTGTATGCACTGTCTACTAGCCTGCAGATGCGGAGCAGGGACATACCAGAAGTTATGTAATAGGTGCTGTTAACCTTGGGATACAACTCTAATCATACAGTAGTTATATTACTGGGTACAATAGCAAAGGGAGCTGACCATGTGGTTGTGCATTCACAGGTGGTTGTCACCATAATGTGAAGGAATGTGATGTTCTACCCAGCACCAGAGTCAGCACCAGGGCAACCCGGGCAACCACAGGCCCCAACACCAGAGGGGGACCCACCAGATGCTCAAAAAATGCCAACTTTTGTCTTTTCACTTTATTGTATTTTCCCTTACATGATGTACATTATTATAGTGAAAACATTTTGCTGACAAATGGTTTTTGAATCAAAAACACTTTATATACAAGAAAGGTATACCTCCAATACAATCATATAAGCACAAGATTTAAACTGACTTTGGACGAGGCTTCAGTACAGCTCAGTGCATATGTTTGTATCAGAAAGCACAGATATCCATGGAGTCAATTCGAAAGAGATGAAAAGCCTGACAAAATTTTACAATGTTTGACATTTATACCTTTGTAAACAATTGTTGACTCCACTCCCATTTGTCTTACTTCTGTCCAATGATAGGGGTTTCCACTCTATCACTGCACATTCCCACTGCGGGGGAAAAGGTTGCATACCGCGTTGTACCTAGCAGGGCGCATCCATCTTGTCTTTCAGTTCCCCTCCCCCCCTCACACTATCTCTGCTAATCTCCTGCCTTTTGGCGTTTAGCTCAGACAGCTGTCTGTGACTTTGAGTCGTGTTAGGCTATGCAAAACTGCACATAGCTGGTTTTGCCGATGGGAAATGAAAGAACTCAAAACTTACACAATACTGTATAGAAACTTAATATAAAAACATATTAAAGCAACTGAATTAGTAAGCACATCAAAACGACTTTAAAAAACATTCACACACAATTTAAACATAATAATTAAAAACAACTTAACTATAAAAGACACACAAACACATAATGTAAAACTTATAATTAATAACATGATTAATACCTCATGCAGAAAGCCATCACTACATTATCCCGTGTAGGCGTTAAGTAGCAGCAGATGTCGACTTCACTGTGAGCTTTGTTTGTGCGCTAAACTACATGCAAAGTAAGAAGGAAAATCAACAAAATCAATACCGGTGTCACAGGAAATAAGTTAGCTGGGAAATAAGTTAGGCATTTGCCTTTTTGAGCCTTTCTACACATGCGCGAATCTTAGAACTTAAAGGCAAGGCTGAGCCGTCGCCATTTTCTGTCCGAAAACTTTAATTGAGAACAGACTGTTACTGCGATCTTTCCAATGTGTCTAGTAAATTGTTTTACTCTTAAAAATCTTGTCAGGATCTTTATTAAAAGCTACATTTCATATTATTTAATAACAGGTTAACTTTAGGCTACGTAGTTTACAAAGATTACATTTAATCGCTGGCTACTTTATATTATAGGTTTTCTTCATACATGTAATTGCAATATATTTGCAAATATTCTCGAAAGAGAAATAAATCCAATACATGCCTTATTTTGTATATGGGTTATGACATAAGCAGAAATAATTTATCATTTGTCATGCGATTTATTTTTATGTCCAATTATATTTGTGTTTAAAATGTAATAACAGTTTCTAATATGATAGACTATCTATTATTTAATAATAGGTGTTAAGTTTAATTCCCAGTTTAGAAAGATGGAGCAAACTCTCACCAGAGTTGTCATTTTAAATTTGTAATCTCCGCGAATATTTATATTAGGTTTTCTTCATACAAATAATACAGCATCTTCCACTAAAAACATGTACGTTTTCTATATTAAAACAGGTTTAGATATCCCACGTAGAATTGATTAAATCGTCAAAAACGGTATTCTCTACATGAAGTAAAGTGTTTGTACTCACTTTCCCATTCAATTTATTGAAAAGGTTCAAAGACACCGAGCAATTTACCGTGAAAATAATATAATTTGTTAAAGTGAGCCTACATAAACATTAAACATTTATTTGCTTATGCCACAGTATATGACATGTCCACGAACAACATTTTTTAAAGGAAATACACATTTGTCAAGTAGTGATTTTAACTATGCATAGACATACATTATACCGACAAAATAATGTTTTTTAAATATTTATGTTAAAAAAAAACTAAAATACAATTTCCTGAAGATAAAATGTATTATAATAAAAATTATGCAATACACTTCGATAAATAAGATGACATATTTAAACAAAAATTACTGTCTGCAATGCAATACCTGTTTTCGTTTCTCAAATGGCGTCCTGTAGTTTTTGATGAATCTCCACAGAGAACCTTGCCTTTAAGTTCTAAGATTCGCGCTTGAGTAGAAAGGCTCAAAAAGGCAAATGCTAACTTATTTCCCAGCTAACTTATTTCCTGTGACACCGGTATACATACAGAAATAAAATTGCAAATATGAGTAAATGTACTATTTTTGTGGCAGCTATCCTACTCAAGCCTTGGGGGTTAGAAATGTTTAGTTTTCATTAAACTAAACTGTATGCGTGCAGTGAAACTTTTCAGAGCTCCCCCTTTTTTTTCTCTTCACTGTTTGCATCCTATGTTATTATTATTTATTTTGTAGATATTATTTATTTATTTTGCTCTTATCCAGGGCACCTTACAATTGTTATAAGATACCACATTACTTTTACATACAACTACCCATTTATACAGTTGGGTTTTTACTGGAGCAATCTAGGTAAAGCTCAAGGGTACAGCGGCAGTGTCCCCCACCGGGGATTGAACCCACGACCCTCCGGTCAAGAGTCCAGAGCCCTAACCACTACTCCACACTGCTGCCCTAATGTTCCCTTCATCCTGCCTACTCTCTCACTCCCTACTGGCTGCCGTCCTCCTCAGTCCGTAAAGCTGAAAGCTATTGGCTGATCTCGCCATACCCAAAGTACAAGGGTTTCCCTGAGTTTTATTTTATTGTAGTCACTAGTGACGAATACCTTCCAAAATATTTAGTCGCTTTAGAAAAACAGTAGTCACTATCTCAAGTAGGAATGTACAACTATTGTTTCATTTGTCAAATTACATGTTTAATATACATTTTTTACCCACTAACCTTAACATAGGTATCAGAAAGTTAAAGCTTATCAAGAGTTATCTCTGGTTGCAGATATCACGAGAACGATTGAATACCTTAGCTTTTCTCTCAAGTGACTGTAAATAAGCTGAATCAGTTAAATTGTACACCATCATTTACAAATTTGCCTCAGGAAAATCAAAACGGAAAGTCTTTTGTTAATTTGACTAATGACTGTCAATTCACTACTGAAAGTATGATTATGAAAATCTTTTTGATAGAAACACATTTTTGATTTGGGGGTAAGGTTGGGGGCCCATGGAGGTCCATTGCCCAGGGCCCACAAAAGCTTGACACTGGCCCTGGTTTTACCTCATTAGTTTTATTTTGTATTCATTGCTTGCAATGTAATTTTGTTAGATTTGGTACATTTGTAATCACAGATGTATATAAAAGCCCTTTTAGCGAGTATGCAAGTTAGAAAAAACAATATTGTGAGAATATACAGAAGCCTTAGGTCACGTCTTTTTGTCTCTCAACCCCATTATCTCATTGGAAAACACCACAACACTGCATATCCCTACTGGAAATGTACAGTACATGTTTTAATTGCAATTTATATTAAAATACATTAGCATGTCAATGCATTTTAATTGGTTTGATCACATTATTAATATACTTCAAAATGTATTATCAAATATTAATACTATATATACTATATGTAGTATATTGCAATTTTATTAGCATGTCAATGCATTTTAATTTCAGTAATCACATTATTCATAGAATTCTAATTACATTTTAAATCAATTGGAAATATACTTATATGTGATTAAAAACAAAGTATTATTACAATTTATAAAGCAACTCACCCATTGTGTTTATATTTTAACCATGAAATAACAGATTTAACACCCATTTTATATATATAAACAGCATTTGTATTGCTTTAGTTATTACACTATCATATTACACATTTGTTTTCATATATTTATGCTGTATGTATACACATATTTCAAATCAAGTGGTGAACAAAACCCCAAAGAATATAGGATATAAAGGCCATCCCTTTCCCTTTGTATGAATGACATAGCTTACATATCAACAGGAATCATCATTATAGCTGTTTCCCTGTTTCTTTTTTTTTTAATTGTAATGCTTCCGGACCAAAACAAAATACATATCATATGATACGTGTTATTTAAGTTGAATGAACTGCTTTGGCTGGGCACGTAAAGAAAAGGGCTTGTAACCAGGAGGTCCCCGGTTCAAATCCCACCTCAGCCACTGACTCATTGTGTGACTGAGCAAGTCACTTAACCTCCTTGTGCTCCATCTTTCAGGTGAGACATAGTTGTAAGTGACTCTGCAGCTGATGCATAGTTCACACACCCTAGTCTTTGTAAGTTGCCTTGGATAAAGGCGTCTGCTAAATAAAAAAATAATAATATTTACATTCACACCCCTTAAACTGCATCCATATATGTATGGAACAAATATTACAATTAATGTATCTAAATAAAACTTGACCATGGCTGGACTCGAACCAGGGTCCTCACCATTTGCTTTCTGTCACCCTACCAACTGTGTTATTGGAGATTGTGGTTACAGCTTTTTTTTTTTTTAAAGAAAAGAAAATATAAAATAATATTAAATGCATTCAGTATCCTTCAATTAAGCTTGTGGTTTATTTCACACTGGGTCTGTAACATTGCCAGTTGTATTAAGGTAAATAATACTTCGGTAAATTGTACACAAGAAGAAAGAAATGGGTAAACAGGAGCCTGTGAAATGGTATAGGTCAGGTGGTATACCACAAAGAAAGGTAGTCATGGAGATATCTATTTCGCCGTACACAGACCATTATTGACAGTAGCAAGCTAAAATAAACAAGGCAACTTATTTTTCTCTTATCAGTCAATTAGCACCCCATTATCAGGCAGGGACACTGAAAACAGCCGGTCCTGTCACAAGGCCAATGAAGGGGTTATGTGAAAAAAACCTTTTACTCAGAATAATTTGGTGAGCAGAGTTTCCAGTGATCTGTACATGTGACTGTTGCACAGCCTGTCTTACAGAATGCTATTCAGTTTAATGGTCAATATGGATGTAGCTGGTGTGAGCAAACTGGTGAAATGATTTCCAAGGGGATTGGTTTTTGTCATGTCTATCCTGCTGGATTTCCTAATGTACTTCAAACTCGTGATTCTGTTGTTCACAATGCGCTGCGTGCTTTGCATTTTGATGAGCCAGTGAAGGCAATTCAATCTCTGTCGCCTTTAATGGTTATTCCTTGTTTTGATATGGCTGATGGCTTTGTTCCAGATTACATGCATGCAGTGTTACTAGGTGTTAAACAAATGGCATCTTTGTGGCTTGTCTCATGTTATCATGGGAAACCATGGCATATTGGTAGTAAGAGCAGATGTGGATGATTTGCTACAAAGTTTTACACCTCCATACGAACTATCCAGGTACACAAGGACTCTAAAAGATACTGGAAGGCAAAGAAGTGGATAAATGTTTTACTTTTGTATACTCTGCCTTCTCTACGTGGTAAATTAGAATGGAAGTATTATTTTCATTGGTCAGTGTTGGTTAATTCTATTTATGCCCGTCTTCAAATGGAAATTCAATTTTCAGAACTAGATGTGGCCCAGCAAAATCTCCAGTCTTTTGCAAAATTATTTCAGATATTGTATGGAAAAGAACACATGTCCTTTAATGTGCACCTTTTGTTGTCAAAGTGTCCGTAAGTGGAGACCTGTGAAAGGGTGAGGAATTCACTGACACAGTTAAACACCACTCGGGTGCACTATTTATTTATGTCCACAAGGTGGCACTGTTGTCCTAGGATTACCAGCAATGGTAGCAGGCTTCACAGAGTACCTTGGGTACACACACAGGTGTACGAAACAATAATCAAAACAGAAGGCACAAAGAAAAAGAGAAACTAAAACACTATTAACAAAACTACAAAATATAGGTGCAGCACTCTGCAGCGTTTCTCCGACCGTCGCTACCCGCACGGCCCGAGACTCCGTCCGACACTCCACAGTTCTCTCAACTGTGTAGCTTAAAACTATACTTTCTGGGGTCTGCCCAAAGTTTCCCCACTACTGCTATATTTATTTTATTTTCTTGTTGTTGTTGTGTTCTATGTGGCTGCACTGTTCTCTATCTGGCCGCAAAGCTTCCGCTGGCTCATTTATGTCCTATGGGGGCAGAGCTGAGGGAACAACAGAGTGTTATTTTATAGGTCCAGCAATCCCCCAAGGCCCGCCTCTCAGCCACTCAGAGAGAGGGAAAGCCAAAACACCCTCTTCTCCACCTCTCTGTGTCATCGCCATGTCTGACAGGCGGATCTTAGGAGTCTGCTGCCCTCTTCCTGCAGCACCACGGATGCGCCAGACAGTCAGCACAGATCTCCCCTGTTACAAGACCTCTTTGGGCATGGTCTGCTTTTTCTTTTAAATTTTACAATCATCACCTACTGTTGTTCTGTCATGGTGCCAAAGGAGTATCTATGCAAATATTTAAAAATGTTTGCCTGTTGAGAGATGTAATAGTCACTTCTATTTTTGAAATGCCAACCAACAGTGTCAGATTTTAATGCATAAATTTGGCAAATGTTACATAAATTAAATGTTTTGGTCGACCTAACCCTGTTCCCATTTCTCATCGGATAGCGGCTGAATCATTCTTTAACTGTATTTATCAGAAATACTTTAGAAGAGTATGACAGATTGAATCTATGTAGTGTAGATTATTAATCAATACGCTATGCAAGGCAGACAAGAAAGGCAAATTATGCAGTATGTTTCCATGGAAGATTTGATTTCATTACTGGTATCTTACAAGTCCACTTTCTAGATAGAACAGATGTTGTTGTCCTAACGCGTTTACAGGTTATAAAGAAATTCAGTGGAAGGTGGCAAAATTATTCCATAAAATGTCAATTTTTATGTGAAGTGGAAGATACTGGTGAGGAGATTGCAGTTTCACCTATGGATTAAGATAAAAAATGTGTCTTAATGAAGATGAATGAAACTATGGATATTTTATCCAATGCCAACTTCATTAGAGATCAGCTTCTGATCAGCTTCACCCTGTGCCACATGCTTTATACATAAACACACGGTTTATGCAAATGAGCAACTTACTCTGTGAAAGAAAAGGTGAACTTCACAATGTAGCCAACTAGTGTCACTACTCAAGTCACTACTCAAGTTTTGCTAAGGGTCAAATTATTGGGCAAATTAAAAATATTACTGATTCATTAAATTCCTGCCTGTGACTGATATTGACAGCCAGTTATTCTTTTCACCTGTCAGGACACAATGCATGAGTTTTGTTGAACTCTGTGCATGAGGTTGGGGTATAAATGGAATGATTCTGCATTTTCAATTTTTAAAGCAGATTGGTGTGCCCACAAAATGTGGTACATGTGAGAGTGCTTGGTTAAAAATGTCACAGCTTTATGTATAATGGCTCAGAGACAAATTAGACAATGGTTAAGTAATAAGGACAGCATGGACAGGGGCAACGTCATGCTGCTCAATTACTGAATGTGTCCCAAAGTGTGGTTACCTGTATGTGGAGTCGATACCACACTAGCGGCACTGTTAGGAGGCAACATGGTGTGGGTGCAGTAGAGTCACAACCCCTTGGGAAGATCACCATATTCAAACTGAGTCATGTTGGCGACCTTTCATGAATGCTACCCACTTGAGAAATGACCTTCAATATATAACAGTGGTTATAGACAGCTTCATGGGGTTAGTATGAGGTCCAGATAATCAGTTCAACAAATCCAGGAACTTTTGAGATGGGCTGGGGATCACATCAGGTGAAACATCAATGATTGGACGCCATTCCTCTTCACTGACGATGCCACATTCTGTCTTGATTATGCTGATAGAACACAATAGAAATGGATGAGGATCTGTCATGGCTTGAACAGGAAGCAATTGAAAGGACGAATTGGCCAGTGAGATACTCTAATCTGAATCCTATTGAGCATGCTTGGGACATGCTAAAGAGAGCGATAACAGCCTGTCCAGTGCAAACAAGCACTCTGCAAGAGCTCCCGGACACCCTTATCCAAGAATAGGCCCAGCTCCAGCAACCATGTGTACAGTATCTGTTTAGTGGGATGTTCAGGTGTTGTTAAAGTGGCATATTGTCTCGTGGCAGACATACAGGGTGATGATCATGTTCAAAAACACTGGCAGTGACTCTTTATTAACTTTATTTTGTGTACATCTGTAATGCCCTTCATGGACTTTATTTGCAATTGTATTTAATATGCCCATTTGTTCTGGTAATATCTGTATCCATTGTGTTTCCGGAAAAAAAAAGGAAGAACAGGTCTATATAGATTTCAGTGTGTCAGCAAACATCATTGTGAGATGTCCTACTTTGCAAAGCACTCTTTTCCATTATAACTGAATCTCCAGATAATGTGGACAGGGGATCTTCATCCAACACACTGCAGAGTGTTACTTTTAAACAGCAAACTGTCTTTTAGTTCTTCACAAACAAAACAGAACACTTGAATTAAATAAAATCTAATGTTTTTCTATAAAGGCTTGACTTTACTGTGGTGAAACTCTAGGAAACTAAGTCTATTAGACAAATATTTTGGTAGAAGTCTTTATCAATGTCTTTATTGTTACAACCAGTAAAGAGATTGATAAGGGATACTATACATGAAATATTTGTCTGCTTGACTTCCACTACCTTTTAAAGAAAGGTGCTGTTTACAAGTAAAAGGATGTGTGTTGATACATTTTAAATTCAGTTACCTGTGCAGTATTAAATTACAATTACCTGCTGTTGTAAAAGATGTACTGTATTTTATGTTGCAGGTAAATATGATATGATTTAAATTGTTTAATTAAAAGAGCATTATTGCTACACAAACTTATGATAGTTTATTATGATAGTGGTGTGTAGCTTTAGAATTCCAAACAATATGTCTAAAAATATGGTTGGATTGTTTCTTGCTAACTGTTTTTTTTTTCCTTTAGAAAACACAATGGTTAACACTTTACAAAACAAGTAAATCCAGGGCCGAGGTGCATTTATGATTATTATCAAAATAATTGATTACGTTAAGGACAACACAGTTTGTGTTATAAATTCGCCCATTGTGATGTTTTGGTTTTGTGCATTTATTTATTATTTATTGTAGACTGAGCAAACTTTTAATTTTATTAAAGCACTTTAGTTATCAAAACATCCCATATTATAGGTCTTCTCAATACCAAGGAAATGTAAGCTTGGACTAATCTGTACTTATGAGCAAACAAACAAGCAGATGTTCACCTGCTTGAATAAGGCAGGATAACAAGGAGTTTTAGGTGAAACTACTGGTGCTATTTTAATCAAATCTAGGAGGCAAACTGTCCTCTGGAATGCAATTTTATACATCAGGAAAAGTCTTAATGTAAGGAACAGTAGGAACACATTAGGGCAGCAGTGTGGTGTAGTGGTTAGGGGTATGGACTCTTGACCGGAGGGTCGTGGGTTCAATCCCAGATGGGGGGCTCTGCTGCTGTACCCTTGAGCAAGGTACTTTACCTAAATTGCTCCAGTAAAAACCCAACTGTATAAATGGGTAATTGTATGTAAAAAATAATGTGATATCTTGTAAGTCGCCCTGGATAAGGGCGTCTGCTAAGAAATAAATAATAATAATAATAATAACAATTTTCCACATGTTTAAATTCATTTCAAATACCTTTTTAATATGAGGCTGTGGCATTGCTTGAGAATGATCTATTTTTATCACATTTCTAAGTTTGTATTTGAAATGCATGTTGAAGAAAAACACATAAAAACACATTAACTCATATTAAAACAACATTTATTGAATTTAAATTGCAATTAAAACATGTACATTTCCAGCAGGGATAAAACATCAAAACCCCACACATATTTGCAGGGGCTGTAATGCAGTACAAAATACAGAATGGAGAGACCATTGAAATAACCTTTCAAGAACCCAAAGTTTTTACTTGGTCATCTACGGCTACTGTTACTAAACCCAGCCAAGTATCGGGTTATTTGATTAATGCCTACTCAGCTAAAATACATGATGATAAGCTTAATCAACTTTTAGTTGATTTTCACCCTGATTTTATAGGGCTCACTGAAACTTGGTTTGATCAATCTAGTGATGCCGCTCACCTCAGATTATGACATTATACACTCACATAATTGGTAAGAAAGTGGTGGAGAGGGCTCCCGAGTGGCGCATCCATCAAAGGCGCTCCGCGTGGAGTGCAGGATGTGCCCTTTAGCCTGGAGATCATAGATTTGAATCCAGGCTATGTCATTGTCGACCGTAACCGGGGGTTCCTAGGGGGCGGCCCAGGTAGGAAGGGATTAGATCAGCAGGGGAATCCTTGGTTCACCGTGCACCAGCGACCCCTGTGGCTGATAGGGCGCCTGCGGATCTGCAGTGGAGCCATTCATCTGTGTTGTCCTCCGGCACTGGTCTGGTGCCTTTGCTGTGGATTCTCAGTGTGAAAAATGACAGATTGGCAGGAACACGTTTCGGAGGACGCGTGTTTCAGCCTCCGTTTCCTGGGTTGCAGCGGTGAACCAGGATAAAAACAGTAATTGGACATTCCAAATTGGGGAGAAAACAGGGGTAAAAACCATTGGCGACGACTAAATTTAAAAAAAAGAAGAAAAAAAAAGAAAGTTGGTGGAGTAACTCTATAAAAAACACTGGCACTGTCAAAACCTGGCTGAGAGTCAATCATCAAATTCTTAAGCTCTATTGGTTTTAATACAAATTGAGCATTCTCTTTCAATGAGAATTATGATTGTATATAGACCTCCTGGTACTTTAACAAAGAGTGTTTTGATTTTTTGGCTCCTTGGACATTGAAATCCCCTTAATTACTAGTGATGGGTGATTTGCAATATCTGGCTGGACAAAAATTCTTCTCCTTCATCTCAATTTTTTTTAACAGAAATTGAACAATTTGGATGTCATCAATCTGTTGCAAGCTCAACAGATAAGCAAGGTAATTCTTTGGACTTCATTTTTTCTACAAGCTTCCCAGCAAATTTGTCTATTATTCCCTTTACACTGAACTGATCACTGCTGTGTGAACTTTTTAAATTTTTCCTATGGCCTTGTCTAAGACAGCTAAGGCAAAGAAAACACTGTGCAGACCTAAAAGATTGTTAAACCAGACTATTGACATTTCAATTAAAAATAATGAGTTGGTTGTTGATGATAATTATGAATCCATGACAACAACCTTAAATAATGTACTAGCTGTAACAATTGATGACATGGTCCTAAATACGATTTAGTCTAAATCCCGTCCTAATCAACCCTGGTACACCGCAGAACTAGCACAGCAAACAAGAGAACTTAGATAAATAGAAAGCATGTGGTGAAAAAGTAAGAACTCGGAATTAAAGGGTGCTTTAAAATTTCTGCAAAAGGCTCATAACAGAGCGATAGCAGAAGCAAAATGTCAACATTTTTCTGGGAAGATTAATAATGCTATAAATAAGTCTAAGGCCTTATTTCAGATTGTCTCAAAACTAAGCAAAATAGACAATGATCTTTATATTCCTGAAGGTTCTCCAGAATTATGTGAATCTATACAAGATTTCTTTATTGAGAAGGTTATAAAGATCCGTGCCACTATATCAGCTGATACTTCTTGTCTTTTACCTATAGAAAAACCCACATTTAAAGATGCCCTGTCAAATTGATCATTGATGACAGCCGCAACCTTGCAACCTTTTTTAGCTTCTACTAACCCTTCATGTTGTAACCTTGATCCTTCTCCTGCCACCTCAATAAAAGGTGCTAAATCTGTTTTGTTGCCAGTTGTTACTGATTTAATAAATAAATCCATCACTGAAGGACTTTTTCCAACTCCTTTTATAAATGCGCTGATTTCTCCTATTGTAATAAAGCCAGGCCTTAACAAATTAGAATTTTCCAACCTTTGCCCTATCTCTCATTTACCTTTTATGGCAAAAGTTCTTGAACGTGTGATTGGGTCCCAGCTTCAGGACTATTTGTCTTCTTCTGCCCTTTTAGGTTCTTTTCAGTCCAGTTTTTGCCCCTTCCATGGTACTGAGATGGCTCTGCTGTGTACTGTTGGCGACCTTTTGAAGATCTTTGATGCTGGGGGTGCTGCAGTTATCATCCTCCTTGATCTCTCAGCGGCCTTCAACACCATTGATCATGGAATCTTACTTGACCACCTTGAAAACCGTTTTAGTATTACTGGTCTAGCTTTGTCTTTATTTCTTTTCTTACCAACCGTACTAGCAGGCTGTTAGTAGGGACCGATGTCTCATTACTGTTGTTGGTCAAATATGGGGTCCCACAAGGAGCCACTATTTCCCCCATTTTATTCAGTCTTTACATAGAGCCACTGGGGGAGATCATTGAGGCATGTGGACTCCAGTACCACCAGTATGCTGAGGACACACAGCTATATGTGCGTGTCTTGGGCAATGTTGAGGAGTTAAGGGCTGGACTGGAGTGCTGTCTGTCAAAGGTGGATACCTGGCTTAATTTAAACTGATTGAAACTAAAACCTTCAAAAACAGAGGTTTTATTATTGGGATGGACAATGACTCTCAAGAAGCTCGAGAATAGTTCAACGTCTCCAAATATTAATGGAACCACACATATTGTAGTTACTAAAGCTAGGAACTTGGGAGTGATTATTGATAACCACCTTTCTTATCCCCCAAATTAACCAGGTGGTTAGTTCTTCTACTTTTCACTTGCATAATTTAAAAGTTATTAAACCATTTTTGCCAGGTTCCCTTCGGACAGTTGTGCAAACACTTTTAAGCCCAAAGCTGGACTACTGCAACTCCCTTTATTCAGGCCTTCCTGTGGTCCAGCTTAATCGACTTCAGAGGATTCAAAACATGGCAGCTCCCATTGTGACTGGGACTCCGCTGCACTCTCACATCACTCTGGTTCTGAGGGAGCTACACTGGCTCCCAGTCCATGAGAGAAAAGATTTTAGATCCTTTGCACTGTTTATAAAGCGTTAAATGGAGTTGGACCAGCCTACCTTCAAGCTGTTCTTCCTGTTAGAATTAATGCCAGGAATTTACATTCGAATGGTTCCCTTCATATTTTACCTCCCCCGCCCCCCACCCACCATTTTATAGTCAACTTCGAAGCTGTCGAAAGCTATCACGTATTAAGCAAATAGTAAAAAAAAAAACACTAAACATCCTGATATTTCCAAAAAAAAACCAGTACATGCCCCAAGACGCTCCACTGACCTCATATATCGAACACTTGCACACAACACTGAGTAATTTAAAATTAATAATTTACAGTATCAAATATTAGTATATGTATTATTCCTATTATTATCATAATGTTATATGTTGTGTTTGTTGCAACTTTAAATGAAACACGCGCAAGACCGTTTTCTTCTTTTTTTTTTTTAACCAGTTTAATAAAGCAATACATATTATTTCTTTAATACGTACAAACAATAAACTCTTTTCTACTCACGGATAGCTTTGATAATAAATGGTTTATTATCACTTTCAGTGATAATAAAGCATTTCAGATATATTTTCTTTTATTTCTTGTCTTTGTGGTGTCCATGACATACGTTTTATTTTTAAGTCCACAGCATGTAGGTTACTGCTCACTCGCTCGTAAGCTGTGACGTCACCTACTTTCGTTCCAATTTTTCATTTCTTAAAGGCACAGTGCTTTATTACAATGAACCTCATCAAACTCCATCAATCCATCCATTATCAGTAACCGCTTAATCCAAGGGTTACGGAGAGCCGGAGCCTAACCCAGCAGACATAGGGCACAAGGCGGGACTACACCCAGGACGGGACGCCAGTCCATCGTAGGATGTCTTTTGGACTCGAGTAAAGCAAATGTAAACAAACTGGAATAGTAATAAAGAATGTGCAGATTGAAAGATGTATATGATTAACACATTTACACAAACACACACAGGCATACCGGTAATTAATTAATGTAACGGTTACACACCTACACCAATTCAGTTGTGATTATCAGCAGAATTATATAAAGGCTACACACCAACCTTCTTCCCTAACAATGGCTGATATCGAGGCAATTGTCATACTTTTGGAAAGAAGAAGAAGAAGACGATGCCATCAGCGCCAGGCGTCCCACTCCCTACACCTTCAGACCCCATCAGGACCAAACACAACTTCCTGATCACCTCCTGGTTGATCGTTTTCGGTTCGATCGTAACACTATAGAATACTTGTGTGATGTGCTTTGACCTCATCTAATGTCTCGGTATGCACGCAACCACCCCCTATCCGTGGAGACAAAGGTCTGTGCTGCTTTGGCATTCTATGCCACCGGCTCCTTTCAAACCACAGTAGGGGATACAGTGAGAGCGTGCCAGAGCACCATCAGCAACGTCATAACATCTGTGACAGTTGCGCTGGTGGCTGCTTCTGACTGATTCATTAAGTTTCCACCTGTTGAAAGCCATCCCAAAGTAAAACAACAATTCTATAATGTAGCAGGGTTCCCCAGTATAATAGGGGCACTTGATTGCACTCATATAGCAATCAAGTCCCCTGGGGAACATGCATATGCGTATCTGAACCGAAATCGTTTCCACTCCCTCAATGTGCAAATTACAACAACATCAGATTGCAAAGCCGCCAGCGGAGTGTCAGGTTTCTGGGATCATGCCATGACTCCTACATTCTGCGGCAAAGTCCCCTCAAAGCATTTGACAGAGAGGGATGCCTTGGCACAGGTCACCTTTTTGGTAAGTGCATGTGTGTTTAATACTTTATACATCATGTTATATCAGTGCTGTACTGTTATGTAATACTGCATTAAGCTGATTATATATATTTTCTCCGTTCCTCCTTCAGGTGACAATGGCTATCCTCTCCGTCCTTGGCTTTTAACACCTGTGAAAAATCCACAGACCGAGGCGTAGGGGCACTACAATGAGGCCCTGTGCCAAAGCCTCAGTGTTGTAGAGAGGACATTCTGGCTCCTTAAAATGTGTTTCCATTGCCTGGATAGATCAGGTGGAGCCCTACAATACAAACCCTCAAAGTGTACTCACATAATCATTGCATGTTGAGTTCTTCACAAGGCAGTGTGGTCCAGTGGTTAAAGTCCAGGGCTTGTAACTAGAAGGTCACCGGTTGAAATCCCACCTCTGACTGACATACTGTGTGACCCTGAGCAAGTCACTTAACCTCATTGTGCCGCATCCTGTGGATGTGATGTAAATCAATGTCCTATTATAAGTGACTTTGCATATAATGCACAGTTCACAGCCTACCTCTGTAAAGCGCTTTGTGATGGTGGTCCACTATGAAAGGAGCTGAATAAATATATTATATTATAATCCTGTGATGTAATGCTGCCACAAGAGGCCAACATTCCCCAGTAACCATAACAGCCAGTTGCTGGGGAACGGCATGATCGCGATGATGAGGAAGCAGGAGGTGATGAGTCTGATGGTGAGGAGGATGTGGGAGCCTATTCCCAGGGTCAAAGAAAACGCCAGCAAATCATCCAGGTATACAAATATGTTATGCACAAACTGTGCCAGAATAATACTGTATATTCCAACATTCCTGTCCGTCCAGGATGCTTGCCAGGATGGGGGCGAGGTCGTCTTCTGGAGGTGGACCCCTGCATCTGGCAGTGGAGGCGGCCGTGGACGGCACTGTGGGCTCTTGTTGGTGTTCGTGGCTTCCCTCGTTGCTGATGGTGTCTGAGTCCACAGTGTCACGGTCCTCGGTTTTTGGCAGGGTGCCGAAACTTTCCTCCAGAGTTGGCGCTGGCCCTGTGTGACAGACCAGACAGTTTAATGTTAGTGTTCTGTGAGTGCAACTACATTTGTGTTGAAAAAAAAAAAAAAATTCAAACACGTTAAGTTTCATTTCTCCTTTAAAAGACAGGTAAAAGGGCAGGCAAGTATTTATTAATGTTGTAATTCACAGCTTTGATGTGTACGGAATGCATGCACGTTAGACTCAGCAAACTCGTGAATATGTATGCAAAGACTGAAATCAAATCCTCATGTTGTAATGAGTACATTTGCTAATTACCTCTAAAATTAAATAGCATCAGTGATTTTCTGGAAATGCAGCCATTTACAGTTAAAACACAGTTGCTTGCAGGGTTGGGGTCAATTCCAGTTTTATTTTTTATTGAAACTCCTACTTATATGTAAACTAGCCCTGTGCTGTATAGGAACTGTAAAACCGAATTGAAAATGGAAAATAGGAATGGACCCCAAACCTGGTTGCTTGTCTTGTTACAGCCTGGTGTACTACATATTCATTCTCAAGTGTTGTATGTAAGGTGCCTTGTTGGATAAATGCTTTAGCCACACAACTGCGACTACTAATAACATCAACAACATATGAACAAAGGTCATATTGTAGGTTATGCTAGCTTTACAATATCGCCACTTGGTTCTGATTGCAGATCAATATGTATTCCTGTGTTGGTTTTGTTATCATTAGCGTCTTGTACACGTAGATATAACCTATACAATAATAAACATCTACAAAACAACCCGTTCAATTGCACAAAACATAAACAGCCTTATAAACAACTTTCAAATGCAAACTTGCACCGTGGTTTGCGTGTGTATTAATTATTTCAAAATCGGACTCTTACCTTTGTTTGTTTTAGGTAGCGTGCTTCCTGTTTCCGCCTCTGGTCTGGAACGTAAGCTGTGATTGGTCGACAGCTGCTGTTTTGTGCCTTCCTACTTTTGCTTCCCAAACAGATATTTGTCTCCGCCCCTTTCGTGGATTGGAAATGGCTAGTCTTGGTTTTGGGATAAAGAAAATGCGATATGGAAACTAGCGATATTATCGCATAAACACTCTTTCGCAAGAGCGATCGGGTTTTGATTTGGTCCGGCCCATATTTACGTTGTGCTGTACTGTGTGTTTTTATATTATTATGATGTACAATGTTTTTATTACATGGCACTATATGTTAAATGATTTGAATGTCTTGTACCTTGAACAGTACTCCTATGCCAATTGGCAAGTGGTGCTATATACAAATTTTAATAAATAAAATAATAAATTGAGCAAGTCTTACTATGCATTGAAATACTGTGTTATTGTGGAGTACTTGGTAGAGATGATCCAGGTTTTCAAATGGAATACTAGAAGCAGGTATTTAATATGATTCAGAATACATTTTACGTTTCTGGAGAGTAAACAGAGGCCAATGTAGCTCTCTCTCAGGGCCCCCAGTACTTGGGAATATGATAAAGACCTTGGACAGCAGTGAAACAACAATAACAGTTCAAATATTTTTTGGCACAAGTAAATTATGTATAGTATTCTTCTTCTTTATTGACTCATAGCAAACCAGAATTGGAGGACCCTGCAACCTACATATGTACATACGTATGTGGTCCATATGGAATTCCCTTTTACGTAGTAGAATTACTTATACCTCCAACTATGAACAAGTTCTCTAAAACTTATATTGGGCCAGTTTACATGTGGTGTTTTTTTTCATGTGATGTGGCCATGTGTGTGTATGCTGGGAAGAAAAATAAATGGCTGCAGTATTTTAATGGGAATGTCTAATTTACCCATGAAAATTAATTCTCGTAAAATCAACGCCCACTTACACATGGAAACACGAGTTTCTCATGAAAATGTTAATTACCTCATTCAAGTGCCTTGCCTAAAGCCACTATAAAAGTCACGTGGAAATACGTCAGTTACCATGGTCCAAAGATGGCAGCAGGTAAGTACATTCTTTGTTTGCAGTATTTTGTTGCAGATAAACCCACTTTTTTCTCTGTCTTCCTTAAAACTGCATAATGCTAATCATGCCATGGATCTAAATGTTATTATTATTATTATTATTATTATTATTATTATTATTATTATTATTATTATTATTATTATTATTTTCTTAGTGGACTTACAGTTATTATTATTATTATTATTATTTTCTTAGTGGACTTACGGTTGTATACAAAAAATACATATCAAGAATTACAATACAATTAAGAGCAAGATACAAAATACAATGACTTCAGTCCTAATAAGAGCAAATACAAAACACAGTACGATTTGATATCGGGGCAAGTCAAGAGCAGATAACAGTGTTGATAGTTACATCAGAGTTAGATGCGAGTGCAAGTGAAATACAAAATACTACAGATTGGGTTAAGTGCAGGATTAAATACAGTAAAATAGGGAGCAGATAAGTGCATTAAAGGCAGAGTGCTATATAGTCCAGAAGGGAAGAGAGAGAGTTTTATAGGTGTTGACTGAAGAGGTGTGTCTTGAGGAGGCGCCGGAATGTAGTCATGACTGGGCAGTCCTGACATCCATAGGAAGGTCATTCCACCTCTGCAGGGTGGAGAAGGAGCATGCTCTGGAGGCAGGGGAGTGTAGAGGAGGTACAGCCAGACTTCTAGTGCAGGCAGAGCAGAGAGGTTGGGTGGAGGTGTAGGGAGAGATGAGGGTCTAGAGGTAGCTGGGTGAAGTCTGGTCAAGGCATCGGTAGGTGAGTAGAAGAGTCTTGAACTGGATGCGAGCGGTGATCAGAGGCCAGTGGAGTGAGTGGAGCAGTGGATTAGTGTGGGAGAAGCGAGGCAGAGAGAACACCAGGTGAGCAGCGGAGTTCTGGATGAGCTGGAGTGGATGGGTGGCTGACACAGGAAGGCCGGCCAGGAGGGAGTTGCAGTAGTCTAGGTGGGAGAGTACCAGGGCCTGGACGAGGAGTTGCGTGGAGTAGTTGGTGAGAAAGGGTCATATTCTTCGTATGTTGCTCAGGAAGAATCGGCAGGTGCGTGCTAGAGTGGAGATGTGCTGGGAGTAGGAAAGGCAGGGGTCCAGGGTTACTCTGAGGTTCTTGGCTGAGGAGGAGGGAGACAGTGTTATAGATTCCAGAGGAATGGAGATACAGAGATCAGAGGGGGAAGGTGAAGAAGGGAAGAAAAGGAGGTCAGATTTAGAGAGGTCGAGTTTGAGATGATGCGAGTGCATCCAGGAGGAGACAGCAGACAGACAGGTAGAGATAAGGGAGGGTTTGCTGGGGTCGGAGTAGGGGAAGGAGAGGAAGATCTAAGCATCATCAGCATAGAAATGGTATGAGAAACCATAGGATGCGATGAGGGGGCCCAGGGAGCAGGTGTAGAGAGAGAACAGGAGAGGACCCAAGACTGATCCTTGGGGGACTCCTGTTGAGAGAGGGTGAGGTGTGGAGGTTGAGCCGCGCCAGGTTACCTGGTAGGTGCGGTCGGAGAACCAGGCCAGAGCAGTGCCAGAGATTCCCAGGTCAGCGAGAGAGGATAGGAGAATCGAGTGATTGACAGTGTCAAAGGCAGCAGAGAGATCAAGGAGAATTAGGACAGAGGAGAGATAGGGAGCACGGGCAGAGTTTAGCGAGTTAGTGACAGACAGGAGAGCAGTTTCAGTGGAGTGAGCAGTGGAAACCAGATTGGAGAGGGTAGAGCAGAGAGTGGTTAGACAGGAAAGCAGAGAGCTGGCGGTGTACTGCCCGCTCGAGGGTTTTAGAGAGGAAGGGTAAGAGGGAGACAGGATGGTAGTTCTAGAAGGAGGTGGGATCGAGGGTAGGTTTTTTGAGGAGGGCGGTGATAGAGGCTTGTTTGAAGGCAGAAGGAAAGAGGACAGAGAGGAGAGAGGTGTTGAGAAAGGAGGAGATGAAGGGGAGTAGAGCAGGAGCAGCAGCTTGAAAGAGGTGAGTGGGGAGGGGGTCCAGGGCGCATGTGGTGGGTTTGTGGCCCTGGAGGAGGGAGGAGAGGTCAGAGTCTGAGAGGGGAGGAGGGGAGAAAAGGAGGAGAAGGAGAGGGTGAGTTAGTAGGGGAGACAGAGGGTGTTGGGGTTGGAGTGGGAGGGAGTGGCGGAGGGAGAGGTGTTAAAGAGTTTGCGGCTATCAGATTTTAGAGGAGAAGAAAGAGGCAAAGTCGTCAGAGGAGATAGAGGAGGGAGGAGGAGGGGGAGGGTTGAGGAGGGAGGAGAAGGTAGAAAATAGTTTCCAGGGGTTGTATGTGGAGGATCGGATAATAGATTGGAAATAGGAGTGTTTAGCAGAGGAGAGAGTAAAGGAGAAGGAGGAGAGGAGGGAGCGGTAGAGGTCTAGGGCAGCAGGAGTTTGGTTCTCTTCCATTTCTTTTCAGCAGAGCGCAGTTTGTTTCTTGCTGAGTGGAGCACAGAGGAGAGCCACGGTTGGGGAGGGGAGGGGCGGGCAGGTCGGGAGGTGAGGGGACTTATGGGGCCAAGGGAGGAGAAGAGGGTGGAGAAGAGGGTAGAGGTAGCAGAGTCTACAGAGAGTTGGGACAAAGAGTCGATAGGAGGGAGGTTAGAAATAGCAGTGAAGGCAAGGACAGGGGGGGAGAGAGAGTGGAGATTATGGCGGGAGGTTACAGTGGGGGTTGGTGGAGTAGGGAGAGAGGGGAGCGACAAAACACTAAGTCACCTGGTATTAATCACAAACAGTAGATCACCTAATTAAAACAACAACACCTTTATAATGTTATTTAAATACAGATAATGTTAAGAGTTAGAATGAGGCCTCTAGCAGCCACTGGGAGAGATTTGAAAAAGGTCCTCACTCTACCTGTCCTCGCTCGGACTGCCACAACTCAGACTACCCTTGGACGTGTGGCGCTTAGAACAGCTGGAAATTTAGAAAATTAATTCCTTCAACCACCTAATGTAGTTACATCAGCAACAAGCATTTGTACTTACCAAAATTGCTAGTTCTTAAAGCTATTACTATAAAATATTCAATAAATTGCATCGTGTGCTTGTGAATCCAGGTGGTTTCAGCTACTGTACAGTACTTCAGAATACACTTGCAAATATCTTTCCAAACAACTGTCAAAACAACTTTATTGTAAAGTACTACTAAGTACTATGTTTAAATCTGTATAACTATACTCCCATGCAATTTCTCGTAGTTATGTCTGAGCAAAACCCGTGTCCACGCTCAGTTGAGTTTTTGGAAACCAAGTTTGTTCTGGGGGCAGAGTGAATGCCTTGCTTCTGATTGGTTACTCGTCTTTTGCCGAAGGCGGGTCTAAAATGTTTAATGGAGCAGGTGTGTGTCCCTCTTGCCACGAGAGCAGGTCTGTGTCCCTCCTGCCCTGAGAGTAGGTCTGTGCTGTCCTGCCCTGAGAGCAGCTCTGTGTTCATCCTGCCCTGAGAGCAAGTCTGTGCTCTCCTGCCCTGAGAGCAGGTCTGTGTCCCTCCTGCCCTGCGGGCAGGTCTGTGTCCCTCCTATTTTGAGCAGGTCTGTGCTCTCCTGTCCTGATAGTAGGTCTCTGTCCCTCCTGCCCTGACAGCAGATCTGTGCTCTCCTGCCCTGAGAGCAGGTATGTGTCCCTCCTGCCCTGAGAACAGGTCTGTGTCCCCATGCCCTGAGAGTAGGTCTGTTTCCCTCCAGCCCCGAGAGCAGGTCTGTGTCCCTCCTGTTTTGAGCAGGTCTGTGTTCTCCTGCCCTGAGAGCAGGTCTATTTCCCTCCTGCCCCGAGAGCAGGTCTGTGTCCCTCCTGTTTTGAGCAGGTCTGTGCTCTCCTGCCCTGAGAGCAGGTCTGAGCTCTCCTGCCCTGAGAGCGGGTCTGTGCTCTCCTGCTCTAAGAGCAGGGCTGTGCTCTCCTGCCCTGAGAGCAGGTCTGTGTCCCTCCTGCTCTGAGAGCAGGTCTGTGCTCCCCTGCCCTGAGAGCAGGTCTGTTTACCTCCTGCCCCGAGAGCAGGTCTGTGCTCTCCTGCCCTTAGAGCAGGTCTGTGCTCTCCTGCCCTGAGAGCAGGTCTGTGTCCCTCCTGCCACGAGAGCAGGTCTGTGTCCCCCCTGCCCTGAGAGAAGGTCTGTGCTCTCCTGCTCTGAGATCAGGTCTGTGCTCTCCTGCTCTGAGAGCAGGTCTGTGCTCTCCTGTTCTGAGAGTAGGTCTGTGCTGTCCTGCCCTGAGAGCAGCTCTGTGTTCATCCTGCCCTGAGAGCAAGTCTGTGCTCTCCTGCCCTGAGAGCAGGTATGTGTCCCTCCTGCCCTGAGAACAGGTCTGTGTCCCCATGCCCTGAGAGTAGGTCTGTTTCCCTCCTGCCCCGAGAGCAGGTCTGTGTCCCTCCTGTTTTGAGCAGGTCTGTGCTCTCCTGCCCTTAGAGCAGGTCTGAGCTCTCCTGCCCTGAGAGCGGGTCTGTGCTCTCCTGCTCTAAGAGCAGGGCTGTGCTCTCCTGCCCTGAGAGCAGGTCTGTGTCCCTCCTGCTCTGAGAGCAGGTCTGTGCTCTCCTGCCCTGAGAGCAGGTCTGTTTACCTCCTGCCCCGAGAGCAGGTCTGTGCTCTCCTGCCCTTAGAGCAGGTCTGTGCTCTCCTGCCCTGAGAGCAGGTCTGTGTCCCTCCTGTTTTGAGCAGGTCTGTGCTCTCCTGCCCTGAGAGCAGGTCTGTGTCCCTCCTGCCCTAACAGCAGGTCTGTGTCCCTCCTGCACTGAGAGCAGATCTGTGTCCCTCCTGTTTTGAGCAGGTCTGTACTCTCCTGCCCTGAGAGCAGGTCTGTGTCCCTCCTGCCCTGAGAACAGGTCTGTGTCCCCCATGCACTGAGAGCAGGTCTGTGCTCTCCTGCCCTGAGAGCGGGTCTATTTCCCTTCTGCCCCGAGAGCAGGTCTGTGTCCCTCCTGTTTTGAGCAGGTCTGTGCTCTCCTGCTCTGAGAGCAGGGCTGTGCTCTCCTGCCCTGAGAGCAGGTCTGTGTCCCTTCTGCCCTGAGAGCAGGTCTGTGTCCCTCCTGTTTTGAGCAGGTCTGTGCTCTCCTGCTCTGAGAGCAGGGCTGTGCTCTCCTGCCCTGAGAGCAGGTCTGTGTCCCTTCTGCCCTGAGAGCAGGTCTGTGCTCTCCTGCCCTGAGAGCAGGTCTATGCTCTCCTGCCCTGAGAGCAGGTCTGTGTCCCTCCTGTTTTGAGCAGATCTGTGCTCTCCTGCCCTGAGAGCAGGTATGTGTCCTATTTTGGATTAAAGCTGAAGAATTATTTCCCAATTTAACACGAAAGGCTAAAATATATTTGTCAGTTGTTACCAATTCTGTAGATGCTGAAAGAAGTGTTTCTTCTTATGGCCAAGTTTTTACAGAACAACGTCAATCTATGAAAGAAGGCAGGGTTAACCAACTGACGATGCTTAAGTTTAATAGCAACATTTAGCAAGTGACACTTAATGTGCTGCTTGCGAACAACCTTGCATTATTATTATTATTATTATTATTATTATTATTATTATTATTATTAGTAGTAGTAGTATTATTATTATTAGTATTATTATTATTATATTTGTGATATATATGTTACAGCATTGATGTTATGTTTTCAGTATTTTATATAAATTGTTCCAGGAATCAGTGCTGTTTTTTTATATTTTGTTGACAAATTATGTGTTCCTACTAGTAAACTGAAACATTTAAATGATTTATTTACACATTCTAAGAAATAATATTGAATAAGACGTATTAGTAATAAAGGGATGCATGACTAAATAAATGTCCATAGCTGCTGCTGCCGCCTAATCAACGCGCCAATGCTCGTTAATAGAATGACTAATTGAGATGATTAAAGGAATCGGGAGATTATTAATCAATAAGTGCTTTAATTAAGCAGACTACATGACCACCTTGTGGTGGGAGGAATGAAGTGCAGCCTAAGAAAGCATGTTGCATAAAACGCAGGCCCAAGTCATTTTTAGGCACTAGGCATTTTTACAGCCAGTTTTGTATGCTGATGATGTCATCCAGCGTGGCCATGTTTTTTACTGTAGCACAGGGGTGCAAAATTCTGGCCCTCCAAATCCATCCAAGTCCTGTTCTTTATTCCAACCAGGTCCTAAATTAGTTAATTGTCTCGTAACAGATTCAGTGAACTATTTTAGAACCTGCTTGTTTCAGAACTCTGCAATAAGTGGTTTTCGATACGTAGAAAAGGGTTTAATTCTAAACTATCATGCAGCATTTTCTCCTATTTTTCAAGCACTGATCAATTATGCTGCTGTACACATTTAGGATGTTTCCATCCAAGCCAGGGGTGACCAAATTAAAGTCACCAAAATGGGTGATCAGCGTCAAGGTTACTTTCTTCAGACTTTCCCTACAAAAAACAAGGAAACCAAGTAATACAGAAGCAGTCTTGGTATAACTTTTGTGATGTAATTTGTGAACTAAATTACCTGGATTTTAATAAATCTATCTGGGAACCTGACATTGCTTTATTTTTTTAAATCCTCCTTTAATATCAGCACGAGACCTAAAGCTGGACTGCAGTTCATCACATTTACTGTAGTACCTGTGTTATGCTACAAAGTTGCACGCTGTTACCGTATCAGTATCACAGATATTTTTACATGCTTGTTGATCCAGTTTTGTAACAATGCACATTACTTAAATCCAGGGTGTTGCCATAATTTATTCCAGTACTGTATGTATTTATAAAACTGTATTTTTTTTTAATTTTAAAACTTGCTCAATTGCATTATTATTAGCATTTAGAGGTGGAAGGTGGTTTGCAACATCTTTTAAATCAACGTACTTGCTGGCCAGCATGTCAATGTCTTTTGAAAGATCATCAGCTTCAACTGAAAAGAAATGAAGATGCACATGAAGTAAAGTTAAATGTATAATTCGGGAGTAAAATGTTTATACGAAAATATATCAAAACTGCTCCATATGTGAAAGTATAAATAAATAAATAAATACACAGTACCTGTAGTTTGATGTTTTCATAGAAGTATACATTTACTGTTTAAACAGTATACTAAACAACCCACACATTTATACACATGAACAACCATATTTAATACAATTGTTGACCCCTGTCCCTTATTCGTGAGAAATCATTCCTTACTCTAGACACATATCTACTCTCTCTATGTTTTATTCAATAAAAGCTGATTATACCCTCAGTGATTTTGGTGCATAGTGTGGTAATAAGAAATAAAAAAAATAATAATACGACAGTTTATATCATAAAATGCTTCAAAATTGCCAACAGCTGCTTGCACACTGCTGAAACACATGAAATGTTGTAATGTATTGAGAGTTGTATTGGTTGAAAGTATCCTACATCAGATACACCTTTCATACCTTTTCTGTTGTTTAAAATTAGGTGGTTTTAATAAAGATTCAACCATAAATCCACTGCTGTCCTCTCTTATGCTGTTATCTATAAAAAAAAGTTTAAAAGCTTTGTCAATAATCAAACGTGCACTTTTAGATTTGTATTTTACTTTGAACTTTACAGGTTACAGCTTTACCATTCTCCACAATGCTTCCACTCCATTTATCTCCAAGAAAAATATGATTAAACATCAATTAGTGCATTAAATATCCTACTGTTTACAATTTTAAAAAGTGAATATGATTAATATTTTGAAAGGAGAAAGCATTGTGTGGTTAAAATGTAATATGGTCTACTTATTGTGCTACAGAACAAATTAATGATGTACATTACTCTGTTGATTGAAGTAATAACAGGATCATGCTTCATTACATCATAGGTTATTTAGTATGAGGACACGAAGGAGAAAATTTGCTTTAGAAAAAAACTTAAACTAACAATTGAAATTGTTGCTATCTGTTGTACCACATGGTATAAAAACCAAAGACTTTGTAGAATAACCTTGAAACTGAATGACCTTTTTGCTTTGAATGATGGAAACAGAAATAATCTTTGTGTATATTTGTCTTACCTTTTTCATTTTTTTGGCAATTGTTGCCAACTGCTTGGTCTGAGGAGCTAAAATATAAACGAGGAATATGTTGATTCATAAGATATTTCTTATAATCAAACCATCAACATAACCACCCAGCTTTACACATTCATAATAATTAATGTCCTTTTAAAAATGTAACAAAGCAAATGTCATCCACTGATAATATTTAAGCTGTGTTGGTCAACTGAATAACAGGTAGGTATCCAGTCTTTTCAGATTTATTTATGTAACTGCAGGCAATGAATAAATCATTATATATTTAATTTATATTTAGCGACACCTATAACAGTGGCTAAGCATTGATTTTCAATTGTTTTTATATGAAAAAATAAACTTCACAACGTACCTCAGCACAGGATCATTTCCTGGTTTGTTTTGTTCTGTTCTCTTTTTCTCTTTACCATGTTGACTGGAAACCGAAAGATTGTTTTATTAGACATTTGATTGACAATACTGATATACGTGGCCTAGAAGAACAGCAAAGAAAGCAAAATTTAAATTTGCAAAAGGCAGACGTCCACAAAAGTTACAGACCTGCTCTCAAGGCAGGAGAGCACAGACCTGCTGTCAGGGCAGGACAGCACAGACCTGTTCTCAGGGCAGGAGGGACACCGACCTGCTCTCAGGGCAGGAGGGACACAGACCTGCTCTCAGGGCAGGAGGGACACCAACCTGCTCTCAAGGCAGGAGAGCACAGACCTGCTGTCAGGGCAGGAGGGACACAGACCTGCTCTCAGGGCAGGAGAGCACAGACCTGCTCTCAAGGCAGGAGGGACACAGACCTGCTCTCAGGGCAGGAGGGACACCGACATGCTCTCAAGGCAGGAGAGCACAGACCTGCTCTCAGGGCAGGAGGGACACAGACCTGCTCTCAGGGCAGGAGAGCACAGACCTGCTCTCAGGGCAAGAGGGGCACAGACCTGCTCTCAGGCCTCTTCTCACTTGGTAGATTGATACAATATTTTAAATTAATCTTTCAGTCGGTGGTTCAAACAGCAATTCAGACGGTAACGTTAGTTATAACAGCAAAACATATCTTGCAAAATTCAAAATATTAATAATAACCTGTGTGCTATATTGGTAGTTAGATACAGCCGCTAGTTCTATACAATATTTTTGATTAATCTTGAAAGTTACTTACATTTCAATTGGTGGTTCAAATAAGACGGTAGTTCCAACAGGAAGACAGATCTGAATTCTTCCCGGTCTTTCCCCAGTCTTTGGTCAAATAATCTGAGCAATCAAATGCTCCATTAAACATTTTAGACCCATCTTCGGCAAAAGACGAGCAACCAATCAGAAGCAAAGCATTCGCTCTGCCCCAGAGGCAGCTCTGCCCCCAGAACAAGCTTGGTTTCCAAAAACTCAACTGAGCCATGTCCACCCTCCACTTACGTCATGATGAAGAGACTCGGGTGTTAATAGCTATAATAAGGGAAAAGGATATGATGAGGAAGCTTGCTACAATACACAACACGAATATTGTTTAACCCACTCTCAAAATAAAATGTGGTGTGGAATTTTCACAACTTATTTTTTTGGAATCAACAATACTACTCAATATTCCAATACTTTATTTAGAAGAAGCAGTCATGCAAGTACAGCACAAATGAAGATGCTAGTATAAAAAGATACAAAATAAGCTAATGAAACACAAGTGTGATACAAAATCAAAGTACACCATCAGGTTACAAAAATAAAGATAGCAATGCATCTCTAATACTCTATATCGCTGTTGTGCAATTTTTGCTGGAGGCTGAGGTAGTTCTAACGCTTCGCTCACCGTCAACAGCCACTGATGCCTGAACACCTCCTTACAGTACTGGCACAGATTGTTCAGGATACAGCAGGCAGTAATAATTTGGGGAGCAAACTCGTGGCTCACTTCAGTACGCTTCAGTAGTATCCACCACCTCCCTTTCAATAGCCTAAACGCCTCGGATTTGGCTCAGTTTATTATTAATAAAGATATAATGTCATTTACAATGTGTAATTTGTTAAATACTAAAGTGGATCACCATAACTAAGTGTGGAGTAGTGGTTAGGGCTCTGGACTGGAGGGTCGTGGGTTCAATCCCCGGTGGGGGACACTCCTGCTGTACCCTTGAGTAAGGTACTTTACCTAGATTGCTCCAGTAAAAACCTAACTGTATAAATGAGTAATTGTATGTAAAAATAATGTAATTGTATGTAAAAAATAATGTGATATCTTGTAACAATTGTAAGTCGCCCTGGATAAGGGCATCTGCTAAGAAATAAATAAATAATAAAATAAATAAAAATAAAATATTTTTATAGTATTATCTAACCAGCTTGCAGGATATTTTTTTAATTTTGTGCTTTATTACAGATGACCTAAAATGTAAAGGTATAGCCCCACTCTACATTAATATCATCATATGGGCATTATTTTATAAAACATTTATTTTTCATATTGGTGCCATATTGAATAATGGCTGTGTGTCAACCATTTAATAGTCTGAATACAGATAGTGTTGCATAGCACGGATTTTAACCAATTAGCATTATAAAAAATATGAGAAAAAATGGACTTTTCTGCACTACAAAGTAAATACAATTGTTCACTGTAAGATACATATAAATACCCACTAAAGTGTGAGAACTAGCTATTTGGCCTAAGAGTCCCTTTCGATTAGTGAGCTGCAGTAAAGCAGGTGCCGGTAATAAAGCCCTAACACAGAGACAACAACTGGTCGACAAAACACTGAAACCGATGCTTAAGACTGACAATTCTCACGGGGATATGAAGATGTATCAGTAAGTAGAGCATGGTTTTCTTCCTCACTATGGAAAATATATATATTTTTTTTAGCCTTTGTAAGAATAAAACTATTCATATCAAATGAGGCATAGGAATATTGAGCATAAGTGTCACTGCTGGTGTTAACAAGTAAAGCGTAAGCCCCCACAAAAGCCTGTGGCTGCTGAACTTCTGTTTCAAAAGCTACCAATGGCAGGCAGACAGACAGTCTGATATGATTATAGGAGGCTGTGTGGTCCAGTGGTTAAAGAAAAGGGTTTGTAACCAGGAGGTCCCCGGTTCAAATCCCACCTCAGCCACTGACTCATTGTGTGACCCTGAGCAAGTTACTTAACCTCCTTGTGCTCCGTCTTTCGGGTGAGACATTGTTGTAAGTGACTCTGCAGCTGATGCATAGTTCACACACTGCAGCTGGATAAAGGCGTCTGCTAAATAAACAAATTATAGTAATGAAAACAGACACCTTTAGGAATAGGACCATTTACATCGCCAAATCAAAAAGCAGTCACTGTTGCCAAATAAACTGCATAAAGGTGGAGGGTGATCTGGAAGGAATATGCTCTGAAAAGGGCTCTTAACTGCAGTTTGGTTATCTATAAAAAGTATTGGGTTTTCTGACTTACACTCAAAGCCAGAAGGCTTCAATTTTATCAAAAGCCATGGTGTAGTGGAACAGTTCAATAAAACCCATCAACATGCTGCTTATTTCCCTTGAAGACACAGAAAATATGAAATTGCTTTTGCAAGTCTATCATTATTCTGTAAAGCACAGTCTGGTGATATCATGTGTGTCTGACACATATTAACTGTAGTTAATAAACTGAACCTGCTTCCCACTTATCTATGTATTAGCTGGTTAACAGCCCCTTGATAAGGCAATTGTGGCAGATGCACATGCTCATAGTTACGATTATGACAAAAGGCACAAACCGCTTTAATGTAAAATGTGTGACTCATGCAGACACAGGAATAATTTTAAGAAGCTTGTTCCTCATTGAAAGTTTGAGGTGTATATGATGAAACCTACAGGCAATACAGATTTGATTTCAAACCAATTGCTTACTCTTTGCTGCTATCTAGTGACAGCTAGTTGTATAGCAACAAATCTTAATGTTGAGATTTTACCTTTTGGTGACTGTTGTAGTTGTTTTTGTGTGTTGTTGTAAGAAAAAAAGATCAGGTTCTTGTGTTTTGTATTTTATTTTTTATTTTTATTTTTTATATTAAACCCTGTCAGGGAAATTTTCCATCTGGCAGTGGCACTTGCAATATACCTACAAGCTGTACCCTAAGCTAAGTTCTTCTTAATGCTTCTAACAAATACAGAAAAGGAACCCTGTAAAAATAGATGTTGTACTATATATTGTTACACCTGTTCTACTTGAAATAGATGTGTATTACAAATCAAAGAACTGAAAACAACCAAAGAAGCAAAGTGTCTTAAACACAAAAAGCCGGACTAGTTACAATACTAATGTTAATAAGATGTAAGTCAATGGGCATTTTAAACCATTGTGTGCACTCCTACTGTCATACATGTAACCTATTCTGTTTCTTCTCATTTTCACCTAATGAAGGGAGTGAGGAATTCTATCAAGAATTAGTTTAGCTTTCATGAAAATCATACTCCACTCCACTAAACACTTTAGAGATTTATCATGAGAATGACAAGGCAATACTACACTGGGTTTTGAGTTTTATTATTGAGGGGATTTTAAAAGAAAAACACAACCATCCATACACATGCTGGTGTGACTGTGGACAATATTATATTTCAGGAGCATATTCTTTGGCATGTTAGGAAGGAAAAACTTGATTTTCATGCTCCTTTTAAACCTGACATAAAGTCCAATAAAATACTGTATACAGACTTTCTACCATTGAGTGCCTTGGTAAAGAAAATACTGACACATACTGGTAAATGTAGCCAACAACACTACCTTGGTGGTATTGCATTGCTGGTATTAGGCAAATAAAATGTGTAAGTATGCCCTCTTGTGGAACGTTAAAAATAAAAAAGTTACCTTTTTACACTCTTGATTTTTCAGTTAAAAGCCTATAAAACAATCATAACCTCCATACTGTATCAATTTACTGGACAAAACAATTATATTTTTCAAATAATAGTTTTGTTTATTGTTGCTATGTTAATAGTTTTGGGGGGAAAATAAGGTACAAGGTACACATTTATTTTGCTGCAAAATTAACACCTTGGTCAAAGAATAACATGCGTTTGGCTTGCTTTGAGGTAATGTCATAAGTGTTGAATAAATGTTTACTAAACTCTAGCTATGTTTTAATCTTTCAATAAGTTACTCAATCGTATTGAAATGATACACAGAAAATCATTTTACAATATGGTAATTTCTTAGGTCAACGCTGTCTAATACTAATCCATGATAAGAATCACAAGCAGATAATTCTTAGAATGGCATTATCTTTTGCTCAGAATAAATCAAGCATACCCTCCCACGAGTATACTTTCAGTTTTACACTGTCTCAGTTGATGTTGACTGTACTAACGTAGGTGTTTTGACTGCTAACACTCCTGTGTTCTTAAACAAACCATTCTTCTCCCTTCCTCCTGACTAGTATTTAGTTTAAAATGTTATAATTTCTAAAATGATTCTATGTGTTATTTTTATTTATAAAAACACCTCTGTTTGGTAGTGTTGACTGCAATAACTGCCTTGAAAAGAGTATTGAAATCCTGCAGGATGTTTACAGGTAACAAGAACAATAGTATCTACAAAATGGTTGGGGCTACTGTACAAAGGTCATTTGAATCAATCTACTCTTTTTGCTGTACTCTAGGTCACAAATGTTTCAGATTTGAAAACTGCTGCTCTGGCAAACAAGGATTGCCATTTCCAATCTGCAGATTGGGTACAATAAAATGTATGTTAAGCATATCATTTATTACATCTGCTGCTATAAACTATTTAATTATGCTTAAGTATGTGTTCTAAGCCCAATTATAAGATATATACATAAAACAGCCCATAGATCTATGTATATAATTGGTTTTGTATTACCAGTTGTCAGAAGCATTACTAAATCAGAGATGTAAAAAAAAAACATCCTAATATCAAAGGCAACAAACTGTATATATATATATATATATATATATATATATATATATATATATATATATATATATATATATATATATATTCTGCAATAATTAACATTCTGATTGCAGTGACTTTCAGAAATGCACATCTTTTCTCAATCAATAAAGCATAACTGGTTTGTTTTCAGCCAAGAAAATTCTGGTTTATGATTATGGTTTCTTTGGTATTTCAATTTTAATCCTCCCTGATGCTTCCAAATCATATTAGAATGATACAAGGAGGAATCGCAACAGACTAGAATTTCAATAAGACTTTCCAAGTTTAAATGGGAATGAGATAATGTTTTATTTAGATTGGAAGCTTGATGTACAGTACAGGAGAAATTGGATTGAGTAAATAGCAGATTAGATCTGTCAGAACTAACTGGCTCTACCAGCGCTCATAATAACTTTAGCAGCCTTTTCGTAGATCTCCAACAGCATGTTGTAATCAATGACAACTTGCAAGATTAATGTCTGTTACGCCAGTCTCCGTGACCCATTTGTAATTTATATTTTAGTGAAGTCTTGGGCTAAGCACTGAAATGCTGGTCCATAAGCCCTGCAGAATGTCATCTAACTGCACTGCATGTTTAACTTGTATCTAGAGCCTGATGTCTTGGTAAGGCATCTAAAGTAAATCATTTGCGCTTGCATGGGGATCATGCTAAAAATACGGAAAAACAACTGTCTCAAAATGCTTCAAAGTGAATTGAAGATAAACTCCCAACAAATGTTAGAGGTAGTTACTGTAAATGGATGTTTAACTCCAACTAAATACATACTAGTGCAAGTTATTCAAACCAAAGTCAGATTTAATGGAACATGCTTTATATGTTCTTGAACTGTACCTCTACCACAGGAGATTCAGTTAAGTTACCTTTGTTTGTTTTTACATAGCATTGGTACCTGTAACGAACCAGTAACAAGAATTACCATGTACCGATTCCTAAACCATGCTTGTTGCTTTTAATAGAAAGCTAAACTACACACAATGAACATATCCCCTTTTCTGAACAATTAATACACAAAACAGAATCAATTATCTTTTTGTTTCTCATTTCATCTTTCATTGCCTTCAACTTTAAGCAGCATAGGAGTGGATTCTGGTGCTAAACAAGCCAAATCCTCTGTCTGACAGGATTAAAAGGATATGAACAAGAGAATCCAGTTACATCCTGTCAAGATTTTCATGGAGCCAGGGCAGAGGCGCTGTAATCGAGCCTACACTGGGTGATGAAGCAGAATTTAAGCAGTTAAAGAATTTTACACTCCGGTTGTAAAGCAAGGAAACTGTTCCATTGTAAGGTATTTGAGCCAATCTGTTTTTTTTTACTGTTATCTGTTGTAATGTTTAATGAATGGATGGTTAGTTACTACTGTACTAAAATGTTTTCTTTTGTGGTCTTTCATTACTGGTAGGAATTAGATTAATTGCGTAACAAAATCATGTTTTTTGTTAAATTGTACACCTTAAGAAGGCATATTTCATTAACAGGTATCTAACAGAGAGACAGATGAAATGCCAGCACAAAATACATTGACTGACTACAAAAAAAATGTTGTGGGGGTTAAACATAACAAAAGAACATGTAAACAGAAGTCCTACACAATATTTCGAATGGCCTTTATTCACCTAAACATTTATGTTTGTACTGAGGAATGATGAGTCACAGGATGCCAGGTAAATTCCGAGTAGACAGGTCCTAAATGGAAAGATCTTAATGAAAAAGGTGTACAGTACTTCAATAGTTTGTAGCAGAGTAGTTTGAGGGAGTCAAAGACTTCAGAGCAACAGTTTTGAGGGGGAAAATATTTAATGAAAAACAAATTTACTAAGACACAAAACAGTTTAGCATTGGGTATTTTTAAATGTTGGCAAATTTTTCAACCTTTTGGATGTCTGTATGTCTCAGTGTTCTGTGTACCGGTATTCATTTAAAATATATTGGGGCAGCAGTGTGGAGTAGTGGTTAGGGCTCTGGACTCTTGACCAGAGAGTTGTGGGTTCAATCCCCAGTGGGGGACACTGTAGTTGTACCCTTGAGCAAGGTACTTTACCTAGATTGCTCCAGTAAAAACCCAACTGTATAAATGGGTAATTGTATGTAAAAATAATGTGATATCTGTATAATGTGAAATAATGTATAATGTGATATCTTGTAACAATTGTAAGTCGCCCTGGATAAGAGCGTCTGCTAAGAAATAAATAATAATAATAATATTATTTGTATTTTATCACACAATTGTAATATTAGAAGTTTTATTCAGGGAATGTATACTCCACTGCATTCATGAGAATTACTGATTTGAAATTGTCAGAACAAATAGTTTGATTCAATGGTTTTATTTTTTTACTGTCATTTGTGGTCACAATGCCCTCATGTTCATTGATCATCTCAGGGAGTGTGACAGAGTGCTCGATTCTTTCTGAAATGGGAGCTTTCTTAATGGAAATGGTCCTAACCCTTCATGTGAAGTGTGTGGCTACTATTCAGATCCTGAATTGATCTGTCTGTAATTGCTTCTTGGGAGGATAGAAGAGCTGAGAAAATACATTTGGAAATAATTACTACAGTCTTATTTGAAGAGGGCTGTCATAAGAGAGGATCACTGTTAATCACGTCTCTTATAAGAATGTCATTGACTGCAAGACCAAAAACTGTAATACCAAGTGTAGGCAAGATTTGATGTTATTCGGTTATGATAAGGTTGTTACTTGCCCATTAATGCACACTGCCAACTGGGCATCATTCCACAATTTTAAAGTAGTGATTCTACCACTGACCATGAAAAAAGTGTAATTCAATATACTGCGATTCTGTCCAGTCTGTATTTCTTCTATACTGAGAATGAATTTCTTAAACCGAGAATAATAAAGTGCATTAGGGACTGTATGATAACACTACATTTTCCTTTATAATTTCATCAAGGTAATCTGATAGAAATTTAAAAAGAGAGTGTTTTTTTCGCAATCCCCAAAATGGAATTACAGTATTAAACACTACCTGTCACTTGATATTTTTCATAATATAAGCGTGAATTTTAAGACACATTGTTACGTACAGGATACCAGTTCCATACATAGGTAGTAGTAGTATCAATGTAAATTCTGCAGACAGTTTATACAATAAACAACACAAATGTATTAAATAAAAATAATAACCTAGAAAAAGTCTCTATTATAGCTTAGTTTACAAATACTGTACATCTCCCAACATAATTTTAAAGTTTGGTACCCCTAATGAGAATATAAGTACATTTGAATTCAGTATTCTAATGTATTCAGCATAAATGGTGAATTACAGAACAATATAGAAATACAGCATTTTAACAGTCTGGAAAACAGTTCTTAAAGTTTCTTTTAATAGAAACCCACATGTATGTATGCTAAATTACTGTAAAAAATGTTGTATAAGTCCATTTTCTAGACATTTTTGGGGGGCCAAATGTAAATATGTGGCAGCGGAGAGCCCTGCTGGTAAATGTATTTATGATTTGAAAAAGAATGGTTTGAATGTATTGTTTGGTGTTTATTTAAAATAATGGTTTATTGTTATTAGTATGGTATTGTTATAGTTTAATGTGGGTTGGCAGGGGCGATGTTTGGTGCTCGTCTCTGCCAGACTACATCCCGTGAGACTGCGTGGTTGGCAGCTAATGATTTATTGACAAATTGGCCGTCGACCACGCATATTAAAACTCTTGTGCAGAATGTTGCATTCAATACAACGTTGTCAACTGTATCCAGGCTTTCCAGACCATCAAAGTATTCCTCTAGGGGTTGACAACCAGGACATGCTTCACAAGCGCTTGTCATACAAGCTTCTTCCTCAAGTGAGCACACAGTCTTACCAAGCAAGTTTTGTAATCCTCCTGAGCACCACATGCCTTTAACATCAACTTTACGTTATAATGGTACGTACAGACGCACATGGAGAGGCTCCCGGTAGTATCCACCACTAAGGCCGCAGAGCTGCAAATGATGAGAACCCAATGTTCTTGTCAGGGTATCGCTCCTGGAAGGTACGTTGGGCCTCACGAAGGTCGACAAGCATTCAGTGCTTTGCCACTGATACACACGGTTACCACCTGTTTTGCCCCTGGACATATGCGACTCACTTCTTGCTCTTCGTAGAAGACTCATACGCAGTCTTTCAAGTCTTTCGTCAAAGACTTGATTCTCAGGTCAGTGAGAGAGGATAGGAGAACAGACTGGTCGACAGTGTCAAAGGCAGCAGAGAGATCGAGGAGAATTAGGACAGAGGAGAGAGAGGCAACACGGGCAGAGTTTAACAAGTTAGCGACAGACAGGAGAGCAGTTTCAGTAGAGTGAGCAGAGCGGAAACCAGATTGGAGAGGGTTGAGTGGAGAGTGGTTAGACAGGAAAGCAGAGAGCTGGCGGCGTATTGCCCGCTCAAGGGTTTTAGAGAGGAAGGGTAAGAGGGAGACAGAACGGTAGTTCTGGAAGGAGGTGGGATCGAGGGTAGGTTTTTTGAGGAGGGTGGTAATAGAGGCTTGTTTGAAGGCAGAAGGAAAGAGGCCAGAGAGGAGAGAGGTGTTGAGAAAGGAGGAGATGAAGGGGAGTAGAGCAGGAGCAGCAGCTTGAAAGAGGTGAGTGGGGAGGGGGTCCTGGGCTCACATGGTGAGTTTGTGGCCCTGGAGGCGGAAGGAGAGGTCAGAGTCTGGAGGGGAGAAAAGGAGGAGAAGGAGGGTGAGTTAGTAGGGCAGACAGAGGGTGTTGGCGTTGGAGCGGGAGGGAGTGGGGGAGGGAGAGGTGTTAAAGAGTTTGCGGCTATCAGAGATTTTAGAGGAGAAGAAAGAGGCAAAGTCGTCAGAGGAGATAGAGGAGGGAGGAGGAGGTGGGGGAGGGTTGAGGAGGGAGGAGAAGGTAGAGAATAGTTTCCAGGGATTGTTAGTGGAGGATTGGATAATAGATTGGAAATAGGAGCATTTAGCAGAGTAGAGGAAAATGAGGAGAGGAGGGAGAGGTAGTGATCTAAGGCAGCAGGAAGTTTGGTTCTCTTCCATTTCTTTTCAGCAGAGCACAGTTTGGTTCTTGCTGAGTGGAGCACAGAGGAGAGCCAGGGTTGGAGAGGGGAGGGGCAGGCCGGTCGGGAGGTGAGGGGACAGAGGGAGTCGAGGGAGGAGGTGAGGGAGGAGAAGAGGGTGGAAGTAGCAGAGTCTACAGAGAGTTGGGAGAAGGAGTTGATAGAAGGGAGGTGAGAAAGAGCGGTGGAGGTTAGGACAGAGGGGGAGAGAGAGCGGAGGTTACGGCGGGAGGTGACAGTGGGGGTAGGTGGAGTAGGGAGAGAGGGGAGAGACAGAGAAAAAGAGATGCAATAGTGATCAGAGAGGTCTAGAGAGGTGACAGAGAGGGTGGAGGGGCAGCAGGCCCTGGAGGAGGTGAGGTCCAGTTGATGGCCAGCTTTGTGGGTAGGAGGGGATGGAGAGAGAGAGAAGTTGAAGGAGTGAAGGAGAGGAAGGAAGCCAGTAGAGTGGGTGGGGCTGGAGAGATGGATATTGAAATCACCTAACAGGACAGTTGGGGTAGACAGAGAGGGGAGGAAGGAGAGGAGATAGTCGATTTCATCGAGAAAGTGAGTGAGAGGTCCAGGGGGACGGTACAATATAATTAGCAGGAGTTGAAATGGAGAGGTTAGTTGGACAGCATGAAATTCAAAGGTGTTAACAGAGAGTGAGGAGAGCTCAGAGGGGACAGAAAAGAGTAAGGAGAAGACCAGTCCCACCTCCGCATCCAGTGAGACGCGAAGTATGGGACAGGACGTGGAGAGAGGACAGGGCAGCAGGAGTTACAGTGTTATCAGGAGACAGCCAGGTTTTAGTGAGAGCAAGAAAATCGAGAGGTGGGAGGCAAAGGCAGAGATGAAATCAACTTTGTTAGCAGAAGAGTGACAGTTCCAGAGGGCACCAGAGAGAGTGCAGGAGGGGAGAGAGTGGGAGGGGGAGAGGCAGAGGGATGAGGTTAGAGGGGTTAGGGGAGCAGCGGCAGAGAGAGGACAGAGGATGGGAGTGAGAACACAAAATAACAGGGATGTGAGAGACAGACTGTGACAGGGTGGCTGAGTCGTCTGACGTAAGGCCAGAAGCAGGAAATGAAAAAACACTGACACCCGGCAACTACTGCAGTTAAAGGCAGCGTTTGCCGTTTTATTTTTAAATAACAAAAATAAATAAAAAGTTCAACCAAAAAAACACACTGTGCTCACAGAGCTAAAACAAAAAGGTTAAACAAAATAATCAGGAACACAAAACAACACAGGTCAGGCTGGGCAGTAGCCTTCACTGTTCCTGTATTATTATTTAAGTTTTGTTTTGTCTCTCGCTCCTCTCGCTCTCTCCGCTCCTAACACACCCACCCAGAGCGCAGAGAGCTGCAGGATTATATGCAGGTGACCATCTCCCGATTACCAACAAATTAATCACTTAATTAATTCGGGAGATGGCCACCTTCTGCACAAGGTTTTCTAATTATTCCTGGCAGAGGACGAGTACCCACTCTCGCCTCTGCCAGAACACATTTTAAATAAAAGAATAACAAACAAAATGCACGACTATGCCGTCATATTTACAAAACAATAAATAAATACAAAAACAATACCCACGGCGCTTTGCCGTCATCTATACATAAATACATAACGATATTAATAATAATAATAATAATAATAATAATAATAATAATAATAATAATAACAATAATAATAATAATAATAATAAATACAAAATAACACAGGGGCGGAGGGGGAAACCCCGTTCTAAAAATAAATAAACAAAACACTGTACAGGGCTCCTCGCCCTGTTACACAGACAAAGACAGATAGGTACAGTAGTAGTGAGAGCAGGAGCGGTGGGGGCAGGGCATAGACCTGTCTAGTAGTTAGCGTCTTCCAATTTCTCCAACAGCCTCTCCTCCCAGGTCTCTCCTCGCTGGACTCCCACAGCTAGACTCCCGGCTCTTTGGTAGAGAGGCTGTTCGGTTGGCTGGTGCTTCGTGCTGGCGCACAAATAGGCTAGCTGTCTATTATACTAACTACATGGATAAAAGCTGTATTGGAAACCAATAAAATTGCAAATCAACCTCTATTCAATTTAACCAATTAACCATTTAACTGAAGTAGGCTCCACCCTCACTTTGCAAGGGAACAGGTTAACAGCTGCTAAATTACGCTAAAGACAATACTTAAGCAATACAATAGTTTCAGTGCACTTCAATGGATCACACAACTACATAAAGCTGTGTGGAAACCAATCAAATTGCAAATCAACTGCTATTCAATTTAACCACAATCGCCTGTTACTAATCACAAACAGTAAATCACCAAATTAAAACAACACCCCCTTATAATGTTACTTAAATACAGCTAATGTTAATTACTCCCCCTTTTTTTTCTCCAATTGATTGGTTTACATTTGGAGGCAGGGTTATTTTTGACTTTTGACTGTTGAAAGAAGCCTCTGATTTGGAGGGAGTTGTTTATTTATATTATATTATATGTCGGATTTTTCTACAGAATATTCTTATTTTGAGTATTATTCAGAGAGCTATATTTCAAAATGTAATCCTACATTTTCACAGTATCATACTGTTTTGCTATTATTACTGCATGACCAAAAAATATAGATATGCATGTGTTTGCTACAATGAAGTCCACAGAAGCGGCCATTCATTTTAATAATAATATTATATAGGCTGTATATAATTATGTACAGGTATGGAATAATTCATATTTATGTTTACAGATTTGTTATTGTCATGGTTATCCTCGGCCTTGGGAGAATATTTGTTATTGTCAGTGTGAGAATCTGCATTATGGTGAGTGAAATACATTTTCTATTTATTATATTTTACTATTGGTAGATATTGTTAAGTATTCTTGCATTATTTTTCACTTATAGGTGTGTTCACAAGAAGTTCAGAGGTAGAGTAATTTAAAATGTCATTAAAACGACACCTTCCTTATTAATACAATTGGGACTACATGTTGGAAAATGTTGCTTAATTAATATGAGGGAAGTTTAAATAAATGCTTTATTAAATAAAGGAAAAGCTCTGTAAACCGTGGTGTTAAACAATAAAGCTTGAAAATAAGATTACTTAATTAATACTGTAAAAGTATGCATGCATGTTTTGTTAAAAGAGCAAGTAAAACTTTTTTTTTTTAAGGAACACCTCTTACAAAGCTTCCTAAATCGAAAAGTTTGTAAGTTAATATAATATAAATGAACAACTCCCTCCAAATCAGTGGCTTCTTTCAACAGTCAAAAGTAAAAAATAACCCTGCATCCAAATGTAAACCAATCAACTGGAGAAATGTCATTGAAATAAAACCACACCTTCTTTCCATAGTAAACCAATCAGATTGGAGATGTGTTATTCTACTGGCGGGGCAGATCTGCCCCCAGAACAAAATTCATCGCAAATAACTGAATTGAGCGGCAGAGAACCTCCGGCAGAAGTCCTATTTCTTCAGGATGTGCCAGTTGCCAGTATGCATGGCACCAGGACACTGGAGCGCTGCACGGAACAGTGTTCAAAACCACATGGCAACCACACTGCATTGTCAAGATGACAGAAGGCATGTGTATGGAAACAGTGGGGTAAACTGGGATGTTTTTTTTTTGTTGTTGTTGAAAAAACAGTGAATTTTCCAAAAAAATTTAAAGACCAGACCTCTATTATCTATTTTTTGTGTTTTCTATCAGTTTGTAGTTTGTAAAACGCAGCTAAGTGACGTTTTGGTAGTTTCAAATGTGTCACTGTAACAAAGAAATCTAAGTTCCACACGCAAGTTCATAACCCCTCAGCTCCAAGTTAGTGCCACTGGAAGCACACACTGCCACGTTTTACTCTAGATCTAACCCAGACAATACAAAATTGATGAATAATGCCAGTTCATTTAGGACTATGTGGTACTTTAGCCTCACCAAAGTGGCCATAAGCAATGCTCCAATGCATGACAAATGCAACTTCAAAAATCTGCCAAAAATCCAAAATCCGCGGATAACAAAATGTGTTGCTTGATTCTTGTAGATCTCATCATCTATCCAAAAATATCTTTGGGTGATTTTTTGAAGCCCCCCCCAACCCTCCCCCCGAGTTATTTTGGCCTATGGTAGAAATATAAAAAATTCAAATTCCAGATGGGATTAATGACCAGTAGGGGGACTTGAAAACAAAAGTGTTTCACAGAATTTGGAAGAGTGGTCCTTAAGGTCCTTACAGCAAAACTAACATTTTAGGACCCGAATCCCCTATAGAGTAAAGAGTTGAGCTGAAGTTCAAATAAAACACGTCACTTACCCCTTGTCTGGCAACTTGCCAAAAGTGAGTTAAGAACTAGTACTGTAGTTTTAAGATTAATGTTTTATTAAAACGGCCTGGAGATACTGTAATTGTAAAACTAACAAAATAAAATGTTAGAATTTATTGCAAACATAGAAGGTTGTGTGTCTGTGTTTTTTTTGGGGTTTTTTTTTTAACCCTCACTATAAGGCACCCCTCGCTTATTGCCTGTTTTTGCCCATGGCCCTTACAAGGCAGTATAAAGAGGGATGACTGTACTATACATATTTTGACAGAAAAAAAAAACACCCACATTTTTTGGAAAGCAACCGAATACAATAATTTCATACAGTATATAAAAAGCAAAAGCCCTGAAAAAAAAAATGTACATAGAACTTGAAAATAGCTAAAAATAAGCACCGAAAAATGAAATTAATAAAAACCGAAAAACAGAAGCCCTAATTCTAATGCAGATGTCTTTGAGACCAGATAAAGTAGAACAAAAGTAAAAAATGTACACAACATGCACGTTGTTGAATTTGCATGTCAGTCACAATGTTGAAAAAACAGTATGTGACTAGAGATGAAACAAAGACAAACTTAAATATGGCAAAAGAAAAACAAGCTGATAGAGGAAGAAAGTGTTTATAGCCCGATGTAGGAAACATTTTGTTTGACTGGAGTACTTTGAATGACTTTAATACATACTGTAACTTGTTGTACATGTCAGTGCAATGCAGTGGTACACTTGTAAAGTATGTGTATGGTTATGCTTCTGATTAACAAAACAAAATTAATGTATTTTTACAGGTGTAAGTTTAATGCAATTGTACTGCACCGTATGCAACACTAAGATGTTTTGTTTACTGGTTATTAGGTGGTGCATTGTTTAGTTTTTTTTTTTTGTTTTTTTTTTTTTGCTTTTTAAATTGATGCAAGCAGCACTGTAATACTTTTCTTTTAAATTGGAATTAATACAACAAATTTGTAAAAGCCAATGCAGCGGTAAATATATTGTTAAGTATGGTTTTGGAAAGAAATGTTCAGTAAAGCAAAGAAGATATGTTCTTGACGTGTTTGGGTACTTGATAAGCTAAAATAAAATAGTTTAATACGTATGTGATTTTGGATGTCGAACTTGATTTTACACTCTGTTAATTGTTATTTTTTAAATCCATTCAAATAGCATTTGTCAGTGGTTTACAATGTTACTACTGGAATTTGCAGTACTGTAGTAGTATTATATTTATATTTTGATGTATTTTGATATTACACTTAAATTTACTTGAACCAATTTGAAATTTTGAAAAAATAAATATTATACATATGCAGTTTTTGTGGCTATTTAGAATAATCACATAGTAGTGATTTTGTTCTTATTCAATGTAAAATGCAGCAAGCATCGTTAGTCACTGTGAACAAAAAAAAATTACCCTTTTCAACCTCTCTTCAGAAACAAAAGATCTCTAATTGCTGGCCACCCTCTTCTCCGTTGTCAATGCTGTCTCCGTTGTCATAATAACATCAGTTTGCTTCCAGATTAAACCTGGCTCGAGTTTGTTCATTCTGGATGCAGTAGTGTACATCAATTGTGCTTATTAATATTGAAAATCACGCAAACTGACTTAAATAAATGCCAGACCCTGTAACACTGGCATGTTGTGGAGACAGCAGAATTGTGTTTGGAACTGTTTTAACAGCTGGGAGAATAGAGCCTATATCTGTTATGTTATGATCATAATTCAGCCTCCCATGGCAAGTAGCCGTTTAGTTCCCTTTCAATTCGAAGATGACCACCAAAACATTAAGTATGGGATATGCCTGCCTATTGGTAGGTATTTTCTGAGCTCTCTATACCAGAGCTGCCGATAGACCCCTTCCTGGGATGACACCCTCGGTCCCGCCTACCAAGGGGTTAATGCCATCATTCCATGGAAGTCGTTTTTCTAAGGTAAGACCCTCTGTGTTGGTATCTGAGCATATTTTGAAAAAGAGCTTTGAATCTGCTGCAGTTCCCTTGCCGTCTATCTTTTCTCAGCAACCTGCGCGCACTTGCATTGCAGGCTGCTGCTTTCCTATCTGTGGTACGTGAGTCGACTGCCTGTCCTCCACGGGGCTGTATTTTTACTAGACCCCGCTGCAGAGTGTAGACCTTGTCGGCTGACTGAGTCCACCCACCTCAGTGCGTTGGGCCTTAAAAAAAAAAAAAAAAAAACCAATAAATACGCGCTAACCAGGTGTGTGACTACGCACGGTTAGGGTAAGCACCGCTGCTTCAGCTGCCCCCCGGTGCTTCGGTACCTTGATGCACGCGCTACTCGGTGCAAGGCACTCGCTGTCTTTTGCACGCAAGGCGCTCAGTGCACGTGGTACGCATAGAGTTTCCCGTGTATACGGTGCTCGGTGTACGTGGCGCTCAGTGCACGAGGTATCCACCATGACGAGCCTTCAGTGGTTCCACGCTTGCACATCGTGCAAGGAAAACATGCCGCATAATGATGGGCACTTTCTCTGCGTGCGGTGCCTAGGGGTCCAACATACCACCTAGGCCATCGGGAACGAGGACTTCTGCGACATCTGCTCAGCTTTTCAGCCCAGAGTCCGTCGCAATAGACTGAATAGGACCATGGGGATAGACGATCCGTCCCCCATGGGGGAGTCGTCAGCAGCCCTCGGGGCCCCACCCCCTGTCCTCCAACTGTCACAGAGCCCCTTCGCTCAGGCTCCTGCGCCGACACCCTGTAGTCACTCCCCCTCTCCGCAAGTGAGAAGGGTGAAGTGCTCAAGGCAGGCGAGGGACATTATGGACCTCAAGGCGCAGATGGCCCAGGTCCTTGAGCTGCTGTCTAGGCAGCAAGCTCCTGCAGCGCCATTGGAGGTCCTGGCCCCGATAACACTCGTACCAGCTCCGGTTCCTGGGTCTCCCATGGGAGCCCAAGCCAAGCCGGAACCGCAGCCCTTGATGGCGGGGCTGAGAGCTCCTTCCCCACGGAGATGGAGGAGGGTGAGGAACCTGTGCCGTCGACCGAGACGGAACCTAGCTCCAAGGCTGCCTAGGGACCCGATGTGCCCGAACATCTGCAGAGGGCTTACGCAGTGGAGGCGTAGGTGACCCACCTGGCTAACGTGGCGGGTATACTGACTGCGTATTTGGATGGCATGCTCACAGAGACCCTGCTCCCAGAGCCGATGGCCACTGAGCTTCACCTCCTTTCAAGCATGCTGCTCCAGATCTCCGGTTTTCAAGAGCAAGCCCTAGTCCGGAGCCTGGCAAGCCTGGTGGTGCTGTGCAAGTGAGCCATTCGTCTCGTAGACCACACCTCCTGCGGAGAGTGGTTTTATTCAAGATATTTTCTAGTACCCAAGAAGTCTAGGATGGGGTTATGGCCCCGTTTGAGCCCATACACTCTGTCTATGAAGACAGCCTTCCTCTAAGCTATCACCTCCGCAAAGCTGGTCATTGAGCTACAGGCGCTGTCTGTGCACAGCTCCTGTATGCGGATTTGGGACGATGGCAGCAGGGTGTCACTACGTACAAACCCTGCTTTCCTCCCCAAGATGATCACAGCCTTCCACATGAATCAGTCTGTGGAACTGGAGTGGTATACATTTCCCATACATAATGTTTTGGTGGTTGTCTTCAAATTGAATGGGAACGTTAGGTTACTTACCGTAACCCTGGTTCCCTGAAAGCGAAGACGACCACCAACCAGCGAGGTTGCATCGGTCGCCCTCACAGCTTCGATGCAAAAAGAGAAATGGCTTCCGTGGAATGACGGTTTTAACCCCTCAGTAGGCGGGACCGAGGGCGTCATCCCAGGAAGAGGCCTATCGGCAGCTCTGGTATGGAGAGCTCAGAAAATATCTACCAATAGGTAGGCATATCCAATACGTAATGTTTTGGTGGTTGTCTTCTCTTTCAGGGAACCAGGGTTATGGTAAGTAACCTAACGTTAGTGATGGACAGCAGTGGGTAGCAGTGGTGATGTAGCAAGGCTAACCAGAGGTTGAAGAATTGGATGGCCTGAGGTGAGAGATGTGGACAGATTTTCTTAGGACTTCAAGCCAACCAGGGTAAAATACTTGCCATCACCATCAGACAACCAGTAGAATGACAGGGTACTTCAATCCAAATGACTTCATTCATTGATATCAGTCCAACAACTTAACTGAACACCTGCCGTTTTAAAAGAGTGGACACATTCAGATCAGAAACTGTGAATACAACGAAGTATGGAGTTGGCATTTAGACCAGATGGCATATTTCAGCGATCAATGCATTTCTGTACATTGAAATGCCGTTCACGTGTTTTACAACGTGGATCTCGCAGACACCAATTGCAAGAAATGCACAGGTAATACTAACTAGGAGTAACTATACTGTACATAGCCTACTGTATAATCTATTGTAGCTAGACAAAGAATCATTTTATACAGAAAAGTGCAAATCAGTTACGCTGTGAAGGTACAGAATTATTTGTACAGAAGTAAAAGCAGGTATGCAGAAGGTATCGACCCCAGTGCCAGCCGACACATGCAATGGTATAGCTGTGCCCAAATCGTGTGGAGAAAAAGAAGAGCACTGTCTGCAGGTATGTGATTTAGGAGAACACGTCCTTCTTTGATATTAGGTGCTGTTGTGATTGTAAACCAAATGTTCTTTATTTATTTATATTACCGTGTTTCAATTATGTCTGTTGAACGCAGTTATGCCTTTTTTTCGTTTGCATAGTAAGCTTTTTGCATGCTTTTTATGTCTATAGGCTACTGTGGCAATGTGCCCCGCCCCTGTGTGCATTTGTGTGTTATATGTTGTATGTTGCGTGCGTGTGTTAATGTTGGTGTATAGAGATTGGTACACGGGATATAAACGGGTCTGTGTTTCACGTGTATTTAAAAATGTAGATTTGTATTTAGGCACGAGGAGGGCACAAATCACTTCACGTGCTGGTTAAATGTAATATGTGAGCACGGGGTTGCACAGAATTAATTCACGTGCTGGGATTCAAGTGAATAATTAATTAGTTATTGAATCCCAGCACAACAGTGTATATATAGATGCACATTTCTTTCACTCGGGGTTGGGTGTTTGAGAGTGGAGAACGGGTGAGAGAGAAGGGGAAAGTAAATATAAGTGAATAATAAGTGTTGGTAGTACTCACCGTGTTTGTTTGTCTCTCCGTGCACCATTTGTTAAGTGTTTAGTACGTTTTGTTTGTCTCTTTATTTTGGCGTGAAGTGCTGTGTCCTGTTTTTGTGTTTAAAACCCTTTATTTTCTGTTCTGTTTGGTTATTAAATGCTGAGTGCGATCACGCGCTCAGATTCATCAAAACCCCAAGTCTCTGTTTATTTCCTGCTTCTGGTTTGTCGCCACCCACTCCGGCCGTCTTTGTGACACGTGGTGTCCAGAAGAGGGATCTACAGCGCCTCCAGGACTCAGGCCAGAGCGGGAACCGCAGTTTTTTTTTTTAGTAAAAAAAAAAAAAAAGAAAAAGAAATGGGGAGAAGAGGCTGGAGAGGAGAACAGGAGGGCAAAGGGAGAAAGGCGGAAGCAGGGCTGTGGTGTTTCGACTGTGGCCAAACTAGCCACACCACCAAACCCTGCTCCGTCCATAAAACCCTACAGGCAATGGCCCAAAGACTGGGATGGGGGAGTGGTGCCCTGGCTGTGGGGCATATGGGCAGACGTTGCCCCTATGCCCCATGCAGGATGAAGAAGAGGAGCCCTTGCTGGTTCCCCTGCTGCAGCCAGAAGGGGAGGAGCCCCTGCCGCCTTCGCAGCAAGAAGGGGAGGAGCCCCTGCTGCCTTCGCCAGGAGGAGAGCAGCAGGAGCTGCCTCTGCCTCCACCACCACCACCTGAGGGAGAGGAGCAGGAGCTGCCTCTGCCTCCGCCACCTCCACCGCTTCCACCACTAGGAGCAGAGCAGCAGGAGCTGCCTCTACCTCCGCCACCTTCACCGGCAGGAGCAGAGCAGCAGGAGCTGCCTCTGCCTCCGCCATGTCCACCAGCAGAGGGTGAATGCCTGCTGGGTCCCGGTCCACCAGCAGAGGGTGAATGCCTGCTGGGTCCCGGTCCACCAGCAGAGGGTGAATGCCTGCTGGGTCCCTGTCCACCAGCAGAGGGTGAATGCCTGCTGGTCTCTTCTTCTGAGGCAGAGCCGCACCAGTCCCCTGCAAGAGAGGGAGGGCTGCACCAGTCCCCTGAAACAAGGGTAGACTACACGCCGCTCCCACCTCCACTGGCAGGAGCAGAGCAGCAGGAGCTGCCTCTGCCTCCGCCACCTTCACCGGCAGGAGACTACACGCCTCCGCCAACCCCACCAGCAGAGGGGAATGCCTGCTGGTAACACTTCCCCAACCAGCAGAGGATGAATGCCTGCTGGTATCACTTCCCCCACCGTCACGAGGAGAGGAGCAGGAGCTACCTCTCCCTTCACGAGAAAAACCAGGACTAGATGCTGGCGGTCCTCAGCAGCCCTTGCATAGGCTGCTGAGGAAAGCATGGGGAAGAACCGCCCGGCCGCAGTGGCCGAGAAGAGGGCTAAAACCCGCACCCCAGCGTGTCCTGACTCCCTGCCTCGCTTCGCCCGAGGATGCCAGCCGCTCCGTGTCGCCCGGGGTTGCCAGCCGCTCCGCGTCGCCCGGGGTTGCCAGCCGCTCCGCATCGCCTGGGGTTGCCAGCCGCTCCGCATCGCCTGGGGCTGCCTGTTCCACATCGCCTGGGGCTGCCTTTTGCTCCACACAGGGTGCAGGGTGCGAGGGAGAAGTGGAGCTCCCGCTGCCGCCTCTATGGCCAGGGGCTCCCCTCCCAAGTTCGCCTCCCGAGGGTCCGCTGCTGCTGCCGTCGCCTCCCGAGGGTCCGCTGCTGCTGCCGTCACCTCCCGAGGGTCCGCTGCTGCTGCCGTCGCCTCCCGAGGGTCCGCTGCTGCTGCCGTCGCCTGGGGTTGCCAGGGATCCTACTTCGCCTGGGGTCGTCGAGGATCCTGCGTTGCCTGGGGTCGCCGGGGCCTCTGCTTTGCCTCGGGTCGCTACACTGTGGCCGGAGCTCCATGAAGGGGAGCTGCTGGCTATGAAGAAAGGGGGGGAGGTCAGGAGACCAGCTCCCCCAGCCGCATTTCCGTGGCAGGAAACACGGTGGCCGGAGCCCCACGGAGGGGAGCTGGCGGCCACAAAGAAGTTGGGGGAGGTCAAGAGACCAGCTCCCCCCGCAGCAGTTTCGCTGCCAGAAATTGGGTGGCCGGAGCCCCATGGAGGGGAGCTGCCGGCCATGAAGAAGGGGGGGGAGGTCAGGAGACCAGCTCCCCCAGCCGCACTTTCGCTGCCGGAGATCGGGGGAGAGGTCAGGAGACCACTTTCCCCAGCAGCAGTTTCGCTGCAGGAGTGGACGAGCATGCTGTCAGCCGTGCCACTACCGGCAGGGGTGCTGACAGCATTGCCAGCCATGGGCCCACTGAAGCCTCCCTTTCCAGCCCGAGACTTTGTCCTGGACTGCTGGGTTTTTAAGGGGGGAAGTGGCCGTTGAGGCCATGTGTGCTGCGCACAAGGGGGGGTATATGTGGCAATGTGCCCCGCCCCTGTGTGCATTTGTGTGTTATATGTTGTATGTTGCGTGCATGTGTTAATGTTGGTGTATAGAGATTGGTACACGGGATATAAACGGGTCTGTGTTTCACGTGTATTTAAAAATGTAGATTTGTATTTAGGCACGAGGACGGCACAAATCACTTCACGTGCTGGTTAAATGTAATATGTGAGCACGGGGTTGCACAGAATTAATTCACGTGCTGGGATTCAAGTGAATAATTAATTAGTAATTGAATCCCAGCACAACAGTGTATATATAGATGCACATTTCTTTCACTCGGGGTTGGGTGTTCGAGAGTGGAGAACGGGTGAGAGAGAAGGGGAAAGTAAATATAAGTGAATAATAAGTGTTGGTAGTACTCACCGTGTTTGTTTGTCTCTCCGTGCACCGTTTGTTAAGTGTTTAGTACGTTTTGTTTGTCTCTTTATTTTGGCGTGAAGTGCCGTGTCCTGTTTTTGTGTTTAAAACCCTTTATTTTCTGTTCTGTTTGGTTATTAAATGCTGAGCGCGATCACGCGCTCAGATTCATCAAAACCCCAAGTCTCTGTTTATTTCCTGCTTCTGGTCTGTCGCCACCCACTCCGGCCGTCTTTGTGACAGCTACATAAACACATTTATTTTCAATGTCTTGTTACTTATTTTGTTTGTACAGTTGTATTTAATCATAATATACCTGTATATAGACGCATTTCTGTTCAAAAGTTGTTTTTCTTTCTTTTTTATTTTATGCAGTCGGCTGGTATATGTGCGTTTTAGTATATAAACACATTTATTTTAAAATTAGTCTTACTTATTTACAGAGTTTCGGATGTGTAGTATCGTACATACATATACCTGTACCGTGTGCTGACAGACAGCTTTAAGAAAGATCTCGGCTCCTAACACCTGCTTTCCATCGTGCTATCTAGCACGCGATTTAAGGTGTGCTTCATGGTTAGCACAGTTTAGTAAATATCGTCTGATGCCACTTAATTTGAATACATCACCGTGCATTTTGCATATTCAGCATATGCTAATGTACCCATCGTGTTATTTTTAAGGCGTACGCACGTCATGCTTTAAGTCGCGTTTTATGGTGGTTGATAAATACGGGATTATCTAGCACATGCCTTATCCTTGGATAACACGCATGTTATCACATAAGAACCTTTAGTAATTGAGGCCCTTAGAGTCAATATATGCAGTAGCATTTTATAACAGTTAAACTGATGCTCCCAATAGAAGTCACCTACCTAATGTACCTTATGATGTTTGCAACCATCCTGAATGCTTGAAAGTTCTTTCACAGTTAGATTATTGAACCTAGCTGGCTGCTATGTTGCTTTCATGCCTTTATTGTTTTGACTTTTCTTTTGTTTCCTGGACTTCAGAAATCATGTACTAATGTGACCTAATTTAAACGTGGTTGACTTCAACTGTTTCTATATTAAGTGGAAGAATACATAGGCCTACAATATGTCAAAAGTAAACGGACACCCCCTAGGTTTCAGTCTTGCAGAAGATGCCTCCTTATCTATAATAGCAAAACATATATCTTCACAATATGGGGTAATATGGGATAGCTGTCAGGCACAAAACAATTATTTTACCTGGCAACAGGATCCAACAATCAGCCCATCGACTTTCACCTTTTTATGTTGAGTCACACATCTGAAAGTTTTCATAAGGTGCACGTGTGTTGGTCTGGAGAATTTCCCCCTATACATCTACAGGGGACTTTCTATGATGATTTAGGGAGAAATTTGTTGTGTGATAATGGAACTGTCACAGCACATTCATAAATCTAGGTGTTGACTACAGGGCTCCTTAATAGGTTTAAACCCAACACCTGCCACTGGAGAACACAGTGTTTGTGGATGAGGATGCAAGCAAATGACGTTCAGTCACCCAGTAGAAAGACAGTAGAGGAATCTCAATGTTACTGTCTCCAAGTCAATCACCAGTAATTAACCCATTTAAACATGCCATGATGGATGTCATCCTTGGTAAACATTCTCCTCAACCCAGCGATGTTTTAGCCCTGAAAGATGCCATCCTTGAATGAATTGCCACTCTCATTCTAGGGATCTTAATCAAGTGCATAAAGTATTAAACTGTGATCAGATTTTCTGACAAATAATGAAAGTGTGACTGCAGCGGCGTGTCAACTGAATGTACTGGTTTTCTGAGTTTGTGCTTATCAGTTCTGACTACACCCATACAATGACTTCCAGCATCACCTCCACACCTACCAGAGGTTTCCAAAATCAATGAAATGATCAAAGCAACCTATGAAATATAGTATTAATTGGCAGGTGCATTTCAAGTAAAAATGCTTAAAACTGCCTATTTGTGTTTTGTTATATCAAACTGCCACAAATCATTATTTCTTTCAAGACTAAAAAATTGGTTGCATGGCACCTGGAAACCCAAGGAGATAAATTTAAATAAATCCCCTCTTCCTAAGTTACTGTAAAACAATGTTTCTTAATAAGATGGCATTTATTATATTCAAAATTATCTCCAGTTGAGCTGCAGCAATTTTATTTTCCCAAAATGCAGCCTGAAGACCAGTAATTTTGAATCACTAGATACAGAGACCATATTCCAGTTTTTAATGAATTAGTTCCCTATAACTTGTTATGCTATTAACCTATTTCAGTTTATTTTTTTTTCAGCCTTTTGTATTATTTCTACATTGGCCTAGATCTAACTATAGACACTCCTGAGAGCACAGTTGCAAAAATAATTTAAAGTCGACATAAGGACTTTTCACTGCTGGCGGGGTCAGCCAGACAGTATTAAAATATTTGATGCCCATGGGATGCCAGCTGCTGTCTGTGTCAATCATGAAATCCTATCTGTATTGACATGAATGAAATATTTGTGAAATCTGAGGGCTCTATTGGCTACCCATTTCATTAATATTAGAGCAAAACATTGTAAAAAATACTTTATGTAATCACACAAGTAACAGGTTTTCCTCTTCGGATGACAAAAATGCACACTTTAATTATATTTCTTCAGTCTCTGGGAGTGTAAATTAGTCTATGTAACACCTAATGGGCCCTATTCATAAAATAACTCCCGTAATAAAAAAACTAATTCACTGGGCGTGAGCTGGGGGGGAAAAATAAGGCAGGAGAAGCAGCAAGGAGCAGTTAGTAGGACAGAATGTGGTCACCGACTGGGGCCGACGCTGTCGACATCCCAGGGGCGGAGGACCCGGCAACCGAAACGGGATAGAAAAGAGGTCACCGACTGGGGCCGACGCTGTCGACATCCCAGGGGCGGAGGACCCGGCAAACGGAAACAGGATAGAAAAGAGGTCACCGACTGGGGCCGACGCTGTTGACATCCCACGGGTGGAGGACCCGGCAACCGAAAACACATATGAGGGTTATGACTTGGAAAGCCGCCCCTCAGGAGGAGATGAGAGAGGTACCCAGCATCTGAGGCTTCTGTAAGGGGCGCTCGTAGAACCCCTGATTGGCCGAGACATCACGCTGCCTGGGACCTGAAAATAAGGACAAAGCATTGAGGTTAGTATAGGACTCGACACGAGTGACCACATCCTGAAGAGAGGCAGAATAGAAGAGAGCCTCGAGTGAGATGAGCGCAGGAGCTGCGACAGGACAGAGTTTGGCCGGGGGTCCGCTCTGACTCACGCGGTGAGAACCCCTGAAGGTAAGGGAGGCGGCTGCCTAGCCCTGAGGTCAGGGAAGTGAGCCTCACTTGCCCCCCAAAGGGTGGACCCCCGGCACCTCACGAAAACTCCCACACCGTGAGACAAACAAGACAGCACATGCCAACGCATAACATAAACAAAAGACCAGAAGGACGAACAGAGGGAGATTAGTAAATTTGTTAGTGGGATGTGACTATGTGTATACCTGCCGCTCAGTGGAGAGGAAAAAAACCCTTGAGGCAGATTAGGGGAAAACTTCTGGTGGCCCCGGCGAACAGGTAGCCCCCACTCCGGGCATGCTAGCGATTTTGAAATGGGCTGCAACTATCGGAGGAGATGAATGAACGTAATAATCTACTGCAGAAGGGGACCAGCGGCCCATGGTCTTGATCAGACTGTGGTTGATGCTGGCTCTTGCAGCGGAGGTAGCTGCACCTATGCGAAATGAATGGGGAGAATACAGCTGAGGAGGGAGGCCTGCTCTAGAAAGGAGGGTGGAGAGGTGGGCTGATTGGGAGATCTTCGTCGCTGCAGGGAAGCTTGAAGCTGAAGAAACTGTGTATTCTGAGCTTCCGAGGAAGCCGAAGAAGGCTGCGAGTAATGTTGGCCCTCGCAGCAGAGGGGGCTGTGCCTACGGAATGATTGGGGGGGAGGCCCGCTCTGGAAGCGAGGTAGGTTGGAATCCAGTGACGAGTGATCCTAGGAGCGAGAGAAGTCAATGAGGGGGTGAGGTAGAGGAGGGAGGCTTGCTCTGGAGGGTGGAAGGTGGGTTGAGAACCAGCGATGAGTGATGATAGGAGCGAGAGGAATCAATGAACCGAGGGTCCAGGGGAGGGGGGGTTCTTGCTGGGGAGATACCCTGATGATGAAAGGGGCAGATAGGGGACTCTACTTGACAGCTGAATGGACTAACCACATTGAAATTGATCCCTCTTGGAGGTACAACCGAATGGTGAAGTAAATTAGAAGCAGAAGAAACTGCGTTCTGAACGTAATAATCTACTGTGGGAGAGGACCAGCGGCCCATGGTCTTGATCAGACTGTGGTTAATGCTGGCTCTCGCAGAGGAGGTAGATGCACCTATTTGAAATGAATGGGGAGAATACAGCTGAGGAGGGAGGCCTACTCTCGAAAGGAGAGTGGAGAGGTTGGCTGATTAGGAGATCTTCGCCGCTGCAGGGAAGCTTAAAGCTGAAGGAACTGTGAAGCCGAAGAAGGCCGAGAACTGAGGAAGCCGAAGAAGGCCGAGAAGCAGATGAGATACCTTGACGTTGAAAATAAGGGGCAGATAGGAGAATCTGCTTGACAGCTGAATTAACTGACCGCGCTGAAATGGATCCGTCTGGAGGTACATGACTGAATGATGGAGTAAATTAGAACTGTGGATTCTGAGCTCCTAAGGAGACCGAAGAGGGCTCAGATGCAGATGATCTCCATAGGTAGATCCTTGTATGGGGAGAAGTGGCGTTTCCGAAGAGTAGAATGAGCAAACTGAGAATGCGGACAGTGGGAAGGTGAGGCAGAAGGGAAGGCTCTTAAGAATCAGCTGTTAGGCAGATGGTCTCCATGAGGAGATCTTCATAAGGGGACAAGCAAACTTTCCAAAGAGTAGAGATGAGTGAATGGAGAATGTCTGTTGATATGGGCAGGCAGGAAGGTGCAGCGGGGGGGGGGGGGGGGGGGGGACTTTGAAGATTCCGCAAAGAGTCAGACAGACTACTGGTATGGAGAGAATGGTGGGAAGAAAAAATCCCTAGCTGGACGATGAAAGCCATGATCTAGTTTGATTTGAAGGAATAGGATGAATCCGATTCTGGCACAGAACGTTTAAAACACTGACCAAGCTGTACAATATGAAGCTGTCAAAGGAGGGAGAGAGCTGCAGATATGAAATGCTGAGCAGATTGAAGGAGGTTACTGAGAGTATGATTCAGTCAAATGACAGCTGGTGAAGCTGGTAAATCGGGGGGGGTGGGCACGCAGCAGACGGGACCAGTCAACGGAACTTGAATACTAAAAGTGGAGGCCGAAGGGGAGCTGGAACTGACAGTTGAGGTAGCAGCTGGAACCGACGAACGTGTGTAAATCGACTGCTGGGGAAGCTCAGCACGCTTTGTGCTCCATTTACTGGAATGGAGGGCAGAGATGAGATGTTGACTATCCTATGTGTCAGTTAATACGGGATCGATCTGCGGTCTACTACTATCATGTCTGCTTGAAATGGAAAAGGTGAACTCACATTGAGAGACTGGGTTTCACAACTCCAGTTATTCTCCTAGAGTGGAACTCCTTAACTCATAAACAAGACAGATTTCCAGTCTCACCGCATCTCTCACCATGCATTAATGCTGTAATATTTGAGAGGATGTGTGGACATATGAATAGATTGCTGAGAAAGACAGGCACCTCGTATTTTTGATTAGATGGGGATTAGCATTAGCCTTGACTGCGGAATGCTTACACGATCTGCGTATTGGAGGAAAACGGAAGCGTTGGAAGATCTGGAGTAGTGCAGGTACAGATTTAGACTGTGAACTAAAGCAACTTGCATGCTATAATAGTGAGTAGATCTGAAGAGGGAGCAGAGATCTGCTGCAGTGAGGAGCAATTAACAGTAGAGGACGGGATCTGCTGAACGGTGCAGAGATCCGAGGAAGTAAACAAAGAAGTGCTGTTAATAATGAGCGGTGGTCTGCTGTAGAGAGAGAGAGAGAGAGAGAGAGAGAGAGAGAGAGAGATCTGAAGCAGTGATCTGTTATTGTGAATGGTGGACTGCCATTGGTAGAGCGTGGTGGTCTGCTGCAGAACGCAGATATCTGCTGAAGCAGGGATCTGTAATAGTGAATGGTGGATTGCCATCGGTAGTGTGATGATCTGCTGTAGAGCACAGACATCTGCTGAATGCGGTGGATATTGGACTGTGAGTTACAGTAATTTAGATGAAGGCAGAGATGGAGAATACATAGAGCTGAGGCCGCTGTAGAACCTAAGAGGATGAAGAATCCGCTGCTCTGAGGCTGTTGAAAAATCTATTGGATTTGGTCGGGAGCAGTCCGCCTCAAAGGGGCGGGGGGAGGGCAAGAGTTGAAATTGAAGAATGTCATTTGATATAGATAGATGGAGGATGAGGCAGGAGGGAAACTCCCGAGAATCCATCCGAGTGAGAACTGCGGGAATAGAGATAGAAAAGCTGTAGTGTCCGAGCTTTGCAGCAAAACCAAACTGGTTTAATGTATAGAGAGAGAGCTTGTGGTATTATACTGCCATCCAGAGGTTATGATTGGAATTACATCATTGACTTGAGTGAATCAGGGTAGAATCTATGAAGTTATTACAATTAAAATCCTTGTTTATGTAGAACAACATTTGCTTATTCCTTTAGATTTGAATAATAAATATTCTAGACATGTTTAGGACAGATAGTCATGAATAAATAAGTTAACGCAATATTTAGATGTCATGGTTCGGCGCGTTGAATTCGTCTCCGCCAGTTGTGAAAGTGCAGCAACAGGAAGACGGAAGATTGCAGTGCTGAGGCGCAGAGTACGCAGAGCCTGATGAAGCTGCCTAGTCACCATGACAACTTACCACTCCCCGCAGTCACTCAATAAGGGTGTTGCCGTGGTAACCATAGTCTGTGAGGCGCACAATAGTCATCTTGCTTTTAAAGTTTGTACAGCTCAGCTGTAACTATGAAACTGAGTGACCAATTACCTGCAAAAAATCCCTAAATAGTAAGTAGACGTGTAGATTTGGATGAAGAACATTTAAATGAACTGGAAGATAGCAAAAAAAAAAAAAAAAATTGCTGTCTTTATACTAAGGACCCCTGACTTAAAATAATGTATTTTTAGCAGTTTGTAAACGCTACAGAAAAACACAAAAACACACTTCTGCACACTATCCACCCCTCTCAGACACATACTTTGAAAAATTACTGAAATCCAAGACATTGTTGTATTTATTTTTATTCCTCCCGTCTGTTCTGCTCAAACAGTGTGTCTGCACTGTCAGTGACAGGAAAAAAAATAACTCGTCTCAACTCCACCCCCTGGTGTATCTTTTCAATGGCAATGCCCACAATATCATAAATACAGATGTACTTTCTTTTGCATGTTCCAATAAAATTAATTTACTCATCTTAACTTAGTGTGTAGTTCAAAGTAATAAATGGGACTACTTTATTGGCGTAAGGATATTGAATAAAAAAATTAATAATTTTTTTCCCTAAACATGTTTTATGCTTTTTTTTCCTTAAATCCACTGTTTAACCTGGTTTATAAATGCAATAAGGCACTTCCGGGTGTCCGTATACGTTGAATATACAGACTTCTCAGGGGTGGAGGCACTCAACTTCGTCTCGTGCTTAACAACGCGTACCATGGCTTGCATACTAATGAGTCGCTTCACACTGAATAAATCACTACACACCACTACATTCTAAATTCCATGACAAAACTACCATTTTATTTGTTATTAGTTATAAAACCACTGCCAAAAATGAGTGACATTCCACCTATTTCCATTAATATATTTGGGGATGAAACTCCAGATAACTGGTACAACATAAACTTTGAGTGAAGACAGCATTCCACCTGAAAAAAATAGAGTAGACACATAACAGTAGCATGGGCTGTTAATGTACTTAAAGACATATTAAAACATGTATATTAATTTTAAGGAAATAAGTCAAAAAAATATAAACAACATTAAGGGCATTTTATGCCAGTATTCAGTCTTCAGTTTTATAAAGCTGAGAACTGGACTAAATAGATATTTTAACAGTAGAAGTTTTAACATCTCTGTTCACCAAACCAATAAGAACGTATTCCTTTCAGTCATGAAAATTTTTAGAAAAGCAGGTAAAGACAAGGCCACCACCCCCTGAATTACCGGTCTGGATTTGAAGTGTCCTCGGGAAACTGACCCCCGACACTGTCTGGTTCAATCTTCAACTTAATCTGGCACAACGTGGACGCAAGGGTGTCCGACAACTAACAAAAACATATTTTGAGATTCAAAAGGATGAAAACGGACTTGAATATGTGTGCCTCACATATAACGAGGACACAAACTCACCTCAAGATCTCGCTTCAGCATCTATTGCAGCTGCTCCCCTGCCTTTCTCAGTGTCATTTGAAAGTCCGCCCAGACCATCCACATCAGCTTGTGCTCAGTCCTCTAGTTTCGAGATGCCACTTTCGATGCACAAATTATATAGGAGGCTGTGTGGTCCAGTGGTTAAAGAAAAGGGTTTGTAACCAGGAGGTCCCCGGTTCAAATCCCACCTCAGCCACTGACTCATTGTGTGACCCTGAGCAAGTCACTTAACCTCCTTGTGCTCCGTCTTTTGGGTGAGACGTAATTGTAAGTGACTCTGCAGCTGATGCATAGTTCACACACCCTAGTCTCTGTAAGTTGCCTTGGATAAAGGCGTCTGCTAAATACACAAATAATAATAATAACAAATTCACAATAAATGGACATGTGTAATTTATTTTTAATAAGTGAATAATACATTTAATTAAATTTGGGACTGTATTACACTGCAGATGTATACACAATAAAAGTTTCTGATTTTGTCTTAATTTAAAATGTGTTTTAATTATTTTTCTTCAACCATATGACAAGTAGCCATTTTATAAGCAGTATAAACCACTTCGGGTCGTGCGGTTCCGATGATACATAACCCCAGGTGTGGCATATATCATGGGAACCATACAGCTTGTCGTGGTTTATACCTTACATATGTGTTAGTTACTGGTAAAACGCACATTTGTTTTTGTTCTTTTTTTTTTGTGGGGGGGGGGGGGGGGGATTACAGCAAGATTCAGTGAGAGGCAACAGGCACGGTACATCGTTAGCTCATTAAGTCACACTTATTAAACTACTTCTAATTGGATACAATTAAAATACTTGAAATATAATTGGTTAAATTACAGCTGCAACCTTTCTGGAGAAGTCTTTTGCTGGAAGCTATTTGAGGGAATGTCTGCAGAGCAAATGAGGTGGGTTTAATGGCTGAGTAAAAATTGGATATGCTTTTTAAAAAGGGATATCTGACTAAATCAGATTTATTTATAATTAAAGTAAAAACTTTAATCATGTTGCCTCCAAGTGAAAACTTGGAGGCAACATGATGTAACTCATTTATACTTTTGATTTAGATTACTTGGAGCTCTTAAAGGAAAACTTAAATAAATGAGAATGTTTAAACTGTTCAATAAAGTCTTAATCAGCTAAACAGAAAACTGTTTTATCAGAATCTTCTGGTATTCATTTTTTACACTAAATTCTAAATACTTGTAAGGCCATTTTGTTGGTCTTATTGTGGGGTTTCACTGTACTTCTAATTCGCCTGATTCTAAAAATGTTAAGCTATTGATTGTTATTCTCAGTAGAGGGAGCACCTTGCTTAATAAACTCCCATATATGATTCCTGCTCCTGACCCTGTCATCTCATATTAGTGTACTTCATTAAAAAGAACATTGCTACAAATATATCTCTTTCCAGGAATAAGTTGAAGTAGGATGACTTGCCATTTAAGTGTCAGTAATTCATTTATTTATGTTGATACTCCTCTTTATCTTTTCTCCATATCTGCATCACAGGGTTTGCATATTTTCAGTTCAAGGCAGTGAAGGATTTGGCTTGAGAAAACAGAATTTCTGACATGATAGAGCATGGCTTTGGAAAATGATTATATTTTCCACTTTTCTGGTTCTCTGTACTACTGCCATTACTTTTGAAGTAGCCATTGTTCATTGTAAGAACATAGAAAGGAACATCATTATAAGTTCAAATTTCCACAGTGTCTTTCCACAGGTTTTGATCACTGCAAAAGTACTGTCAAAAAGGAGGGAGAAACATGTTAAAGAGAGCATTCTGTGCAAGAAAAGGAATGCTGTAATACTGTAAGTTATTGAAAAAGAAACCACCCGTTGATACACAAGGCAATGGTTTAAGGAGAGTTGTTTCTTCAAGACCACTGAATAATGTGCTAATCCTGTTACCTTCTATAACTATTGTTTTGTTACCAGTGAAGAAAAAGTCTGCTGCATTCCTAATCTGTCCTAGTGGGAGAAACTGAAGAAAATATAAACCTGCTTCCAAGGGAGGGACGCCCCTGTTTTGTCATGGTTTAATGAGTTCAGAGGTAAATACATTTGAGTTGGCTCATTTCAAAAGCATTTTGTTAAAGTAGTAAAGGTTTCAAATGCTTTCATCACACACACACAACACAAAGCTGTTCTGCTTTCAAGTGGACTAGATAAGGGCACAGCCAAACGATTCCTTTGAGGATTGCAGTTGACTGCACAGACTTGTGTGTGCTTCTCTGCCCCTAAACTATAAAGAAGTTTAAATTAATGAGAGAAAAAACTTATAGTAACTAATGTGTGTGTGATCATTATACATCAACAAGGGTGATTTGCAACCATGTTAAAGTTGAATTTAAAAGTGATCACTTGTACATTTAGTACACACTCATTATACTTTAGTTGAGAATATTAATAGGATGGGGTTCCCAGAAGCTCACCTAGTAAAGTAATTTGGAGTGCGGGGACAGCCATGTGAGCATGGTTCAAACCTTGCTTGCACCAAGCCATCGGGGGACAGATTGCCTCATTAGCTTCAAAATCCCAGCGGTTCAGGTTCCCAGTGAGTCCAGGTGGAGGCTTTCAAGTAAATTTTGTTCAGGCCAACTTGATTCCCATATGGAAAAATATATACAAATCATACAAGCTTCTTCTATGTTATGTATGTATAATATATTTTACATATATGTTGTGAATTTAACATACAAGTATGAACATTGCCACATACAAGGACAAATTCAACATATAAGGCAAACATGTTGGATTTTATATGTTGATTCATATATGACTGATTAATGTTAGTGCCTTACCTGGACGTTGTATCAAGTTTGCATGGTTGTTATATATACATACTGGTACATTGGATCCAATAAGGATTTGTATACCAAGTGTACAAATACTTATCGGAGCCACGATAAGGATAGGAATGAATAACACGGAACTTCAAAAATAACACAATGAACAAATGTAAATGACTTTGTGAATTTTTAATGAATATACAGTATACTTGCAGTGGTTCAAAGAGACTATGTAGTTAGCATTATTTCATATTAACATTTGTTTTAAAATGGAAAAAGGATCTTTTTAAAGGCTGGGTTCCCAGGCAGCAGAAGGGAACGAATTGTAGAGAGAATGAGAGGTTTGTCGGGGCGGAGGCAGCACCTGTGTTGCGTGTATGTGTCATGTTGCAGGCACTAGTGTTGTGTAACTTTCTTCACAAAAGAATCCGTCGGCTGTTTTTTGCGAGTGTACGATTGTAAACCTGCCTTTGTGAGATCTACGGGTAGTGGGTAAAGTATTCTCAGAATTACGAGAGGGCGTGAGTAAACCAATTTGGATAAATCCCTAAGGGAAGTGACTAGTGAAATGTAATGTTCAAAACATTACTGTGGCCGACTGCTTATAAAATGAGACACAGGCTTGGCATACGGTGCAATGCCAGACAGCATGTCGTTCTGTAAAAGTTTCTGTTCCTCATTTTAGAGAAACGCCCTTGATTTTAGTCAATGATGTATTGTGTTTAGTGCAACGTTTTTTTTAACGATAGTATTCTGCAAAGTATTCGGCTTGGAATGTAATTGCTACAAATATATAATTACAACGAACTCTGTAATTAAATACTCCTGTACTGTGTTAGCGAGTGATAATTTACCCAGTAAACTACTTGTCTTGTTTTGTTTAGATAAAAGTAGTTGTATGACGGTACTGCTTTGTGTATGCTGTAAGGAGATAGCTATATATGGTTAAATATTGGTTTGATGAATTTTGATTAGTGTTCTTTTTCTTTTGTATTTATTAGGTAATATTTGCACTTGTTGTTTGCACATGTTTCTATATTAGTACTATCCAGTACAGCACAAAACTACCGTATTTCTTGAAGCTGCTGATTGTTTGTACTAATTAGCCGATTTTATATAAACTTTACTATCCTACTTGGATTGGCCCTTCTACTTTTAAATGACTGTTCCCAAATAAACATTTTATGATTTTTTTTATTCTTGTCTGTGTGCCTTTTCTCTTCTCATCCCAGTTATATACCACTGCCCTATAAAACGAACCTGTGAGAAACATTGAATTATAAGGAGCTTAATTGGATGTGTAAATTAAAAATACTTAAATTCTGAGGGTGCAATTCCCTCTATGACGTAGTCAAGCTATTGATTTTTGATCCTGTGCCATTTACTGTGGCGCTTTCTCCTGTCTTGGCCCCTGAGGAGGTGCTACACTATTATTTAAAAAAAGCAAACATAAGTTGTAGCTGTATTAAAAGTATAAACTATTAACCCTCATAAGGTAACCTGGAGTGTATTCGGACACCACGGTGCTTTAGTATCAGTTATTATGTGCATCTAGTGACTTGATTTTTGTTTCCCCCTTTTTTTCCAGTTTATTGGATTTTACACATTTAGACATTTATAATCACTGTTCACATGTACAGTTCACAATCAATGTAATAAATGGAAAGACTAGAAAAAGACGGGAGAAGACCGGACAAAGTCGCGTGTTTGAAGGTAGTGAAAAAAATGTGATCATGGAGCTGTTCGAAAGAGGCAAAGATATCATTAAGATATAGATCTTTTAAATCTTTTAATGCCATTTCTATGTCAGATTCGAAAGGAGTTATCTGTTAATGAAGGTGGAAGCATATGATTTGCATCAATAGGGGCCAAGAATGAACTATATTACCAACTGAAATGTTGTCGAATTTGCACCCAAATAGATAGCGACTGTATAACCACTGGGTTAGAGCTAAAGCATAGTAGAGTAGGCAGTGAAATGGGCTGGCAGGAAGCCGCTTCCATGTGCAACCAGGCAGGAGGATCCTCCTGCAAATGGGAGGGCAACCAGAAAGAAAGGGTTTGAATATTAGAAGACCAGTAATAAAACTGAAAGTTAGGCGGTGTCATACCTCCTGTCAGCTTGGATCTTTGTACAAACTCTTTACGGATCCTGGGTAGTTTTTTTTATCCCAAATAAAAGTAGAAATTATTTTATTCATCAAGTTGAAAAAACACTTTTCAATAAGTATTGGTATACACTGAAAAAAATCTAGAAATTTGGGGAGAGTGTTTATTTTAACCAAATGAATATGATAGAGGAAGAATAGACCAACAGTCAAAATCCTGTTTAGTGCGTTCTAACAAAGGGCTGAAGTTAGCTTTAAAAAGATTTAAAGGAGCCCAAGTTACAGAAGGTATGTGAAATTGCTGGTAGTTACTTTAAATGGAAATGAATTAAAAGAATAGTGTAGAGCAGATGTAGTGATAGAAAACAGTTCACTTTTATTAAATATTAAGCTTATATCCAGAAATCTTGCCAAATTGTTCCAAAATTGACATAACACATGCCAGGGAGATAGTCGGATCTGTAATATACAGAAGTCATCTGCATAAAGGGAGACCTTTTGTTCCTTTCCTCCCCGTACAATACCATGGATGTCCCGATCCATTCTCAGAGAAATCGCTAGAGGTTTGATTGCTACAGTGGAGAAAGGGGACAGCCCTGTCTGGTGCCACAATGGAGTGGGAAGTAGTTTGATTGTGTATTATAAGTGCAAACAGACGCTAGAAGGGAAGAATACAGTAATTTCACCCAAGATATGAAACTGGGGCCAAAGCCAAATTTGTCCAATGTAGCAAAAGCCTTTTCTGCATCAAGGCAAATCAGTACTTCAGGAAGGAGTGATGAAGAGTCTGAGGTATAAATTATGTTAAAAAGACGTTGAAGGTTAAAAAACGAATGCCTACCCTTGATAAGCCAGTCTGATCTGAGGATATAATTGATGGCAATATACATTCAAGTCGAGACGCCAGGACTTTGGCTAAGATTTTTGCATCCACATTTAAAAGGGAGACAAGACGATAAGAGGCGCAGTCAAGGGGAGTTTTATTTTTCTTCAAGATCAGGGATATAGATGCTTGATAGAAAGTTGGGGGGAGAGACAAAGAGTTAAAAGAGTCATGAAATACAGATTTTAGTCAAGGGAAAAGTTGAGGGCAGAATTTCTTATAGTATTCTGTAGTAAACCCATCAGGTCATGGAGCTTAAGAACTTTGCATTGACCTAATTGCCTGAGTGAGTTCCTCAAGTGAGAGAGGTTCCTCCAGACATGCCTTAGAGTGAGAATTAACTGATGGAATATCCAAGTTTTCAAAAAATGCATCTATTAAAGAGGGTTTTCCGGTTGATTAATCTCCTGCTGGTCGATCGTTGTGGAACCTGAATGAGTGTGAATCTGTGTAATCAATCAAGATGCAGCTGAATGCCGAAGCTGATGAGCTAGAGCTCTACCAGCCTTATCTCCATGTTCGTAGGTCCTATGCTGAGATTTCATTAGTAGCTGTTCTGCTTGAGATGAGGCAAGAAGGTCCAATTTAGTTTGGAGAGTTATCCTTTGTATAAATCTGGTGTAGGAGAGTCTGCATAATTGTGGTCCAGTTGTAAAATAAGTTCACTGAGCTTAGAGAGGCGTTTTGTGCGATGTTTAGTAATTTGCGAGGTGTAAGAGATCATCTGACCCCTTTAGTGCTTCCCTCAGCTTGGAATGGGACACATTGGGGGTGCTATTAGTGTCTAAAAAAACTTGATCTCGGAAGTCATGAACTCAACAAAGTCCTGACTAGAAAGCAAAGCATTGTTAAAATGCCAGGGACGAGGCATATCTTGGTTGGGAAAAGCAAGTTCAAGTACTAGGGGATCATGATCAGATATTACTATACTATCATAAGTACAGTTGGAAGTAGTTTACTATCAAGAAAGAAATAATCAATACGAGAGAAAGTATGATGAACTGGGGAAAAAAAGAGTACTGTCTTGAGGTGGGAAAAAGAAAGCGCCACGCGTCAACAGCCTTAAATATATCTAGAAATGAGTGGATGGCTAGGGCCAACTTGGAAAGGGAATGAGATTTATTGGAAGAACGGTCTAAACTTGGGTGCAGGACACAGTTAAAGTCCCCACCCAAAATTAAATTATTTGAATTTAAATTAGGTAAGGAGGAAAGGAAATTATTAATAAACTGACTGTCATCCAAGTTAGGGGCATAAACATTAGCAAGGGTGACTGTTACATTGTGAAGCTTGCCAGTGACTATAACACACCAGATCATGGGGGTCTGATTTCACCTGAGATGGTATACTCAGGTGAAAGGGGACAGTTTTGTGTACCAGAATTGCAGCGCCTCTGGACTTGGTGTGATAATTGGAATTAAATAGCTGTCCCACCCAACCCCTACGCAAGTGAGAGTGATCTAGTGTATGCAGATGAGTTTCTTGAAGATAAGCAATACCAACATTAATCTTCTGTAAATGTGACAGAATCTTACCTCTTTACTGGATAATTGAGTCCTTTCACATTCCATTAATATAGTTAAAAGTACTGTCACCTCTTACAGTATTCTTACTAGGTGCCATTGTGGCTTTGGACAGGACATGAATAATAATTTATACTATGAAGATAATTCTGATTTAATCCTGGATTATATAACCAAACAAACCCTGTGTGACTCAAACATACGACAGAGAAAAGAGACAGAGATAGAAAGAGGCAAGAGACAGACCCCACACCCACCCACCCTACCATGCCATTTCCCCAAATGAAATGCTGACAAACCCACAAAAGCTTTACATAAAACATGTAGTGCATTACACAAGGCACTAGTTCAGAGTATATACCACTATTCTTATAGCTCCAAAAGCATCAATATAAGTAAATCTTAAAATGTAAAATGGTGACAACAATACAACAGCAACAATAATAAGTAGTAGCAATAACAATAATGATGATAACAGACAATAATAGATATCACCACCATGTTAAGCCATTCGTGTATCTCAACTGAGAAACGTGTTAATATTAAAACTGATTTAATATCCTTTTTTTCTGTGAAACAACTAAATGGGCTTTTAAATCGTAAATCTTACTTTTTCATTTAAATGCAGAAATGTAAAATTTTAAAAGCCCATTAAGTTGTAAAAACGTAAATTAAATCAATTTTACTCAGTTGTGATTGACGTACACCGAAAAGCCCTAATCATATTTAAAGTATAGATTTTAATAGTTCACCTAATAAGAAATTCCTGTATTTTACCACACTAACTATATGGTTCATATGACTTTGCTTGTATGAAACACATAAAGGGTCAGGTATAATTTTTCACATAAGTGAAATTATGAGAACCTTGACAGAATAAACTGTTGTGCATATGTGATGTATATAAGTATGCTTATATGAAACATACATGCATTTTAATTATACATGCATATTCTATATGGGTTCTTGGCTGTATTGGTCTTTGTGCTCACTAAAAGTTGGGATGAAATGTCAGGTGGGGCTAATTCACCTTTACTACTGGTCAGGCAACCAATAGATTTCCCAGGATGGTCCCTTGCCTAGTAGTATTGTATGACAGTTGCTGAGGTTCCACCTGATCAGTAAATGGGTTTCAGCAGTGAGGCAACATTCAAATTAGGCATTGCAAATTTGGTACAAAAACTGTCTTAAAATGAATGATTTTATCAAAATATGTAGGGTAGTCTAGTCATTTGAGCATGCCGTCTCTGCCCTCATTATCTGTAGAAAACATATATGCTATGAGCAGGCCCCCAGTGTTTACTGTATACCCTTCTCAACTATACAAAAGAACCATTTAATGTCCACAAAACAGACTAGACCTCCATTATCCATTTATGATGGTACATAAAAGTGCAGCTCCTTCCACACATCTGGTTTTAAAGTTACATAATAAAAGCCTACAAAGAGACTAGGAATATCACCTCCATACTAGACTAAACCGGTTGCATTAAACTACTGTCAAAAAACTAATAACATCAATACATTTTCAGAATAATTCCACACCACATGGGGGCAGAGAGCTATCTTATATGATCCTGGTTAGTCTAGTACTACATTCTGTTAGTGAATTTTACTTGTGTTATTAGTACATAATGAGCTTTTACTTTTTATGCAGATCATGTGTGTATAGCCTTTTCAATGCCATTAGTTCTGGCAGCAGGGAGCACTGAGGTTCAATATGCCATTGTATGGCATTCTTAATATATCATATTAGTTATGATATTTCTATTATGGAAAATTCAACCTGTGCATAATATCACATTTGGTAGCCCTAATGGTAACATGGGATTTGTTGAAAAAAGTGCTAGTGGACTGCATTCTGTTGGTATATGTACACATTTTAATGTCACTGAAACACTGGCACTAACTGATCAGGAAGACTGAAGCTCAATGGGCGACCTCTGTTCCCACTGTCAAACCTCTTCATCCACCAAATAAAGCAAAGGTTAACAAACTACTGAAACTCTGGAATCAAGGGCCTAGCCTGACACAACTAAAAAATAATGTGATAAATATTGCCTCTTTTACTGGTATGTTAAGAGTGACTATATTTCAACTTACACATTTTATTTTGAGCTGGTTTATACCCCAGCGCTGCATGGCTACTGTCACCGCATGCCACTGGAACACCAACCGCCAATTTTTGTTTTATTTAACTACATATCTGACAAATTGTGTTAAGAGATCTCCTTAAGATTTACATTGAGGTTGAAATGTTCAAGGCACAGAGAGGAAGACACCTATCAGCAAGGCCACATCAGTTCACAAGAATGTAGATCTGTCTATCTTTCCCAGAATTAAATACCATTTTTCCCTCTCTCATTTTCCCTGAAGCTTTGAAGTGAATAACGAAAGGAGTCTGAACGTAGCAAATTACCTGAAGACTTGAAACATTTTTTACATAAGTCCTGGGTGAAGAGCATGCCGTTTTCCTTCACGGCTGCTCCAGGCTGGTTTAATCTCAGAGCTGGGAAGACAACAGCGATGACAGAATGATGGGACAGCAGGCCTCTGTTCCACACTGCAGCTGAAGGATGCAACAGGACAGGTCATTCTCCCTTCACGATGGATTACTTCTGTTAAAAAAACATTTTGACAATTCTGCTTTGCAGCTAACACTTACAGTTGGGCACATTATTATTATTATTATTATTATTATTATTATTATTATTATTATTATTATTATTATTATGATACACAGACATTTCCTTTCCAGGTATGACTTTTTTCTTCTTTATTTGCAGCTCTTTATCCAACAAACTAAAACTTCATGAGTGTAATAATACAAATACTGCTAAAAAAAGCACTTTCTCTGCCACCAGACAGTTTGACAGTTCTCTCTCTCTCTCTCTCTCTCTCTCTCTCTCTCTCTCTCTCTCTCTCTCTCTCTCTCTCTCTCTCTCGTGGAGATGCAAGATTCTGTTGATAAAGATTTTTCCATTATTATACTATGAATTCAGCATGCCTATCTATCCTTCGCCACGCTTTAGCATGCTTACCTATGTTTTACTACGTAAACTTGAAGAAGAGATACTCCAGTTGGGGAACTCTTTCACTTTGGTTCCCAAGGAAGCAATGAATGAATGTGTTTCCTTCACACTAACCTGGAATGTGAAAGACCGGTGGAGGCTTTCTCTCACTGGTTGCACTTGCTTGATGCCAGTCACATACCCCTACTTGTACTCCTTTTCACATTCAACAACTGTCTCACAGTTTGTTTGCCATTACTAGATGTAGTAAAATGCTCATTGTCAGCAAACTTTGCTATTTTTGCACATGCCCTTTTAAATGGGAAAACAGTGAGAAACACAGACTACTTTATTTGCTTTTAAAGTTTTAATGGAAACTGCATGTTAACTGTCAAAATCACTCGATCCACACCTGGCACCTTGCAGTTGTAAGGATCTGATGGGAAGTTATGCCCTTATCACAGTACAGGTCTGAAGATCGAGCCCTGGTTTCCAGGTTCATAGAGCAATGCTCTGGCTGCTGTTACCAGAGCAGACTGCCACATCTTTATCTTACTCAACAAAGTCAGCTACTGTAAGGAGTTCATTACACAGTGACTGTCTGCATACAATTGTGTTATAGAATCCAGGGCGCTCCAACCACGGTTCTATTTGCGCTAAAACCTGTACCTATCCCATTCCTGATTGTCTGTTTTCCAGATTTAGATTGCCTTGAATAATATTACTAATGTATTAGGTTTGGAAAAAAAAAAAGATTAAATAATGTAAACGCTTTTTAAAAAATGATTGAAAGTGTAGACCTAGTTTGTCAAATGTCGACATAAATTACTGTAGTGTCGTATCCTCTATAGTGTTAGTACTGTGCATGGGCAGCATGGCTGTTGCTACTTGTCAATGGAGGTTTTCAGGCTTGGTTTGTGTCTGTCACTTTGATAACTGTCACATTAATAATTGTAAGGGTTTCTCTGCTAAATCAGTCCCTGGTTATGTTCTGTTATTGGGTTGTTTTTAATGTCTCTAGGCTGGGTTTAGTGTAGATGTTGCGGGAAGTGATTGGATAAGAATCCAGACCATCAGTGACATAAGGCAGGTTGGGTTATAACTATGTTATAACAGTGACAGCTGGGAGTACAGATACCAAATTGTGAGCACCTGCATTAAAGTAGCTGCAGCATGGTGCCCAGGCTTATTAGTGAAGAGAAGGCCGCTCTTCCCAGGCTGCAATTTGTTTGCCTGTACTTTAAAACCTTTTTTATTTGTATCTAGGATTACAAATTTCAGTCTCATGATGAAAACACTCTTACATTTTGTAGCTCTGACTTTCAACATCTTTTTATACATTTTTAAGGAAATCAAGTTTTTTTATTATTATTATTATTATTATTATTTTGAAATAAATTAGTTGGTTTGAAGATGTAAAATGTCAACATGCAGATAAACTGAATCCTGTAATATAATTTAAACAAAAAATAATTACTTGCTAAATACCATCTAATCCTATTTAAAGATTTAAAACTACACATCTAAAATAAATCTGGCTTGTAAACGGATTGCTAAATAAAATAATGTATTTGCCCGTGACTGCTAATTATCCAAGGGCATTACACATTAAACGTTTGATGTAATAAAGTGCTTTGAAAAGTCTTGTCGCAAACTTTATATCAACCAGGTGCGTAGTGTTTTTGTACAGTTTCCAAAACACTCAACACAAGTAACAATATATGAAATCAAAGTGGCCTCTTAACAAGTGCTGTTCTGTCATGTCAATAACATACCACCACCTTCTGTCTTTGTAACTCACAAATGTACCAGTATGGGAAACACAATGTGTAATCTGAAAATTAGACAGTCTGGGGATCAGGATCTTTAGCACCAAGCCAGTCACAGACCTACAGGGAAGTTTCTTCTAGTAGAAACACCTTAGTCATTAAAGGATTAAATGCAAAGTAGCCAACTTTAGAATGCAGCTGGACATGGAACAAAAATGTAACTTCGCTCATTGTTTCATTTCAGGAAAATACAACTATATATAGACAAAGTTGGACCTTTATAATTTGTGTGTAAGTACTCCCACATATTGATTCTTGTAAGCAGTGATATCTACTACTGGCAGTGATTATTTTGTAATTAGGAGGAAATGTAGAACAATGGCTTCCATTAGAGTTATCCCAAGGTCAGTTAATATCAGCTTCCTATAAGGCAGTAGGTGGCTCCATTTGAAATTCCATTCGTTTCACTGAGCAGTTGGGACTTTTTGATTTTTATGTTATTCTGTTTTGACTGCAGCAATGCCATGTACAAAATATTTCAATGATAAACTGTACAATTGAATAGCACATACAGCAGCACCACCTATATAGAACCAGACCTAAAATGTGAAGCCATTGTTTGCAGCCACCTTGGACCTTGTGTGATGTTTGAAGCTAAGCAAAGTTGAGCCTGGTTAATGTTTAGATGGGGGACATCCATGGTGTTCCCCAAAATGGTTTTCAAGGACACTGTGCTGCCTAGGTCCTGTTTACTCTGTGGATATTAAAAATACAACTAACATCTTGTTTTCAAGAAGAGCAGGAATGAATACAAATCAATACAAATGAGGCCTAGCTAAAAGTCCCCCTTGCATTAGTGCAATATTACTTCCTGCCTCAACAGCATCGTGTATATATAGCATCATCATGTGACAGATTACACCGTGTAACAATTTTTTTTTTTTTTTTTGGTTCCTAGGTAGTAAGTGTTATTTCCTAATTGCTTATGCCTCAAAAGTATAGAAAATGGCTATTATTCCCCACAAACTTTGCTTTTGTGACCAGGACAGTGATATTTTGAAATTTACCTATTTTCCAGAACATTCCAGATAGATTCAGTGCTGAGTAAACTTGGAGTAACTTCTAGAACTTTCTAGAACTTTCCAGTAATATAAATAGTAGTATAAATACAGGGGCCTTAAGCCCACCAGTTCAGTTTAGTTCCAGCTGCCTAAGTGGATACATATCTGCATTTTTCTGAGATGGCATCAAGGTCATAGGAGACTTCAAAATGGTGGCATTCCTGATGGGTCTCCAAGGCATTTACCAAGTTTCCCTGCTATCTTTGCCTTTGTGACAGCAGGGACACCAAGGCGCACTACCACAGGCGGGACTGGCCACAGCGGACCGAGTTCTCTGTGGGGAGGAACAACGTCAAGTGGGAGCCACTGGTGGACCCCTGGAAGGTGCTGATGCCACCACTGCACATGAAATTGGGCCTTATGAAACAATTTGTCAGAGCTCTAGATAAGGAGTCGGCAGCCTTCAAGTACCTTCAAGACTTCTTCCCTAAGCTGTCTGAGGCAAAGGTCAAAGCCGGTGTCTTTGTCGGACCACAGATAAAGAAGATCCTGGAGTGCAATGAATTCCCCAAGAAGCTCACTAGTAAGGAGAAAGCGGCTTGGAACAGCTTTGTCGCAGTGGTTCGGGGCTTCCTGGGCAATCACAAGGCCGAAAACTATGTGGAGCTGGTTGAGACTCTGGTGAAGAACTACGGCACAATGGGCTGTAGGATGTCCCTCAAAGTCCATATCCTTGATGCTCATCTTGATAAATTCAAGGTGAACATGGGAGTGTACTCGGAGGAGCAAGGCGAGTGCTTCCACCAGGATATACTGGACTTTGAACGACGCTACCAAGGACAGTATAACGAGAACATGATGGGAGACTACATTTGGGGGCTGATTCGTGAAAGTGATTTACAGTATAATCGTGAATCTCGAAAAACTACTCACTTCTAAATCTTTTGTAGTCATTTTTGTATTACTTTAGTATAAATACATGTTAATTTGGATTCATATGCTGTTTTTTTTCTGACTTTATGTGAACAAAAAGACACAAATTCACCCGTTTTCTCATTGGAAATAGGTAAATTTCAAAATTTCACTGTCCTGGTCACAAAAGCAAAGTTTGTGGGGAATAATAGCCATTTTCTATACTTTTGAGGCATAAGCAATTAGGAAATAACACTTACTACCCAGGAACAAAAATTGTGTTACATAGTGTTATATTTGTTTGTTTGTTTATTTATTTAGCAGACGCCTTTATCCAAGGCGACTTACAGAGACTAGGGTGTGTGAACTATGCATCAGCTGCAGAGTCACTTACAGTTACATCTCACCCGAAAGACGGAGCACAAGGAGGTTAAATGACTTGCTCAGGGTCACACAATGAGTCAGTGGCTGAGGTAGGATTTAAACCGGGGGACCTCCTGGTTACAAGCCCTTTTTCTTTAACCACTGGACAACACAGCCTCCTTATAGTTTGCACTATAGCCCCCAGTCCTTAACAACAGTCTATATTCATAACAGCGGTACATATAATTCTTCCATAGCAATGGTACACATTATCCTAGCAACCACTCTGACCTTCACTAACATGCTCACTTTTCAAATCACAAATAAAATCTATGGTGGAAATGCATTTTCCTCAGATTTCTGAAGATGAGCTTCAACACTGGATATTTGGGGTTTTCGTGGAAAACTATTGTCCCCTAGTGTCCTCCAGGACTTCAGGCATTATATCTTTTGGATTAAGGCAATATAATCCCCTATATGTGAACAATAGTTTTCCACCATATACCTCATCTCCAGTCCATATTTGTGTAATATATCCTGTTTTTTTTTGTTCACAATTTTGAATGCCTCACCAATGCATCCCATTTACCAATCAGGATGACTAAAGGTCAGTTGATGACTTGCGTTCTCATTCTCAAGTCAATCCCCTCCCCACTGAACCTAAGCAAAAGAGAAACCACAAGCAACAGTACATCTCGAGTTATCATAAGATATAATGGGGGTTATTTTCAAAGGAGGATAGAGCTTCATGCAATGACCGTTTTTTTCTGCACCTTGGTTTTTCCCACCGATTGAGTATTTTCTAAAGCTGCAGAAAACATGGCGGGAATCTATCCGCTAGTTTGGTTTTTTAGTTATTCAGACACTTTTTGGTGGAATACATAATGATCAAAGAATCCTTTTTTTTTTTCCAAATACATTAAATACAGGTCAATACATTAAACTTCCACCAGTTTGCTTTCTGTCTGCTTCAGAATTGTCAATACCTATACCAGCCAGTATAAAAAGAGTTAGAGCACTTCAGATCCAGTCACCCTGACTTTTAACATCGATCCTATGTTAGTAGCAGCTGATATTATCATTGAGAAATCACAAGAAAATTCAAGGAGATGGGGGAGAGTTTATAGACCGCTTAATTTTAGGCAAAGAATTATTTTTTTTTGCATTTGGAAGCAGTGACACTGGAACAAATTTTAGTGGGGGTTCTGAAAGCCTTATTACAAGCTATTTTTTAATGTGTCGATCTAGGCTTGCACATACTGTACTCCTTTTTAGAAGCAATATCAATATTCAATACTGTGAAAATATGGGTGGGAATCTAAAGGAGAGCAGTATTGCTTATTTATTTGTTTGTATTAATAAACAAAAATGACATGATCCTTAAGAAGAGATTGTGGTAAACCAATACAAATGCATAGGTGTAGGAACCATGGGGGCCAAGGGGGGCCAGGCCCCACCAATATTTTGTTTTGGGGGGCCAGATTATCTTTTGGACCCCCCAAAAATCACAGGAAACAAAATGTGCTGGGGGCCACAGAAATTGGCGTCACAATTTTTAATTTATTTTTTTTTTACATTTTGCTAGTCCCAGGGAAATAACGGTAATTTGTTGATGCACGACTTAAGAACAACCAATGAGAGCGGTGTAACGAGACTGGAAATCACAACATGCCTTTTCACTTGCAAGGAAGTCTTCCTGAAGAAGGTTATTTGGCAACAGTTCAATGAAGAGCTAAGGTATGTATTTTACTATTTTTCTCAAGAGGAGAATATTTAGACAACTAATGAGCATTAGCCTACATGTTTTCCCCTTAGACAAACAGTAAATAGCTCTGAGAATGTTTGTTTAATTTTAAATGACCGTAATATAATATATATTATTATGAGTCTAATTTATTAATCAAGTTACTGTCACTGCAGATAAGATACAGTGTCACATAAGCAGTTTTAAGTACTAACTGTCCCCACAAATTTCCTTATTATTATTATTTTTTTGCTAAGTAAGTCATCATTATTATGAATATTATGGCGCCTTATCCATGCCGACTTCCAGGGTTTTTCAAGCATTAAAGTTATTATGCACCTGTAAGCATATTTTTCTTATTTTTCATTCAATTTTTTCTGCACTGATTTCAATATTAAATGCCTGTGTAGAAGGGTGGTGGGTAATTCACTGACACACGGGAGACAGAAGTGAACTTGAAAACACCGCACAGGTGCCAAGTTTTATTATTGGTGGGGCAGTTCCACTTTTTGGCCCGCAGAGGGCGCTGTTGTCTGTGGTCTGCCTATCAACAATGATATGCACAGCCACACAGATACCAGAGGCGGTACCGTTTCTCAGTAACGGCACACTCGCAGGTGCTCAAACAATAGAATAAGCAAAAGGGGAAAAGAAAAAGGAAAATAAAATAAAGTAATCAAAAACTACAAATAAAAGGTGCAGCACTCGGCAGCTTCACCCCGACCGTCGCTACCCGCACGGTCCGGGTCTCCGTCCTACCCTCATCGCTCCCTCAGGCTGCTAAAAAATAGTGATGAGGTCTGCCCACGGTTTTCCCTGCTAACCCTGTTTTCTTTTCTTTTCATTCTATTTTCTTTTGGGGTTTTCCTCCCCGGCCATGTCTTGGATCTGGACCAGACCGTCTGTACGTCTTTTTCAAAAGGCGAATATTGACTGGCTGCTGCCCTCTTCCTACAGCACTTTGAACACATCAGAAGAGTCAGTAAAGGTCTCCCCCTGTTACAGCCTGAAACACATTTTCAGAGAAAAATGTATTCGGGTTGATCATTACATTTTATAAACTGTGGATAATTATATAATTTCATACATGACATGTTGTTACAGATAACTGAAATATGGCCCAGCAGCAACGAGGTAAAGGCAGAGAGCAACAAACTTTGTTTAGCTTTGGCATTAAACGCAAAATCAACCCTGCTGATAATGGTGAGGCGATTTGACCACAAAAACTTCTTAGTGGTAATGGATATAGAAGCTATTCTCTTGTCTGCTGCCAATGGAAAGGACTGCATTGTTAGTGAGTCAGTAAAAAACCTCTTCAAGAATGACATTAACTTCAGCAAATTGGCCACTCAGCTCACCATGGTCCCGGATGTTGAATGGCAGAATCTGTGCAGCAAGTAGTAAGCCTACTGTTTTGTCTGTATTTAATAAAGTATATTTCACAATTTTGTTTACTATTTAAATATTCCCCTTTATTGGTGTGTGTTACAATGTGTTATTCAGTGCTCTAAATGTATTTGTATGATAGTAGGTGCTGTACACTCATTGCATACATGAATGAAATCTATATATACATCAATGCAAATCATGCATGTGACAGAAATACAATGAGTTTTGGTTGTAAATCTCCCTCCCGACCTGTGAGGATGCTAAGTAGCGAAAGGAGAAGTCTTTGGACAGGCTGGCCTGACAGTTCTTTCCCTGGGCTGGGAAGTCGGTCAGTCTGGAAGAAGGCGAGACTCCGTTGCAGGAACGTACTGACCCGGAAGGTAAACGACGTAGCAGCTGCAGACAGTAGAGACAGCTGCACTCGTTTACCAAGGGGGCATGCGTGATAGCATAAAGGGGACGGAGAATCGCAAATCTTTTCCTTCGCTTGGTTCAGAAAACAAGGAACTGAAAGGACCGGGAGAAACCCCTTTAAAAATGGAAAAGAGTTTGAGTGTTTTGTTTGTTTTGTCGTTGTTAGTAATTGTCTTTTGTTTTTGTGAATTCACTAGACGGCTAACACGTCTCCGGAGCTGTCGCCTTGGGCCAGCACTACCCGGGACAACACTACACCACCGTCACTGTTTAATTGTTATCACCCACCACGAGCACTACTGCACGCACCGTCTTTTCTATTATTGTGGGGCTGATAACGTGTATTATTATTTGGACTCAATCCATTTATTGTTTTCTTCTGTGCTTTACACATTGCTGTGTATTACCGGAGGTTTATTGTTTGGTCGCCAGAGCGGGAGTTTATAAATAAAATAACCCTTTTTTTCCAAACCGGATTACAGTTTCTTTGTGTGATTATTTCTGCACTGCATCACCTCTGTTTCTAATCAGCAGCCATTTTGCCACAGGACCACAATGTTAAACATCTTCCTACGCCTATAAAATGTTAGATATGAAGGCTAATCACGTCTTTAAATTAAAGCAGCAAAACGCTCAATTGTATACAAAACAACGTTGCCCTTCCAGTTTGGATACACTTCCAATAAATTAAGCTGCAGATATATAAAAACTATTCTTTTTGGCAATGTCATTCAAACTAAAGAGATAAAACAGGTACTTATGAATGTCATCTGCAAACTTTGTTGTAAAGTTTATTGTGAAGCAAAAACTATTTTATCTATATGCTTCTTGTTTTATATACTGATAAAAATGTATATGTCAAACATAACTAGCGTACACGATAGTATTGAAATAATTTTTTCAAACCAAAAATATTAAATTAAGAGCTGACTTATATGATTTCGTTGACTTCTAGTTAAATTAATATTAACAAACGTAAACCTTTTCCACATATACCACTGTATCATATGATTTTAAACATGAAGCTCAACGGTGGATCACTTTAGAAAACAGGAATTTTTTTTTTTTTTTTTTTATGGATATGGAAAAAACTTTCAGAATTAGTTTTTTAATCATTATGAACTGCTTCAGACACCTCTGATATATCCCGAAGCTTGATGGTTTGTTTACATTTTTGGCTGCAGTTCATTCTTTCTGTGCACCACAATAAATGTCAGTTGATGCACCTATTATTCTCAGGTTTGTTTGGATGCAGTCTGTCTGGAGTGACATGCCACAGTGTCATCTTGGTCAGGTATATATAAATATACATATATATATATTTTTTTTTTACAGAAGATGTTAATGAGTTGACAGATCTATCTCATGGCGAACTTCTGCACATTACCCACCTGTCAAACAAGTTGGTGTAAAATGAAAACCAGACTCTGTATTTATAAAATTCTTTGTGATTCTAGTTCCTGAGAGTTGTGGTTATCACTCATAATTTTACAGTTTTTTTGTACATTTTAAAACATATTGTTTACATTCAGACTAAATAATCGTAGAGTATATTTCATCAGAGTGAAAATGTTATTCTCTTAATAATTTTTAGACTCTCAGCTGTTTAGAAAAGTATAATATGGTATACCTTTGGTGGATATTTATCCCAATACACAAGCCGAAAGTCAAATTATGTCAGTCAGACCTCAAACAGGTAGAATGTTCACCGTAGCGAAATGGTTTCGCTTGCTGCTTTACAGCCAGTGGTATAATAGTGCTACTCAGACTGCAACAAAATAATACAAAATTAAATAAGAGCTTAAAACACACTGTTACGGTTGTGTGCTACAGCCACTAAGTGCAGTCTCTGGTCCTTTCTAGTCCTGCTTCACTTTTGCTCTTTCCCGTGGCTTCTTCTGCTCTCTTTCTCTTGCTCTCCAGCTTGTGTCTCTCACCCCTGTGTCCCAACACTGTTGCAACTGGGGACACTGGTGCGGCAAGTCGAGCCCCTGATTCCTGGTGATTCTACCGTCTCTGACGTCCCTGAACACCTGCTGCACTGAACTGTTGATCCTGGGCCAGAACCTTCCCCAACACGATTACAGCTGACCCAGGGTCAATACAGTATAATAATTTCTCAAAATATAATTTCAATCGCACAAAATATATATATATATATATATATATATATATATATATATATATTTTTATTGTACTGTTCACCTAGATTTCATTCGGGATCAAAAGAATTGTTTTTTATTATATAACAAGCATCACAGTCAATTTTGTGACTAAGCAGCTACGCAATGTCAAGCAAAGCTGTTTTCGGTTGCGGTTTCCCTATTTTGACCCAACCACAGGGTCCATCTCATATTACACATACAAAATGCATTAAAATAAACGTAATGCCCTTAGCTTTCTGCAGACCGCAAAAAAAAACTCATTTAAATTTTTTGAGGTGGAATTTCGAAGCCATAAGCACCTTTCAAATGTTCAAAAACAACATGATTGGTTAGTGATATGTCAGGAAGACATACCATTTTGAATTATTAACATATCAAGTGTGGTTTTGGAATTATAGCGGCGGGAATAAGTGATGGGCTTTCAAGTTTGACTGGTCCATCTCAGTGCCGCCAACTTGCTGCTGTGCTGCAGCCAGTCTTTCAGAAGAGCAAGCAGGAGGTCAATGCGCCAAGCAATTCTGAAACTACCATAGCCAGGGACGTCATTTCAGAAAAAAAAACATTTTGGGGGTCAAAGTTGTGTCAACAGTGAACATTTTCTGTCCTAAATAGCACCATAAATGAGAAAAAACAGGCAGTAACTGGGCCAGTTTAGCATGCTGTGCTTTGTCAACATGGTTCTTATTCTTAAAATAAATTATACAAAATGTGCAATGCAAGTATTTTCAAAGCACGGACTAGTTTATAACACACTCGAATATGTTGTTTCACTAAGTCTACAGTAATAAAATGTGTAACGTTACGGTCGTCATTCTCCCTGAAACTTTTGTGTTTTAAAAGAGGGTAAAGGCTTTCACCAGGGGTGTAGCTATCATAAGTGTAGGTGGTGCAGCTGCTCCAGGGCCCACGAGCCTTTGGGGCCCACTCGCACTTCAAAAGGGACAAATAAAATATGTGAATATTTTTACATGTTTCTGTTCAAAATACTCATAAAATAATATAAAACATAGGTCTAACGAATAATGACAAATGAGTTAAAAGACTAGCTGGCACCTTTCCACTAGCCAGCACACACCACCAAGTACCCTAGCCCTAGTAACTTTGGTTTTAACCTTATAGTGCCGTATTAAAATGACCATATATGGGCGTGGATATGACCACTTTGTGTTACAACCCTTGTCGTTTCTCAACCGTAAATCAGAAATTAAAACCCAGTATATCCACATTAAGGCATTAATAAGGCATGTTTTTTGATGTGGAATGAATTACATTTTTTTTTATATAAGCTGTGACCCCCCAAAAAGAAATATAAAAAATTATAACAATAACTCTTTCTAAAAATATGGAATTTTATGAGGATTTCAAGTAAAAAATCTACTACTAATAATTACGCAGAGGTAGTCAAGACAAAGCAAAATATCACAACGTACATTGCCAAATCTTATATGAAATGCTTTTATCTTTATATGAATGAATACATACAAGTAAAACAGATAGTCAATCAATGTTATTTTTATTTATATATATATAATACAAATTTACAGACTAAACAGCGCTTTGAAAGTCTGAATCAAGTAGTGTCTGCATTCAAAGCTGGTATGCAGCTGGAGAAATTCTAGTCAAGCAATATGACACGGACTTGTCACCCTCTCTACCTGGCCAACTTCTTTCAATTCGATCATGTATCAAACCCGAACTCGCTAAGAAATCAACAATACTGGAAATAGCTTCACTTTTAATGGTTGAAAAGTAATTTCTCTCTTCGAATTTTCCAGATATCTGCACTGCATGCATGCTGATTCTTACCATACCGGTTACATCTTGTGAGCGCTCCTTCTCAAAAATGAAGCTCATTAAGAACTATCTGAGAAGTGTTATCAATCGAGAATGAACATGCAAAGAACATCATTTTTTTTATCATTTTACAGGGGCAGCTAGGGCCATTAGACTATTCTTATTTCAGATCATTGAAAAAACAAAATGTCAGGAGTAAGAATGCAGTTTAACTCTTTATTTTAGAGCATCCATCCGATTACATCTCACCAGATTTGATACATACCCAGTAAACATCATTACGTTGGGCCTACGTCGTGATCCAAAGTTGGCCTAACGTTGGCACAACGTTGTTTGGCAACGTAAATATCACGTTTCACCAATGGTGATCCAGCATTGTTTTTATGTTAGCAATTTATCGAATACCACGTTTGCCCAACGTACGGTAGGTGTATTAATAACCGTGATTAATTTAGGTGGTACTATTTATAACAACGAATTTAGTGGAATAATAGTGGAACAAAAGCACATTTATCAAGTCATATTTTTTTTATCTGGGGCTATATTAGCATTACATTGCACATACATTGCACATAAGAGTGGTGGGTAGGGTGACCAGCCATCTGTAATTGGGCAGGACAGTCCTGAAATGTAAAGACCAAGTCCTGGGCCCAGGCTTAATGCCTCTGGGACGGCATTTGTCCCAAATTACTAGATACAGTGCAATCTTACAGTTTAGCACCACAGTCAAACCATAGCATATACAGTATGTTTATAGCACATCATAGCATCGCCCCTGCTGTAATTTTGAATGAATCATTATAGCAGTCTTTAAGTCAAATGCATACAGTTGTATACTTCTTGAATAAAAAAGCAAATAAAAAACACACCTTTCAACTGACACTGCAAACAATTGTTATTATATTTGTTTATAAGCGTTATGTGCCATTAGAAAAATACAATGTGTTATGTAGTGTAAAATGTTTCCATGTGTGCTAAGATCCTTGCTAAGATCTCTTGACCTTAGACTTCCAGCTTTGTGTGTTGTTGTGTAATCCCTTATTTTACTATATCAATTATTTTGTTGTTTTACAACTCCATGCTAGGTAACTGCACTGTAAAATTTTTTTATTTATTTACTACATTCTTGTGTGAATTGCCTTGTACAAATTAGTCTGTCAAATAAATAAGTAAGTAAATAAATAAATAAATAAATAAATAAATAAATAATAACAGCACTCCGTAACAACTTGCAGTGTTACGTGTCTGTCTGTGAATATAAAAAAGAAAATACACGGTTTCAGTCAGTCTTAGTCTTTTTTTTTATTACCTTTTTTTTACCTTTTGTAAACCATACATTTGAACTTATGACTGTATTAGCTAGGAATGTATTATCATAAAATCACATTTTTTTCATAAAAGCCTTCGCCTCAGAAAAACAAAACCCCACTAAGTCTACTCTGATTTGGTATATATTTAACATTGTTATTTTACTCAAAATATTTTAGTTTAACAAATCCTGGCTAAAATGCTTTTTATTTTAAGTGTAAGACGCTTAAGGCTACACAGGATAAATGTGCATTGTTCTTTGGACTAAGGAGGCCACCATACTTTGCAGTACATATTTGAAAAGCATATCATTGGATAGAATGGAGTTCATGTTTTTTCTTTCTTATACTTTTACCATATTTATAAATATCAAGTACAGATATATGAATAAAGTTCCACGAATAAAATGTGTAAGCTATCACTTATTTTTTATTATTATTACAAAGGATAATCGTATTGTAGCGTGCCCGGGGGGAAGGCAGCAGCAGGGCTGGTAGGTGAGGTAATCACACACGAAGACATAAGCCCGATATACACTCCTTGCAATGGAGCCGGCTCTTTTGTACAGCGGTATCGGCACTATGCTTTAGTGCGAGAGGTCCCAGGTTCGTTCCCGCCCTTCGCCTGTGTGTGGATTACCTCGCCCCGTGTGATGTGCCTGCCTGCATTGACTGAGATCGCTACATTGGTGTTAGATAAGTGGATGCAGGTACCGCGGCACGCAGTGCCAGCCTTAGTCTGTGTGGGGCCCTCAGAGCCGTCGAGAGCCGTCATGGGCCACGGGGAAGGATTGGTATGTCCCGCTGAAAAGAGAGACTTATCAGATATTTAATTTTTGATGAGCTGGGGCATGTGACATTCTATAAGCAGCTCTCAGGTGAGATGTTTCTGCCAGATGCGTCATAAACCGGAGCCTCAGGTCTTGTGCATGGCCTGCGTCTGGTCATCCTTTTTCACCTAGGTCTCTTTCTCTCTGTGTAGATTCCTTCTTGGTCATCATGCTCTTCACCTCTGCTGGACCCTCCCACTGGGTCAGTCTGGAGCGAACAATAACATTCTGACTCACAAAGTCAATTATAGGTTCCATCTGTGTATCTGTTATTCAGCGTCAATTTTGCAGATACCTGGGTGACACACCTTCTCTCATGGGTGGCCCTTTACCAAGATCACCTGGTTTGCCTTTAGGCAGTGTCTCAGCTATATAAAGTGCCTTCTTTTAAAGTATGTATATTAGCACACTTGGGGTTGCAGAAGCTTAACCCATGTCTATCGCTCTGGGTTTTTGATAAACAATGTGTTGCTTTTTTATATTTACCAATATTGTTTAGAAACGGAGATGACTCAACTGAAGTCTTTTAACCACCATATGGAATCCAAAGGAGAAAAAATACAGAACTAACCCTACTGTGTGTTATGGAAATTGTTGTGTATTTTTTCCTTTTTAAATTTGTTTAAAGGAAAAAATACACATTTACATTGTATTTACATTGTATTAGTGGAATGTATCATGTATAACTATTAAACAATGAATGGTAGAATAGCACTGTAACACTAACATAAACTTTCACAAACATTTGGATGATACTTTTTTTATTGAAGACTTTGAGAAGAAACATGTGTAGTGAAATATTGTGAGAACTTTTTTTTAGTACCTAATACAGTATATTTGACAATGATAGCTTGTTGTTGAATTGGCTATTGTGGTAACAAAATGGCAGTGCAGTGTTAAGAGTGAGTCAAGACAGTTGGGCAAACAAGCATGCTAAGAACTAGACTTGTTTGATTACTTTATTGTGGAAATAACATGGGTCCCAAGGAGACCAGGAAAACGAATGCTTCTGTAAAACTTCCAGAAGATTCCTATAATAAATACTACAGCGTTAAACTTTGTTCATTGATTGATCATCCTTCTGGTCCTATTAAACTTGCACATTGAAATTGAAATTTGATCAGATATTGAACCATGTTAATGGTGCCACACTGTAAAACAGGAAGTCATAGTCTGGCAGTAAGCCAAATTCCTACAGCTTTCAACAAATGTTTTAATCATCAGATTATTATTCTAATACTAAGAGGCTTATGTGGTTTTTCGGCATGCAACTGACCAAAGAAAGTCAACAGTGATTTTGTGAAAGGTAGTGACATTGGCCTAAAAGATATCCTTTCCTGTCAGAAAGTCAAACCCTTCTGTCATGCTAATTTTAATCTCTTCGCTAAATTGAGAGGAATGGTAGTTCCTCACATCAAGTTATCAGCGAGGACTGCCAAAGACTCTCTATAGAGCAAGGATAGTTTACGTGTTTTCAGGGTATTGGTGAAGTAAAAGTAAATCAGCCAAAAGCACCATATCACTTTTAATTTGTAGTTCCCAACACTGTTAGGTGAAATGTAGAAACCAGGGGTGTAGCTATCATAAGTGCAGATGGTGCAGCTGCTCCAGGGCACACAAGCATTTGGGGCCCACTCGCACTTCAAAAGGGACAAATAAAGTATGTGAACATTTTAAAATTGTTCTGATCAAAATAAAATAAAACAGTAGGCCTAACGAATAAAGACAAATGAGTTAAAGGACTAGACGGCACCTTTCCACTAGCCAGCACACACGCGCTGGGTACCCTACCGCTACTAACTTTGGTTTTAACCCTATAGTGCCATATTAAAATGACCATATATGGGCGTGGATATGACCACTTTGTGTTACAGCCCTTGTAGTTTCTCAACCGTAAATCAGAAATTAAAACCCAATATATCCACAATAAGGCATTAAGTAGCTATTTCCAATGATATCATGTTTTTTGATGTGGAATGAATTTAATTTTTTTTATATAAGCCGCAACCCCCCAAAAAAGAAATACAAAAAATTATAACAACTCTTTCTAAAAATGTTGTTCTAAAAATGCGGAATTTTATGAGGATTTCAAATCAAAAATCAGATTTCAAATATCTACAACTGACCGTTGCAGAGACACAAGAGTTTGTCCAAACACAGAACTAAAATATTTTCAGGACTGAAGTGTCAGCAATTATGCAGAGGTAGTCAAGACAAAGCAAAATATCACAACGTACATTGCCAAATCTTATATGAAATGCTTTTATCTTTACATGAATGAATACATACAAGTAAAACATAAGTAATGCATAAGTATTCACCCCCCTTGGACTTTTCCACATTTTGTAGTGTTACAACCTGGAATTAAAATGGATTTAATTGGGATTTTTACCATTTGATTTACACAACATACTTAACACTTTGAAGGTGCAAAATATTTTTTATTGTGACACAAAAGTTAATTAAACAAAAAAAAAAAAATGTGTTGGTTGCATAAGTATTCACCCCCCTGAGTCAATACTTGGTAGAAGCACCTTTGGCAGCAATTACAGCAGTGAGTCTTTTTGGGTAAGTCTCTACCAGCTTTGCACATCTGGATCCTACAATTTTTGCCCATTCTTCTTGGCAAAATTGCTCAAGCTCTGTCAAGTTGGATGGGGACCGTTGGTGAACAGCAATTTTCAAGTCTTGCCACAGATTCTCAATCTGATTGAGGTCTGGGCTTTGACTGGGCCATTCTAAGACATTCAGGTTCTTGTTTTTAAACCACTCCAGTGTAGCTGCTGGAAGGTGAATCTCCGCCCCAGTCCCAGGTCTCTTGCAGACTGAAACAGGTTTACCTCTAGAATTTCCCTGTATTTGGCTCCATCCATCTTGCCCTTAATCCTGACCAGTTTCCCAGTCCCTGCCGATGAAAAACATCTGCATATTATTATTATTATTATTTATTTCTTAGCAGACGCCCTTATCCAGGGCGAATTACAATGGTTACAAGATATCACATTATTTTTACATACAATTACCCATTTATACAGTTGGGTTTTTACTAGAGCAATCTAGGTAAAGTACCTTGCTTAAGGGTACAGCAGCAGTGTCCCCACGGGGGATTGAACCCACAACCCTCCGGTCAAGAGTCCAGAGACCTAACCACTACTCCACACTGCTGCCCCATAAATACTGTATGTAGCAAAGCATAACATGATGCTGCCACCACCATGCTTCACCGTGGGGATGGTGTTCTCAGGGTGATGAGCAGGGTGATGAACAGTGTTTGGCGCTAACGTACATTGCCAAATCTTATATGAAATGCTTTAACCTTTATATGAATGAATAAATACAAGTAAAACATATAGTCAATCAATGTTATTTTTATTTAAAATTTATATTTATATATATATATATATATATATATATATATATATATATATATATATATATATATATATATATATAATACAAATTTACAGACTAAACAGCGCTTTGAAAGTCTGAATCAAGTAGTGTCTGCATTCAAAGCTGGTACGCAGCTGGAGAAATTCTAGTCAAGCAATATGACACAGACTTCTCACCCTCTCTACCTGGCCAACTTCTTTCATTTCGATCATGTATCAAACCTGAACTCGCTAAGAAATCAACAATACCAGAAATAGCTTCACTTTTAATGGTTGATAAGTAATTTCTCTCTGGGTTTTTCTGATATCTGTACTGCATGCATGCTGATTCTTCCAATGCCCTTTAGAGTGACATATTGTGAGCGCTCCTTCTCAAAAATGAAGCTCATTAAGAACTATCTGAGAAGCACTATGTCCCAAGAAAGACTGAGTGGTCTGGCCGTGTTATGAATCGAGAATGAACGTGCAAAGAACATCATCATTTTACAGTAGCAGCGAGGGATGTTAGACTGTTCTTATTTCAGATCATTGAAAAAACAAAATGGCATGTATTGGATGGGCTTTACAAAAAGAGCCAGGGGTAAGAATGCAGTTTGACTCTATTTTAGAGCGTCCATTCGAATACATCTCACCAGATTTGATACATATTTACAACCTCAAGTTAAGTTTGATACATTTCACCTGCTTTCCACAAAGAATGACACTTTGTATCAAATATAAACACCAGTGAACATAAACTGCTGAATAAGCACCACAGTTCTGTGAATGTCGAAAGCATAAATACTGTATGTAGCAAAGTTTTAAATAACATGTTTTCACAGATAATCACAAACTAAAATAAAAGGGGGTAGCGTCTCGCTTTCATCTAGGCAAATTTGTCGACACCAGCCTGTAAGTCTAATGTTTTTGCCAAACTAATACCAACATTTGCATATGGCAAACATATGTTAGAAAAATAAATCCATGTATAACATTGCCTAATCATTTATTTCCATATACATTGATATTTAAGCAATGTAACAGTAATTCTAACAGTAAATTTCAACCAGAATGTATCTAATACTGTAGTGTACCACCTTAAATATTATTTTCTGCCGATCCACTGTGAAAAAGACAACGATGAGTTTAAAGAGCAGCTATGCAAATCTGAAAACACACAGCACAGCCCTACACATGAGCCTAAATCTGAAAACACACAGCACAGCCCTACACATGAGCCTAAATCTGAAAACACACAGCACAGCGCTATACATGAACCTAAATTTGAAAACACACAGCACAGCCCTACACATGAGCCTAAATCTAAAAACACACAGCACAGCCCTACACATGAGCCTAAATCTGAAAACACACAGCACAGCCCTACACATGAGCCTAAATCTGAAAACACACAGCACAGCCCTACACATGAGCCTAAATCTGAAAACACACAGCACAGCACTACACATGAGCCTAAATCTGAGAACACACAGCACAGCCCTACACGAGCCTAAATCTGAAAACACACAGCACAGCCCTACACATGAGCCTAAATCTGAAAACACACAGCACAGCCCTACACGTGAGCCTAAATCTGAAAACACACAGCACAGCCCTACACGAGCCTAAATCTGAAAACACACAGCACAGCCCTACACATGAGCCTAAATCTGAAAACACACAGCACAGCCCTACACACGAGCCTAAATCTGAAAACACACAGCACAGCCCTACACGAGCCTAAATCTGAAAACGCACAGCACAGCCCTACAAAATGAGCCTAAATCTGAAAACACACAGCACAGCCCTACACATGAACCTAAATCTGAAAACACATAGCACAGCCCTACACATGAGCCTAAATCTGAAAACACACAGCGCAGCCCTACACATGAGCCTAAATCTGAAAACACACAGCAGAGCACAGCCCTACACATGAGCCTAAATCTGAAAATGCACAGCACAGCCCTACACATGAGCCTAAATCTAATTTTCAAATATATGGTACCTTTTCTTTAGAGCATGCAAATACCTGGACAGAAGCAATATTAATAGTTTATGGGGGGCTTGGTGGCAAACCAAGGTCTGGGGAGAGGGGATACTCTAGGATATGGTATCTTTAACTGTTCTGTAGTATGAACTTAAAGTGAGTAGAAATGGTTGTAAATGCCATTTTAAAAATTAGTTTTTGAAAGAAAAACACAATTTTTGTTTTTCATAATCAGCTGTTCCTATTTTAATTTGAATGCACTTGCAATTTTTGGTACTGTCTTAAGCCTTATCACTAGTGTGGCAAAAGAAAGAAAAACTGCAAGATGGAGAGGAAGAGATTGAAAAGAGAGACTTATCAGATATTTAATTTGATGAGCTGGGGCTCATGTTTCTGCCAGATGTGTCATAAACAGGAGCCTCACATCTTGTGCATGGCCTGCGTCTGGTCATCCTTTTTCACCTAGGTCTCTTTCTCTCTGTGTAGATTCCTTCTTAGTCATCATGTTCTTCACCTCTGCTGGACCCTCCCACTGGGTCAGTCTGGAGCTAACAATAACATTCTGACTCACAAAGTCAATTATAGGTTCCATCTGTGTATCTGTTATTCAGCGTCAATTTTGCAGATACCTGGGTGGCACACCTCACCTGATGGGTGGCCCTTTACCAGGATATACTGGTTTGCCTTTAGGCAGTGTCTCAGCTATATAAAGTGCCTTCTTTTAAAGTATGTATATTAGCACACTTGGGGTTGCAGAAGCTTAACCCATGTCTACCGCTCTGGGTTTTTGATGAACAATGTGTTGTTTTTTTTATATTTACCAATATTGTTTAGAAACGGAGATGACTCAGCTGAAGTCTTTTAACCACCATATGGAATCCAAAGGAGAAAAAATACAGAACTAACCCTACTGTGTGTTATGGAAATTGTTGTGTATTTTTTCCTTTTTAAATTTGTTTAAAGGAAATACACATTTACATTGTATTTACATTGTATTAGTGGAATGTATCATGTATAACTATTAAACAATGAATGGTAGAATAGCACTGTAATACTAACATAAACTTTCACAAACATTTGGATGATACTTTTTTTATTGAAGACTTTGAGAAGAAACATGTGTAGTTAAATATTGTGAGAACTTTTTTTAGTACCTAATACAGTATATTTGACAATGATAGCTTGTTATTGAATTGGCTATTGTGGTAACAAAATGGCAGTGCAGTGTTAAGAGTGAGTAAAGACAGTTGGGCAAACAAGCATGCTAAGAACTAGACTTGTTTGATTACTTTATTGTGGAAATAACATGGGTCCCAAGGAGACCAGGAAAACGAATGCTTCTGTAAAACTTCCAGAAGATTCCTATATAAATACTACAGCGTTAAACTTTGTTCATTGATTGATCATCCTTCTGGTCCTATTAAACTTGCACATTGAAATTGAAACTTGATCAGATATTGAACCATGTTAATGGTGCCACATTGTAAAACAGAAAGTCACAGTCTGGCAGTAAGCCAAATTCCTACAGCTTTCAACAAATGTTTTAATCATCAGATTATTATTCTAATACTAAGAGGCTTATGTGGTTTTTCGGCATGCAACTGACCAAAGAAAGTCAACAGTGATTTTGTGAAAGGTAGTGACATTGGCCTAAAAGATATCCTTTCCTGTCAGAAAGTCAAACCCTTCTGTCATGCTAATTTTAATCTCTTCGCTAAATTGAGAGGAATGGTAGTTTCTCGCGCCAAGTTATCAGCGAAGTGCGAGAACTGCCAGAGACCAGAAGGATAGTGTTTTTAGGGTACTGACACGGCAAAAGTAAATCAGCCAAATGCACCATTTAACTTTTAATTTGTAGTTCCCAACACTATTAGGTGAAATGTAGAAAAAAAAGTCAATACCTGTGTGACAGAGACAGAATGATTCATGGTGATAAATCTCCCTCCTGACCTGTGAGGGAGCTGTGTAAAGGGAACAGAGTGCCCTGGACTGGGTGGCCAGACAATTAATTCCCAGGGTTAGAAGGAAGTCGGCCATCTAGAAAGGCGGCGGAGCTACGGTACACTAAATCATCGAACCGGAAGGGAAACAATTTGGCAGCTGTTGTTATCAGACTGTGGATTACAAATAAATAACCTTCACCAGTACTTTTTGTTGTTTGTCCTTGTCTTGAGCACTGCATCACCCCTACACCTGTGCACTGCAAACCACTTTGCCACAGTACCGGGTGCATTTAATAAATCTAGCGAGTCCTGCTTTCAATACGCTCTGATGAAGACAACACGTCAGCATATCTGTTTTTACCTTGTTTTAATGAATAAAGTATGAATAATTGAGAGACACGTTTGGGATGTAGACTTTTATTTAGAGGGAGTTGCTGTCTTTTCTCTTCGGCAGAGGGAACATCTAAGAAGTGTTTCCTATTTAACTTTTCTTGGGACAAAGCACCTCGTGTCTGATTAAATTGACCGAAACATCTCTGTAGTGCAAGCATCTATATTTTCTACATACAGTAAGACTTGCACAAGTTATTTGAGTAAGTTGTTTTGAGCACGTTTTATAAAATGTTATATTGGTTTGGTATTTAAGTTTGATTTTGCTTTATTTAGAATGAATTGCACATTGTATTTTTTTATTATGATTGCATGTGCACGTTTTTATTATTTAAAACCTGGTCTTACCGTGTGTCTTGTTATGGAACAGCATCCAGGCTGGGAGGGGGTTGAGAGTGAGTGACGTCACTTCCAGTGGAAAGTTTATGCATTTTCCGCAAAGATGCTGGGAAATGTAGTTCGTACAAATAATGTTAATAGATTCTGTCAACTGATTCGCTCTGGACAGTCAAGGGAGGAGCTTGATGGATATAAAGGAGAGAGCCAGTGGTGGCTGTTGTGACTTGGTGGCTTGATAAACTTTTTTTTATATACTTTTGCACCCTAGCAAAGTAGTGGGTGTATTTTTTTATTTCTTTTTTGATACTTTGTGCACTAGCAAATTAATGTGTGCTTTGTTTTTTTTATTTTTATTTTTTTACTTTTGGTATTGTTAGTTTATAGAAATGTTATTGCCATATTTTAATGATTTTATAAAGATGAATAAACATTGTTTATTGTGAAACTGTACCCCTGTTTGCCTCTCGTCATGGTCGGTCTGCTCTGCGTTCCAATTGGTCATATTTACAAACCTGTGTTGCTTTTAGTGTTGCTAGGGTCCTAGTGCCCAATATATTAAGTCACTAGTTGGCGTAGTTGGCTACTGATTAAACTTAAACTCTGAGTGTCACGCGACACTATTAATGTAAAACTTAAACTGTTGCTTTTTCATTGTGCATCAGTATCTATCTATCTATCTATCTATATATATATATATATATATATATATATATATATATATATATATATATATATATATACACACAGTGCTCCCTCGCTATAAGTCCCCCCGTTTATAACGCTCTTCGGTTATAATGCTCATATTGTGTGTCCCCCGAGACCCGCGTTATAGCGAGGGAGCACTGTATTGTGTTAGACAAGGAGCAAAGAGAGTGTACATTCCCCAGAAGGCCACGGGCTGAAAAGCCTTCATTGTGATTATTTTCTGGGTAATTGTGTGAATTGTTTAATTATTTTGGCAGTTGGCCTAATCAGCCAACTGCATGATTTTATAGGGCATGAAAAACCTGCAGTTTATGCATTCTGGGCTGCAGAGTGGAAAGCCTGGTTGTGAGGGTGTGTAGCCGGAAATGGAAACAAAGGTAGTGTGTTAAACCTTTTGTTTAATGTGCTTGTTGTTTTGTGTAACGTGTGTTCTTTTTATTTCCAGTAAGCAGAGTAGCTGCCCGGTTGGTTAGTCAGGTTAAAGAAAAAAAAAAGAAAAAGTGTTTAGTCAGTACTCCGAATGGAGTTAGGTTTTATTTTCAGTTTGTTTATTTTGTTTACAAATTTAAAAAAGGGCAAGCGTGCTTTGAAAACTCGAGTCCTGTGTGTGTCTAGGTCAATAAAGGTCAATAAAGTGCTGGAAAAAGAACTGGATATATATCATCAAAAGAAACTTTATCACTATTATAACAAATTTATTAAAAAAAATAAGGAATATAAATGATGGACATTGACAAAATGTTTTTGGTTTCTTTTTAATCACTCGATCATTCAATCTTTGAACATGACACACTGACTATGACTAAAACTTGACACATTGACTATGACTGAAGCATATGCGCTTAATCACCTAATTAGTGATCCAGTTAATTGGACACTGGATATGGAGTGATTTCAGCTGTTGAACTGCAAGCTTGAATAAAAGCAATAAAGAAAATCACAGAAAAAAAACAATATGCCACATCTGTCAAGAGAGCAGTGCCTTTGTACAATCGGCATCTTGGAAGCTGGACTAAGGCAGTGTACACATCTAGTGAATTTTACTCAAATATAAGTGATAAGTTTCTTTTAATGCTCAAATATAAGTGCTATGTTTTTTTTGATTCTCAAATATAAGTGATAAGTTTCAATATAGGATGAACAATTTTAATATTCCCATAACAAAAACACATACACATTGGAAATGTGTAAAAACTGCAAGTTATCAAAAGTGTCCAGCCATTTAAAGTGGAGATATCAAAAACACAAGCCAAGTTTCAAGAAACCATTGGGGCAACCATGACAGTGGGGCTTTTACAGTTGTGCCTATTTGCTTGGTGATGGCCAAGGTTGCCACAATTGTTTCTTTTAACTTAGCTTGTGTTTTTGATACAAGTTATTAGTGGGGCTTGCGAAGCAAGAGTCCCCACTTTAAATCTTCGACATACTTCTTCTTCTTATTATTGTTTGGCACGCTACTCCTCTTACACATTTTAAGCTAGAAACGCTGTTCAAACTTTAAAACGTGTTGACTGGTCTGGAATAGTGTGCTTGTATACAACTTTTTGATATATTTTATACTTTTTAAACTATTAAGCTTTTTGTCCTTTTTTTGTCCATCTTCGTTCACTTTAATGGGACTTTTTTCAACATTCTAAAGCTCCCCATTGTTTAAAAACTCCCAGACTTCCAACATTCTATTTACTGTAAACGATGTAACTTTTGACACAAATGAGCTACTTTGACCACTTTCCCAACAAGTAAGACAAATACTTAGAGCAAATGAAATCTTCCTCTACTTCTCAGCTATTCAAATATGAAATCAAAACAGGAATGGCATCTACCAATCAAGAGGTACAGCTGTTTTAGTAACCGCATCAACTTTCAGTAGGCTACTTCCCACTGTTGAATTAACTGTCATAGAACTTTGAGAAATTTCAAATTATAACACATTCTAAGCATGAGACAATTAGGAAACAATGCGATTTTTGACACAAATCAGCTACTTTGACCACTTTCCCAATAAAGCAAGCCCCACAACTTTACTTGTAAAGTTACCATCTTGCTATTATTATTATTATTATTATTATTATTATTATTATTATTATTATTATTATTATTTATTTATTTATTATTATTTATTAGCAGACACCCTTATCCAGGGCAACTTACAATTGTTACAAGATATCACATTATTTTTAACATACAATTACATTATTTTTTTACACATTATTTTTACATACAATTACCCATTTATACAGTTGGGTTTTTACTGGAGCAATGTAGGTAAAGTACCTTGCTCAAGGATACAGCAGCAGTGTCCCCCACCTGGGATTGAACCCACAACCCTCCGGTCAAGAGTCCAGAGCCCTAACCATTACTCCACACTGCTGCCACAAGTAAGTAGAAACAATTGGGGCAATCTTGGCCCCCATCGGTTTTACAGTTGTGCCTATTTGCTTTGTGCCGGGCAAGGTTGCCCCAATGGTTTCTTGAAATGGCTGGGCACTTTTGATAACTTGGTGTTTTTTCACATTTCCAATGTGTTTTTGTTTCAGATAACCTATATATAATGTATGTAAATGCAACATAACTATCTGTCAAAGAAGTACCTTGCCAGAATACTAGTGTACAGTACATAGAATCCCCTTTCTGGGTTGCTAATTGTTTTTATAAAGGTGAGGCCACAAGAAAAAGGTCATTGTTGTTTCTGTAAAGTTTATACATGTTATCCTAGTTTATATCATTTAGCAGCACAACTGAATGGCAGACTGAAAACTCCCCTACTAAGTAAAAAAAGGAAATTTCTTTTTTATTGAAAACTGCATCAATTTTTAAAGAGAATTGTACTGATTAATGTAATCTGCAATTAATTTAGTGTTTTAAAAATGCTCATCCAACTGTAGGCACTTAATCAATATATCTAATAATATTTTGTCATACCGTACTAAAAAGAAACTTAATAAGAAAATTAAACAAATTGTCAGTAACTCTTATACCCTACGTGTGACTATGACATTGTGGAACAAATGTTGAATTGGTCTGTTTTGATGAATTATTAATTGTAATGTAATAGCATTTTTGTACGGTATTTTCTTATTTTTCTATTTTTTATATTACTCTCCTTCAGTTCAGGCTGAGGGTAAAGTTCCTCCAGTGAGCAATCTCTTTACGACTCTTTAAAAATACTGTTACAAGGGTTTTAAAGTTAAAGTAAATGGCTTAGTCGTAGCATCAAGGCAAGTGAAGATTAAGATACAGCATTACAGTAAAAAACACACAGGTTTAAATGTTCAAGGTACATCTATGACTTATCTGTCATTATATGTGTGCATGAAACCTGATTCAAGCACTGCTACCTCTGTTCTAGTCAGCTGCCTTCATGATATAAAAATTTGGATGCAACAGAGTTTTCTTAAACTAAACTGTGACAAAACAGAAATTATTTTAATCGGTTCCCAGTCTCTTGTGCATAGAGTTGGTCATTTTAATTTGGATATTGACAATGTCAATTTATTTGCTTCCACTGTATTACGTAACCTGGGCGTTATTTTTGATTCTTCTTTGACCTTCGAAACCCATATTAAAAATGTCACTAGGGTGTCCTTTTTCCATTATTATTTTATTTATTTAATTTTTAGCAGACACCCTTATCCAGGGCGACTTACAATTGTTACAAGATATCACATTATACATTATTTCACATTATACAGATATCACATTATTTTTACATACAATTACCCATTTATACAGTTGGGTTTTTACTGGAGCAATCTAGGTAAAGTACCTTGCTCAAGGGTACAACAGCAGTGTCCCCCAATGGGGATTGAACCCATGACCCTCCGGTCAAGAGTCCAGAGCCCTAACCACTACTCCACACTCCACACTCCACACTCCACATCTCCGCAATATTGCACGGATAAGGCCCCTTTTATCTTTCTCATGCTTAAATATGGAGTCACACTTTTATTACTTCTAGGCTTGATTATTGTAATGCGCTTTTATCTGGAGTCTGTACGAGAGTTATAAACAAGTTGCAATATGTGCAGAATTCTGCCGCCCGTGTTTTAACCCATACAGCATCTCGGGAACATCGGGAACTACTCCAGGATACCTGCGAGACCTACTTCATGTCTACTCTCCTGTTTGCACTCTCCGGTTTTCCAACTCAGGTTATCTTCGACCACCTATCACCAAGCTACGGTCCATGGGAGATAGCGCCTTCTGTAGTGCAGCTCTTACATATGGAATGCACTACCCAGCTCCATGAGAGACTCAGAAGCTGTTGTGCTTTTTAAAACCTGCCTCAAAACACTAGCTTTTAAGGATCTGTGTTACTGCTGTCTCTTACTCTGTTGAATGTATTTTTATTGTTTATCTGATTTGCAACCAATAATATTACAAACTTCATGTTAGAAAATTCTTATAAGATCAACAGTCCATGCAGGAACATTGTACTAAACAAGTAACCTGAGTTCTACTGACACAGAAAGCTACCTATTACCCTCATGAACAGAGATGCTTTGTGACATTGGAATTGAAAGATCATTTATGCAAAGTAATAAAAGTGTGTATTGTATCTGTTTCTTTCGGTAAGATAATTGGAGTAGACCCACAGAAACCTTAGATTCAAGATGATGCCCTATCATCAGTATGGAAAAAATGAAACAGGTTTCTAAAAGCCAGCCAGTTGTACTGCATGGGCATGTGAAGCTTTAAGATCTCTTTGAAATTGTACAACCAGCTGCTTACTTGAGGTCTTTGATGTCATGATGTCTCATTGAATTCTCACAAAATAATTGAAAGCTTTCAGAGGCTTGGTCAAAAAGATCATCATTATTTTGACAGTTTTAATCAACAGTGGGTGTAAAAGAAAACAGCCCAATACACTACAATCATCCAATCAACTATTATTCACAATGAAATACAAAATTAACTCTTAACATGCAAAATTCTCTCTTTGTCATGCGTAACTTACCCTTCTCCATTATAGACAGCTCAGGATATTTTAGCCAATCAGAGCGCACGTTTTGCCTTTTGTATCCCACGACATGTCATGGAGAAACCGTATTCATGATATCAGCCGTTCCATTTTCAGGTTTTACCATGAGGAATTCTTTTTTTTTTCAACTCTGTTTATTGGGTTTTGAAAAGAGCAAAATTAAGCAATCAGTAATACAATATACGGTGCCGTGAAAAAGTATTTGCCCCCTGTCTGATTTTCTGCATTTTTGTATATTACTGACACTGAATGTTATCAGATCTTCAACCAAAACCTAATATTAGATAAAATGGACCCTTAGTGAACAAATAACACAAAAATGTGATACATATTTCATTTATGTATTCAAGAAAGTTATGCAACACCCAATGTGAAAAAGTAATTGCCCCCTTAGACTCAATAACTGGTTACGCCACCTTTAGCAGCAATAACTGCAACCAAACGCTTCCTGTAGTTATTGATTAGTCTCTCACAGCGCCGTGGAGGAATTTTGGCCCACTCCTCCATGCAGAACTGCTTCAACTCAGTGACATTTGTGGGTTTTCGAGCATGAACTGCTTGTTTCAGGTCCTGCCACAACATCTCAATGGGGTTTAGGTCTGGACTTTGACTAGGCCATTCCAAAACTTTAAATTTCTTGTTCTTCAACCATTCTGATGTAGACTTGCTTGTGTGTTTCGGATCATTGTCTTGCTGCGTGACCCAGTTGCACTTCAGCTTCAGCTCACGGATGGATGGCCTGACATTCTCCTGTAGAATTCTCTGATACAGAGCAGAATTCATGGTTCCTTCAATGATGGCAAGGGGTCCAGGTCATGATGCAGCAAAGCATCCCTAAACCATGACACTACCACCACCATGCTTGACCGTTGGTATGAGGTTCTTACTGTGGAATGCAGTGTTTGGTTTTCGCCAGACATAACAGGGCCCATGTCGGCCAAAAAGTTCCACTTTTGACTCATCTGTCCATAGAACATTGTTCCAGAACTCTTGAGGATCATCCAGGTGCTTTTTGGCAAACTTGAGACGAGCATTCATGTTCTTTTTAGTGAGCAATAGTTTCCGCCTTGCTACTCTACCATGAATCCTATTTTTGCCCCGTGTCTTTCTGATGGTGGAGTCATGAACACTGACCTTAGCCGAGGCAAGAGAGGCCTGCAGATCCCTGGATGTTGTTCTAGGGTTCTTTGTGACTTCCTGGACGATTTTACGCCTTGCTCTTGGAGAGATTTTGGCAGGACGGCCACTCCCGGGAAGATTCACTACTGTCCCAAACTTTCTCCATTTGGACAATATGGCTGACTGTGGTTCAGTGGAGCCCCAGAGCCTTAGAAATGGCTTTGTAACCCTTTCAAGACTGATAGGCATCAACAACTTTTTTTCCGGAGGTCTTCATGAATTTCTTTTGCTCGTGGCATGATGTGCCTCTAGAACCTGTGTGCTGACAACTTCACTCTGATGGTAAGGGCCAAAGTTAGTCAGATTTATATTGGGCAGGGCTGGCCCAAATCAGGCCTGGTTGTTAACCAAAGTACTCAAACAGCTGACCCTAATTATCCCTTTAATTGGGTTGAGTTAACTAGGGGGGGCAATAACTTTTTCACACCTGAAGATTTCATGTTTGATTACCTTGCACACCAAACAAATGAAAGATGCACCAAACTTTGGTGTCATTTTTTTCTCTCAGACTCCCTTTATATACTACTACAACCCACAAAAAAATCTGACCAAATATAATGTGAAAAATTTACAAAAATGCAGAAAATTAGATGGGGGCAAATACTTTTTCACAGCAATGTACAGATAACAGGAGAATTGGTAATCACCCACCCACCCACCAACCAAAACTGAATTAAATACAACTTAAATAAACAATAAGACAAATAAAGAAACAGTATATATTAGTATGAAGTATGACAGAAAAGAATCCCAAGCAGCATGAAAACTATCCGTACAGCCACAAACAGTACACTTTGTTTTCTCCAGTTTTAAATGTTGCATCACATCCCTGATCCAGTGAGCATGGCTGGGCGGGGCAGATTGCTTCCAGCAACAAAATAAGCCGCCTGGCTAACAGGGTGCTAAAAGCAAGGGTATCAGATTGAAGTTTGGACATGGTCACATCTTGAGGTAAAATACCAAAGAGAGAGATTTCAGGAGAGGGTTTTAAGGATTGTTGTAGGACATCAGTAAAGGTTTGAAAAATAGAACTCCAGAAAGTATGTAATCTTGGACATGTCCAAAACATGTGGACCAGGGAGGCAAGAGCCTTGTGGCAATGATCAGAAGTTGAATCTATCGTAGGATAGAGTTTAGCCAATGAAGAATCTTAAACTGTATTAGGCCGTGTCTTGCACAGATAGATGAGGAGTGCAGTCAAGCAAGAACAGTCCCACTCATCATCTGAGAAGACCAGTCCAAGGCCCTCCTCCCACAGTGTCTTAAATTTAGATAGAGAGGTAGAGTTTAATGTGCAAATATTACCATAAATCTGAGACATACAGACGTACTCAAATTTGTTGTTACCCTTACAGCTCATTGAAATAATGCTTCATTCCTCCTGAAAAATGATGAAATTAAAAGCTATTTTATCATGTATACTTGCATGCCTTTGGTATGTCATAGAATAAAGCAAAGAAGCTGTGAAAAGAGATGAATTATTGCTTATTCTACAAAGATATTCTAAAATGGCCTGGACACATTTGTTGGTACCCCTTAGAAAAGATAATAAATAATTGGATTTTAGTGATATTTCAAACTAATTAGTTTCTTTAATTAGTATCACACATGTCTCCAATCTTGTAATCAGTCATTCAGCCTATTTAAATGGAGAAAAGTAGTCACTGTGCTGTTTGGTATCATTGTGTGCACCACACTGAACATGGACAAGAGAAAGCAAAGGAGAGAGTTGTCTGAGGAGATCAGAAAGAAAATAATAGACAAGCATGGTAAAGATAAAGGCTACAAAACCATCTCCAAGCAGCTTGATGTTCCTGTGACAACAGTTGCAAATATTATTAAGAAGTTTAAGGTCCATGGAACTGTAGCCAAACTCCCTGGGCGCGGTCGCAAGAGGAAAATCGACCCCAGAGTGAACAGAAGGATAGTGCGAATGGTAGAAAAAGAACCAAGGATAACTGCCAAAGAGATACAAGCTGAACTCCAAGGTGAAGGAACGTCAGTTTCTGATCGCACCATCCGTCGCTTTTTGAGCGAAAGTGGGCTCCATGGAAGAAGACCCAGGAGGACTCCACTTTTGAAAGAAAAACATAAAAAAGCCAGACTGGAATTTGCTAATATGCATATTGACAAGCCATAATCCTTCTGGGAGAATGTCCTTTGGACAGATGAGTCAAAACTGGAGCTTTTTGGCAAGTCACATCAGCTCTATGTTCACAGATGAAAAAATGAAGCTTTCAAAGAAAAGAACACCATACCTACAGTGAAACATGGAGGAGACTCGATTATGTTTTGGGGCTGCTTTGCTGCGCCTGGCACAGGGTGCCTTGAATCTGTGCAGGGCACAATGAAATCTCAAGACTATCAAGGCATTCTGGAGCGAAATGTACTGTCCAGTGTCAGAAAGCTCTGTCTCAGTCGCAGGTCATGGGTCCTCCAACCCGATAATGACCCAAAACACACAGCTAAAAGCACCCAAGAATGGATAAGAACAAAACATTGGACTATTCTGAAGTGGCCTTCTATGAGTCCTGATCTGAATCCTATCGAACATCTATGGAAAGAGCTGAAACTTGCAGTCTGGAGAAGGCACCCATCAAACCTGAGTCAGCTGGAGCAGTTTGCTCAGGAAGAGTGGGTCAAACTACCTGTTAACAGGTGCAGAAGTCTCATTGAGAGCTACAGAAAACGTTTGATTGCAGTGATTGCCTCTAAAGGTTGTGCAACAAAATATTAGGTTAGCGGTCCCATCATTTTTGTCCATGCCATTTTCATTTGTTTTATTATTTACAATATTATGTTGAATAAAAAATCAAAAGCAAAGTCTGATTTCTATTAAATATGGAATAAACAATGGTGGATGCCAATTACTTTTGTCAGTTTCAAGTTATTTCAGAGAAAATTGTGCATTCTTCGTTTTTTGTGGAGGGGTACCAACAAATTTGAGCACGTCTGTACTTCCTTTAGAATTAGGGCTTGACACTATAATAGAATCTAGAGGGGATTTAGGAGGGATTGTCGGAAAAGTAACTGTCGTTTTACAAACAAAGCACTTGATGGTATCGAAAAAAGTCTTTTCTCGGCAGACCAAATTTTTGGGAGAGCTGTTCAAAGGAGACAAAGATTCCCTGAATATATAAATCACTAAAAATTTTAATACCATTACGATGCCAAGTCTGAAATACCGTGTCCGATAATGAGGGTAGGAATAAATGGTTAGCATCAACAGGAGCTAGGATTGAAGGCAACTGCAGACCAAAATGATTTCTAAACTGAGACCAAATCTGTAAAGAATGCAGAATGCCAGGGTTAGTAAAGCGAGGGGTGGAGAGAGGAAGGGAGGAGTAAAGAAATGCAGGAAGTGAGTATGGTGCACAGGAAGATGTTTCAATATGTAACCAAGCTGGGAGATATTTTTGAAGGTGGGAGTGGGGTCAGAAAGATAGGTGCAAATGTTAGCAGCCCAGTAATACAGCCGAAAATTGGGCAAGGCTATACCTCCCAGTGATTTAGGCCTTTGAAGGAAATCCGCCAGAAATGTGTTCACGACCCGTAATTTAAGAACAGCTGCCGCGGGCACGATGGCCTGGTTTTGCGGGCACGAATTTGCCCGCGGGCACCACTTTGAGGACCACTGCATTAGATGCTTTCAAAACAAGTCAAATTTGGCTGTAAAAACATCAATCTGGCAGCACTGAGTAGTCGCATGCGAGACGCATTACCTATTAAATGTTACCTCAAGTTCAATGTACAAATAAAACATGAATTTGTATAATGTGTTTGAGAATAATTTGTTTGAGAGAAATTTATTTTGCGTTCCGGTACTTTCAAATGTAGGACTACACCACTGATTTCAGTACCATTGAGTGCTTGAGTTCCCCCCAAAAAAGTACCATAACACACTATATCATTTCAACAACAGTTAAAAATTAACTAAAGCTCAATACAGGACTAAAAATCACCACATAAACATTGGTGAAACTTAGTCCTGTACGAACCGTCCATTTCTTTTTGTAATTTTCTCAGAGGTGCTCTGATTTTTTTACAGGACATTGGGTCAGGTGTGCTGTGTCTTTTCACTCCCGTGCAAATCGGCGTTGTCAGTGTTATGTTAGAATTGATACAACATTTCCGGGGTATTCGCCTCAAAGCAACACCAGACTCTACAATTCAATAATGTCACCAGTGACAAATGCTATCAACTGGGGTTTCAATAATTTATTGCACTGCATTATAAAACGGTTGTATGTTCACTTATTATAATGATTTTATATTTGTTTTGGTTGTTCAGAACGTGTTATGTGTATGTCTGTAACGCTGTACGGTATTGTAATTTTCTGTTTGGATTATATGTTTACACAGGGCTTTTGCTTTTGGCACGTAATGGGATAGCTTGCGTTGGATTTCCAAGGAGCCGATTTACACCATTAACCACCAGGTTAATTACATCACTGCCTGTTAAACAATTTCATTTCGCCCAGCTTATAAATGGAGTAGATAAAATTAGTCCAGAGCATATATATATGAAGTGTTAAATGAAAGAAATAAAAAGGATTAGTACTTTAATAATGGTGTTACTAGTTTTACAATGGAATGTGCATAGCTTAATTGCACATGGTCAAGTTTAAAAATATATTCATTATTTTCCAGAGAAATCAGATGTAATTTGTATGCAAGAGACATGGTAAAAAAAATAAATAAATAAAAACACATTTAGACTTTAGAATTCCTGGATATGTTATGATTAGGAAGGATAGGGAAGTAGAAAATAAGGGTGGAGTGTGTATATGTGTCAAGGAAGGAATACAGTACTCTCGGGGGGGCAGCTCAGTGTAAAAAAATTGGAAAGTATTATAGTGGATATTGTAGTAAATAATGGGGATATAAGGATAGTGAATATTTACAATCCATGTAAAGTTATTGAGTTAGAAGAACTCAAATTGATGGTTACAACAGGTGTTAATATGCCAGTTTTGGTCTGTGGGGATTTGAATAGACACAATGAGCTGTGGGGTAGTGGAAAAAGGGATAGAAATGAGAGCATTATATAAGAATGTATTGATGCTTGCAATTTAGTGGTACTTAATAAAGGTGAAGCTACAAGGATGGATATGTTTACAGGGAAGATGAGCAATATAGATATCACGTTAAGTTCATCATGTATAGCAGGAAAATGTGAATGGAAAGTAAATGAGTATTTGTATGGGAGTGATCATTTTCCAATTTCTATTAATATAGGAGGATGTTTTTACTAATAGAAAAGAAAGGTGTGCTAGGTGGAATTTTAAGAGAGCAGATTGGGATTTGTATGCTTTTAAATGTGAGGAGGTCATAAATGATTCATTAGTATCTAGTGATGTGGATGTTTTTTGTGAAAAGGTGACTGCAGCAATTATTAATGTGGCAAATAAATCAATCCCAATTAAGAAACCTAGGAGTGTGGGACGGAATCCTGTGCCATGGTGGAGTGAGGAGTGTGAGGATGCAGTTAAGGATAGAAATAGGGCCTTGGTTGAAGTTTAAAAATAGTAGAAATTTTGAAGATTATATAAAAAAAGGCCATAGCACAGAGGGTTATTATAAGGGCAAAAGGAAAATGTAGTTGGAGAAAATGGTGTGGTGAAATTAGTGATACAACATCCATGGGAGATATGTGGAGGAGAATACTGTGTATGAATGGGTTTAAAAGTGGTTTTAAAGAGATTCCAATACTAAAAGGGGATAAAGAGTATATAGAAGATGAGGAGAAGGCACAGGTGTTGGTTGAGGCTTTCGCTAAAGTTAGTAGTAGAGAAAATTGGAGTGAGGAATTTAAGGAAAGGAAGATAGAATTTATAAGGGAAAACAAAAATATTCTGGCAAATTCAGAGGAAGTGGAAAATACTATGAATATGAATTTTGAGATCAATGTTTACTGGTTGTGCTACAGCTGTTAAATGTAGTTTGGAAGACAGGTAGGATTCCTAATAGTTGGAAACATGCAGTAGTGATTCCGATTGGAAAGCCAGATAAGGATGTGTGTAAGCCAAATTCATACAGTCCAATTTCCTTGACATCTCATTTTGGAAAGATAATGGAAAGAATGATAAATGATAGATTGTTGTATTTCTTGGAAACAAATCAGTTGTTGGCAACTGATTTTAGAAGTAATAGATGTACAATGGACCAGATTTTATGTTTAGTGTCAGAGGTTCAAAAGGGGTTTGTTAATAAACACTATACGGCAGCAGTGCTTTTGGATATTGAAAAGGCATATGATATGGTGTGGAGAGAATGAGTATTGGTTAAAATGTTTAATATAGGGATAGTAGGTAACATGTTTAGAAATGTTTTGGAAAGTAGGAAATGCAGGTAAAAGTTTATCAGAAATAGCAGAGATTGAAAATGGAGTTCCTCAAGGGAGTGGAGTGAGTCCGCTCATTTTTAATATTATAAATGTGCCGAAAAATACTGAAGATAGTGGGATATTGATGTATGCAGATGATTGTGTTTGGAATAGAAATAGAAATTTAGATAGTGGGGTCAAGAAATTGAATGGTAAATTTGAAGGAAATAAATTTATGGGCAAAGAAATTTAAATTTCTAGGGGTTTTGTTGGATGAGAAATTGAAATGGACACAGCAGATAGACAAAATAGTTGCTAGATGTAAAGGAAGGATGAATTTTTTGAGGAGTATATCGGGGAATGTATGAAAACATTGTTAATGATTTATAGAGCATTGATTAGACCTACACTGGGTTATGGATGTATGATGTATGAGGAGGCGGTCAGTAAGGATTTGGGAAAACTGGATGTGGTACAAGCTATGACTCTTGGAGTATGTAGTGGAGCACTGTGTTCATCTCCGCTTGTAGCATTGCAAGTAGTTACTGGGGAAATGCCACTCTGTTTAATAAGGAAAATGCTAAGAATTCGGTTTTGGGTTAAGGTAATGAATGGAGGAGATGGAAATCCTGTGCAAAGTATTTTTGAGCCTTGTTAGGAATATGAGGTAATGAAGAGAAAATGTTATGTGTGAGATAAAACTATTGGGGTGAGATTTCAAAAATATATTAAGGATCAGGAAACAGTTTAGTAAGGGTGTGATTAAAAAGAGTACAGTCTAATATTAGTCTGTGGTGTTTTAAAACTCCTCTGCTTTATCTTTATTGAAAGAAAAAAAATAAGGCAAAGGACAGAGGTGAATTTTGTAAACAGGGATTGAGATGGGTAAATAATGATTGGGAGAATTATTGTAACGTTTTTACAGATGGGTCAAAAAATACAGATAATGGCAGCGTTACAGCAGCTTATTATATACCGGAATTTGAGGTGGGAAAGCATTTACGTATTACAGATGATGTGTCAATTATGACAGCAGAATTGATAGTGATTATACTGGCATTGGCAATACTGGCATTGCAATGGATTGTAGATGTCAAGGTGAATACAGCAGTACTCTTTTCAGATTCCATATCAGGTTTCCAGGCAATTACAAATGGTGATAGAAGAGATTTAGTGCAGGAAATAATGTATTTATTTTTTAGGCTTGTATGTAATTTTAGTATGGATTCTGGCTCATATAGGAATAGATGGGAATGAGAAGGTGGATATGTTAGCTAAAATAGCAGTGAAGAAAGAGGAAGTGGATGTGCAGTATGATTTAAATATAGCATAACGCAGTTCGGAGGGCGTGTAGCTGGGGATCTCTAACGTCTCTCACGTCAATTAGTCTCTAATCCCCTATTTAAGTCCTGATCACCCGCACTCCCACTGTCTAGTGTTTTCATTGTGTAGCAAACATTCAGACTCACTCATTCGTGCTTCAGCTTAACATCTTCGCTAATATCTAAACATCGTTGCCTCTCTCCTTTCAGTGCAGGTCACTGCCAAGATATTATCAATTATTTTCCTACGTATTCAGGTGATTCTTCTCATAATGTAGCTTCTCTATTTGGCTGCAGGAGCGCCAATGTTAGACTTTCGTACTCCATCCAGTCTCCAGCCAAGCAACAGCACCGTCCAAAGCGCAGCTCCATTACTCGACTTTGTCTGAGTCTTCATTAGAAAGACTGGCCCTCTGCTAAGCTCTGTCTACAAGACATTGACATCCCCATTGTCAGTGATTGCCTTGCCTTAGCTCTATTTAAATCTGCCACAAAGCTTTGTCTGATGACTCTGTCTTTACTCCTTGCCTGCAATTAGGCGCCCCTCCCCCGCTCCCCACTCAGCACCTGCTCCCACAGAGCCAGCACAATTTACCATTCCATCAGAAGATCCTGTCCTGGACCTCCATCAGGTACTTTCAAAAGACCTATCCAGCCCATTACAAATTTCAACCAGTGGCGGTTCATGATTTTGACGGGTCACATAACACGCTGTACCGCTGTACTGCAACTTTTCCACCGGTGCCTCACAGACCATGGTTACCACGGCAACGTGAGTGACTACAGGGAGTGGTAAGTTGCCATGGTGACCAGGCAGCTTCATCAGGCACTGAGCTCTGTGTCTCAGTACTGCAACCTTCTGGCTTCCTGTTGCTGTGCTTTCCCAACTGGTGAAAGTGAGTTCAAGTCACCGAATTGTGACATCTAAATACTGCAGGCTTGTCTTGTAGACTGTCACAAATGACAAATTTGAATGGGTTCCCGGGTGTTTATTTTGTATATTTTAAATTGTGTGGAATCTGCTCCTCTTAAACCCCTGCTTTTTTTTTTGCTGTGATGATTCATGGACATGCAGCCACCCAAGAGCTACAGCGTCGGAGGACAAAGCAGCTCTTGGGCAGCTTACAGGCAAGCCCGAAGGCGCCCGGCCAGACTACAGGGGTCGCTGGTGCGCGGTGAGCCGAGGACAGCCTGGCCGACCTAACCCTCCCTCCCCCCGGGCGGCACTCTGCCAATTGAACGCCTTCCCTGGAAGCTCCCGTCAATGCGTACATGGCAAGCCGATATGGCGGCTAAATACACCTTAAGCGTAGAGGGAGATTTTCCTTCATCTAACAGTTTCTGTAGAAACTGTAATATCACTGCCATAGGGCAGGATATTGGGTCATGGCCATCCGCCAGACACCAATCTTGAAACAACTGCCACTTGTACGTATACTGCGACCTAGTAGAGGGCGCGCTAGCACTCTAAATGGTCGAAATCACCGTCATCGAGAGCCCTAAGGCTGACAGGCGCTCCCGTTCAGGGGCCAAGCCCATAGCTGCATGAGCTTGGGGTTCGGGTGTCAAAGCCCTCCTTGGGCCTGGGACAATAGGTCCGCTCGCAGGGTAAGCTCCCTCGGTTGACCGTGCAGCAACTGCACCAGGCTCGGAAACCATATCCTCCGAGGCCACCGAGGAGCGACCAGGATCACTGTCGCTTGCTCTACCCTGACCTTCTCTAAGAAGGCGGGGAGTATCGGAATCGGTGGAAACGCATATAGGAGCCCTGGCGGCCATTCGTGAGCCAGTGCATCGACTCCTAGGGGCCTGTCGAGGTCCCTCACCGAGAACCAAAGGGGGCAGTGCGTGGTCTCTCGCGAAGTGAAGAGATCTACTTGCGCTATGCCGAACCATTCCCAAACACGCCCTACCACCTGAGGGTGGAGACGCCATTCCCCCGCAATAGGGCCTCCTCTGGATAGGAGATCCGTGGCATAATTGACTCAGCCCGGTAGGTGAACCGCACGCAGAGAGGTCAAACGCGGTTGTGCCCATAGCAACATCCGTGTTACCATCTGGTGAAGACGAGGGGACCGTAGGCCGCCCTGGCGGTTGATATATGCCACAACCGTTGTTTTGTCTGACCGCACTAACACGTGCTTGCCTAGAAGCCCTGGCAAGAAGTGCCGAAGGGCGAGGTCCACCGCTCTGAGTTCCAGAGCATTGATGTGGGCTGACCTCCAGGGTCCTGACCACACTCCGCGGGTCCCTGAGCCGTTCCAGACTGCTCCCCAACCTTGGTTGGAAGCGTCGGTCATGATAACCTAAATGGTTAACATAAATGGGACCCAAGCGTACGCCCTGGCGGATGTTCGACGGAACTTTCCACCAGCGCAGCGCTTCCCAGCAGGTTCGGGATACCGTCAACCTGCGGTGTTTGTCTCTCCGTGGATGCAACGCGAAGGCATTGAACCAGGCCTGCAGAGGTCTCTGGTGTAATAAGTCCAAGGGAAGGGCTTGCAAGGTGGCAGCCATCAACCCCAGCATGCGCTGACACAGCTCCATGCTGACTGTTTCTCTCAACCTGAATAGGGAGAGACACCGCTCCAGCGAGGCAACTCTTTGTGTCGACAGGGTCGCTTCCATGGACACTGAGTCCAGATGCAGACCCAAGAATTCGGTCTGTTGGCTCGGCACGAGGCGGCTCTTTTCTGAATTGACCTTCAGACCTTGCCGCTGAAGATGGTCTGTAACCATCACTGTGTGCTGTGCCAACTGCTCCTTCGACTGCACGCAGACGAGCCAGTCGTCCAGATAGTTCAGCAGTCGGACACCTTGAGCCCGCAAGGGAGCTAGAATGGCATCCATACATTTCAAAAAGGTTCGAGGAGCTAGTGACAGGCCGAATGGAAGGACACAAAACTCGTATACCACGCTCTGGAATGCGAAACGCAGATACTTCCTGTGACCCGGGCAGATGGGAACGTGAAAGTACGCATCTGTCAGGTCCACGGTGGTGAACCAGTCGCCGTTTCGGACTGACTGGATGATGTGCCTGTGCATAAGCATCCTGAACGATAACACCCGCAGCTATTTGTTCAGTACTCGCAGATCTAAAATAGGGCAGAGCCCGTCGTCCTTTTTGGGCACCAGGAAGTATTTGGAATAGAACCCCTGGTCGATCAGAGCAGGGTCTACTTGTTGAATGGCACGCTTCCTGAGCAATGCCTGTATTTCCACATTCAGAGCTGAGGACTGAACCAAGTTCTTCACTGCAGTTACCACCACTCCCCGGAAGGGGGGAGGTTTTAACTGGAACTGAAGGGTGTACCAGGTGAATATAGTTTTGCACACCCAGATGTCGTTGGTGCATTGTTGCCAGAACCGGAGCTGTGGGACAATGTAGGGGTGGGTTAACAGCTGCCTGGAGTTTTCACGGCTGTTTTGGCTGCGCTCGTTCGCGAGGGGCCTAGCCAGAGCCACGAGGGCGTGGCCTGCCACCTCCTCTAGGGTGCTACCCTCCGCGCTGCGGTCTTACAAACGCGGGTTGGCCGCGCTGATGGACCTGAAGGGGAGGTCTTACTACCCCGTGGTTGCGCTTGCTGCTGTGGCGGTGTCCTGCGGCGTTGATGTTCCTGAGGCCGCTTCGGCTGGAGCGGCTTATTTGGCCACATTTTCACCGCCGGACCAAATGTGTGTCCCGGTGTAATTGGGGCATCCAGCAACGGGGCCTTGTCAGGTTCCTGCACTCTCGCCTGCGAGAGCCAGAGCTGCCTTCTGGCCACCACCAGAGACGCGATGCTCCTGCCCTGAGCCCGCACATTGAGCTGGGCCAGCTTCACCAGCAGCTGACTGACCACCCCCAACTCGCTTCTGAGGGCCGCAGAAGGGCACTCAGGCAGGTCTCTAATGAGTGCCACTTGGTAGACTGTCAGCAAGCTGGCCACATTAGACAGTTTGAATGCCTCCGTGGCCGCAGCGTACCCCTTCTTCAGGTGTACCTCTGTGGTCCTGCACTGCTTATTGGGGCATGCAGGATCTTTTGTCAGCCCCGATAATGTTGGCATCTTCACCAACGCGGCGAACGCAGCGTCCACCGGTGGGAAGGACGCCAACCCAGCTTCACTTGCCTCTTGCATGCTAAAGGCCGAGGCCTTGCGAGAAGTCGCAGGGGCAGAGGCCGGAGCCCCCCAGGTGGACTGCACCTCCTTAATAAAGTCTGGGAATGCTGGAAGGATCGCCTTGGTAGTTCCACCATAGGCCACTCAATGCCCAAGTGACGGGTTGCTCTCTCCACCACAGACCACGTCGGGTCATCGGTATCCGGCACCTTGAGCTCGATGTCCTGCTCAGAGTGCTGGGAGGCTACCTCAGCCTCTATACTCTCCCCTTCCAGGACGTCAGATGTGTCTCTGAAAACTGCATCGATATCCCACTCCCTTTGAGGTTGCACTGGAAGGGTGACGACAGGTGCAGGTTGTGGAGGGGCCACTGGCTGGCTAGCAATGGGCCCAGTCGGTTGTTCTGGGGCTTGGGGCAACACATTTGATAGGGACACGAGGATGGACTGCTGCCCCATCATAACCTCCATAAATTGAGACATTTTGGAGGTTAGCTCCGCCACCCCTGACCTGTCTCTGTATCGCCTGTCCCGACGAGGGGAGCGAGAGCGTCCTCTCCGTTGAGGCGATCTGGAGTGCAACCTAGACTCCCGACGGGGGCGTACCCTACAAGGGGAGGGGCTGCGTTCCTGAGCGCGTCTGGTGGGTTACCTCTGGCTAGCTGTTAGCTGGGAGGACGGGCTCCTGGAGAGCTGTAGCCACCCTGGCGGCGTCGCCGTAGACGACGGCGGGGCATAAATGGTGTGGGATGATCCCGAGGAAGGAGAGTGCCCACGCAATGCTTTCTTCGCCCTTTGGCGGAGGGTGCGTGCCTGGAAGCCAGCACAGAGATGGCAAAAAGCCCTATCCGCCAACGTGGATGTGGCGTGCTCTGGCAGGCAGCTTTGCCTGACAGGTCACGTAGCAATGAAAGCCCGACATCTCCGTCAAGCGTGGCTCAACGAACGTTGAGCACCGAGCGTCAAGCGCTGAAGCGTCGAGTGTCGAAGCGTCAAGCGCCGAGCACCGACCGTCGAGCGCTGAGCGCCACGTGGAGTGCGAGTACCAAGTGTTGAGACGCTAGCACGAGACGCCTAAGCGTCAGCTGACCCGCAGAGCGGAGACGCTAGTGCTGGTACAGTGTCTGATGCTGGTTAATACTTACCTAAGTGCTTAAGGGAGTATGTGTTTTTTTTTTTGTTTGTTTTTTTTTTGGGACGCTGCAGCAACACTATATAGTGCTTAGTGACTGTAAGGGCAGGCCGTACAGCTACCACTCGGTAGGGTGGAACACACCGCAGTGGATTATATATATATAGAGGCTGCAGAGCAGGCTCCATGCCAGAGGCAAGACCGAAGCTGCAATGCACGCGTGGCCAAAGGCCAACGCACGCGCGTCCTAAACAAAAATATAATATATTACAAAAACACACAATAACAATTATGAAATAATTATAGTAATAAGGAAAGATGAAGACCACAAGAGTAAACAAAAACGCGATGCCGAAGCAAAGCGTGAAGGAATATATGATGTAATATAAAAATATATACACAATTATATAAACCGAAAATACAAAATAATAATGAGTGCAATTGAAATAAACTCGGAGAAGGGGCAAAAACCAACTTCTCAAGCCTAAGCTTAATGAGTACAGTCAGTCGAGAAGCTCTAATGACCTACCGCTACCGATGCTGAAGACAAAAGAGGAAGAGAGTCTCTGCGCGCTGCGTATAGTAAGCTCCCAGGGGGGCGGGCTTACGTGGCAGCTCACGCAGAGGCCTATCGGCAGCTTTGCTATGAAGCTCAGCCAATCGCTACTGCCTGACGGCAATATCCCATACTTGATGGTTATTTTCGACTTGAAAGGGAACACAGGACACAGACAGGACTGGTGAGTGATGAAAATGCGCTGTTGCGCATTTATTGTAAAATAAAAAGTTTAAACAGACAAAAACACTTTGTAAAAGAAAACGACGCGTTGGCCAAAATAGACATACAAAATGAACAGACACTAACAAACAAACACTGGACTAACAACAAACAAGTATCGTGCTAGTTTAAAAGCCAGCATGCTTAGCAATTGCTATTATTCTTATTTTAATTCTCCTCTCTCTTTCCCGTTTGTTCTCCCTGAGCACCCAACCCTGAGTGAATGAAACACTGCCTCCTTTATGCAGCTATAACGTCACTGCCAAGTACATCTGACAGCGGTACTGAAACATTCTATACAAGTGCAATTGTATAAATTGATTCAAACAACATGTTTTTATATATGTATATGTGTATATATATATAAAGACTAGTGTTTCAAACATATATGAACTAAAAGGTCTTCATGAATTTACATAACAAACATTCACATACAGCGCTAAAGTGTACATACCGTAACAGTTACATCCCTGCTGTTTTGATTTATTTATTGTTAATAAATACAGTATTGTACACGAATATGGAATATGGAAATTTGACTAAAGTTGTTTTTAGGTTTCTTGTTAACGACAGCAAAGTAGAACAGTATCCCACTATGCTTTTTATCAGACATTACAGATATGCAGATACAAATCAAGAGAAAAAAGCTGTTCTTTCCAATGAGCACGCAGAGAGGTTGATGCTCAGTGACGTGACGGTTGGTAACCACGTTCAGGCAACGTGAGTTTGCAGTCACGATGTCAGGAACGAGGCAACAGCAATATTCTTTGATACATTTTCATGTGTGTGATCAAATTCAAACACAGTTTGCTGGAAAAAGATTTATATTTATTGTCAAAAAGGTTCCAATAAGTGCCTGAACCCTGTTCCGCCTACTAAAAAAAAGTACTGGTACCATATCCATACCAGTGCTACTGTATAACAGTTGTACAAAATCTGTTTGTTGTCATTGCCAATAAATCTGTGGTCTGCTAGTGGTTTTTGGATTACATTTATACCAAGGACATTTTGGTCTAATGTTTTAGCCTGACAAATTAATAATAATAATAATAATAATAATAATAATAATAATAATAATAATAATAATAATAATACTAATAATAATAATAATAATTTCATTTGTTTTTATCCAGCAATTTCCTTTTCAGTGTCAAACACTTCATTTGAAACATTTCTCAGGCTATATTTTACTAACAATATAACAATTCTGTACTTGTTTCGAACACAGATCCATGAGTATATGTTCAGTATAGAACGCTTATCTGTGAGTGTATGATACATTTTAATAATCTGAAATACAGTACATACATCTCCTCCATCCTTTTACTTATTTCGCTTTCAACAACCTTATGTCACCGTGCTGAGACCTTTAGTAAATCTTAACAAAACTTATGTTTTCAACTAGCAGTCAGTATTGCTAGACACACATTCCCTCTGGACAAAAAACACAACAGAGTTACTGTCATGGTCAAAGTGATTCCTTTCCTATATGGTGTAATGTTTCAGCCCTGTCATTTCAGCCACCACTTTCTTCAGCCATCAAGCTTTCCCTAATACAGAAAAGGTCTCTTACCTGTAAGATGAAAAGCTGCTATGGAAACAGACTCAACATTTTACCTTGATGAAATACATTAAAGTTAAACATTGGGAGGGCCTTGTGAAATGTGGGGGCCTAGTGGTACTTTGTTTAGGCCAAACAGTTTTGCTTGATGATATCTGATCATAGCAACATAAAAGACCCTTTTCATCAGCTTTTGTTTGCAGTTGTCTGCCCAAAGACATTGCAGAGAGAAATGCAAAACCATAAAAAAAACAAGCTCAACTTAAACATGTTAAACAGAGAAATGTGACTGCTGTCGTTGGGACCCGAAGCATTATTAATAAATAAATATTTTTTGAACAAGTAGGCAAATTATCATTTACTTGATTATTAATTACCCCTCGTACATAAGTATATTTTTAATTATCAATGTAATTTATCAGCATGCAGAATTCAGTTAAATGACCTGAACAGCAGGTACAGAGAGGAAATACAGAACTTGATGAAAAAGGTGTTTTCTTTTTTCAGCCCAAGTAAGTTACTTTAGAAACAGTAATGTAATACTACATTGGGGAAATTCTGGGGAAAGTCTACCAAAAGAATGTCATCTAAAAATACAAAACCCTGAGATGTCACTTAATATTATTTTTTTGTTGTTTGTGTGTATAAACTTATCATTGCAACTTTGACACATGAAGTATATTATACACTATACATTGTCATTCATGTGGCAATATTTACTCACAGTAATTCATTTTGTTTATTTATTTCTGACTCCTAGGGGTGTCATGCTCAGCCATCAGAAGTAATAGTGAAACATATAGTAGCAAGCTAGTCACAGTGCTTTGAAAATAAAATACACTCGAGTGTCATCGCTGTCATTCCAAAAAAAAAACAGTCAAGATGAGGGATGTAAAATAAAATACTATGAATCCCCACCAATCTGCCACCCACAGTGGTGTGATGAAGCTCAAGCTCTCTCTCTCTCTCTCTCTCTCTCTCTCTCAGCATTTTGTAATGTTAGCACGAATGGGCTAAATTGTGCCAGTTTATGAGTCAATTAACTGTTTGTTGGTGGAAAGCCCTTGAAACCAGCTTTTAAATGTTTATATAATGTCCTTAGAATGAAGGCTTTTAGGTAAAAGGGTCAACAATATTAATTTTGAAAACCAAGAAGATGTAAAAGCAATAAGAGACTGACTGGAATATAGATAATTAACCACCTTGAGACAATGCTACTGTATATAGCACCTGGGATCAGATACCCATATCAATGAAGAAAAGGGTCCTGTAAACAAAAGAAAAAAGTTGGCACAATATACTGTACACATTTTAATTTATTTATTTCCTATTCTTTTTCAACCGGGAGTTAATCTAGTGTTACCATTGAACATTCACAGGTTTTCTTTGGTAGTCTAATCTTACTTTATCTAAACTTAATAGGAGTATACATTAAAGTCTAGCTGAATAGGCCATTTCCTGTTAGGACCCCAGCATGTTACCTGTCCTTACAGGGCTTGATTTTGCAGCTGTCATCTTTCCCAGCATTCAGCCAATGAAGGCATCTTTTGTTCGTCTCATAAGCAAGACATTGTTCACTACTTAGGTGCCCAGAAGATGAAGTATAATGCAACACAATATGCTTCTCTGTAACACAGGACAACCTGCTTTCCTGAAGCAGATTTAAGTTATTCCTTTCACTGAAACTTTTCCTTGTCTCCTTGTAAACCCCTGAGTGTCTATTTACCTTGAAAAGTAACTATTAATGTGCTACAGAGAAATCGGTAAGAATCAAAGAGATACTTTGTTCCACGGCTTTTTTTACATTGCTGTTACTCTCACCAGCTTTTCATCCAAGGAAGTCAAGCATTCCTGCCATTTGAAAACAGTGTAATTGTTTTGACCTGGCACAGCAGCTCTAATTTGTTCCCCTAGTTGCTATTGCTTGTTTAACAGGTTTGCAAATATCTGTTTGTTATCAGGTCATTCATTATTCAGTAAAACCAGCAAGCTATTGTAGCAAATGTTGGCGTGCTGTAATACTCTGTTGTATTACATTCCCAAACTTATGAAGAAACATTCTAACTGTATCAGAATTAAGTTATTTTTTCACCTACTAACAAAAACTGACTGCATTATTCTGTAATACAGGTACTAGGAATCAGAATACATAGTGGTAATGTTCAGTATTTTGGTACTGCCCCTTAGTTAAAAACTTAACTCCAGTTGAGAATGGAGGTTTCTATGGAAACTAAATGAATTCAGTGCTTATTCAATGGAGTAAAGAAACACTGCAATTTGCAATGCAGTCTAAAATGTATTTAAAACATATACTTAACTAAAATGTACTTATAAAGGTGATCACAATAGTAATACCTGTTAATAATGATTCATTTGAGGATTGATAATGCAGAGTTTTGAAGATAACGAATGGATTAGGGTAGATCTTTAAATATGTTCATTTCGTCCAAATATGTTCATTTCGTCCAAAAAATTACATCTTAACAACAGTGGGTGCCAGCATAAGCCATAATGATATCTGCAAGATTTTTGAACTGGTGTTAAAACATACAACATACATTAATATGGTATTGCAAATGCACCTTATGCAAAACGGAAAATAATCTTCAGTCATTTACTTCTTCCTACTCATCATCTTCTATATAGTAAAATGTAAGCAGTGTAAGAATTATTTAAATATAAGACTGAAAAAATAACAAGCTGATGCTTGCTAAAGGGACACATTAGCCCTTCAAACATTCAAGCGTTGCTGTGTGAACTATGAACTTAGAATTCCTGTTAAAGTGAATACATAATGACAAAGATAAACATATTATGTGATGTAATCCTGCTGTGACAGAAGTCTTGACATCTCGAGTACTGTAGATAGCCTTTGTTTTTGCAGGAATCCTCTGCATTGTGCTGCACCATCATATGGCAAACCTCCCAGAAATCATCTGTTAAACTGAGAGCTTCAAAAGCTACATTCCTTTTGAGCTGTCATAGTTTTACCGACAGAAACTTTACCTCAGATACAATTATAGGGGAGGTTTGTACTTATCATCAACGCTTTGTATTGACTTGCCTTCATTTTCTTTCTTTTGTGTTTTTACTAAAATGGATGTTTAATCCCAATTGAAGGTTAATGGTCATAATTCAGTCAGAGAAAACACCTCCAGGCAATAGAAAAAAGTTATTCATATTTTGTTAAAAAAAAAAAATCTTTTGCTTTTAAAAATATCAATTAAACTTAAAGTGTTCTTTTATATAACAAACCACTGCAGCCTCGGTGAAGGAGTAGCACCAATAACGATTAAAAAAACCCACAGGAGATCTACCAGATTAAGCTCAGGTGATAGTAATTGACTGGTTCTCCTTTTTGTATACAGTACAGTAATAAAGCAAGTATGGGGTAATGAATATGGAGAGATTCCTCGAGTGACGACTTCTTTGGTGCAAACTTTCAAGGGATAGCTCTACCCTACTCATAAATCATGCAATCAGACATTGCTGAAAAAAAACAAAACAGGGAAGCTATAACATCACAGTAATGTGCATGAAAAGGTCAGTTTTGCAGTACCATGACAAGTTCATTTATTCTGTATTCTGGCAGGTTTTTGGCAGGGCATGGATCCGAATGTAAATGCTGGATAAGGTTGTTAGCCGCTCACAGTGTTCAGTATAACTGTGCCTTTAAATTGAACCAGTTGAAAAACAGTTCAGCCAAGAAAACTAACTGCCACCTATCATGTGAAATGTAGTATCATGCATTAGGCTTGCAAGTTCAATTTAATGCGCAAAACCTAAAGGTTCTGGGGGCCTGAGTCTTGTAAACTGTTGCAGACTTTCACTCCCACACACCCTGCCTTGTGGTTTGACTTGTTGGACAAACGTAGCTGCAGTTTAATGGTACTGTAAAGCTTTAATTCCCGTAATGATCATAGACACACAGTAATCTGTCAAAACATGGAGAGGGTGCACTTTTATAATCACTCTTTTATAAAGCTGTTTTTACGTGCAGTAACCTGCTCAATATGCTGACCTTCATGACCCACCCATAATTCCTTGCACACTAAAGGCAAGGAAGTGACTGCTTTAATGAGACTGTGGTGTGTGTGTGCATATTGGTCACCTTCAAAATATTTTTTCTTTTTTATTCTGTAAAACTGAGGGGTTTTTTTTTGTTTTGTTTTATCTCTGCTGCCTGGGTGGTTAGTCAAAACTAATGAGAACTTATTCATAGTTATGTTTGCACAGGTTACGCTGCTATGCTTCAGAGAGAAATTGGTTCAAAGTTGTGTCCCCCTTTTTTCTGTTACTGACAAGATGAAATTCGAAAGGTGTATGTCCCGGTCTTTTTCAGGTAGCTGGTAAAAACATTACCAGCTACCTGAAAAAAACATTGTGAGGTTTATGTTATATACTGTATATACAGTAAATATTTTGATTTCCTATTTTATGATCAAGCATTTACATTTGGAGTGCGTAAATGTAACTACAGAAAAATACATTTTCAGCTCAAACCAAACTTTTCCCGTGACTCTAAAGCAAACGAGTTATGGGAGAACGAGCAAAAAAAATAATATAAAAACTCCATATATTCGGATATCTAATCCAATCATACATTTGTAATATAAACTCTAAATAGAAAATGTGGCATTATATGCACGAAAATTGTATAAAACCCTGATGATTTACTGAAGATAATACTATGAAAATGTAATCAATAAACGTTAAAGTCGTACAGTGCTGCCCCGCCCTACTGAAAAAAAAGTATTGTACTTACTTCAAGTTGAGAGATGCGCCATATAAACATACCTTTATGAAGCTACGTTAGTTTTATACCTCTACAATAGCTACTTTGATTTAGCCTTAACAAATCAAAACACTTCAAAATCTGTTTTGATTTCAACATGTAATCTGACAAACCAATAGGAAACTGCTAGTTTTCCATTAAATTTCAAAACAGCCAATCAGAATACTGAGGGGAAAGAAGATGGATACAATGGCAATAAGGCTTTAAAATCGTTGGATGTACAACTGGCTTTCATCAAAAAGAGAATGTAGAAACTGAAATGTGTTTATTAATATAAATCGTTTTTTTATTTTCAATACTAAAATGGTTTAATACTTATTGGACATAGTCTGCATGTTATTAAGTATACTGTGATTTTATTTTTAAAAATTTTCTTTTAAATAGACACTCATCAAAACCTTAATTTATATAAATAAAGCAACAAGCAATACCGTGGGTGAGTTAGCACTGAATACGCATCTCCTTATTCCTCATCTTTCTCTAATTGTACCTTATAATATTTTGAGGGTTTCTGGTTTTCTGTGTTTTCGCCGTGTTTAACTATTCCCCTTCAAAATGAGCGTAAGCACTGTTTAATACGTTTTGGTTTCTGGAAGGCAAAAAGTTGAACGAAAGCACTAGGAGAAAAAAAGGTCATCTGTTTTTATTAATTTTTTAAAGAAAAAAAAACTTTCAACTGAATGTACATTTTAAAAAATGCAAAAGCAGCACGACCTAAAGATCAGTCCATTCATTTTCCCGAGAAACACTGTACAATACTGCCTCTCCTGTTCTTCCGCTCTGTGCATGTCTTCAAAGTTCTGCGCATGCGCAGTTAGCAAAAAGACACTATCATACGAGAAGGCACTATTGGTGACTACACCGTACAGAAGCCGTAAACTCACAATGAAAATATGTTAAACTAGAAAATGCAACTGAATCGTCATTAAATGTGACCGTTCCTTAAGTTTGCAAAATCAGATGAAAAGTTTCAATACAATCGGGATAATACATAATCATTATTTACAAAATCTTGTTCATCGTGTTACTTGTTAAAAACTGGCCAGCAAACAGGCACAACTGTCAAAGCAGTGGGGGCCAAGGTTGCCCCAACTGTTTCTACTAACTTGGCTTGTGTTTTTCAGGCACAATAAAAGCAGATCAAATGCATGAAAAACACAAGCCAAGTTAGTAGAAACAGTTGGGGCAACCTTGGCCCCCACTGCTTTGACAGTTGTGCCTATTTGCTTTGTGCTGGCCAAGGTTGGGAGAGCCAGCCAGCCAGTGGGGCAGTGTGGGTACTGGTGGTGCTCAATTAAGATATATACATACCTTGTTTTACTGTTTCCCCTGTAAAGGGGGGTAGGACGCGTGTTAGAAAACATTTACTTAAGGTAATAATACATTACAATTGTCAATCAACAATATTGGGAGTTTCTTGAGTCTCATCGGGAGACAGGAGAATCATGCTGTAAATCGGGACACTTGGCAGGTATGATATTGTCAATTAACGAATCCACAGAAAATTCCCATTTCTGATAAATAGTGTAAATATACATATTTGTGTCACTTAAAATAAATACAACAAATGTTTGCTTTACTGACATTGGATGTATTAACCTGGCAGCTAGATGGTTTAGTTTGCTTCAGTGAAAAAGACCTCAAAGATCAGAATATTTTTGCTAAATACCGCTTTTTTTCGGTACAAAAAGGGGACATTTCACATGTCTATTGTTATTTTTACATGCATTTATGTTTTTCTTTTGTTTGATAATTCACTAATGGTGAAAATAGAATGTGTTTAAAAGGTGGACATAAAAACTGAATATTCTACAATTTAGCATTTCTACAGTTTTTCATGTAAGCGTAAATACTTAGGAACATTTGTTGTATAATAACTCTAGAGAGAATGATCAATTTTGAATGTGACAACACAATTTTTATTATTCTTATTTTTTGCTTTAATACATAGTACAATATGTTCAATCATGATATATATTGAAATACCTATTTTTAGACCGTAAAATAAACCATTTTTAACGTGAAAAAATCCTGCCCTATCCGTAACTGAACTGCGTTTAAACCCCCTCTTCCTCCATATTCAGAAATATCTGACTGATTCTGTAGATCTTCTAAATGTTTTACATAACTTTTGTGTTGCCAGTGACACATGGCGTTTGTTTTGGAAAGTTCTGTAAATGTACAATCGTTCATGTACAAGTGTGTGACAAAGACGGCTGCAGGGAGGAACTCAGACCAGAGAGAGAAACACACAGACAGACGGTGATGATGAGAAACTGAGTGCGATGGTTGCACTCAGCGTTTAATAACAAATAAATAAAAAGGTTTTAACAAACAGAACACAAAACAGGACACGGCACTTGAGCCAAAATAAAGAGACAAACAAAACGGACTACACAGACAAACACGGTGAGCTTCTTTTACTACTATTTTACTTTATAATACCCTCCGTCTCCTAACCCGTTCTCCACTCACCGAACACCAACCCCCAGTGAGTGAAAACATGCAGCTTTTATGCAGTTGTACCGAGATTCGATTGCTAGTCAATCATTCAATTGGAATCTCGGTACAACTGCACGTGAATTAATTAAAGTGCAATTCCCCGTGCTCACATATTACTTTTTACTTGCACGTGATGTGATGTGCCATCCCCATGCCTAAATACAAATATACAATTTACACACACGTGAAACACAGACCGCTTATATCCCGTGTACCAATGCCTATACACCAACATTTACACACAACACGTAACATAACATACACAGGGGGGGGGGCATTTTGCCACATATACCCCCCCTTGTGCAACGCACACATGGCCTCAATGGCCACCTCCCCCCTCAGTCCCAAAGTCCCGGAAGAGGGGGAAGCAAGTTGTTTCTGGGGGTGGCCATGGTGGAATGTCTGGCACCCCCCAATTGTTCGTGGCTGGCAGCTCCCTCTTCCGGGGCTTCAGCCACACTATCTGCTGCCGCAAAAGTGCAGCTGGGGGAGCTGGTCTCCTGACCTCCCCCTCTTTCTTTATGGCCGGCAGCTCCCCTTCATGGAGCTCCGGCCACAGTGTAGCGACCCGAGGCAAAGCAGAGGCCCCGGCGACCCCAGGCGAAGCAGGACCCTCGATGACCTCAGGCGACGGCAGCAGCAGCGGACCCTCGGGAGGTGGAGGCAGAGGCAGCTCCTGCTCCTCTCCCTCAGGTGGTGGAGGCAGAGGCAGCTCCTGCTCCTCTCCCTCGGGTGGTGGAGGCAGAGGCAGCTCCTGCTCCTCTCCCTCGGGTGGTGGTGGAGGCAGAGGCAGCTCCTGCTCCTCTCCCTCGGGTGGTGGAGGCAGAGGCAGCTCCTGCTCCTCTCCCTCGGGTGGTGGTGGAGGCAGAGGCAGCTCCTGCTCCTCTCCCTCGGGTGGTGGTGGAGGCAGAGGCAGCTCCTGCTCCTCTCCCTCAGGTGGTGGAGGCAGAGGCAGCTCCTGCTCCTCTCCCTCGGGTGGTGGAGGCAGAGGCAGCTCCTGCTCCTCTCCCTCGGGTGGTGGAGGCAGAGGCAGCTCCTGCTCCTCTCCCTCAGGTGGTGGAGGCAGAGGCAGCTCCTGCTCCTCTCCCTCGGGTGGTGGAGGCAGAGGCAGCTCCTGCTCCTCTCCCTCGGGTGGTGGTGGAGGCAGAGGCAGCTCCTGCTCCTCTCCCTCGGGTGGTGGTGGAGGCAGAGGCAGCTCCTGCTCCTCTCCCTCAGGTGGTGGAGGCAGAGGCAGCTCCTGCTCCTCTCCCTCGGGTGGTGGTGATGGCGCTGCCGGCTCCTCCGACAGCGGGGGTAGGGCTGGTGGCGCTGCCGGCTCCTCCGACAGCGGGGGTAGAGCTGGTGGCGGGCGTCTCCGCTGGGCTCCCTTCAGCAGCAAAAACAGCGGCTGCTGTGGAGCCTGAGCTTCACGCCCTCGTCCCTCCCAAAAAAAAATAGGGGTTTGGGCCTTCAGCTCCTCCCCTCCGGACACAGGACGCACCGACTCCTCCCTCTCGGGCCGTGGACGCACCGACTCCTCCCTCTCGGGCCGTGGACGCACCGACTCCTCCCTCTCGGGCCGTGGACGCACCGACTCCTCCCTTTCGGGCCGTGGACGCACCGACTCCTCCCTCTTGGGCCGTGGACGCACCGACTCCTCCCTCTTAGGCCGTGGACGCACCGACTCCTCCCACTCGGGCTGTGGACGTTCGGGCTCCTCCCACTCAGGCGCAGGACGTTCGGGCTCCTCCCACTCAGGCGCAGGACGTTCGGGCTCCTCCCACTCAGGCGCAGGACGTTCGGGCTCCTCCCACTCAGGCGCAGGACGTTCGGGCTCCTCCCACTCAGGCGCAGGACGTTCGGGCTCCTCCCACTCAGGCGCAGGACGTTCGGGCTCCTCCCACTCAGGCGCAGGACGTTCAGGCTCCTCCTCCCCTGGCTCCTGCTCTGGGCAGTCCTCGTCCTCATGCCCATAAGCAATGCACATGGTGCACCACCTTGGCTCCCTCTGCTTCCTCCTCACTTTTCCCCCTCTCTGCCTCCTTCTGCTCACCTTCCTCCTTTGGGCTGGTTCCTCCTCCTCTTCCTGGAAGGGGCAGACAGCCACCGTGTGCCCATACACCCCGCAGGCAAGGCACCAACCTTGGTCCTCCAACCTGCCGAGGAGATCCTCCAGCTCACTGCAGCCGTCTCTCCAGTTCCAGCCTTCCATTTTTTTTTTTTATTTACTTTTCCACAAAAAAAACTGCGGTTCCCGCTCTGGCCTGAGCCCTGGAGGCGCTGTTGTCCCGGTTCTGACACCACGTGTGACAAAGACGGCTGCAGGGAGGAACTCAGACCAGAGAGAGAAACACACAGACAGACGGTGATGATGAGAAACTGAGTGCGATGGTTGCACTCAGCGTTTAATAACAAATAAATAAAAAGGTTTTAACAAACAGAACACAAAACAGGACACGGCACTTGAGCCAAAATAAAGAGACAAACAAAACGGACTACACAGACAAACACGGTGAGCTTCTTTTACTACTATTTTACTTTATAATACCCTCCGTCTCCTAACCCGTTCTCCACTCACCGAACACCAACCCCCAGTGAGTGAAAACATGCAGCTTTTATGCAGTTGTACCGAGATTCGATTGCTAGTCAATCATTCAATTGGAATCTCGGTACAACTGCACGTGAATTAATTAAAGTGCAATTCCCCGTGCTCACATATTACTTTTTACTTGCACGTGATGTGATGTGCCATCCCCATGCCTAAATACAAATATACAATTTACACACACGTGAAACACAGACCGCTTATATCCCGTGTACCAATGCCTATACACCAACATTTACACACAACACGTAACATAACATACACAGGGGGGGGGGCATTTTGCCACATATACCCCCCCTTGTGCAACGCACACATGGCCTCAATGGCCACCTCCCCCCTCAGTCCCAAAGTCCCGGAAGAGGGGGAAGCAAGTTGTTTCTGGGGGTGGCCATGGTGGAATGTCTGGCACCCCCCAATTGTTCGTGGCTGGCAGCTCCCTCTTCCGGGGCTTCAGCCACACTATCTGCTGCCGCGAAAGTGCAGCTGGGGGAGCTGGTCTCCTGACCTCCCCCTCTTTCTTTATGGCCGGCAGCTCCCCTTCATGGAGCTCCGGCCACAGTGTAGCGACCCGAGGCAAAGCAGAGGCCCCGGCGACCCCAGGCGAAGCAGGACCCTCGATGACCTCAGGCGACGGCAGCAGCAGCGGACCCTCGGGAGGTGGAGGCAGAGGCAGCTCCTGCTCCTCTCCCTCAGGTGGTGGAGGCAGAGGCAGCTCCTGCTCCTCTCCCTCGGGTGGTGGAGGCAGAGGCAGCTCCTGCTCCTCTCCCTCGGGTGGTGGTGGAGGCAGAGGCAGCTCCTGCTCCTCTCCCTCGGGTGGTGGAGGCAGAGGCAGCTCCTGCTCCTCTCCCTCGGGTGGTGGTGGAGGCAGAGGCAGCTCCTGCTCCTCTCCCTCGGGTGGTGGTGGAGGCAGAGGCAGCTCCTGCTCCTCTCCCTCAGGTGGTGGAGGCAGAGGCAGCTCCTGCTCCTCTCCCTCGGGTGGTGGAGGCAGAGGCAGCTCCTGCTCCTCTCCCTCGGGTGGTGGAGGCAGAGGCAGCTCCTGCTCCTCTCCCTCAGGTGGTGGAGGCAGAGGCAGCTCCTGCTCCTCTCCCTCGGGTGGTGGAGGCAGAGGCAGCTCCTGCTCCTCTCCCTCAGGTGGTGGTGGAGGCAGAGGCAGCTCCTGCTCCTCTCCCTCGGGTGGTGGTGGAGGCAGAGGCAGCTCCTGCTCCTCTCCCTCAGGTGGTGGAGGCAGAGGCAGCTCCTGCTCCTCTCCCTCGGGTGGTGGTGATGGCGCTGCCGGCTCCTCCGACAGCGGGGGTAGGGCTGGTGGCGCTGCCGGCTCCTCCGACAGCGGGGGTAGAGCTGGTGGCGGGCGTCTCCGCTGGGCTCCCTTCAGCAGCAAAAACAGCGGCTGCTGTGGAGCCTGAGCTTCACGCCCTCGTCCCTCCCAAAAAAAAATAGGGGTTTGGGCCTTCAGCTCCTCCCCTCCGGACACAGGACGCACCGACTCCTCCCTCTCGGGCCGTGGACGCACCGACTCCTCCCTCTCGGGCCGTGGACGCACCGACTCCTCCCTCTCGGGCCGTGGACGCACCGACTCCTCCCTTTCGGGCCGTGGACGCACCGACTCCTCCCTCTTGGGCCGTGGACGCACCGACTCCTCCCTCTTGGGCCGTGGACGCACCGACTCCTCCCACTCGGGCTGTGGACGTTCGGGCTCCTCCCACTCAGGCGCAGGACGTTCGGGCTCCTCCCACTCAGGCGCAGGACGTTCGGGCTCCTCCCACTCAGGCGCAGGACGTTCGGGCTCCTCCCACTCAGGCGCAGGACGTTCGGGCTCCTCCCACTCAGGCGCAGGACGTTCGGGCTCCTCCCACTCAGGCGCAGGACGTTCGGGCTCCTCCCACTCAGGCGCAGGACGTTCAGGCTCCTCCTCCCCTGGCTCCTGCTCTGGGCAGTCCTCGTCCTCATGCCCATAAGCAATGCACATGGTGCACCACCTTGGCTCCCTCTGCTTCCTCCTCACTTTTCCCCCTCTCTGCCTCCTTCTGCTCACCTTCCTCCTTTGGGCTGGTTCCTCCTCCTCTTCCTGGAAGGGGCAGACAGCCACCGTGTGCCCATACACCCCGCAGGCAAGGCACCAACCTTGGTCCTCCAACCTGCCGAGGAGATCCTCCAGCTCACTGCAGCCGTCTCTCCAGTTCCAGCCTTCCATTTTTTTTTTTTTTTTTTTTTTTTTTTATTTACTTTTCCACAAAAAAAACTGCGGTTCCCGCTCTGGCCTGAGCCCTGGAGGCGCTGTTGTCCCGGTTCTGACACCACGTGTGACAAAGACGGCTGCAGGGAGGAACTCAGACCAGAGAGAGAAACACACAGACAGACGGTGATGATGAGAAACTGAGTGCGATGGTTGCACTCAGCGTTTAATAACAAATAAATAAAAAGGTTTTAACAAACAGAACACAAAACAGGACACGGCACTTGAGCCAAAATAAAGAGACAAACAAAACGGACTACACAGACAAACACGGTGAGCTTCTTTTACTACTATTTTACTTTATAATACCCTCCGTCTCCTAACCCGTTCTCCACTCACCGAACACCAACCCCCAGTGAGTGAAAACATGCAGCTTTTATGCAGTTGTACCGAGATTCGATTGCTAGTCAATCATTCAATTGGAATCTCGGTACAACTGCACGTGAATTAATTAAAGTGCAATTCCCCGTGCTCACATATTACTTTTTACTTGCACGTGATGTGATGTGCCATCCCCATGCCTAAATACAAATATACAATTTACACACACGTGAAACACAGACCGCTTATATCCCGTGTACCAATGCCTATACACCAACATTTACACACAACACGTAACATAACATACACAGGGGGGGGGGCATTTTGCCACATATACCCCCCCTTGTGCAACGCACACATGGCCTCAATGGCCACCTCCCCCCTCAGTCCCAAAGTCCCGGAAGAGGGGGAAGCAAGTTGTTTCTGGGGGTGGCCATGGTGGAATGTCTGGCACCCCCCAATTGTTCGTGGCTGGCAGCTCCCTCTTCCGGGGCTTCAGCCACACTATCTGCTGCCGCGAAAGTGCAGCTGGGGGAGCTGGTCTCCTGACCTCCCCCTCTTTCTTTATGGCCGGCAGCTCCCCTTCATGGAGCTCCGGCCACAGTGTAGCGACCCGAGGCAAAGCAGAGGCCCCGGCGACCCCAGGCGAAGCAGGACCCTCGATGACCTCAGGCGACGGCAGCAGCAGCGGACCCTCGGGAGGTGGAGGCAGAGGCAGCTCCTGCTCCTCTCCCTCAGGTGGTGGAGGCAGAGGCAGCTCCTGCTCCTCTCCCTCGGGTGGTGGAGGCAGAGGCAGCTCCTGCTCCTCTCCCTCGGGTGGTGGTGGAGGCAGAGGCAGCTCCTGCTCCTCTCCCTCGGGTGGTGGAGGCAGAGGCAGCTCCTGCTCCTCTCCCTCGGGTGGTGGTGGAGACAGAGGCAGCTCCTGCTCCTCTCCCTCGGGTGGTGGTGGAGGCAGAGGCAGCTCCTGCTCCTCTCCCTCAGGTGGTGGAGGCAGAGGCAGCTCCTGCTCCTCTCCCTCGGGTGGTGGAGGCAGAGGCAGCTCCTGCTCCTCTCCCTCGGGTGGTGGAGGCAGAGGCAGCTCCTGCTCCTCTCCCTCAGGTGGTGGAGGCAGAGGCAGCTCCTGCTCCTCTCCCTCGGGTGGTGGAGGCAGAGGCAGCTCCTGCTCCTCTCCCTCGGGTGGTGGTGGAGGCAGAGGCAGCTCCTGCTCCTCTCCCTCGGGTGGTGGTGGAGGCAGAGGCAGCTCCTGCTCCTCTCCCTCAGGTGGTGGAGGCAGAGGCAGCTCCTGCTCCTCTCCCTCGGGTGGAGGCAGAGGCAGCTCCTGCTCCTCTCCCTCGGGTGGTGGTGGAGGCAGAGGCAGCTCCTGCTCCTCTCCCTCGGGTGGTGGTGGAGGCAGAGGCAGCTCCTGCTCCTCTCCCTCAGGTGGTGGAGGCAGAGGCAGCTCCTGCTCCTCTCCCTCGGGTGGTGGTGATGGCGCTGCCGGCTCCTCCGACAGCGGGGGTAGGGCTGGTGGCGCTGCCGGCTCCTCCGACAGCGGGGGTAGAGCTGGTGGCGGGCGTCTCCGCTGGGCTCCCTTCAGCAGCAAAAACAGCGGCTGCTGTGGAGCCTGAGCTTCACGCCCTCGTCCCTCCCAAAAAAAAATAGGGGTTTGGGCCTTCAGCTCCTCCCCTCCGGACACAGGACGCACCGACTCCTCCCTCTCGGGCCGTGGACGCACCGACTCCTCCCTCTCGGGCCGTGGACGCACCGACTCCTCCCTCTCGGGCCGTGGACGCACCGACTCCTCCCTTTCGGGCCGTGGACGCACCGACTCCTCCCTCTTGGGCCGTGGACGCACCGACTCCTCCCTCTTGGGCCGTGGACGCACCGACTCCTCCCACTCGGGCTGTGGACGTTCGGGCTCCTCCCACTCAGGCGCAGGACGTTCGGGCTCCTCCCACTCAGGCGCAGGACGTTCGGGCTCCTCCCACTCAGGCGCAGGACGTTCGGGCTCCTCCCACTCAGGCGCAGGACGTTCGGGCTCCTCCCACTCAGGCGCAGGACGTTCGGGCTCCTCCCACTCAGGCGCAGGACGTTCGGGCTCCTCCCACTCAGGCGCAGGACGTTCAGGCTCCTCCTCCCCTGGCTCCTGCTCTGGGCAGTCCTCGTCCTCATGCCCATAAGCAATGCACATGGTGCACCACCTTGGCTCCCTCTGCTTCCTCCTCACTTTTCCCCCTCTCTGCCTCCTTCTGCTCACCTTCCTCCTTTGGGCTGGTTCCTCCTCCTCTTCTTGGAAGGGGCAGACAGCCACCGTGTGCCCATACACCCCGCAGGCAAGGCACCAACCTTGGTCCTCCAACCTGCCGAGGAGATCCTCCAGCTCACTGCAGCCTTCCATTTTTTTTTTTTTTTTTTTTTTTTTTTATTTACTTTTCCACAAAAAAAACTGCGGTTCCCGCTCTGGCCTGAGCCCTGGAGGCGCTGTTGTCCCGGTTCTGACACCACGTGTGACAAAGACGGCTGCAGGGAGGAACTCAGACCAGAGAGAGAAACACACAGACAGACGGTGATGATGAGAAACTGAGTGCGATGGTTGCACTCAGCGTTTAATAACAAATAAATAAAAAGGTTTTAACAAACAGAACACAAAACAGGACACGGCACTTGAGCCAAAATAAAGAGACAAACAAAACGGACTACACAGACAAACACGGTGAGCTTCTTTTACTACTATTTTACTTTATAATACCCTCCGTCTCCTAACCCGTTCTCCACTCACCGAACACCAACCCCCAGTGAGTGAAAACATGCAGCTTTTATGCAGTTGTACCGAGATTCGATTGCTAGTCAATCATTCAATTGGAATCTCGGTACAACTGCAAGACCGCTTATATCTCGGTACAACTACAAGACCGCTTATATCCCGTGTACCAATGCCTATACACCAACATTTACACACAACACGTAACATAACATACACAGGGGGGGGCATTTTGCCACAAAGTGGCATTGTCAAATCCTGCAGTTTACTTATAGGTTGTGCCCCTGTCTGTAACAACCAGTTGTGTCAGTGTCTGAACAGCAGAGTAAATTGATTCAAGAGCAAAACAACACTAGTCATTTTAGAAAAAAACTAGCCCAACTGTCGTTCTCTTTCACTGACAAGCTTGGCAGCATTTTAAGAACATAAGAACATAAGAAAGTTTACAAATGAGAGGAGGCCATTCTGACCATCTTGCTCGTTTGGTTTTTAGTAGCTTATTGATCCCAGAATCTCATCAAGCAGCTTCTTGAAGTACCCCGGGGTGTCAGCTTCAACAACATTACTGGGGAGTTGGTTCCAGACCCTCACAATTCTCTGTGTAAAAAAGTGCCTCCTATTTTTTGTTCTGAATGTCCCTTTATCTAATCTCCATTTGTGACCCCTGGTCCTTGTTTCTTTTTTCAGGTCAAAAAATGTCGACATTGTCTATACCTTTTAGGATTTTGAATGTTTGAATCAGATCGCTGCATAGTCTTCTTTGTTCAAGACTGAATATATTCAATTCTTTTAGCCTGTCTGCATATGACATGCCTTTGAAACCCGGGATAATTCTGGTTGCTCTTCTTTGCACTCTTTCTAGAGCAGCAATTTCCTTTTTGTAACGAGGTGACCAGAACTGAACACAATATTCTAGGTGAGGTCTTACTAATGCATTGTAAAGTTTTAACATTACTTCCCTTGATTTAAATTCAACACTTCTCATAGTTATAATTACTGGTTACTAAATATTGATTCCTGCATTAATTTGGAAACAAGTCAGTGTTATTTTTTAAGTAGCACTTTGATGGCTGAAATTTTATTCATGGGACAGGTCGGAAAAAGAGAGTTACGACAAATTCCCTACATTTTCCTCATTGGGCAATGGCTAAAATCAGCTTTTTATTCAAATGCTACTTGCATGGCCTAACATAACACAAATTGCATTATAAGATATAAACCCAGTGACACTGTTAAAATCCCTGTCATATGAATTTTTTTGTGGCTAATTCTTTCATCACATATTTTCTCCCCAATTTAGAATGTCCAAATATGTTTCCTCCCCGAGTTTCAGGTGTGGAAGGAGGTCACAAAGTCCTGCAGGTAGCCCAGACGCTGGCGAGCCCGGCTGGGCCGTGCTGCCGGCCCAACAGGTGCGGGGCCTCCTCCATCAGTCACAGCATCTGCACTGGAGGGCCAGAACCCGGTTCCGTGGTGGCCAAAGGGTACTGGCTGAGATTCAGGAGGCGGCACTTTGCGCAGTCGGCTAGCATGCCAACGGGACTCGTCCTGGAGCTGGAAAGTAGCTGGTCCCAGCTGGCGACTGACTCGAAGCGGGGAGGACCAGAAGGACTGGAGCTTGTCTCCACGGTGGGGCCGTTTAGCTCTGACCCAGTCCAAGGCGCTTATGTCAGGCGGTTTCACTCTGCGTGCTCTGTCGAACCGCTGCTTCATGCGGCGCTGGCGCTGGCGGACCCTGGTATGAGCAGTGGGTGCATGAGGGCGAGCCTGGGGTAGGCGCAGCCTATCCAATGGCAATTGTAGCTCTCGCCCCAACATTAGCAGCGCTGGTGAAACCCCTGTGGTAGTATGCTGGGTCGCTCTGTAATGCAGGAGGGTCTGAAGAAGAGCTGTTTGGAATGCACAGCCTTGGGCTCGGATACCGTTCTAGAGGGTTGTGCTTGATGTGCTTGATCCCCTTATTCTTGAGGAAAGTGGAGAACTCGGCAGAGACGAACTGTGGCCCATTATCAGTAGTAATGGCCCGAGGCCACCCCCAGCAGGCGATGTCGGTGTCTAAGATGTTGATTATTATTATTATTATTATTATTATTTATTTCTTAGCAGAAGCCCTTATCCAGGGCGACTTACAATCGCAAGCAAATACATTCAAGTGTTACAATACAAGTCATACAATAAGAGCAAGAAATACAATAATTTTTTCAAGTGTGACAAACCACAATTCAATAATACAGCAGATAATAGTGAAAGTTACATCAGGATATGATTAAATAGTGATAGTTACATCAGGATATGATTAAGTACAAAATACTACAGGTTAAACACTTGGCAGATTACAATATTCTGAAGTACAGGATTAAATGCAGTAAAATAGGGGGCAGATAAGAGCAAAATAAAGCATATTTAAATGAAGTGTGATAGTGTCCCAGGATACAACAGAGGAGTTCTACAGGTGCTGTTTGAAGAGGTGAGTCTTAAGGAGGCGCCGGAATGTGGTCAGGGACTGGGCAGTCCTGACATCTGTAGGAAGGTCGTTCCACCACTGCGGAGCAAGGGTGGAGAAGGAGCGGGCTCGGGAGGCAGGGGAGCGTAGCGGAGGTAGAGCCAGTCTTCTAGTGCAGGCGGAGCGGAGAGGTCGAGTGGGGGTGTAGGGAGAGATGAGGGTCTGGAGGTAGCTGGGTGCAGTCTGGTCAAGGCATCTGTAGGCTAGTACAAGAGTCTTGAACTGGATGCGAGCGGTGATCGGGAGCCAGTGGAGCGAGCGGAGTAGTGGAGTAGCGTGGGCGAAGCGAGGTAGAGAGAACACCAGGCGAGCAGCAGAGTTCTGGACGGGTGGGGACGCAGGGAGGCCAGCCAGGAGGGAGTTGCAGTAGTCTAGGCGGGAGAGTACCAGGGCCTGGACCAGGAGCTGGGTAGCATAGTTGGTGAGGAAGGGTCGGATTCTTCGGATGTTGCTCAGGAAGAATTGTCAAGTGCATGCCAGAGTGGAGATGTGCTGGGAATAAGAGAGGCAGGGGTCCAGGGTGACTCCAAGGTTCTTAGCTGAGGAAGAGGGAGAGAGTGTGGTAGATTCCAGAGGAACAGAGATGGAGAGATCAGAGGAGGGGGAGGAGGAGGGAAAGAAAAGGAGGTCAGATTTAGAGAGGTTGAGTTTGAGGTGATGCGAGTGCATCCAGGAGGAAATAGCAGACAGACAGGTAGAGATACGGGAGGAGATGGTGGAGTCAGAGGTGGGGAAGGAGAGGAAAATCTGAGCATCATCAGCATAGAAATGGTATGAGAAACCATAGGATGCGATGAGGGGGCCCAGGGAGCAGGTGTAGAGAGATAACAGGAGAGGACCCAAGACTGACCCTTGGGGGACTCCAGTTAAGAGTGGGTGAGGTGTGGAGGTTGCTCCACGCCAGGTTACCTGGTAAGTGCGGTTGGAGAGGTAGGAGGAGAACCAGGCCAGAGCAGTGCCAGAGATCCCCAGGTCAGCAAGAGATGATAGTAGAATAGAGTGATCAACAGTGTCAAAGGCAGCAGAGAGGTCGAGGAGAATTAGGACAGAGGAGAGAGAGGCAGCTCGGGCACACTTAAGTGAGTTGGTGACAGACAGGAGGGCGGTTTTAGTGGAGTGAGCAGAGCAGAAGCCAGATTGGAGAGGGTCAAGCAGAGAGTGGTTGGACAGGAAAGCAGAGAGCTGGCGGTGTACAGTCTGCTCGAGGGTTTTGGAGAGGAAGGGTAGGAGGGAGACAGGACGGTAGCTCTGGAGGGAGGTGGGGTCGAGGGTAGGTTTTTTGAGGAGGGGAGTGATAGAGGCTTTTTTGAAGGCAGAGGGAAAGATGCCAGAAAGTAGAGAGGTGTTGAGGAGGGAGGAGATGAAGGGGAGTAGAGCAGGAGCAGCAGCTTGAAAGAGGTGAGTGGGGAGGGGGTCCAAGGCACACGTGGTGGGTTTGTGACCCTGGAGCAGGGAGGAGAGGTCAGAGTCTGAGAGGGGCAAGAAGGTGGAGAGGGAGGGCGAGTTAGTAGGGGATGTAGTGGGTGTAGGGGTTGGAGCAGGAGGGGGTGCGGGGGAGGGAGAGGTGTTAAAGAGTTTGCGGATATCTGAGATTTTAGAAGAGAAGAAGGAGGCAAAGTCGTCAGGGGAGATAGAGGAGGGAGGAGGAGGGGGGGAGGGTTTAGGAGGGAGGAGAAGGTAGAGAATAGTTTACGTGGGTTGTTAGTGGAGGCTTGGATTACAGATTGGAAATAAGCACATTTAGCAGAGGAGAGAGTAGAGGAGAAGGAGGAGAGGAGAGTGCGGTAAAGGTCTAGGGCAGCAGGGAGTTTGGTTCTCTTCCATTTCTTTTCAGCAGATCGCAGTGTGATTCTTGCCTGGGAGGTGACTGAGCCCACTAGGAAGACTTCAGGCCATTTGGAATGGAGGTCATAGATGACCACGAGAAAGCGCTGGTGGTGGGGTACGCCATGGATTTCCCCACAGATGTCCATCTGTAGGTGTTCCCATGGTTTGGACGGCCAGGTCAGTGGTTGCAGGGGTGGTGGAGCCGGCTGTCCGGTTTTCCTGCTGAGCAGGCAGGCAGTACAGTCCCTGACCATCACCTCAACATCGTGGTCAATACCAGGCCACCAAATGAGGTCCCGGCATCGCTGCTTCAATCTGACAATGCCCAGGTGTCCCTCGTGTGCCATAGCCAGCACTCGTGCCCGCAGAGCACTCGGCACTACTGTGCAGTGACCCTGGGCCACACAAGTGTCATTCCAGCATGACAGCTCCTCCTTGATCCGGGCGAATGGTGCTAGCTCGTCAGGCACCCGGGTAGGCCAGCCACCTGTGATGTAGGAGCGCAGGGCACAGAATAGGGGGTCCTCCGCCGATGCCTGCTGGAACTCAAGGCGGGAAACTACAGCCTGGAGAGGAGTGTGCAACAGCTGAATCAGGTCATCTTCAGTGTCTGCCAGCTGGCCGGCACGGTCAGGAGCGATGACGGCTCTGGAGAGAAGGTCTGCTACCACCATGTCACGGCCCGGGGTGAACTGGAGTTTGAAGTTGTACTGTTGCAGACGACCCGCCCACCTGTACAGCCGGAGCGGTCTGTGTCCTGTGCCTGAGGTGGACATCAAGGCTGTGAGAGCCTGGTGGTCCGTGCGGAGCTCAGACCAAAGGGTATGCGGGTGTAGCGGAAAACACCAGTGTGTGTAAGAAAAGCAGTGAGGTCCCTGCTGCTAGGGTGTAAGGGAACCTGGAGGTAGCCTTAGTGTAAGTCCAGTTTACTGAAAACTGTGGAACCATAAAAGAGGGTGGTGAGCTCCTCCACTGTTGGAAGCGGGTATTTGTCTGGGATGATGGCCGTTCTCACAGCTCTCAGATCCACACAGATGCGGAGCCCCCCCCTGACTTCTTCTTTGCTATCACCAGGTTTGAGATCCAGGGTGAAGCGTTGATGGGCTCAATAATCCCAGAATCCAGTAGGGCCTTCAGCTCAGCCGACACTTGATCCCGCAGGGTGAGGGGAATGCGGTGCAGCGGCTGGATCACTGGGGTCACTGCAGGATCGACCTTGGGTTGGTGAGTGAAGTTGGAGAGGCAGCCCAAGCCATCAAACAGCGCCGGCCACTGGCATTGCTGGGGGGAGGCAACAAGTAGGATCTCCGTGCCGGAGTTGTCGGTCAATGAGAAACCAAGCCCCATGAAGAGGTCGAGACCCAGGAGGTTGGCCCCCTTGCGTGTGACGTGGAATGGGAAGGCTGGCAGAGCCCTGGTGCCATAGCGCACTGGCAGCTGGAGGGAGCCCAGGACTTCGATTCTAGTATGTCCATAGCCACTCAGAGCGGTGGAGGGGTGCTGAAGGGGCAGGTGCGAGAAAAACTGTTTCTAGGTGTCGAAATTAAGCAGAGACACCTTGGCCCCAGTGTCCAAGAGCAGGGGAAGGCAGACATCCCTCAGGTATACGGCACAAGTCTTAAAGCCAGTAGGGCTGGAGAGCACAGTGTGGATTGTAGCTGGTACTGGTGCTGCTGCTGGGGTGGACCAACACCACCTGGCAAAGTGGCTCAATTTATTACAGTTTCTGCAGGTTTTCCCCCATGCTAGGCAGCCAGGGGCTCTGGACTCATGCCTGTTGGACCCACAGTTTCCACAACACTGCCTAAAACGAGCAGGAAGTTGCTGCGCTTGTTGGACAGGGAGACCAGGTTCTGTGTCCTGTTGCAGTAAGGCAGGCTGAACTTTCTGCACTGTAAGTTCAGTAGTTGTAGCAACAGAGTGAGCCCCAGTAATTTTAGCAGCACATGCAACAGCAGACTCTACTTGGCACGCTAATTGAATGGCTTTAGCTAAAGTTAACTCATCAGATTCGAGTAACAGTCTCTCACGCACTTGCGCACTGGAGGTTTTCTCAATAAGTAAGTCCCGAATCATTTCGTCATACAGTGCTCCAAATTTACATGGCAGCGCCAATTCACGCAATGCAGCTGTATATTGTAGAATGGACTCACCCGGCCGCTGGCCCCACTGTCTGAAGATGAAACGCTGGAGGAGGACGCTCTGTGTGGTGGCAAAATGCCCCTGGAGTGCAGCGACAGCTTCAGCGTATGTGTCAGCCGGTCCCAAAGTTGAAAAGACGCGCTGTCCCTCAGTCCCCAGGCAGTGCAGCAGCAGGGCGCTCTTGTGGGCATCGCTCACATCAGCCAGACCGAGAGCAAGCAGGTACATCTGGAAAGACGAAAGCCAGCGAGTCCAAGGAACAGGCGGCTCGCCAGGTAGAGCCAGGAAGACCGGCGGGGGTGAAAGCGAAACTTCAGCCATCCTTGTCGCCAGTGTTGTATTGTAAAAACAAACGACTCCAACAACGTGTTACAGTAAACTAACAGGTCGCTTTATTGTGTGTTTTCTAACTCCAGCATCGTATCTCACTGGCGTAAACCAGCACGCCCACTCACCTGCGGCAACACCAACAATCCACACCGCATGACACCCACACACACACACATTATGAACAGTAACAAACACAGCACAACATAACCGTTAGTTAATGAGTTAACTTTATTATTCTTTAGATCAGTTTAATTGGAGCTTTTATTTGGTAATATGGATATCTAGAGATAAAGGACTGAATTGCAGATGAGTGTTTGTTTAAAATCTACTATGAATTTCTACCAGTCCTTATTATAAAACAAACTATAAAAGTTTCAGCTAGTGCCTTCATCAATAGCAAAAAAAGGTTCATCTACTTGAGATTAAGTGCTTCTTAAGCTATGGATACGCTATATATTTGCAGCAAACAGAAATGTAATATACAGTACAAAATGCAGTATTATGTCATTATTTGGCATTTAGCTCTGCATATCAAGTAAACCAAACACATTTTTTTATAGGTATTATTATAAATCTTTAACAGGAAAGCTATTTAGAAGAACTCATGCCCCAAGAATATTGCTGCAACTCTCTTTACCACCATCAGTCTGACTCTGTCAATTTTCATGTTAACATATAAAACAAATTCCCTTATCAAACAGATTAAAATCGAACAAATTAGGGATGTATTTAGTACACTCTCTCTCTCTCTCTCTCTCTCTCTCTCTCTCTCTCTGAAGATTAAACAAGTCTAAACATAATGAGATGAAAACAAACTTAAATGTTCTTTACTCCCAGAAGTTAATTATATGTTACCGTACTGTTATTTATAATGCTACAGAACAGAGAGAAATTAAAAGACAAAGCCTTAATTATTTGTCAGTAACCAATGTATTATACAGTACAGTTCAAACGGAAAACAAAACATGCAAATACTATGCATTTACAGGACTCAAGATTCTGATAGCAATCAGTAATTAATAATAAAAAATAATAATAATTTAATAAAAAAAAAAACATTTTGAAAAAGCCACATTTAGAGAGACAGACATCAAATACCAGTACATTCATCTTAATTTCAGGATGTTTTATTCAAGTAAAATACCAAAATATACCTTCGAAAAGCAATTGAAACACTTAATATGGCAATTGATTAAGAGAAGCACTATAGCATATACATGTGGACACATTTAATTGTACGGTGTAAAAAATCAATTATTTAAATAATTTTAGTATTTACATATTGGTTTTCAGCTCACACATTACACATAATCAATCACAAATGACCAGTCATTGATACAGTAAGAAGAAAACACTTGTATAACACTGACTTGTCCTGTCATTTCTGTTCTTGAAAATATGAGAAATAAAAAGGGGGACTGTCACAAAGACGGCTGCAGTGGGTGACGTCAGACCAGAAACAGGAAGTAACACACAACAGAGACTTGGGGTTTTGGTGAAGCTGAGCGCGTGATCGCGTTCAGCATTTAATAATTAACAGACAGAACAGAAAATAAAAATGTATCTTTCTTTCTTTCTTTCTTTCTTTCTTTCTTTCTTTCTTTCTCCTCTCCCGTTCTCCACTCTCGAACACCCAACCCCGAGTGAAAGAAATGTGCATCTATATATACTGTTGTGCTGGGATTCAATTACTAATTAATTTTTCACTTGAATCCCAGCACGTGAATTCATTACATGCAACCCCGTGCTCACATATTACATTTAACTAGCACGTGAAGTGATTTGTGCCCTCCTCGTGCCTAAATACAAATCTACATTTTTAAATACACGTGAAACACAGACCCGTTTATATCCTGTGTACCAATCTCTATACACCAACATTAACACACGCAACATACACCATATAACACACACATGCACACAGGGGCGGAGCACATTGCCACATATACCCCCCCTTGTGCACAGCACACATGGCCTCAACAGCCACCTCCCCCCTTAAAAACCCAGCAGTCCAGGACAAAGTCTCGGGCTGGGAAGGAAGGCTTCAGTGGGCCCATGGCTGGCAATGCTGTCAGCAGACGTGCTGACAGCTCCCAGACTGACTCCTTCAGCCGGGGCAGTCCTGGCAGCGGAAAGGCTGCAGTGGGAGCAGGTCTCCTGACCTCCCCCACGATCTCCGGCAGCGAAATTGCTGCTGGGGTTGGTGGTCTCCAGACCTCCTCCCCCTTCTTCGTGGCCGGCAGCTCCCCTTTCTGGGGCTCCGGCCACCGTACTCCCTGTGGTGGAGGTATGGGAAGCAGAGACAGCTCCTGCTGTTCTGCTTCTGGCAGTGGCGGATGCAAAGGCAACTCCTGCTCCTCTGCTCCGGGCAGTGGCGGAGGCAGAGGCAGCTCCTGCTCCTCTGCTCCTGGTGGTGGTGGAGGCAGAGGCAGCTCCTGCTCCTCTGCTCCTGGTGGTGTCGGAACCAGCAGGTAGTCACCCTCTGCTGGTGGAGGTGGGAGGGGCCAGCAGTCCTCCCACAGCGGTGAAGGCAGAACCAGCAGGTATTCACCCTCTGCTGGTGGAGGTGGGAGGGGCAAGCAGTCCTCCCACAACAATGAAGGTGGAACCAGCAGGTATTCACCCTCTGCTGGTGGAGGTGGCGGAGGCAGAGGCAGCTCCTGCTGCTCTGCTCCTGGAAGTGGCAGAGGCAGAGGCAGCTCCTGCTCCTCTGCTCCGGGTGGATGCAGAGGCAGCTCCTGCTCCTCTGCTCCTGCCGGTGAAGGTGGCGGAGGTAGAGGCAGCTTCTGCTGCTCTGCTCCTGCAGGTGAAGGTGGCGGAGGCAGAGGCAGCTCCTGCTGCTCTGCTCCTGCCGGTGAAGGTGGCGGAGGCAGAGGCAACTCCGGCTGCTCTGCTCCTGCTGGTGAAGGTGGGAGCAGAGTGTAGTCTCCTGGCGACGAAGGTGGGAGCAGCATGTAGTCTCCTGGCGACGGAGGTGGGAGCAGCGTGTAGTCTCCCCCTTTTGCAGGGGACTGGTGCTGCTCTGCCTCTCTTGCAGGGGACTGGTGTGGCTCTGCCTCTCTTGCAGGGGTAGGTGATGGAGGCAGAGGCAGCTCCTGCTCCTCTCCTCCGGGTGGTGACGGTGGGGAAAGTGATACCAGCAGACATTCACACTCTGCTGGTGGACACGGGGACAGCAGGCATTCTCCCTCTGCTGGTAGACACGGGGACAGCAGGCATTCTCCCTCTGCTGGTGGACATGGGGACAGCAGGCATTCTCCCTCTGCTGGTGGACACGGGGACAGCAGGCATTCTCCCTCTGCTGGTGGACATGGAACCAGCAGGCATTGTTCCTCTGCTGGTGGAGGTGGAACCAGCAGGCATTCTCCCTCTGCTGGCAGCTTGGGTCCTAGGGCTGTGGAAGCACCGACTTCCCCCTCTTGGGCTATGGAAGCACCGACTCCCCCCTCTTTGGGCTGTGGACACACCGACTCCTCCCTTTTGGGCTGTGGACGCACCGACTCCTCCCTTTTGGGCTGTGGACGCACCGACTCCTCCCTTTTGGGCTGTGGACGTTCGGGCTCCCCCCATTCAGGCGTAGGACGTTCGGGCTCCCCCCATTCAGGCGTAGGACGTTCGGGCTCCTCCCACTCAGGCGTAGGACGTTCGGGCTCCTCCCACTCAGGCGTAGGACATTCAGGCTCCTCCCACTCAAGCGTAGGACGTTCGGGCTCCTCCCCTTTGGGTGCTAGAGAGGACAACAGCCTTGCTAGTAGCGGTGCGGGGCACCTTTTTAACACCGCCTGCAACTGCTGCACTGATGTTACTCTGGGGCTCCCTTGCTTCTCCCGATCCAGCAGCCAGTCGATCACCTCCTCTGTCACTGGCCTGCAGGATGGGTGCTGCTGTTGCTTCCTCTCTAGGCTCTTTTCTCCTTCCCTTTCCCCCCCAAAAAATCAATTTTTTTTTCATCCCCTTTCCAAAAAAACACACGGTACTCCTTCTCTGGTCTGCGTCTAGGAGGCACTGTTAATCCAACTGCTGACACCACGTGTCACAAAGACGGCTGCAGTGGGTGACGTCAGACCAGAAACAGGAAGTAACACACAACAGAGACTTGGGGTTTTGGTGAAGCTGAGCGCGTGATCGCGTTCAGCATTTAATAATTAACAGACAGAACAGAAATAAAAAGGTTGTACAAACAAAACACAAAAACAGGACACGGCACTTGAGGCCAAAATAAATAGATGAACAAAAACGGACTAAAACAGTAAACAGACAGACAAACGGTGAGTGAAGCAAAACAAACGTTTCTTTCTTTCTTTCTTTCTTTCTTTTTTTCTTTCTTTCTTTCTCCTCTCTCGTTCTCCACTCTCGAACACCCAACCCTGAGTGAAAGAAATGTGCATCTATATATACTGTTGTGCAGGGATTCAATTACTAATTAATTTTTCACTTGAATCCCAGCACGTGAATTCATTACATGCAACCCCGTGCTCACATATTACATTTAACCAGCACGTGAAGTGATTTGTGCCCTCCTCGTGCCTAAATACAAATCTACATTTTTAAATACACATGAAACACAGACCCGTTTATATCCCGTGTACCAATCTCTATACACCAACATTAACACACGCAACATACACCATATAACACACACATGCACAGAGGGGCAGAGCACATTGCCACAGGGACAAATTGTATATCAATAATAGCAACTTATTAGCATATTCTCCCGGGAGGGTCCCATATTTTTTACACTTCTCCCGGATGGCTCCTGGGACAAACTTTCTCCCGTATTTTAAACTTCATATTTAGCCAAAGTAATTTTGTTTGCTAATTTTTCAAGTTCTAAATCGTAGTGCCCTTAGCACAATACTGGAAGATATTTGTCATCGTTTAGGACCCAGGGGAAGCCAGTGGAAGACAACACATGCGCGTGTCGGGGTTGGTAACGTAGGCGAATCAGCTTCAGGAGACCTGACAGCACCCGCGCCAGTGCTGTCTCTAATGCAAGTCCTATTCGTCAAGTAAAAAAGTATTCTTGTAAATTCCAATCTTGCTGGAATACAATACTTAATTTTTACTTTAGTGTAACTAGTGTTTTTAATTGTTACAGTCGTATCTGATTAGAAGTTATCTTTCACATAGTATAATAACACTATTTTTTTTTAAATCTATCTTCTAAGGATTTCAAGTTGTTTAAGTGAAGTACCAGTAGTTCATTCTGTGACACTGAAAATTATTTCATCTTCTTTGTTTTTAATTTTAAGATTTCTGTATTTTTATTTGCAGTGTTGAGGTTAGCAAAGAAATGTCCACAGCTGAAATTTGATATAGACAGACTGAGAGATAAAATGATTTAGTTCCATATAACAGACAGCACAGCTTTCTCCAAAGAAGGGAAGGTAGGCAGATTCTGGGGAGTTGTGGGAAAGCAAGTAAGATTTATGCACTTGTCATCATTAATGAAGGCACTTCTTTGCATCCCTCACAGCAATGCAAGCAGCAAGAGACATTTCAGCATGGTTATTATTTCTTAGCAGACACCCTTAAGATTGTGACTGAGAACAGGATGACTTGGATAACTCTACTGTATGCGCTCTACTGTCATGCAAAATTAACTAGCTTGAACTGGCTCACAAATATTGTCTTTCTAGCAAAGTACTGGCTGCTGCCAAATCTGTAACCTATGCTTACAACCAGAGCCTCAAGGGCAGAGAGAATGTTTGAAATTGATCTCTATGAATTTTGGTTACCTCTGATGTGACGCAAAACCTGGGACAACCATATTTACTCTTTGTAATAAAAGTTTAAATTATGGTATTTTTTAATTTTTTTCACATCATTTTAAACTACCGGTATTCCATTTTTCGTAAAGTAAACATTATTTGAAAATAAACTTAAAACTGCTCTGTTACTGATATTGATGAAAGGCCAACAAGGATGGGAAATAACCTACTTTGAATTCAGGAAAATTATTAAGCTTTAATTAATGTTTGTTATAATAACATATTTGACAATATGTTATTATAAATAATAAAGTGGAATGAATTTTTTAACTTGTATGACTTTTGTGTGCTTAAAACACAAAAAGAGACCTATTCAATCATTTAAAAAAACTATTTCGGACACAATCTCGCAATATCTCCCTTATTTTGATAACTTAATGTCGACATGTATGCCATTAGTGGTAGTGAAAAGTGTACGGCAGTAACAGAAAATACCGGGGTCCTGCAGGTGTTGTCTGAGGAACACATGTAATATTTACAAAACAAAAAGTAGCTGCAAAATTTGCAATTTTGTTTCAACACTGAATTCAATAATGTCTGCAAGGCAAGTTAATTTAGATAAATCCTTTTTTATTTTATAGTTTAACGTTGATACATTAAATTATAATTATATAGCTTTAGGGAAGATGGAATTTCCCTCATAAGCGTTATATACTTTCATTCTACCATATTACCATACTTAATGATATTCTCTATCAACCAACCCTACAAATGTAAAAGTAGCAGAATTAACTATGTGAAACGGTTGCTACCTGTTGTGAGCTCTGTATCCCTAACATCACACACAGCACACATTATAAGGAGAATTGCAGTTGTTTGGATCCAAACTCACTTTATTTTGCTTACATTTAATGGACACGCAGTGAATGGATCTTAGACACACTTGACTGAAGTACACAAACCTTTCCTTTGACCTAGATTAAAGTAAAATCCAAAACAAGGAATGGAACTTTCTGATCTATAAGACAAACAGTGGGATGCTCCTCACCCTGATATGATTTCGTAAACCTGATGAAAAGGAGAAGTCTAGATTTAAAGTGGCAGATCTTTTTTCTCAACAGTTTACTTAATATTAGAAATCATTTCACTCCATTTGCACCTTCTAGCATAACTGCAGACCCAAATAGCAGATATATTATACTTACTGGCAAGCGTTTTAACATTCCCCTTATTCTTGACAATGTCTATGCTCAAAATTGGGATGACAGTCAGTTTATCAAAAAGAAATGTTGTCCTCTCTACCGGATCTAAATTCTCACCAACTGCTTTTAGGGGGGGACTTTAATTGTGTCTTACACCCTGTTCTGTACCGCTCGTCCACTAAACCCTTCTCACTCTCTAAAACTGCTCAAGCTTTTAACTCCTTCCTAGATACATATAAAATATGCGACCCATGGCGTTTTCAAAATCCTACTGCAAAAGAGTATTCCTTCTCTTCTGTACATCATACCTATACTCGTATTGATTATTTTTTTTAATTGATTGCAAACTGCTTCCTTCTGTTTGTAGCTCCACTAATAGTAGCATAGTGATTTCTGACCATGCTCACTTGTCTTGGGCTGTCCTTTCCCTCATTGGTGTTTTAATTCTATATTGCTTTCTAATGCAGACTTTGTTAAATGTATTAAATCCCAAATCACTTTTTTTCTAGAAACTAACACCACTCCTGATATTTCGTTCGGCACATTATGGGAGACCTTGGAGGCCTACCTTCGTGGACAAATGATCTACTATAGAAGCTCAAGACCGCAAGCGCCACCTTGAGCAGCTCTACAAATTGTCTGATTCTATTTTGGAAATTGACCGTATATATGCCAATTGTCCCTCACCAGCTTTATTTAAGAAACGTCTTGCCTATCAGACAGAATTTGATCTACTCTCATCATCCCAAACTGCACAATTATTAATCAATTCTCGTTACAGAATTTATGAACATGGTGATAAGACTGGTAAACTTCTGGCCCACCAGCTTCACCAATCTGCCGCTTCCCATTTAATTACACAAATTCAAACTGATTCTGGTTCAACATCTATTAACCAGCAAAAAAATTAATGACCAATTCTGGCACTTTTACTCTACATTTTATAAATTACAATCACCCACTGATTCCTCCTTAATTGATACATTTTATGAACACCTTAATATTCCCTCCATTGATTCCTAATCCAAATCTTGTTTGGAGGAGCCTTTATCCTTAGAGGAAATAACTAGCGTGATTGGTTCCATGCAGTGTGGTAAAGCTCCGGGCCCTGATGGGTTCCCGTCAGAAGTTTTTAAAACATTTACTGACCAGCTCTCCCCACTCCTGAATTATGTGTTCTTGAAATCATTTAATTCTCTTAAGTCTCTCCCCCCAATGCTATATCAGGCAGCAATTTCTTTACTATTAAAAAAGATAAAGGCCCTGTGAGGCGTGTGAGTAATAATGGAAGGTTCAGACAGTAATTTACGTGTAACCAAATATTTTGTTTTATTAATATTATTAGTTACACGATAAAAAAAATAATAAAAAAAATGAAAAAAGAATGGCGTGAGGGAGGGGATGCTGGAATAGATAATAACAAAAAGAAGGTTTCGTAATCTCCTCTGTCCTCTTCACAATATCCCCGAACATAAAAGGGATAAAAACAGTACAGAAAACGTTAGTGCATATTCCAACCCCGTGCCAAACAAGTAACAACAAACCAAGCCAATGCTTAGTGCCTCCCTCAGGCATAGTAACCCCGCCTATCCTTTCAAGGACCAACCCTGAACACAGTAGTACGTTCCCTTTTGTATGCAACGCCCCGCCCCTGTAGTCAGTGGAACACCAATCCCCAACTGACAAGTGTCCTTATAACTCACTTGACTCCAGTGGCTGGAATTTACATACTCGTACTTCCGCCCCTCACCAAGGTGCCGCCCCTCATAAAGATGACTTTCGTCATGGTCACGAGACCTTGGTAAGGGAAGTCCTGAGTTGGTTTGGTGCCTTCTACTGTCGGGAGGCTGAATTACAGACCAAAACCCCTTTGACTCATCACAGGCCCCCTTTCATGTTCCTTATATCTCCCTATCTCTCTTTTAAATGTGGATCTGAAGATATTAGCTAAAGCCCTAGCATCTCGCTTAGAATCGGTCCTTACTTCTATAATGTCTCCGGATCAAACAGGTTTCATTCAAGGCAGGCATTCGCTTTCCAATTTACGGCGGCTTTTCAATATCACATACACTCCTCATGCATCCCCTGTGCCAGAGGTTCTGGTTTCTCTAGATGCTGAGAAGTCATTAGCTGGACTGCTTTGTACTATCTAGGCATGGTTGTACTGTACTACCATTTTTTATATACTGTTTCTTTATCTGTCTTATTATTGTTTATAATTCAATTTTGGTTGGTGGGCGGGTGGGTGGGTGGGTGATTGTTTAATTTTGTTCTTTTCAAAACCCAATAAACAGAGTTGAAAAAGAAAAAAAGAAATACTTTCATTAACATGTGGTAGAAAAATAAATGTTCAATGTATTGCTTAAAAATATATATGCACCTGTGTTTCATGTATGTAAAATTTAGCTTCACCATATGTATTGTATATACTGACATTTTTAAAATACATTTTCTTTCAACAGCTGACCTCTCTAATTTGGGAAAATCTCTGCAGTCTCCTTGGTCTGGTACAGAAATCCCCCAGTTTGCCAGCATGAGTAATTTTACCCAACCTACAAATCCTTTTAAAATAATACGGTAATGTTGGATAGATACATAGAATATTGTATAGGGTGCTGTGCAATACAAGCAGATATTCACCCCATGAGAGGTCAGAGGTAACAACAACCTGTAAATTAAATTAATGGATACTGAATGTCAACATTGAATCTGCTGCTGTTAGCATGCACGATGCTTCCTTGAACTATATGTCAAATTGGATTATAAACCACAGCCCTATAGACACATCAGTGTATAAGTCGCTCGCCCCTTTTCAAAACTGCTAAGTAGACTTATACACCAAATGTTGTAGTAAAATGTATCAGTTTTGTCTGCCACTCACGAATATGTTTCATTGTATGCATTTGATAACCTAATTATGCATCATTTTAGTTATTTGTCTTAAGAATATTAAAGAGCTAATTTTGCTTCCTAAAGCCTGTGAGGACTATTTTAGTTTAGAATATTCTCTTTAAACCATTTTTCCCTGTGTGTGGTAAATTGTGGAGTAGTTTTATAGAGGGGAGATTATTATTATTATTATTATTATTATTATTATTATTATTATTTCTTAGCAGACGCCCTTACCTAGGGCAACTTACAGTTGTATACAAACAATACATATCAAGAATTACAGTACAATTAAGAGCAAAATACAAAATACAATGACTTCAGTCCTAATAAGAGCAATAGGACCGCAGGTAGTGTGGAGCCTATACCCTCTATAACCACAGCCCTAAGGACAGGGTAAAAAACACATTTCCCAGCAGGCTTTGCGAGTTCCAGGACACCTGTTTGTTGGTAGCTATATTTAAAGACCCTGCTTGCTTTCTCTGTTGGGGTAATGCCGTGGAGTGTGGCAGAGAGACCGACTGAGCGAAGGTCAGAACAAAGTATTATTAAATCTTTGCATTTAATATTAGAACTGTGGTCCACAGGCAAGCAGCTTAGTTGCCCAGTTATTAGTTAGCAATTTACTGTTTAGTTAGTACTCCGTGAGGGAGTTAGGATTTTGTTTTGTTTTTTTTTGGATTCAACTCGCATCCTTTGAACAAGGAGCACTTACAAATAAACATACATTTACTGCCCTGTCTCTTATTAATACAAGATTGTGGTATTCCCCTGGATAAATGGTGGTAATCAGGACACATTGTCACATATGGTGGAGAATGCGGGCATACCACTAAAACTGTCTGTGTAAGAAGAAAGACTCGACTTCAGAAATATGGAAGTTGTAGTTCAAGGGTTCATACAAGCCGCTGTGGTACAGCAAGAAGCTACCCACGCTCAACAAGCGGCTAACCAAGTACAACAAGAATCCCAACAAGAAGCTACCCGCACTCAACAAGAGGCTACTTGGGCACAGCAGGAGACCAAACAACTCCATATTGCATGGCTGGGCATTTTAGCCGGATAAAGCCCCCTTGCTCGCAAATGTTCAACCCGGTCCACCTTAACAGAATGTCGTTACAGCCGAGGTCCACTCAGCTGCTGAGGTCGTTCAACAGGTCGTGATGGATCGGTTCCTGTTGGGTCTTCCACCTGCTTTAAGGAGGGTCGGCCAGGGCAACCCCATCAACATCGACCAGCTGGTTGTCATACCACTGAGTTACTTGAGTTGGTACGGCCTGCAACACCAGAGAGGCTCCAAACCCCGAAGGCCCAGAGCCTCAACAGAACCGGTAAGACTGTTTTTGGGTCAGGGGGAGCAGAAGAGCAGCCAGAAGCTGTGAAGGAACTTGGGGACATTGGGGAAAATAGAAAGGGATATAGGCCTAGAAGGCTTGTTGAAGGGGGGTATAAGGGGTACCCGAATAGGTTTGTTCTGTGCTTTCGGTGCCAGGAGACAGGGCATATAGCCGCTAATTGTCCGTCTATTGAAGAGCCTAAGCAGTGCAACATAGGGGGAAAAAAACATGGAGACTCTACGTTATATTATTATTATTATTATTATTATTATTATTATTATTATTATTATTATTTTATTTGTTTCTTAGCAGACAGTTGTTACAAGATATCACACTATTTTTACTTACAATTACTTTTTTTTTTTTTTTTACACATTATTTTTTACATACAATTACCCATTTATACAGTTGGGTTTTTACTGGAGCAATCTAGGTACCTTGCTCAAGGGTACAGCAGCAGTGTCCCCCACCTGGGATTGAACCCACAGCCCTCCAGTCAAGAGTGCAGAGCCCTAACCACTACTCCACTTGTAGTGTGGGGTCTGTTTTAACTGGAGTGCAGGGTAACTGCAAACATTTATGTTCGGTCACAGTAGAAGGAAATCAGGCTAAGGCTTTACTCGATTCGAGGAGCATGATTACCCTAGTCTCCGCCAATTTAGTAGAGGCAAAGTATTATTTTTGTTCATGGAGACACCCATCAATACCCTACAGCCCAAGTTCTCATTGAGACTAATGCTGGGTCAGTGGACTGTAGGGTAGGGGTGATTGCTATGTTACCATATACAGTAATAATGGAACAAGACTTCCCCAACTTTTTCGAGTTGTGGGGAAAAATGGGCAAATTGAACAAGCACAGTGAAAACGATATAGCCACAACTATGGCAGAGAGTGATGAGCTAGGGGCTTTGTTTCCATTTATGGATTCGGTTATGTCCAATGATGTGCCAGGCACTGGAGAAATGAAATATATAACTTGGGTTCAACAGGTGGCCATTCTTTCCCTTTAGAAGCTCTGGCAGGGGACAGATTGGGCCAAGGAAGATCCGGTTCCAGTGACACAGAACCAGACAAAGTCTTGTCAGAGTTAAGCGCACCCGCTGACAAATTTGATTACCTGAAATCTGTATTTTGTTATCAAGGAAGTGATTATATTACATCAAAACATAAAACGAAGTGCTTACCTTTGATATGCTGTTCTTCAGTATTTGATCTCGTGCCATTTTACCATGTCAACCTTCTTGTTTCAAAGACATTTTTAAAGTGCTGTGGGCTATGTTCTTAGCGGTGACTTAGTGTTGGTAAAAAGAAAAAAAAACATAACATATCTAAACAAAACATATCTAAAATAATATTTGTTTTAAACCACAGACAGGTCCATTGGCTTTTAATTGTGCTGTTTGTATGTTTGTTTTTTTTGTTTTTAAATACTTAAATATGTAAATTGCTTGTCTCAGCTAAACAATTACAAAAAGAAAGCCAAAACTAAATTTAATGAATTTAACACATTTATGAAAATGAAAAATACATATAAAAAATATCTGCATTTGTGGATTGAGAACACAAAAACAAACTAAAGTGAGAAATTATACTAATAACTATGAAATTACACCCATATTTGTCACTTAAAGAATACCCTAGTCTGAAAAATATAGCTTTATACATCCCCACGTGTTGCTACAACTGTTTAAATAACATATCCTGAAATTTTTTTACACTTATAACTTTAAAGTCTGTTTCAAAGCTTTTTACCAAATGTCCACTCTAGTGCACGGAGATTTGAGATCTGTCCTCTAAATCACTGCAGGAACAGCAATTAAATAAAACAAAAAAAAAGTGCTCTGGCTTTTCTGTTCCATACCACATCATGGATCATTATTGCTGTGTTATCTGTTTGACAATGCAGTCAATAATCCTTATGCTATAAGTGCATTAGAACGGACATTTTGAAAATAGCTTTGAAACAGACTTTAAAGTTATAAATGTAAAAAGTTGTCAGGATGTGTGGCGGAGTGTCCCGCCCCTATTTATTATTATTTGTATTTTTGTTTGCGACGCTGATAAAAGCGCTGTGTCTTTTGTTATTGTTTTTTATATTTATAATTTAAAAACCCAGTGAGGATATATGACTGATCAGCTACTGATTATTTAACTAGCTGACAGTCATGCATCCTTACCAAACGCGTGCAGACTGTGGCCGAGGGGTAATAAGATAATTAACAGCTAGTTAACCCCTCGGCCAGAGTATAAGAACATGCAGCTGTCCGTGCTGCAGGGTTGGGGTGTACAGAGAGGAGGTACGGGGAGATAGAGAGGAGACAGAATACAAAAACAATTTCTAAAACGTGCTGGATTAGCCAGCACGACACTTACTTGTTTGTTTGTGTCTGCCCTTTTGTCTCTGTTTTGTTGTTTGTTTAAATCTTTATTTTTGTTTTGTTTAGTAATAAAATCACCTGAACGCCGTTGCGTTCAGCTTCACCCGCCCATACATTGTTTTGATTCAGTTACTTCCTGGTCCGTGACGTCACCACACCTCACCACTGCGAGCCAGCCTGCCACAGGATGTTAATAATGAAAAGAAATATTACAGGTACGTTATTTAAACATTTGTACCAACATGTGGGGACGTGTAACGATATATTTTTCGGAACCCTGTTACTCTTTATATACTCTTAAATATGTGCTTTGGAATTATTATTATTATTATTATTATTATTATTATTATTATTATTATTATTATTATTATTATTATTATTTAGATATGTTCTGCATTTCAAATTGAGAATAAATTAACTGTACCTGTGCAATTACAGAACTCTTCCCACTTCATCACCTTATCTTAAATTCTCTGGTCCTTGAAATTAAGGGATTTCAGTTTGCAAGTAGGAGGATTTGTGACAGCTGTCATATTGTGAAAGAAGGGCTTTTGCCACAGTGGTACTTGTTTCAAAGATATTATTTTCCAGAATCTTCCATGCACATTTATTTTACAACCCAACATATCATCACCACCAATAACTACTTACACCCTCCCACTCTGGTTTAAGCTTTTGATTAAGCATTTTCATACAAAAATAAATTCCATTGTTAAACTACTGGTATTAAACCTTTGAAGAAATATAGGGGTGGCTTTTGACTCTTGTTAATCTATTAAATCCTTCAATTATAACTACGAAGGTTCCAGGATGACAACATCCATTATGTATAAGCTAGGTAAAGATATCCTTGCTTAAAATGAACTGGGAAAACACGTTAGGATATTTCTCATGCATATGCGAACAACAATATGTTCTGGCAATTAAATTATGTTGAAAATAGTATTATTGGTATAATCTTATTAAATAAATGTATCATTTTGCAAGTATACTTTATGCCACGTATATGCGTCTGCATGGAAGGGTATATGCATTTCTTTGTAAAGGTTATTTTGGTCAATTAGTCCACAAATAAATTTCCAGTACATTATTCCACTTTTCATCAAGTTCTTTATATAAGAATATGTGCTGCAGAAGCCTTGATGTGGGTTGGACATCATGCAAACTGCTATACATGCTGCAATTTCAGCTAACAAAATACTAAATAAGACAAGTGTTGGTTACAGAAGTGGCTTTGTTTTTAAACGATCAAGACTTCACTGATCCTGGTTTTAACAGCCAGGGAATTTCCTTTCTTTAATAGCACATTACTTTACTGTGATGGTAATGCTCTGCACTGCTGGCGTGAGTGTTTGAAGTTGCTGAGTACATCACATATTGTTTACACTCCTGCAGGTCATGACAACTTGCAGTAACCAGTATCTGCTAAAACACACTCTCTCTCTTCTTCTTTAGAGCAAATTTAATATATCACCTACATTTTTATGTGTGCAAAGTGTTTGTTTTAGTACGATGGCAACACAAACCCCAATACCACTCTCGCACAGTGTAAACTGATGCTTCCTGGTAACGGCAGGTCACATAGTCTGAGGGCAGTGAAACAAATGGATTGAATTTGACAGACATCGCAGGAAGTAATTAATTGTGTTGCAGTGAACACAATTATCAATTTATCACTTACAGTATTTATGATTCAACAAAGTAGACAGCGATGATTTTCAAATGTAATATTTTAAATATGCATTGAAATAAACCACCATAAATTGTTAACATATGTTAATGTTAAGTGCATATGGCAGCATGGACGTGATTGCTATAAACATGCTTGTGATGAAACCGACAGCTGGCGGTGCAGCGCATCCCATTCTAGTCAATAGTAGAATATTAGGGGGAACGCTGTTTGGCTTCCACAGGGCTGGTAATGAGGGCGCGCCCATTCATATTGCTAGTAATTAGGTACTAGGAAGCAGCAATTGAATTTGAAACATCTGCATAGGTAGCTGCATTCATGAAAAACTATTAAGCAAAAAACCAAGCATTTAATATATTTAGCCTGATTTAAGCTTTGGTTGTCACTCTTACAAAGGCATCTGGAATGTACATGCTGTATACAGGGCAGCTTAGTAAATTAACTGTGAAATGGTTATCCATTATTTTAATGCAATTATTGTTATTTACGCCAAAAAAAAGTGCTTACATGTATTGTTGTGTAACACTGCAAACTGTACACAACTTGCTGCTTTAATATACCTTTATAGTGTTATATAGTTATTCTAAATGGAAAATATAATGCAGATGATTACAGGTGTTTTTAAAATATTTAAATAGCAAAGATGCTGCATACATCAGTGTTGTCTTATAAGTATATTTTATATAAGATGTCTTTGAAAAAATATCCTGACGTAGGCCATATGCTGTACTCTTATGTTAATCATACACCATTTTAACTTGCCTTGGTATTTCACCCACGTTAATATTTACATTTTCATATATGATCTGATGGGTTTGGTTTACTGCGTATGTATCATTTGCTGGCTTGCCAGGGCTTGTTCAGGGTTCCATTGTGATTTATGTATTCTTTGACATTTTGATGCAACTGTTTTAATTGCTGATTTACTCTTTGACAGGTGGGCCCATCTGTTTGATATCTCTGCTGTGATGTTTAAAAGAATGACTGCAGGCTATTAGAAAGCAATAGGTGTACAATGTTTGGGATTTTACCTAACCTGAGAACTGCTTGGCTTATGGATCCCTTTTTGACTTGAATTATTGATGTAAAGAAGTTGGAATAACTTCACACTTCTTCAGATCAAAATAGTACTACAGTGCATTAGCTCATTTATCAAAGATAGTCTATATAGTATGACCTATATAACATTTTCTGCAGTTTTATGTTTTTAGATTTCATGCAGTATCAAAATATAATTGTATGTAATTATATATTTAAACAGTAAGGAGCTTCAGATGGCATTTTTCATTTTATATGTATTACTGTTCTCGTATTTATTTATTTATTTATGCTATCTTTTTATAGCAATTCAATAGATGGAATCTGCTGCTAATACTTAAGACACTTTGGTTGCACTTAGGCAACTAGAATAGCAGCTTCTAAACTTGCAGTAGGTCAAAACAACTTAACACAGACAATACAAAAAGGAACGACAATACAATATTTGACTAATTGCAATAAGAACCAATCAGAACGATTTCCAACATCATGAATGTAGTGTATTAAGGTATTGATATTCATTTCGTATGTGATAAGGAATGTAGAATGTAGATGCTTTTTGGCTTTAGTGAGTTGCCATAGTTGTAGCAGAGTCAGAACAAATCACAGGACTGCTGTAGTAAAACAGGAGAAGTCTGTAGTTCAATTAATAAAGTTGTGTTGATGAAGACTTGGCATCCGTTTCAGTCAATACACAACAATTAACTGGCGATGAGGAAAATTGGAAAATAAAAATAAAAGGACTGACGGTAGTGGGAAAGTGAATGCAAAGCCTTCAGTCCCAACAAAACCAGGACGTTACCATCATTGTGATGGTAAGGATCACAGTGCTAGTAAACAAACAAAATACATTCATGTGGAAGGAGAAGAGGAACATGTGATGTTTTCTCTGTCGGACACTGGAGAGAAATCCCCATTTAAAGCTAACTTTAAAGTTGCAGAAAAAGATCTTGAAATGGAGATAGACACAGGTGCAGCAATTTCAATAATTTCACAAGAACTGTAAGAAGATGTATTTTCACAGTTGCCTCTTGAGAAAGCTAGTGTTAGACTGAAGACTTGCACTGGGGAGGCAATGCCAGTTTTGGGACAGTTTACAGTGACAGTACGTTATGGTGGGCAGGCCCAGCTTTGTGTGGGAGGAACTGGCTACAAAAATTAACCTTAAACTGGAAGCAGATTCAGCTGGTTAGGCAGGTCAAGATGAATGAGCCCAAGACAATTAAAGATGTGCTGGATATATATCCTGAAGTTTTTAAAGGTGAATTAAGCAAATTCTGCAAGAATCGCCCACTGCCTTTTGCAATGAAGGAAGCTGTAGATAAAGAGTTGGAGAGACTGGAGAAGGAAAACATTATTACACCAGTCAAACATAGTGACTGGGCAGCTCCAGTTGTGCCTGTCTTAAAAAAATTCAAGTCAATTTGCTTGTGTGGAGACTACAAGCTTACAGTGAATCAAGCAGCAACCACAGAAACGTATCCACTGCCACGCGTTGAGGAGCTGATGGCAGCCCTTAGCGGGGAACTGTTTTTTCAAAAATTGACTTGGCTGCAGCATACCAGCAAGTTTTGCTAGGCGATGATTCCAAAAAGTATGTCACAATTGACACGCATCATGGTTTGTTCGTGTACAACTGCTTACCTTTTGGAGTCAGTGCTGCACCATCCATCTTCCAAAAGGATAATGGAAAACTTAATGAAGGACTTGAAGTTAGTGGTGTACATAGATGATTTGCTTGTCACTGGACGCACTGAGGAAGAACATATAAAGAACCTGCAAATAGTGCTTCAACGCTTCAGCGCTTACAAGAGAATGAAGAAGTCCAAATGTGAATTTGGGAAGATGCAGGTGGAATACTTTGGCCATGTGCTGGGCAGCCATGGAATTCATCCATCACTGGACAAAGTGGTAGCTATTAAAAATGCACCAGCACCGACCAATGTTAAGGAACTACTGCATTTCTGGGACTAGTTCATTATTATGGAAGATTCATTCAAACCAAAGCACAATGCTAGCCCCACTCTACAATCTGCTGAAAGAGCAAGTCACTTGGCAATGGAAACGTGCAAAGAAGGATGCTTTCAACAAATGTAAAGCACTGTTGACTTGTGACAAAGTCCTTGTTCATTATGACCTGAATCTGCCAGTCAGCTTAGCTTGCGATTGGAGCAGTGACTCAGCTCATCATGCCATCGGGTGAAGAACCCCCAGTAACCTATGCTTTACGAACTCTGGCTCCAGCAGATAGAAAATACTCTCAAATTGAAAAAGAAGCCTTAGCCTTGATTTTTGGAATAAAGAAATTCCAACAGTATCTGTGGGGGAGGCAGTTTAAACTAGTGACAAACCACAAACCTCTACTTACCTTATTTGGAGAGCATAATAGCCTTCCAACAATGGCAGCAGCACACATTCAGTGTTGGGCCATAATCTTGTCAGCTTATGACTACAGTATTGAGTACCGTGCATCGGAGCACCATGGTAACGCCGATGGACTGTCACGCCTTCCTTTACCGGATATCAGTGATGCTGGCAAAGAAGCAGTTTCAGAGCACATAAATGCTGTTCTAGATGAGCACTTTCTAGAAGTACCAGTGAATGCCGGCCTAGCTTGTCGTGCAACACATTCCGACATACTGCTCAGTAAGTTTTATCAGTTTGTAATGGAAGGATGGCCTGACCAGGTTGAGGAAGACTGCAAACCTTTCTTCACATGACGACATGAACTGCCAGCTGAGAGAGGTTGTATTTTGTGGGGAACCAGAGTCATCGTGCCTTCTAAACTCAGAAAAACAGTGTTAAAGGAAATACATGTTGGGCACCCCAGAATTGTAAAAATGAAGGGACTTGCATGCAAGTATGTGTGGTGGCCAAACATAGACAATGATGTGGAAGGTGTCTGCAAAGATTGTGATATTTGCCAAGCTGAACAAAAGGCACCACCTCAAGTTCCTCTACATCCATGGGAATTTCCTGGGGGATGCTGGAAGAGACTGCATATCGACTTTTCAGGTCCTTTCCTCAATAATATGTTCATGATTATTGTGGATGATTATTCAAAATGGCTGGAAGTGTTTAGAATGCCATCCATAACATCTCATACTACCATAGCCAGACTACGAAGGTTGTTTGCATCTTATGGATTGCCTGAATAGATGGTAACAGACAACGGCACCCAGTTCACTTCAATGGAGTTCTAACAGTTTGTGAAACAAAATGGAATTCTACATTCTACAAGTGCACCGGGACATCATCCAGCATCAAATGGACTTGCTGAACGGTTTGTGCAGACATTTAAGTCAGGCATGAAGAAGATCTCAGCTACATCACTGGATTTAGAAGACATGATCTCATTGTTTTTGTTTCAGTACCGCACCACACCTAACTGCACCATAGGACAATCTCCTGCTGAATTATTCTTGAATAGGCATGTTCGCACTAGGCATGACTATTATTAAGCCAAACACCCTTTTGCAGTTCCTAAGAAGCAATACTTACAGAAGTCTTACCACGACCAACATGTTCCAGACAGATCTTTCAGAGTCAACGACACTGTGTATCTAAAAAACACAACAGGAGAGGGTCCAGGAATTGTGATTGATCAAACAGGACCAGTGTCTTACAAAGTTAAGGCACAGGACGCAGATGTCACCTAGCGTAGACATGGTGGTCAGTTGAGATCAGGAGTTTCAAATAAAACATCCAACTTCAGTTTGACTGACAATACAAGTGAAGACACATCTGTGTTAGACGGATTCAATCAGAAAACCGGTCCAGTCAATGAAGGTTTCACTGAGCATGAAAGCATTGCAACCAGTGTGACAGTGTGAGTGTGATCTAAGAGAATCGTCAGACCACCGCAGCGCTACAACCCTGAATAAAAGACAGTAATGTTCCTGTTGGACTGCTGACATTTACTCATTTATGAGATGTTTTTGTTGAAAAAAAAAAATGTTATACAGTAATAGTAATGTTTGAATTACAGTAAATAATCAAGCTCGGTGGGGGGGGGGGGGGATGTAGTGTAGTAAGGTATTGATATTAATTTCGTATGTGATATGGAATGTAGAACGTAGATGCTTTTTAGCTTTAGTGAGTTGCTGTAGTTCTAGTTCTAGAGTCAGAACAAATCACAGGACTGCTGTAGTAAAACAGGAGAAGTCTGTAGTTCAATTAATAAAGCTGTGTTGATGAAGACTTGGCATCCGTTTCAGTTAATACACAACAATGAAGAATATTAAAGTGTGATTTAAAGCAACTTACCTAAGATGCTAGACATAGATAATCAATATAAAGTTACTTTATCGTTTTGCCAATCATTGTCAATACATGTAACTTTAATTGAATCAGACCACTTTTCAATTAGAGCAGTTCTTATATTAAATGTTACACATTATTATTATTTTCTTAGCAGATCCCCTTATCCAGGACGACTTACAATTGTTACAAGATATCACATTATTTTTTTACATACAATTACATTATTTTTTTTACATACAATTACCCAGTTATACAGTTGGGTTTTTACTGGAGTAATCTAGGTAAAGTACCTTGTTCAAGGGTACAGCAGCAGTGTCCCCCACCTGGGATTGAACCCACAACCCTCCGGTCAAGAGTCCAGAGCCCTAACCACTAGTCCACACTGCTACCCCTACTCCACACTGCTTATACACTGTATATCTTTCATTAGAATTATTCCTTGCCCAATAAGCTCCTGTCTCGACACTGGGCCAATTCTTAAAGCACTTTAGTCCAGAATTTATAGTAAAAGGTGTTAACCAATTCCTTAAAATCAATGTTCTTATTAGACCATTGGAGTAAGTTGAAACGGAGCACACACTTTTATTAGGTACCAGGAAACAGCAGCAACATTTCATCTCTAGTTTGTCTTTGAAAAGTCTGCACATTCCAAACTGAAGTGTGACATGCATGTTAGAACTCTAACAGAAGAACAGGGTGACCGACCGGTGCAAATATTTATAAGTCAAATGCATTTTAAAATATTTCAGTTTCTTATTTTGTAACAACATGGATACTGTAGTAAATTGTAGACTACATAGTTAATAGAGTAAATGGTTTTGAGAATACAGCCTTGTGTCTCTTTACAGAATGTTAATATTACTCTTTGCTCATGATATTCTCAATATAGTAAACAGCCCCTGTTCTTTGGTACATCACTTGGGGATCAAATAGGTTGGATAATAATTGGGGTTTCAAAGCTTACTGGGACTTGTGTTTCAGTCAATTTGAGATTTTAATTTTTAGGGGGTAAGAGTATGGGTAAACCTTAATTAATTAATTAAATACCCAGTCTCTGTGTTGTCAGTGTACAACCCCTGACACTGCAAACAAACCCTTAGTTAGCTTCAGTATGTTTATACAATGTAACACAACTATGTGGTAAGTGTGTTTACAACAAAAATACTTTGTAAAGGCAATTGTACCAATCGTTTGTGTTTTTTATAAATGAAATCAGCCAGTACATTTGTAAATATCAACGCCATTGCCTACTGGCAGTCATTCTTGACACCAAAACAGAGTTTGGGGGGAAAAGTATGATAAACTGTGGTTTATTGTTTTTTTGTGCTGTGGAGGGAACTATGTACAACTGACAGATTAAAATCTCAAAATAAAGGTAATGTATCTGTGCAAAGCATCCTCTATTGGCGAGGGAGGGTACGTCGGCCAAACTCGAAATGAACCACAGGAAATATTGGGCAGTTCATGAAACACTACAAAAGGGTCATTTCTATTGGTAAGCATTATTATAATTCTTATTTTGGTGAACAGGAGTTACCTGGGAACACTGGGGATTCTTTTTTCAATGCACCAAACCTTTTTCAGGTACTGTGAGGTTAAAATTGTTCATCATTTTAACACTGCCTTTTTCTTTTCTTTTTTTTTTTTTTGACTCTTTTTTTTAAATAAATGTTTATTTCCTTTGGATTGAAATATGATTTGAAAAAATATATGCGTCTTTATAATCTTGTTTTATTTTTAGGCATATTACACTAAAATCACCAACACATTGTAATTAGAATTCTGAACGGGCATTGATTTGTTTTTTTCTGATTTGTGCATTTGTGTTTGAAATCATTAACCTGCTGGTAGATGAATAGGTCCTTAAATGATGATTTAAAAATGAATAAATTTACATATATAGTACAGATAATGATTTCCTTTATAGAGTCACAATCTTCTGCTCAGAGTAACATATCCGTACACCTTCACTTTATTTTTTCATGCCTCACAGATTTTTTTAATCTCAGGTGCACAAAAAAGGCTTATCAGAATCTCAAGATATAGCCCTCAATACTTCAGCCAGTCAGGATTCAGTATTGTAAAAATATTTGTTCATGACCCATATCCAAAGCAGAGACCCTGCTGTAAATACCTTTGAGCAATTCTCAAATGCAATTATTTAATTTTTTTTGCAATAACCCTTGTTACCCTCTTATTTTTGCAGGTTGAATACATGGCATTCAAAATCCCCCTATATCCCTTAACGCATAGCCTCAAAAATAGTTAAAATAGTGGGGCTCCTGAGTGGCGCATCCAGTAAAGGTGCTCCACATGGAGTGCAGGATGTGCCCTATAGCCTGGACGTCACGAGTTCGAGTCCAGGCTATTCCTTTGCTGACAGAGGACGGGAGCTTCCAGGGGGCAGCGCTCAATTGGCCGAGCGGAGACCGGGGGGAGGGAGGGTTAGGTCGGCCAGGGTCTCCTCGGATCACCGCACACCAGCGACCCCTGTAGTCTGGCCGGGCGCCTGCGCGCTTGCCTGTAAGCTGCCCGAGAGCTGTGTTGTCCTCCGAAACTGTAGCTCTTGGGTGGCTGCATGGTGAGTCCGCAGTGTGAAACAAAGCGGTCAGCTGACGGCACACAAGGACAGTGTGTGTTCGTCTTCGCCCTCCCGAGTCAGTGCAAGGGTGGTAGCGGTGAGCTGAGCCTAAAAATAATTAGCCATTCCAAATTGGGGAGAAAATAATAAAAAATAATTGGCAACAACTACATTTATTAAATATATATATATATATATATATATATATATATATATATATATATATATATATATATATATACAGACGTGCTCAAATTTGTTGGTACCCCTCCACAAAAAACGAGGAATGCACAATTTTCTCTGAAATAACTTGAAACTGACAAAAGTAATTGGCATCCACCATTGTTTATTCCATATTTAATAGAAATCAGACTTTGCTTTTGATTTTTTATTCAACATAATATTGTAAATAAGAAAACAAATGAAAATGGCATGGACAAAAATGATGGGACCGCTAACCTAATATTTTGTTGCACAACCTTTTGAGGCAATCACTGCAATCAAACGTTTTCTGTAGCTCTCAATGAGACTTCTGCACCTGTTAACAGGTAGTTTGGCCCACTTTTCCTGAGCAAACTGCTCCAGCTGTCTCAGGTTTGATGGGTGCCTTCTCCAGACTGCAAGTTTCAGCTCTTTCCATAGATGTTCGATAGGATTCAGATCAGGAGTCATAGAAGGCCACTTCAGAATAGTCCAATGTTTTGTTCTTATCCATTCTTGGGTGCTTTTAGCTGTGTGTTTTGGGTCATTATCCTGTTGGAGGACCCATGACCTGCGACTGAGACAGAGCTTTCTGACACTGGGCAGTACGTTTCGCTCCAGAATGCCTTGATAGTTTTGAGATTTCATTGTGCCCTGCCCAGATTCAAGGCACCCTGTGCCAGGCGCAGCAAAGCAGCCCCAAAACATAACCAAGCCTCCTCCATGTTTCACTGTAGGTATGGTGTTCTTTACTTTGAAAGCTTCATTTTTTCGTCTGTGAACATAGAGCTGATGTGACTTGCCAAAAAGCTCCAGTTTTGACTCATCTGTCCAAAGGACATTCTCCCAGAAGGATTGTGGCTTGTCAATATGCATTTTAGCAAATTCCAGTCTGGCTTTTTTATGTTTTTCTTTCAAAAGTGGAGTCCTCCTGGGTCTTCTTCCATGGAGCCCACTTTTGCTCAAAAAGCGACGGATGGTGCGATCAGAAACTGACATACCTTCACCTTGGAGTTCAGCTTGTATCTCTTTGGCAGTTATCCTTGGTTCTTTTTCTACCATTCGCACTATCCTTTTGTTCACTCTGGGGTAGATTTTCCTCTTGCGGCCGCGCCCAGGGAGGTTGGCTACAGTTCCATGGACCTTAAACTATTGTCACAGGAACATCAAGCTGCTTGGAGATGGTCTTGTAGCCTTTACCTTTACCATGCTTGTCTATTATTTTCTTTCTCATCTCCTCAGACAACTCTCTCCTTTGCTTTCTCTGGTCCATGTTCAGTGTGGTGCACACAATGATACCAAACAGCACAGTGACTACTTTTCTCCATTTAAATAGGCTGAATGACTGATTACAAGATTGGAGACATGTGTGATACTAATTAAAGAAACTAATTAGTTTGAAATATCACTATAATCCAATTATTTATTATCTTTTCTAAGGGGTACCAACAAATGTGTCCAGACCATTTTAGAATATCTTTGTAGAATAAGCAATAATTCATCTCTTTTCACAGCTTCTTTGCTTTATTCTATGACATACCAAAGGCATGCAAGTATACATGATAAAATAGCTTTTAATTTCATCACTTTTCAGGAGGAATGAAGCATTATTTCAATAAGCTGTAAGGGTACCAACAAATTTGAGCACGTCTGTATATATATATATATATATATATATATAAAATAGTAAAAATCTAAGGACCCTGCAAACATACCTTGTAACTAAAGTGAGCAAGTTGCAGCTGGAACGTAGTCTCAAATGATAGATACTGTATAGTGCAGATGGAGCTCAAAATGTCTGTCAGGAGAGTGTAGCTTTGAAAATTACAAATGTAGAGTACATTGCAAACTGCCATGACAGTAGCCTAGATTTCCATTTATATTGGGGCCTGTATAATATACAGTCACTAGTCACAGAATAGTCTCCACAGTATTAACTTGACTAGAGTCACCACCATGCCTCTAGATAAGAGTTACTTGCATTAGTTTGGCATTTAGAAATTTTCCATCATCTTAAAATACATATAGATAATAAAATAATGTCACTAAATCTTATTTTTAACAGCTTTTTAAAGATTACAATTAAACATTACTGATCGCTCCTCCCAGATATTTCAATGCGACGCTTCTGCTACCTCCCTGCGTATAGGAACATAAATACATTGAAAACATGCAGTCTTTGGCAAAGCATCAATTGCAGACTTCCAGTCTCCGGCTTTGGCTTTACCTCATTAACCAATCACTGCTTTTCCAATGACTTGTCCAATGTGCAGCATTGAAATACCTAGAAGGAGCAATCAAATGAATGTAGTTCATTATTATCTTTGAAAAATACCTTGAAAAAATCAAATACTTGTTTTCCATAATGCTGTTTGTCTTTTATTACAGCCAAAGCGTGATTCAGGGGGCAGGAGCTAGGGTGTCTCCCCTGTTCTGTCCTGCCAATAATCTCTGCCACTCTCCCTCTTTAAACCCCAAGTCATGCCCTCGTTCTCTGTCTTGCGTTTTTCATTTTCCACCATCCTCCCCTCCTCCTCCGTTGTGCAGCTGTACCGCTGTAGCTGCTGCTCCACCTCTGCAACGGTCTCCCTCTGGGGGGGGGGGAGTGAAGCTCACTTCCCAACCTTAGAGGCCAAGCCACGCTGGCCTTGTCCTCCACCAGGAAGGTTCTCTGCAAACCCGAGGGGACCTCCGGCCAAACCTATCATAACTCTTTCATTTTCCCATTCTCTCAGTTGCTTCCCAGCCTTGGAGCCCGATCAGTTTGATCTCACAGTGAGGACGGCTCTCCACGAGCCAAGGGGAAAACCATGTACTCACAAAGCCCTTCTATTCTCAATTCCTGAGGTTCTTCCTCCATGCAGCCCTTGCTCTTGTTCTGTGAATAAAATGTGAGCATTACAAAATGATGGTAAAACATATTATGCAAGATTTACTGGAATTATTTCATTAGCTCTATGCATTTTAAGAAAAAAAATGGCATTTTAAAATGAGAAACATATCAGCAATGTTTCATGGCTAGTAAATATTTCAGTCGTATGACATGCTGATTAGCAAGAGGTCAAGCACATATCTCTCAGAGGGGATGTTACTCTGATGCACTTTTTGTATTTTGCCAAAGCACCACCTATGTTTGATTCTGTTGCACAGAATGTTGAAAAGGTAAAGGTTTCAGAGCTCCTGACCACACACCAGTTCTACCACCATAACCTAGCCAAGCCATGGATTAGAAGTTAATTTTCACTATCGTAACCCATGCAAAGAAAGTGAGCTATTCTGCCTATTAATAATTTAAAAGCAATTACTGAGCATAATCTACAGTTTTGACTTACAATGTAATGAGTAAGCCCAAGGAACAAAAAATCTGCCCTGAGGGAATAGCTAAAGTCAATTGCTCCCCAACTCCCCAGACTGTTTAATTCTACCTGACAGAAAACATATTTTATGAACAAAGTTGATGTTCACATTTAAAATGTTGATCTTCCTTTAGTTATTTGACATAAATGACAAGTACATGTTACTAGTATAATTATTATTATTATTATTATTATTATTATTATTATTATTATTATTATTATTATTATTATATGTATGATTATTACAGTTTTGTAGCATGTAACTCTTAAAGAACCTCATGTTTGTTTTAAATTAGATAAATATATAAGGAAATGTGGATTGTCTCCAACTAATCATAGAAGATGCTATGCAATTAATTTAAACTGCAAGCCTGTTACATATTATGTAACATATACAATTAAATCTGATTCTCCCTGTTGTAAGTCCGTTTCCATCATCATGGACAAAAAAATAAAAATCTTACTGATGCAGGATAAATAGTATGCCAATTTGCCAGTTGCTTCAAACTTGCCCAAATTACAGATAATTCACAGAGAATAAAACAGACATTTCTGCAGATCCACCTCCCAATTCATACACATCCACCTCCCAATTCATACAAGGAATGAGAGGCAGTAGTAATTTTAGAGGGATGGTCAAATATCTCTCCAGAACAATTTTAACACATTGAATTATCCTCCTGGCTGCCATGATACTCCATACCCTATTCATAGTTATGGACGCCTTTATAAACGTTTTTACCATAGTTTACCCTGGTTTGCCTTGTTTATCAATATGTTTTACCATACGTCCCATTGTTCTTTCAACACAATGCACCTTGTTATTCTTTACCATGCTTACCTATGCTTTGCCATGCTTTCACACTGGTTTATTTCACTTTGCTATGCTTTTACTATAGTTAACTTTTATAATAGAAGTATTACTTCTTTTTATTTGAAGCACCATTACTTTGTTGTTATTCCATAGACCACATTAAATATAATTATATTTGAAATATAATTGTATATAATTAAATAATTATATTTTTGAATGCATAATATTTAATCTCTTACTGTTAAAATATGTAAATTAAACCTAGACAGGGTGTGCCATGTAGAGGTGCAAGGTTAGTCTTGTTTGCTGCACATTCTTCACAGAGATTGGGTTATTTTTTTCTTTTACTATTTTCTCTGACAGCCCAGGTGTGAAAGGGTGAGGCATTGGAAGAACATCTCCAATTCAGCAGCCATGTCATTAAAGAATCCTCTGATCTTTATTCCCATGATGGTCCACCATGACGAGCTGAACAGCAATTTTCCAGCTGAATAATGAGTAACAATGTGAATTTTTCATTTTCTCTGGCAGGGAAATATCTGTTTGCTTACGTTGCACATTACATTTGTTTCAGTAAAATATGACTGGAATTAAGTAGGGGTAGCCAATCAAAAACAAAAGAATCATTTTACATGAGTGTTTGTCATTCTAAACTTACTTGGATGTTAACCCACGCTACTCCACTACTCCGCTCGCTCCACTGGCTCCCGATCACCGCTCGCATCCAGTTCAAGACTCTTGTACTAGCCTACAGATGCCTTGACCAGTCTGCACCCAGCTACCTCCAGACCCTCATCTCTCCCTACACCCCCACTCGACCTCTCCGCTCCGCCTGCACTAGAAGACTAGCTCTACCACCGCTACGCTCCCCTGCCTCCAAAGCCCGCTCCTTCTCCACCCTTGCTCCGCAGTGGTGGAATGACCTCCCTACAGATGTCAGGACTGCCCAGTCCCTGACCACATTCCGGCGCCTCCTTAAGACTCACCTCTTCAAAGAGCACCTGTAGAACTCCTCTGTTTGTATCCTGGGACACTATCACCCTTCATGTAAATGTGCTTTATTTTGCTCTTATCAGCCCCTATTTTACTGCATTTAATCCTGTACTTCAGAATACTGTAATCTGCCAAGTTTTTAACCTATAGTACTTTGTATTTAATCACATCCTGATGTAACTATCACTATTTAATCATATCCTGATGTAACTATCACTATTACCTGCTGTATTATTGAATTGTGGTTTGTCAAACTTGTACTTTACTTGAACAAAAGTTATTGTATTTCTTGCTCTTATTGTATTACTTGTATTGTAACGCTTGAAATGTTTTTGCTTACGATTGTAAGTCGCCCTGGATAAGGGCGTCTGCTAAGAAATAAATAATAATAATAATAACCAGGATCTTCAACTGTAAAATCAGATATGTCTTTGAAAACCTCTTCAAATGTATGTTCCCTTCCTTTAAAATATACACCAGTAGCTTATATTTACACTATTGAAGACTTGAAAATAATTTGATGATGATACATTTCGGATTTTTTCTAAAGCACTTCGCTGAGTTAATCAGCCAAAGATTTTACTGCATGCATTCATTAAAAAAAATAGCCATCCAAGATTATTATGGCCAGTGCAGATAAATAATTCCCATGAACCATCGTTATGTCAAAGTTTGCTATAAATGAGCAATATAGTCAGTACTAAAATACAAGTTTAGCATAGTAAATGTGAACGGTACTTTTGCTGTGTGCTTTTCCCATGGTTATACCATGCATTTATATCTGTCCACTGGATGAAACATAAAACGGAGGTCCTACTGTAAGTGACTGCAGCAGCAGTTGTTGTTGATGCTTAGTTCACACCCTGATCTCTCTGAGTCGCTTTGGAGAAAAGTTTCTGCTAAATAATTAATTCATAATAATAATGTAATGTTCTCCCTGGGTTTACAATGCTTAATTATGCTTTACCATGATTTCGCTATGATTTATTACACTTTAGTATGCTTTTACTATGGTAAACTTGTGTAAAGGAATAAGGCCTGTAACAGGATGACGAGTGGTGACGTCAGGCCAGAAGCAGGAAAAAAAGAAAAACTCAGAAATACTGCAGTTGCAAAACAAACGCACCGTGCGCCATTTTTTTTTTTTTTTGACAAAAAAATAAATAAATGTTTAAACAGAAAAACACTGTGCTCACAGAGCAAAATAAATGATTAAACAAAACAAGTCAACAACACAAAGCTAAACAATACCGGTCAGGCTGGGCAATCGCTTTCACGGATCCTGTATTTCTTTTATATCGTCTCGCTCTCGCTCTCGCTCCTCTGTACACCCACCCGGAGTGCAGAGAGCTACAGGTTTATATATCGTGGCCGAGGGGTTTAACTGGCTAGTAATTATTCTATTACCCCTCGGCCACAATCAGCATGAGTTTATTAATTACTCCTGGTAGAGGACAAGCTACTAACCTGCCAGAACACGTTTTAAATAAAAACAATAACAAACAACGCGGCTATGCCGTCATATATATACAACACTAAACCATAACAATACAACAATAATCACAATAATAATAACAACTACAACAAAACAAATACAAAATAATAAACTGCACAGGGGCGGAGGGGGAGACCCCGTTCTAAAAATAAATAAACAATACATTTAAACAGCAGGGTTTTGCCCTGCCCACTTTTCATGTGCAGGGCTTTCTACCGACCCTGCTACAAGGCCATATGGGTTTTTGTTCACACACTTCTTTTCTAAACTCAATTATTTATTTTTTTACCCTTCACAGCTCATACCCATATGATTTAAACACAACAAAAAAAAACATGCAACAGATGCATCTCCTCATCATTTTGTTATAACTATCAGATGGTAACAACAACATAATTGTACTGTATTATTATCTCTTTATTAGCCCTTATCCAGGGCGACTTACAATTGTTATAGTATACCACATTATTTTTACATACAATTACTCATGTATACAGCTGGGTTTTTACTGGAGCAATCTAGGTAAAGTACCTTGCTCAAGGGTATAGCAGCAGTGTCCACCTGGGATTGAACCCAAGACCCTCCGGTCAAGAGTCCAGAGCCCTAACCACTACTCCACACTGCTGCCCTATATTCTTCAGCTTCTCATGGATAAACAATTTATGCCCAACTATGCTTACCTGTTTTTAAGGCTGGAGTATAAAACCTTAATAAATACTCTTTAGCTTAATTTAAGTTGTAGGAACAGTTTAGATGATTCAGGGATTATAATTTTAGGTAAAAAGAGGCTAATGTTGTAAAGCAGGTTAGTGAGAGACAGCCATGTATATTCTGTTAAGTCCCATGTTTTAATAAGAACTATATTGTAAAATGTTTATTTTTGACATGTTAATAAAATATATATTATCTCTCGTGTTGCCCTGACTAGACCTTAATAGTCCAAAACTTAAGTATATTCTGTCCGAGGGGTGCATTCCTTTTAAAGGGTTTTTTTTTCTTCTTTTTTTGATTCTGTTGTGTGTTTTCTTTTTTTTCCTGTGGCTTTGATTCTAATGGGAACACACACTGAGATCTATTTATAGATTAATGACAGATCTTTCAGAATTAAAATCTAAACATCTCCTCCCATATATTCATATTTGTCTTTTTATGTCTAGTTATGTATAGTTTTCTGAATAGCAACAACATCTTTTAAAAACAACAAAGTTGCTTATTATGATCTTTGTAAAGCAAGACTACTTTGAGCACAATTAGCACATTAACTCCTGTCCTTTCACAAAAAGAGGATGTATTCAATCTTTCAATATATATATATATATATATATATATATATATATATATATATATATATATATATATATATATATATATATATATACTGTAACCAGGGAGGGAGTTAAAAGCCTCCCTGTCAGAACACGTGCAAACACACGCTTGTTTATTGTTTAATTAATTGTATTATTGTTTTATTGTTAATTGTCACCCGCACCTGGTAATTATTGTAAATTAGTGCCAGGTGCAGGGTTTAAAAGGCCTGCAGCCAGTCTTTTCTGGGCTGATGTGTGTAAAGAAGCCCGACTGTGCGCGTGTGTGTGTGTACAGCCATAATAAAAAGGTAAAGTGAAAAGCCTTTTGGTGTTGTCTGAAAATTGTGTTTGTTTGGTTTCATTTTATGCTGGTAAACACCTTAGCTGTCCGGCTTATTAGATAGTTTCCAGTGTGTGATAGTTAGTGCTCGAACAGAGCTAGGTTTGTTTTCATTTTATTTTTATTATTAAAAATAGCGCTTCTGCGCTTAAAAATCCACTTCTGTGTCCTGGGTCATAATTTTAAAGGGGCTATGAACGTGAATGAGTCTCAGCTCGTTTACAATATATATATATATATATATATATATATATATATATATATATATATATATATATAGTAAATATGGACTGGAGAGGAGGGTCATAGTGCAAAAGTATTGCCCCCTAGGGAAGACTATTGAAAGAAGACAGGGGGCTATAATGCCCGAAGCCACAGGCTTCCCGAGGGGCATTTCATTTTCCACAATGGCTGAGTCTGCAGTACATATTTAATATATGAATGAGTCAAGGAAATAAGTGAGGCAAGGTTGGATAGTAAATATGACTGTATAGATTTTGTTTAAATATAGCTGATACAGCATAATACATAAATAAATAAATACACAAATACATAAATACATAAATAAATACATAAATAAATAACATAAGTAAGTAACAGAAAAGGTGTTTAAAGTTCATACCACATAGTTATCAAAGTATTTTTGGAGTACAGCGCTCCGTCTTGCTCCCTGACTGCTGCATAATACTCTTAGTAGTGCTGTAACAGGGCGAGGTCTGTGCTGGCTGTCTGACACATGCATTGTTCTGCAGGAAGAGGGCAGTCGCCCCGTAGGATCCGCCCGTCAATCATGGCAGTGACACAGAGAGTTTGGGTGAGGGTGTGCGGTCTCTCCCTCTCTCTGAGTGGTTGGGAGGCGGGTCTTGGGGAGTTGCTGGGCCTATAAAAATGACGCTTTGTTGTTCCCTCAGCCCAGCCCATCTAGGAAGACAGATAGCGGGAGCTTTGCTCGAGAACGGAGAAAGCCAGAAAAGAAAAGAAAACAAAAGCTAAGCGATCAGTGTTGACGTACCTGAGGGGGAACGTGTTTTGAGATAGCTGGGGAACCCTGGGCAACTCCACGAAGTATAAAACAGAGGGAGTAAGACAGCGTAGGCTGGAGAGCCAGGCTGTATGAATAGTGGTGGTTGGGAATGCTGCACAAAGCAGCACCTTTTATTTTGTAGTTTTATTACTGTGTTTTATTTTCACTTTTCCTTTTTGCCTTTTGTTTTCATTATTATTGTGAGCACCTGCGTGTGTGCCGCAATTGAACGGCCAACCTTTTACCATTGCTGTTATTGGGTTGTGCTCTGCAAGCAGTGCTACATTGCCACCTTGTGGCAGAAATAAATCAATGCGCCAAGCGATGTTTCAACTAAAGTTCTGCCTCCTGTGTGTAAGTGACTTTCCCCACCTTTCCACAAGTGGGTTTAGATCCTGGGCATCATATTTGTTTACATTGTCGAGTTGAATTTGTTTGAATTTCAGAAAACAGTCAGAAAACAGTGACAGTGACGGTTTAATCACCATTTTAGTGTTTTGAGCATCTTTCTTTTGTAGAATGTTTTGTAATTCATTTTCTGTTAAGTCTCAATCGCTGTTCTGCAGGTCTTTTACTTTCAGCTTATTTCTCCTGTTGTGAGGAGTGCAGGGTGGCACGTTCCTTTGAAAAGTGGCGGGACTGACAGTGATGTGAACCAATCACATGTCAGAAGGTAGACTACTACCCTGTGGTGTAGGGATGTTAGGGCAATAGTTCAATCTGTTTTTGCTCCTATGATGAGGTTTTAACCAATCACAGGCCAGAATTTTTCAAGCACTGATTTATATATATATAATATCCGTATCCGTCCATCACATATCCGCCCTAGCCGTTTATCCACCATGATCAACCTCTTCATCAGTGTTAGTTTATTATTGAACAGAGAAGATTAGTTCAGCTATTGTAGATTATTATATGGGAGGATGCTGTAGATGAGGCGTATGAGAGGAAGAAACTGCGGTATGCTCAACTAGCCACTGAAGCGGAACAGCGAGGATGGAGAGTTCGGGTTTACCCAGTGGAAGTGGGTTGTCGAGGATTTGTGGCACACTCTACAACCCGGTTTCTCAGAGACGTCGGATTCAGTGGCCAAGAGTTGCGTCGCACAGTGAAGAACTTATCTGAAGCAGCAGAGAGGAGCAGCAACTGGCTGTGGTTGAGACGGAAAGATTCTGGCTGGGGACAGGTAAGTAAGCTGGGCTGAGTTGAGTGGGGGACGGAGGGGGGTGATGCTGGGACGCCAGAATCACCGTCGAGCCCTCTTGAGGTGTCGTGGGCTAGTCGACGAAACACTGAGGATGGAAGGTGCCCACTTGAAAACCCCAGAGATGTACCCTACTTAGCTCAATCCAGACGGTTGTCATGCTGATGCGCTGGGGAGGCCGCACTTTGGTTGATCCCCGGAGCCAGCATCGCAGCCGTTGTGTGTGCTGATGCGCCAGGGAGGCAAAATAAGCTGATCCCTGGAGCCAGCATTACACTTCAGCCATTAACACCAGACAGAAGGATATCTACATCATCATATGGAAGGAAACGTAAATGGATGGAGACACATATGGATCACATTAGTTTACTGTAAAGCTACGTCTTAGTTGGTGCTTATCTTGGCGAGAGCCGAGTTCAAATCAGCATGAAGTTTTAACATCTACTCTCATGTAATGGAAATCATGAAGATCTGGATACGTCCAGTGACTGCTGTGAATAGTGCAGCTGGCAACAAGGGAAAGACCTTGTGACAGCCTGGAGAGACAGCTGACAGGAGGAAAGAGACCCCATTGGGGCTGGTAAGGGTTAGCTACCCTTGTCGGCAGTATCCAGCTCTGTGTTTACAGGATGCTGGAGACACCCGCCCAAGGCTTCTAAGAAATTAAAGAGAAAAATACCCCTAGAGTCTGCGAGAGCGGGGGCGGAAGATGACTCAACGTTGGACAACACGGTTAACGACTTAGGAACGGAAACGGATATGAGTATGGAGAGTACTTCACAAAAGACTAGTTCAAGATCTGCAGTTAACAAAGACATGGAACTCCAGGTTTGTGTCTGCGGCTGGAGCAAGGCGACAACGGTCAGGGGTTTGAAGATTCATCAAGGGAGAATGAAATGCCTGAGGGAGAAGGGACAAGGGCCTCGCATTGATCAGTACTTCTTATGAAGTCAGTCAAGTCAGTCGAATGAAATCCAGCGACAGGAAGCAAACCACAGTTCGCAGGATATCAGCACCCCTGTCATAGATGTGAGGAGGACTTGCATGGACACAGTTAGTGATGAACCTAATGATCCTTGTGAACCCGGTCAGACAAACCAGCATAAGAGAGAAAAGAACCTCAACGGGCACAAGCCTGGAGTTAAATGGCCAAGAGCTTGTGAGAAAACTGCATGGGACACAGTAAACACAGATCTCTGCGTTGCATTGGAAAGATTAAGTGGAACAGTTGAAAAGAAGCTGGATAAATTTGGGGACATCATCTACGCATATGGAAGTGAGAGGTTTGGAGTTGAAAAAAGGAAGGAAAAAGTACAAACTATTCCTGGAAAGTCTAGACGGCAGCAGGAGATTGAACGCTTAGTTAGAGAAAGGAGACAGCTGAGGAACCAATGGAGAAGAGCAGAACAAAGTCAGAAGGAGGGACTCAATCTCTTACAAAGGGTCATAAAAGATAAGCTTGCAACATTGCGCAGAGCTGAGCGCCTACGGAAACGCTACAAAAAGAAGGAGCGTGCGAGAGCTAACTTTTATAAAGACCCATTCAAATTTGTAAAGAAGTTATTCACCAGTGAGAAGAATGGCACACTAAAAGCATCTAAGGTTGAGCTGGAGAGATATTTGGAGGAAACACATACAGATTCAAAAAGGCAGGAGCCTATGTCAGTTCCATCAGACATCCCACCTATCAATCCACCAGAATACCAAATGGAGGACTGTGCACCTAAGTGGAAAGAAATAGAGCAAGCTGTGAAAAAAGCAAGGGCTTCATCATCTCCAGGGCCTAATGGAGTTCCGTACAGAGTGTACAAGAGTGCTTCAGGAGTTCTACGAATTCTGTGGAAATTGATGAAAGTGGCATGGGAAAAACAGGTTGTACCAAGAGCATGGCGCCGAGCAGGTGGAGTCTTTATACCTAAAGAAAAAGATTCTACAAGCATCAGTCAGTTTCGTCCCATTTCCCTATTAAACATAGAAGGCAAGATTTTCTTCAGCATTATTGCTCAGAGATTGTCAGCTTACCTATTAAAGAACTGCTTCATTGACACTTCAATACAAAAAGCGGGCATTCCAGGTTTCCCAGGTTGCTTAGAACACATCAATGTGATCTGGCAACAAATTCAATCAGCTAAAAAGGAGAGGAAGGAGCTCCATGTGACATTCCTGGATTTGGCTAATGCATATGGTTCAGTGCCACATGAACTACTTTGGGCAGCATTTGATTTTTTCAGTGTACCGATGACAATAACAAATTTAGTGAAAGCCTATTTTGGAGATTTGCAATTCAGTTTTTCAACTTCAGAATTCAGCACTACATGGCAATGCCTAGAGGTTGGAATAATGGCAGGATGCACCATTTCTCCACTGGCTTTTACCATGGCAATGGAAGTAATCATTAGGGCATCAAAATGGGTAGTAGGAGGAGAGCGCTTGGCTTCTGGAATGCGACTACCACCAATTCGAGCATACATGGATGACATGACAACCATGACTACAACAGTAGCCTGCACTAATCGATTATTGGGCAAATTAACCAATAACATTGAATGGGCACGAATGCAATTCAAGCCCACTAAATCAAGGAGCATCTCTATAATTAAAGGCAAAGTAGTAGATAAAACATTCTTCATTAATGGTGAGGCAATACCAACAGTGTCTGAGAAGCCAGTGAAGAGTCTTGGGAGATGGTACGACGGGGATCTAAAGGACACAGTTCGTGTGGGAGAAGTTAGACAACAAGCAGTGGAAGGGTTGAAGAGCATAGACAGCTGCGCTCTACCAGGTAAACTAAAACTCTGGTGCTTTCAGTTTGGTCTACTGCCGAGGTTGCTGTGGCCACTGACTGTGTACGAGGTTTCTTTGACAACAGTAGAGAAGCTGGAAGCTTTAATCAGTTCATACATCAGGAAATGGTTGGGAGTTCCACGCTGCCTCAGCAGAGTGGGACTTTATGGTAAAGGAATACTGCAGCTACCAGTCTCTGCTCTAACCGAGGAGTTTAAGTGCGCCAAGGTCAGACTGGAAATGACATTAGTAGAGTCACGCGATAAATGCGTAAGGGAGGCAGCACCTGTGTTGAAAACTGGAAGAAAGTGGGCGGCAAAGAAAGCTGTGGAAGATGCAAAGGCTGCCCTTCGAATTGGTGATATCATGGGGCAAGTTCAGCATGGAAGAGGGGGTCTTGGTTTCAGTTCAACTCCTCCTACATGGCACAAGGCGGCCCCAGCTCAAAGGAGGAAGCTGGTAGTCAACGAGGTGCAAAAGCAGGAGGAGAGGATGAGGTGTATAAAGGCCATTTCCCAGGCCAAACAGGGAGAATGGATGAGATGGGAGAGTGTGGAACAACGCAAGATTGGCTGGCAAGACCTATGGTCAATGGAACAGAGCAGGATCAGTTTCCTCATCAGGTCAACATATGATGTTCTCCCATCACCACAGAACCTAAACCTCTGGGTAGGAGAGGATCCCTCATGTCCTTTGTGTTCATCACCTGCAACATTAAGGCACATTTTGACAGGATGTAAGGTGGCTCTTAGCCAAGGACGGTTTACTTGGCGCCATGACCAGGTGCTGCGATGTTTGGCCTTAGCATTGGAAAACAAGCGTAACATGACCAATAAGTTGCCACCTGTTCCATCAAAACATTACACACAAAAGACAACATTCCTCCGCCCAGGAGAGCAACCACCAAGAAAAGGTGTTAAAACCAATCCTCGCCCAGGACAACTGGAAGCTGCTAGAGACTGGAATATGCTGGCAGATGTTGGTCAACGGCTTATTTTTCCACCTGAGATTGCCACCACTAACCTTCGACCAGATATTGTCTTGTGGTCTGGATCAGCACGCCTTGTTCACCTGGTAGAGTTAACAGTGCCATGGGAGGATGCTGTAGATGAGGCGTATGAGAGGAAGAAACTGCGGTATGCTCAACTAGCCACTGAAGCGGAACAGCGAGGATGGAGAGTTCGGGTTTACCCAGTGGAAGTGGGTTGTCGAGGATTTGTGGCACAGTGAAGAACTTATCTGAAGCAGCAGAGAGGAGCAGCAACTGGCTGTGGTTGAGACGGAAAGATTCTGGCTGGGGACAGGTAAGTAAGCTGGGCTGAGTTGAGTGGGGGACGGAGGGGGGTGATGCTGGGACGCCAGAATCACCGTCGAGCCCTCTTGAGGTGTCGTGGGCTAGTCGACGAAACACTGAGGATGGAAGGTGCCCACTTGAAAACCCCAGAGATGTACCCTACTTAGCTCAATCCAGACGGTTGTCATGCTGATGCGCTGGGGAGGCCGCACTTTGGTTGATCCCCGGAGCCAGCATCGCAGCCGTTGTGTGTGCTGATGCGCCAGGGAGGCAAAATAAGCTGATCCCTGGAGCCAGCATTACACTTCAGCCATTAACACCAGACAGAAGGATATCTACATCATCATATGGAAGGAAACGTAAATGGATGGAGACACATATGGATCACATTAGTTTACTGTAAAGCTACGTCTTAGTTGGTGCTTATCTTGGCGAGAGCCGAGTTCAAATCAGCATGAAGTTTTAACATCTACTCTCGTGTAATGGAAATCATTATTATTTATTTCTTAGCAGATGTTCTTACCCAGGGCAACTTACAGTTGTATATAAAAATACATATCAAGAATTACAGTACGATTAAGAAAAAGATACAAAATAAAAACCGCTGCCACCCCTGCGCTGACTCAGGAGAGATGAGAACAGACACATGCGTCCTCCGAAATGTGTACCGTCAGCTGTCTGCTTTTTTTCACTCTGCAGGCCCACCATGCAGCCGCCTGAGAGCATCGAAGGACCACACAGCTCTGGGCAACTTACAGGCAGACCCGCAGGCTCCCAGCTAGTCTACAGGGGTCGCTGGTGTGTGGTGATCTAATCCCTCTCCACCTGGGCAGCGTTCGGCCAATTGTGTACCGCCCCTTGGGAACTCCTGTCCACGGTTGGCAGTGGAAGATCCTGGACCCGAACTGGCGATCTCCAGTCTATAGGGCGCATCCTGCACTCCATGCGGAGTGCCTTTTACCGGATGCACCACTCGGGAGCCCCTTACTCATCTGACTTTTTACATATCCGCCCTTACTCTGGTCACACCGCAGTCAGATATGCGATGGATTACTGTATATATATATTAGAGATTGTAACACCTGATAAAGACATGTATTGTTGAAACACGCTGCGTTTTGTGTTTTTAATAATAAATAATTGTTCAGATGTAAAATATTGCTGCTTGCTTTTTACTCTCTTCAACAGCAAGTCTAAAATGAATTAAGGAAACAATTGAACCATCCTGAGTGTGCGACCCACCCAGTCTCTGCAAACAACAAACAAGTGGACTTTGATTTGTCTTTCACTCCACATGGTTGATGACTAAACAGAGACTATTTTCTTATATACAGTGGTTTGCAGAAGTATTCACCCCCTACCAATAATGTCACATTTTGTTGAATTACAAATAATGTATGCACAGTTTTTCAAACAAACTTTTTTTATTCAAAGCTGTAGTGGTTAAACTGAACACTGTTATATGAGGAGGAGGTTAAATGTCAGCAAAACTTGCAAAGAAAATGTACAAAATGAAATTTACTGTTTGCATAAGTATTCAGCCCATTAAGTCAATACTTGGTAGAAGCACCTTTTGCAGCAATTACTGCTATGAGTCATTTTGGATAGGTCTCTACTAGTTTTGCACAGTAGGATGGTGACATTTTTGCTCATTCTTCACTGGAAAATTGCTCCAGTTCTGATAAGTTTGTTGGGGATCATCGATGGACTGCAATCTTCAAGCCATAAATTTACGATTGGATTCAAGTCAGGACTTTGACTGGGCCACTCAAGAACGTTAATTCTCTTCTTGTTCAACCACTCCAGTGTGGCTTTGGCTTTGTGCTTCGGGTCATTGTCCTGCTGAAATGTGAATTTCCTCACTTTGCACCATCCATTCTCCCCTCTATCCGGACAAGCTTCCCAGTCCCTGCTGAAGAGAAGCATCCCCATAACATGATGCTGCCACCACCATGCTTGATAGTTGGGATGGTGTTGACTGGGTGATGCGCAGTGTTGGGCTTGCGCCAACCCTTTTCCACATGTCTGCAGTATCATCTACATGCTTTTTCGTAAACTCCATACGTGCTTCAAGATAAGTCTTTTTGAGTAATGGTTTCTTTCTTGCCACCCGTCCATACAGGCCAGCTTTGTGTAGGGACCGGCTTATTGCTCATGTGTGAACACTGACTCCCATCTCAGACACAGAACTTTGCAGATCTCGCAAGGTCATTGCTGGCTTCAGAGTGACATCCCGAACCAGTTTCTTGCTTGCCCGGCTGCTCAGTTTGGGAGGGCGACCTGATCTGGGTAGTGTCCGGGTGGTATGATGCATCTTCCACTTCTTAATGATGGACTTCACTGTGCTGAGAGGGATAATCAGCACCTTTGAAATTTTCTTGTATCCTTCTCCTGCTCTGTGCCTCTCCACCACTTTATCCCTGACTTGTTTCGAAAGCTCCTTGGTCTTCATGGTTGCTTTGATGGATCACTATGTGTGTTGCAGCTTGAAAGTCTTTATATACCTGAGGGAGATTATCTACAAGTTAAACCACTTTGAGTACACACAGGCTGAAACCATTTCACTAATTTTGTGACATTTCAAACAAATTATTTGCACCTGAGCTGATTTAGGGCTGCAGCAGCAAAGGGGCTGAATACTTACGCAACTGAGATTAATCTGTTTTTCTCTGTAAATCTTACTTATTTATATTCTATATGCATTTTTTAACTTTATCAATGAGTAGTAATTTTTGTAGATTCTACATCTACAGTTTAATTTGAAAGCGTTGTGGAGTATGCTCAGGTGCCAACAAAATGTGAAAACTTTGCAGGGGGGTGAATACTTCTGCAAACCACTGTGTGTGTGTGTGTGTATATATATATATATATATATATATATATATATATATATATATATATAGATAGATAGATTGATTAAATGAAAGGGAAATATAACTACCTGTAGAGACTTTTTTGTAAGGACTATTTTCCAGCAGATTCAATTTAGTATTCATAATCAGTTGTTTAATTCAGGACACCAATGTTTTTCCTACTGATTAAATTATTACCATAAAGAATACTCAGCCAATTTACTTTTTTTCTTGTCTTGAGGACAGACAGGCAGCCAAAATAATTATCTAAGGTTCTGTTTTTACTACAGACTTTATATGCCAAGGAAACTCCTGCTGAGTGTAACAATAATGGTTTCCTATGGTAAATGTTTATCTGAGTAAAGTCCACCCTGTTTCTGAATATTCATTATAATGCAAAGTGTTTTTCTAATGAAAATGTTGAATTATACCTTACAAATACCGTAATCTTAAGAAGATAATGCTCATCTTTTTACAAGTTTTAGAAGTATTGCAGCATGTTATATAAGAGGTGCACGGTATACTTGAGTGCAGTTTGCATGTATAAGTCACAACCTACATGAATTACTAGCCTATTTTTCTTGCAGCTGTCAGCAAACGCTGATGCTGATGCTGAAGCCTAATACCAAAGAATTTTAATTGATATTATCTGACTTTAAAACAAGTGTACAGTGTATGCTTAATTGATACATTGATGATGTGGTATATATAAATACAGTTTAAAGTATGATTGAGCCTACTAAGTATTATTCTTTGCTTACCTTTTAGCATATGAGAGGCACACGTTTTACAAAATGAGCATGTGTTACAAGGGGTGCATATTATACAAGTAATGTTAAATGAAACTGTCCAGTCATGCAGATGGTGCACATCATATTCAGAAAATGAAGGTCATAATTTAATGTGCCAATAGTATATTCTTATAGGACTAAGTCTGTGTATACTGATACTTCTTTTGTTGTATGACTTTATAGTGAAACTATATTACACCGTGTAACAATTTTATTTAATTTTTTTGGTTCCTGGGTAGTAAGTGTTATTTCCTAATTGCTTATGCCTCAAAAGTATAGAAAATGGCTATTATTCCCCACAAACTTTGCTTTTGTGACCAGGACAGTGATACCTATTTTCCAGAACATTCCAGATAGATTCAGTGCTGAGTAAACTTGGAGTAACTTCTAGAACTTTCTAGAACTTTCCAGTAATATAAATAGTAGTGTAAATACAGGGGCCTTAAGCCCACCAGTTCAGTTTAGTTCCAGCTGCCTAAGTGGATACATATCTGCATTTTTCTGAGATGGCATCAAGGTCATAGGAGACTTCAAAATGGTGGCATTCCTGATGGGTCTCCAAGGCGGTTTTACCAAATTTCCCTGCTATCTTTGCCTTTGGGACAGCAGGGACACCAAGGCGCACTACCACAGGCGGGACTGGCCACAGCGGACCGAGTTCTCTGTGGGGAGGAACAACGTCAAGTGGGAACCACTGGTGGACCCCCGGAAGGTGCTGATGCCACCACTGCACATGAAATTGGGCCTTATGAAACAATTTGTCAGAGCTCTAGATAAGGAGTCGGCAGCCTTCAAGTACCTTCAAGACTTCTTCCCTAAGCTGTCTGAGGCAAAGGTCAAAAGCCAGTGTCTTCATCAGACCACAGATAAAGAAGATCCTGGAGTGCAATGAATTCCCCAAGAAGCTCACTAGTAAGGAGAAAGCGGCTTGGAACAGCTTTTTCGCAGTGGTTCGGGGCTTCCTGGGCAATCACAAGGCCGAAAACTATGTGGAGCTGGTTGAGACTCTGGTGAAGATCTACGGCACAATGGGCTGTAGGATGTCCCTCAAAGTCCATATCCTTGATGCTCATCTTGATAAATTCAAGGAGAACATGGGAGCGTACTTGGAGGAGCAAGGCGAGCGCTTCCACCAGGATATACTGGACTTTGAACGCCGCTACCAAGGACAGTATAACGAGAACATGATGGGAGACTACATTTGGGGGCTGATTCGTGAAAGTGATTTACAGTATAATCGTAAATCTCGAGAAACTACTCACTTCTAAATCTTTTGTAGTCATTTTTGTATTACTTTAGTAGTATAAATACATGTTAATTTGGATTCATATGTTGTTTTTTTCTGACTTTATGTGAACGAAAAGACACAAATTCGCCCGTTTTCTCATTGGAAATAGGTCAATTTCAAAATATCACTGTCCTGGTCACAAAAGCAAAGTTTGTGGGGAATAATAGCCATTTTCTATACTTTTGAGGCATAAGCAATTAGGAAATAACACTTACTACCCAGGAACAAAAATGGTGTTACATAGTGTTATTAATCCTTTACCGTAGGAGTCATAACCCTAATTACTCCACAACAGGATACACTATTATTAAGTATCTCCGAATGAATGAGAACAAAATAAAGGTTCCAGAGAAGAAATTAAGGAACCATATGGTTCTAAATAGAATGCCTGTGGCAAAGTGCCCGCCCCTGTGTGTATTTTGTGTGTTATGTGTTGTATGTTGCGTGTGTTAATGTTGGTGTATAGTCATTGGTACACGGGATATAAACGGGTCTGTGTTTCACGTGTATTTAAAAAGTGTAGATTTGTATTTAGGCACGAGGAGAGCACAAATCACTTCACGTGCTGGTTAAATGTAATATGTTAGCACGGGGTTGCACAGAATTAATTCACGTGCTGGGATTCAAGTGAATAATTAATTAGTAATTGAATCCCAGCACAACAGTATATATAGATGCACATTTCTGTCACTCAGGGTTGGGTGTTCGAGAGTGGAGAACGGGTGAGAGAGAGAAGGAGAAACGTAAAGTAGAATAAGATCGTAAATATAAGTGTTTGTACTCACCGTGTTTGTTTGTCTCTGTGCACCGTTTGTCTGTGTAGTTCGTTTTGTTTGTCTATTTATTTTTGCGTGAAGTACCGTGTCCTGTTTTGTGCTTGTGTTTTTGTTACAAACCTTTTATTTTCTGTTCTGTTTATTAAATGCTGAGCGCGATCACGCGCTCAGCCTCACCAAAACCCCAAGTCTCTGTCTGTTTCTTTCCTGCATCTGGTCTGACGCCACCCACTCCGGCCGTCTTTGTGACACGTGGTGTCTTCGTGGGATAGCCGCGCCTCCAAGCGTCAGACCAGGAGGGGTCTGGATTAAAAAAAAAAAAAAAAAAAAAAAAAAGGATTGCAAATATTGTTTTGGGGGAGAAAAAAAAAAAAAAAAAAGAGTCAATGGCAGAAGACGCCATCAAACTGCGGGGCTGGTTCCTGGAGAATGCTGGGCTGGAGGCCCAGTCTCTGCCCATGGTCGTCCGGGCCCTGTGGATGATGGACAGTGAGAGATGGGAGGCCTATCAGCAGGAACACACCCCAAACACCTTGGAGGAAGGTGTGGAGTTTCTCCTCAGCTACCTGGAGGCAACAATAAACGGAACAGCAGCCCAGGTAGCAGGACCACCAGCAGAGGAGTACCTGCTGTCCCCATCTCCACCAGCAGAGGGTGAATGCCTGCTGGTTTTGCCTCCACAGCCCAAGCGGGAGGCAGAGACAGATAAAGAGGTGAAGGACAGGGAGGAGGAGTGCCGCCTAAGGGCCAGGCATCCACGGCGATGTAACAAGCCATCGCCGGGGTGCCTCCTCTGCGACCAGGATCACCTGTTCGCCCACTGTCCCTTGCGCAGTTATGGGGAGGAGCCTGAGCATCCACAGCCCAAGCGGGAGGAGCCTGAGCGTCCACAGCCCAAGCGGGAGGAGCCTGAGCGTCCACAGCCCAAGCGGGAGGAGCCTGAGTGTCCACAGCCCAAGCGGGAGGAGCCTGAGCGTCCACAGCCCAAATGGGAGGAGCCTGAGCGTCCACAGCCCAAATGGGAGGAGCCTGAGCATCCACAGCCCAAATGGGAGGAGCCCGAGCGTCCACAGCCCAAATGGGAGGAGCCCGAACGTCCTACGCCTGAGTGGGAGGAGCCCGAACGTCCTACGCCTGAGTGGGAGGAGCCCGAACGTCCTACGCCTGAGTGGGGGGAGCCCGAACGTCCACAGCCCAAAAGGGAGGAGTCGGTGCGTCCACAGCCCAAAAGGGAGGAGTCGGTGCGTCCACAGCCCAAAAGGGAGGAGTCGGTGCGTCCACAGCCCAAAAGGGAGGAGTCGGTGCGTCCACAGCCCAAAAAGAGGGAAGTCGGGGCTTCCACAGCCGTAGGACCCAAGCTGCCAGCAGAGGGAGAATGCCTGCTGGTCCCATCTCCACCAGCAGAGGGTGAATACCTGCTGGTGCCGTCCCAAGAGCCAGAAGGGGAGGAGTTACAGGCTCAACCCCCTGAAAATTTTTGGGGGGGAGAAGGGCAGGATGCTGGTGTCCCCCAGCAGCCTCTAGCTATGCTGCTGAAGGCAGCACGGCGCGCACATGCCCAGCCGCCACAGCAGAGGGAGCCAGCACCGCCACAGCCTCCCTCTGAGTGGCCAGCATCAGCCCCATCGCCTCTACCTCCGCCACCTCCACCAGCAGAGGGTGAATGCCTGCTGGTTCCACCTCCACCGCAGTGGGAGGACTGCTTGCCCCTCCCACCTCCACCAGCAGAGGGTGAATACCTGCTGGTTCCACCTCCACCGCAGTGGGAGGACTGCTGGCCCCTCCCACCTCCACCAGCAGAGGGTGAATACCTGCTGGTTCCACCACCGCCAGGAGCAGAGGAGCTGGAGCTGCCTCTGCCTCCACCACCGCCAGGAGCAGAGGAGCTGGAGCTGCCTCTGCCTCCGCCACCGCCCGGAGCAGAGGAGCAGGAGCTGCCTCTGCTGCCCGTACCTCCGCAGGGAGTACGGTGGCCGGAGCCCCAGAAAGGGGAGCTGCCGGCCACGAAGAAGGGGGACGAGGTCTGGAGACCACTTTCCCCAGCAGCAGTTTCGCTGCAGGAGTTCTTGTGGCCGGAGCCCCACAGGAGGGAGCTGCCGGCTACGAAGAAGGGGGGGGTCGGGGGACCACCTGCCCCCGCAGCTTTTTCGCTGCAGGACGGGACCAGCATGCTGTCAGCCGTGCCACTACCGGCAGGGGAGCTGACAGCATTTCCAGCCATGGGCCCACTGAAGCCTCCCTTCCCAGCCCGAGACTTTGGCCTGGACTGCTGGGTATTTAAGGGGGGAGGTGGCCGTTGAGGCCATGTGTGCTTTGCACAGGGGGGGGTATATGTGGCAAAGTGCCCGCCCCTGTGTGTATTTTGTGTGTTATGTGTTGTATGTTGCGTGTGTTAATGTTGGTGTATAGTCATTGGTACACGGGATATAAACGGGTCTGTGTTTCACGTGTATTTAAAAAGTGTAGATTTGTATTTAGGCACGAGGAGAGCACAAATCACTTCACGTGCTGGTTAAATGTAATATGTTAGCATGGGGTTGCACAGAATTAATTCACGTGCGTGGATTCAAGTGAATAATTAATTAGTAATTGAATCCCAGCACAACAGTATATATAGATGCACATTTCTGTCACTCAGGGTTGGGTGTTCGAGAGTGGAGAACGGGTGAGAGAGAGAAGGAGAAACGTAAAGTAGAATAAGATCGTAAATATAAGTGTTTGTACTCACCGTGTTTGTTTGTCTCCGTGCACCGTTTGTCTGTGTAGTTCGTTTTGTTTGTCTATTTATTTTGGCGTGAAGTGCCGTGTCCTGTTTTGTGCTTGTGTTTTTGTTACAAACCTTTTATTTTCTGTTCTGTTTATTAAATGCTGAGCGCGATCACGCGCTCAGCCTCACCAAAACCCCAAGTCTCTGTCTGTTTCTTTCCTGCATCTGGTCTGACGCCACCCACTCCGGCCGTCTTTGTGACAGCCCTTTTTTCTAATGTAGACTAATCTTAATATTGATCTTTTGGAATCCGTTTCATATGTACACTTCAGAATTTTCAGTTTTATTTATTTATCTAAACAGCAAATTTATTGATGCTTTGCCTCAAGCTTAATTTGTTGGCACTTAATTCATCAAAAAAAGCAAGGATGATGTTCCACCGCTGTTTAGATCATTAAAAAAGACCCAATGAGTTCTCAAGCAATACAGACTAGAAATCTTAAAGGTACTGTTAAATGGACATGGATTTGTATTGGGGTCAGAATAGATCCCTGTCATAGGGGTGAGAATTGATGTACTTTTCATGTCCAACTATGTAGAGAAGAGTGCACTTTGACATGAGGTCAGCCATAAACAGATTTCTCTTTCCAAACTGGTAAAATTGTCAGTATTTTACTATTGTTCGGATGATGCAGGGATGCAAGGACCACACAAAGAATGTGCAAAACAAATGGAACTACTAAAAGGATTAGAAGCATTTTTTGCAAGACATGCATGAAATCCTCGCTTATCCTTGTGTCATCCTTGCATTACCTTTTGCTTTAAACTTGCATTTATTTATAACTATTGAAATTCTTGCTTGAGTCACAGTATAAAGATACATTATTCAAACACAGCTACCCTTTCTATGGCTATTTGGTTTTCGTACTATTTTTTTTTCTAAACAACATTTTTCTGGCCACCTCACTACAGGATATTGCTGCTCTAGAAAGAGTGCAAAGAAGAGCGACCAGAATTATTCCGGGTTTAAAAGGCATGTCATATGCAGACAGGCTCAAAGAATTGAATCTATTCAGTCTTGAACAAAGAAGACTATGCTGTGATCTGATTCAAGCATTCAAAATCCTAAAAGGTGACAATGATGAAGAGAAGAGTGATCATTACTATCCCTCCTGTGCTGCAGAATACAGTCAATGTTTTCTGCTTACCCTCATATTTTATTACTTGACAGGTAGAGATAATGTTGTAAAATAAAGTGTATTTTTGCACAGGATGAGGCTATTAATCTGTATAAGTTTAAAGGACTGTTTTTATAATAATTTCCAGGGTGCAGTAATCCATATAAATAGTTAGAAAATCTGTTATCTTGCATTACTTATTACTGGCCATTTTATACATATATATATATATATATATATATATATATATATATATATATAGAGAGAGAGAGAGAGAGAGAGAGAGAGAGAGAGAGAGAGAGAGAACCAGTTATAAGCAGTGGTCTTGACTTTAAACAGGTGAGTCTTCACCACATCCCTCAGTGATATTACGACTTGTGAGTAAGATATAAATTATTATGCTTTATGATATTTGAAGCAGACAACAAAGCCTTCTGAGATGCAGTTCACTGCCCCCCCCCCCCCCCCCCCCGCCCGCCCCTCCCAGCTGACAAACACAAAAGCCTGAAGATCAGAGAGCTGGGAAATGCTGACAAGAAAACATTGAACACCTGCACAGCTTGAGTGGCCTACAAAGAGAGACAGTCAGATCAGTGACTTACACACCTGCCTTATTCTGGACTCTTAAGCACCTTCATCTGATTGGGTTTCTATAAGAAACGTTTAAGGCTGTTTCTGAGGAGGTGATGAAAATAAGGGTGCATCCATTAAGTGTACGAAACAGACCCCAAATTGGACCTGGATAAAGGATTTAGTGTTTACTGTAAAGTGTGACAGACCACCTGCACGTGGGGGGGGGGGATGGTTGCAGGAAAGCAAGCATACAGGCAGATAGATTTCAAAACATCACGTAAACAAGAGCAGGGACATTTCTTGGCAGTGGGTAACACTGGCCTGTTAAACTCAGGAATTCCACAACCAGTCAGGAAAAAAAATGACCTTCACAATGTCAAGGGGCACTTGCATAAAAAGGCAGTCTACTTTAGAAAGCTAGAGACTGAGTGACCCGGAGGATTTGTCAAATAGGTAGCCCATGGTTCATTTTATTTAGTTAGTAAGGGTATTTGTATGCTTTTAAGCTTTTCTTGTGGAGCAGCTTTTGGAATGAATATGCATCAGTCTATTTTTGCACACAACCAAAAAGATAGTGTGCAGCTATTGTGATAATTTTGTTACTAACTCTAAAATGTGCCATTTTAATTATGTGAGGGAAACTCTCCATGCCCAACCCCCCCCCCTCCCCCCCAAATAAAAGGGGGAAGCTAGTACACCATTTAAAATGATTAAAGTTATAAAGATAGTAACAAACAAGTAGTAGGCATACTTGTGAGCCCTTCAATTAACCTTAGCCTAGAGTGTAAATGTAAAAAGGGGTACTTAAGCTTAAGAAAGACACCGATAAACTGGAGGTGGTGTGTGTGTGTGAAAATAACCTTTTACCAATCATGTTCAATACCGACAAACGTATTTGACTTAAAGAAACACAGTTGCTAAGTATGAAGCCGATATTTTGCATTTAAGAAAAATAGTCTTATTTAACTTACTGCTATAATCTGTTCTGTACTGTAGTTACATTATCTGTTCTTGGCGAAAGTGCTTGAAGTTGCTCAAGGCAATCATATTAACAAAAGACACGTATCATTTCCTTTCTTTAGAACCCTGTGCCCCGTAGTTGGTACACAGGATATAATGCGGGTAATTAGCACGTGTTTAAAATGTATAATTGTATTTAGGCACGGGGATTGCACTTCACTTCACGTGCATTTAAAGTATTTAATAATATGTGAGCACGGGGTTACACAGAATTAGTTCACGTGCTGGGATTCAAGTGAATAATTAATTAGTAATTGAATCCCGGCACAACAGTATATATAGATGCATGTTTTACTCACTCGGGGTTGTGTGTTCGTGAGTGGGGAACGGGTGAGAGAGAGAGGAGAGTGTATTTAAAAAAAACAATTGCTACTACGTGCTGGAGAACCAGCACGGTACTTGTTTGTGTCTGGTTGCACTCGTTTGTCTGTCTGTTTACTGTCTGTTCGTTTTGGCTACTGTGCCGTTTTATTTTACAAAGTGTTTTTGTGTTTGTTCAAACCTTTTATTTTTTCCGTAATTAATAAACCGTGCAGCAGCGCTTTCATTTCACTATTTCACTCGCAGTGCTGCGTGTTCATTTCTGGTCTGACGTCACCACTAAAGCCAGCTTGTCACAAACCCTTATTTGAGTTTCCCAAAATGTATTTTAACCTTTCTTAGAAAGAAGAGGTTTTAGAATGGCCTAAACATTTAACCAAGAAAGTGTGATGATGTGATTGGGGGTAATGCTAACATCCCAGTATTGATGGCTTTTGCTCCCTGTGATAGGGTGGCTGCAGGGGTGATGTCAGACCAGAAACACAAACCAAAACAGTGCGTTTATTAAATAGAAAAATTAAGTTTTACAAAACAGAACAAACAGACTCACAAAACAAAAGGCCAAATTGGCCAAAACACATTGCACAAAACAAAAGGCCAAATTGGCCAAAACAAACAAACAGATGGAACAAACAAGTAAGTACCATGCTGGTGTAGACCCAGCACGTTTTAGCAATTGTTTTCTATTCGCTTTAAAGTTTTACTTTCCTTCACCACCCGACTCATTTCGCCTCTCGAACACACTCATCACCGTGCAGCCAAAGCTGCAGGTCTTTTATATTGGTGACCGAGGGATTAACTGGCTAACAATTATTATATTATCCCTCGGTCACATTCTTCATGGATTTACTAAGTTTGCTTGACTGTCAGCTACTTAAATAATCAGTAGCTGACAGTCCCGCATTCTTATAAAGTATTTAAACAATAAATAATACATAAGAAAGTTTACAAACGAGAGGAGGCTATTCGGCCCATCTTGCTCGTTTGGTTGTTAGTAGCTTATTGATCTCAGAATCTCATCAAGCAGCTTCTTGAAGGATCCCAGGGTGTCAGCTTCAACAACATTACTGGGGAGTTGGGTCCAGACCCTCACAATTCTCTGTGTAAAAAAAGTGCCTCCTATTTTCTGTTCTGAATGCCTCTTTATCTAATCTCCATCTGTGACCCCTGGTCCTTTTTTCTTTTTTCAGGTCGAAAAAGTCCCCTGGGTCGACATTGTGAATACCTTTTAGAATTTTGAATGTTTGAATCAGATCACCGCGTAGTCTTCTTTGTTCAAGACTGAATATACTCAGTTCTTTTAGCCTGTCTGCATACGACATGCCTTTTAAACCCGGGATAATTCTGGTCGCTCTTCTTTGCACTCTTTGTAGAGCAGCAATATCCTTTTTGTAACGAGGTGACCAGAACTGAACACAATATTCTAGATGAGGTCTTACTAATGCATTGTAAAGTTTTAACATTACTTCCCTTGACTTAAATTCAACACTTTTCACAATATATCCAAGCATCGTGTTGGCCTTTTTTTTTATAGCTTCCCCACATTGTCTAGATGAAGACATTTCTGAGTCAATATAAATGCCTAGGTCTTTTTCATAAGGTCCTAGGTCTTCGTCAATACAAAACAATAACATAATAATAATAATAATAATAATAATAATAATAATAATAATAATAATAATAATAATAATAATAATAATAGCAACAGCACACATATATATATATACATAGGGGCAGGACACTCCGCCACACTCCTATAATGGGAAAACCCCATTCTTGCCATGAATACTATATTCATGGTTTAAGTTGGCAGGCGGACATCATCAAGATAGTCCCTGGCTTCAAATCACACAGATGCTGAGATCGCAAAGCATGGTTTACATGCTTCAGCACATGAATTCTTCCAAGCACTCCATGAAAGTTATTTCTGGTTAACAAGGATAAAAATCTAAAAACATTAATGCTGTCATGGTTTTGTTTTGAAAGATATTTCTCTGGTAAATGTATAGTCATCAATTGGGGCTAAGTACAAAGCAATATTGTTGGTTATTGTTACAGTAACCTGAATCCAATCATTACTGTACAGGTACTTTGAAACCACACATGTTTAAGTGATGATAGATTCTGTCATGCTTTAAGCTGTACATAAATAAGCATGTATTTGAACTGTATAAATGCATCACAGCAATAAAGTTGTATCTGTAAGTTTAAATGAAGCAGAAGCCACAGAGCATGCTGAGTCACATACATACACAAGTCATAAAGATTACTGTCCATTAAAAGGACTGCAGCTTTTTTTGGCACTTTGTGTTTAATTATATTATTTAGTAAAACGCACGTTTGAAACTGTCAACAGAGATTACTTAATCCTTAGCACATTGACCTCACTTTTTATTGCAAATTTCCAAGTCATTAGAAAGAAGTTTAAGGTCATTGTTTTATTCCTTCTGGATGGGTTGTTGAGTGGGCAGGTTTCTTTGAAGGTGTGGAAAATGTTATATTGGAGATAAATGAAATAAATTATGAACAAAGCTGACTCAGGATCATAATCAATTCATGTAACAACTACCTGCACTGCATCTATTAATTGTTATGAAATGCAAGTGACAAACACGCAAACAATAACAATATAAGATGTCCTTTTAAACATTTCTCCTCAAACAGTGGATTTGCACTGTAGAAACCCAATCCAGTATTCATTAAAATAATGCATCTCACTCATGAACAAAATATATATTTATGATTATATGTATTATTATTTCAAGCAATTGCTCACCCACACAAATCTGCCTAAATTTCTATGCATAAAATACTGAAAACACTACTGTAAAATTATTTTAAATCCTACTTACCATCTACAAACTAGTTTGTATGTTTTGCTTTTACTTATAGAAAAAGGTTGTAAGACCATTTTCATTGTTTTTTTTTTTTCCTATTCTTGTCAAAGCAGATATTTCTCTCTGAAGCTAGTCAAAACAAAAATCTACCATTTACATGTACTGCTAAACTGGAATTTCAAGGGAAATATGATAAATATTTATACCACCTTAAAGGCACCTTAAATTATTTGTATGTTTATACAAATACTAACCATAGTTTCTAGAAGCCTGGAACTTCAAAGTTAAATCTTAAGAGCTACGGTGCTATATGGTGAAAGTGGACAATGGATAAACCATATATTTAAAATAAAATGTACTGCAGTGTATATCACTGTCCCATTTCAGAATCCTCAGTTTCCAATCACCAGCTTACAGGAATGAGACCTATCTAAAGCTTTAATCTAAAGCTTGAAAACCTCCAAGCTAAATATATTATTTTTAAAATAACATGACTATAGGGGTAGGGGTATAGTGAGGTTACAGTATACACTAAAACATAAAAACAATAAATAGAAATGTTATAAATTGAAGACACAGAAACTGAAATTAATTTAAATCGTTTATTTTCCTTATGAATGTTTACTGCACTGCATACAAATCAAGGCTTTTTATATGACCTTTTTTTTTTTTTTTTTTTTTAGGAAACAACATTAATTTAAAAATATACCCTAAACTATACTCTATAAAAGATGTCACAAAAAAATTATATTTCCAATTGAGTTATGATGTAATCTTTTATCTTCATAATTACATCTGAATAAATATTGTCACAGAAAATGTATCGTATTGTACTTATTCCAGTAAAAATAAACTCTTCAATAAATAAATATACAAAATAATTTTTTTTTTTTTCAATTGTTATCTGGAATTGCATAAATAAGTCCATCCTGGAAAGGGATAACTTTTGTAAGTGATCAATCCAGTTTTAACTTTCACCGATTGAAATGTTTGATTGATTTTACAGTCACAATAACTTCCTTCACAGTTCAGATTTTAAATGGAAAAGATGTTTGTCCAACAATGCAAGACATTCTTTCTGCAGATACTCCATCTCATGAAAGGAGTGTTCTCTAACAGATAGATGTGACGTATTCCAAATAGGAGACATCATAGCTTAATTACCAATTTCCTTTTGTCTTTTACTTGGTGAGGTATCAATAGAGCCCAAAAGGAGCAAGCAGCTCTTGCTTTCAGCCTTGTTATCGTCAGACATGCTGAACTGTCTTCCTGGCACAGAAACACTAAGCCTGTTCTCTTTGAGTACAGATCCCAAAACTAGTCTTCGAATGACCCTGTTGCTTTAGGAAGCTGGTACTTCTACATCCCTGTTTCCATGGAAACCTGGGTTGAGGATATTTTCTTCATTAAAAAAGTTGCTGTGTCTCAGCTGTATCCCAATACATCTCTGTACAACTCTGGCACTCTTTCCGGGTCTACTGGTCTTGGCAAGAAATGTGTGAACTTTTGATGCCGTCTGGATCTAGTCCCATCTCTTGGAGTGCCATCTTTGTTTAGTGCTACAAAATACCGGCCTCCCTTGTCACTGTGTTTGTAAAGATTGGAAGAGTAAGTATTGTACCAGTTTTCTTCAAATTGCTCTCTGAAGATGCATTCTTCTGATAACTTTTCCTGAAAAAGAAAATCGGTAATTAGGTCAGAGAAGAAACCTTACAAAACAACAAATGAGATAAAGAAGTTAGTCTGACTGGGCACAGTACCATAAAATGGCCAGTTTAAAAAGTGGTGATTGATTTAAAGAATGTATTAAAATGCGCCACCTGCTGGCAACATGGGTACATTACCAATAGATAACTATTTAAGGCACTTGTTTAAAACTAAACTACAGTATCTGCACTATATTTAATTGTATCGTGCAATATTATGTTTTTGAAAATGTTAAAGAATTAAGGCCTCTACCATTAAAAGAAACAATGAATGGTTTTATTTCGTATACTTACAGAACCATAAAGTTCTCCTTTGTCGTTCATTCCTAAATAAAGACCACTGTCCACTCCTCGTATGCTGACCAGTCCAACTGCAACACTTATAAACTCCAAAATACCTGAAAAACAAAACATAAGAATATCAAGTTATACCGAGGATAAATTTCTTAAATCTCATATTCTCTTATTTATTGCAACTGTTTGTCTATTGCTTACTAAGTGTTTTGTCAACGAATGCGTTGTGCGTATTAAAATGCCAACTTCTAATTGCTAAATGAACAGCAACTTTTTGTTTTGTTCACAAAGGTCACAAAGAATATTTGGGTTGCAATACACTACCATCAGTAATGACAGACAACGTTACCATTCTGTGTTTTTAATAATAAGATATAGAGGTATTTTGTCTTTCTGATCAAGTTTCCAAAGCGACTGCTTTTTCAAATCTATAATAATCAGGTGAGTCAACCCACAGAGGAGACCACATCAGACAGGAGGAAAGGAGAATGGTGGCAGATACAAGCATGAAGAACTGACCGCAAATGTTTGATCTCTCCGAATAAATGAAATGATTTCATGTTTAGGAAGATTCGTCATTATATTGTACACTAAACTACTGGGAGTTACAGTACCATTGAGTTGTGATCTAATAGTTTTCATAATGTTTTTAACATGGCTATGAATTGGATTTTTCTGCATACTTGACTGAACTTTTGGTAAAGATGATTTTGGCTACCAGAAGGTTGTCTTTAATCATTTTCTGTGCTGTTATTTAATCGACACAAATACATGTTTATGGTGGAGTATAACACAAAGCCCGTTTGTTCTGATAATCTCCAACAAATTACCTGTCATTATTCACCTGAGGGTGTATAATGTATTGCAATCCATTTTTTTCAGGAATGGATACCCTAGGACAAACTTGGGCAAAATAAACAAAAACGAGTGTACATATATGCTATTTATAACAAGTGTTGCAAAACAAAGCAACGTGATTACGATTATAGTTTTATCAGGCTTATTGACTCGATGTTCTCGATTAACCTTAAGAGATCTGCAACAGAGATGTGGTGATATTATGTCACGCACTTCTTTTAGATGTATTGCCTAGTTTAATAACAAGAAATGCTTAAAAAAGACAACTCACCAAATCGACTATGATCTTTCCTTGTCCCTTGCACAGTACCATCAGGGTGTATTTCTAAGTGAAAACCAGTTCTGCAGTAGAGCTGCCTCCTCCGAAGGATGCCTTGTAAATGGGCTAAATCCGTAGATGTGCTGCGGGACAGTCTTTCGTTCTGAGCCAGGTGATCACTCAGAAGAATAGGGTTATCCCCAGGACGAGGCAGTAGGAAATGTGAACCGACATGTCCAAAACCATCCAGACCGCCAAAGAAGCTCCCTACTTCGGCTAAAGGAGCCATCGAAGAGCTGATTAACAATTCACACTTCCAAGTATCAGAGATCCAGTAAATTATATGCAAAAAGTAACTAATAAATTAAAACGCGTCCCTTAAAAATCTTTAAATCCAAAAATGTTGTTTGGAGTGTGCTTTCAGTCAGAAACAAGTGTTATTTCTTCATACTGTCTTCTGCAGGGTTTTTTTTTTCTCTTTTCTTAAAGTCCAGGCACTGCTTGTGGAAACCTCTAGCTTGTGCTGTTGTGTCTGAATAACTGGATTAGATTAGACCCCTTTTTAAATACATACCAAATATGTAAATTCACTCTTGACATATGCTAATTCACCGCTTTGTAGACTCTGTTTGAAATATGAATCCTTACTATTATCACACCTTTCATAATAAAATAGACAGGTTTAGTCGTACAGTCATTCAATAGTCTATATAGAGGCTACGTTGCAAAACAAAATTACTGTTGAGATCTTAAATTAAGCACGCTCGGAGTTGGAAGTATAATATGCGAGGTATGAGAGGTGAGTTGCTATAAAAAGGAGTTGCTTTTAGTGGGACTGGAATACGTGCAGCAGGTGCAACATGCAAAGAAAAGAGAAGAGGCGTTACCCGGGGATTAGACCTGCCCAGGCAGATATAAGCAAGGTCTAAACTCAAAGATCTACAAAAAGTAGTTCTTAAACAGATATCTGTTCCGTAAAAACATGTGGCGTTGTAAATAAACTATCCCTTTTATTGAAACTTACATTCATATAGTATGTGGTTTGATTGGTTGATTACCACCCTTCCTTACCCAATGATCTAATTCAGCCGAATCTATTCCCGTTCAGATCAACTGCTGCATTTACAGTAGATTACATTTTATGTTATTGTAAATTGAATGGAAAAATACTTGAGAATATATGTTCATTGGTTGTAACGTGATCGTATGGATTATTTTTTAGACGGGTTGCTCATAATGTATTTGAGCAAGTAAAATGATTCGGAGCGAGAGAAATTATCAAAAAATGTCACCGATTCTTTGTTGCGAGAAAATACAACATTTGGTTATGTCATTTGTGAGACTGAATGCTCGTTCAGCAATCTTTCCTGAATATGTTCCGGTTATGATTTTAAAAGATGACTGGCTGAGTATCGAAGCCTGGTCTTTAAATTGATATGTAAGGAATAACAGTTCATATCACGATCAATATATGCACGGTTAAGATCAGACAGAATGTATTAGTTCTCAATATGAGCCGTGTCTGTCCCCTGTTAATAATAATAAGCGATCAACATATATTATGTATCAATAGATCTGCAGAGCTATGACTTATTGTCAAGCGAGTTCTAACTTTAGAAAAATGATGCAGCGAGAAAAAGCGCCACTACACAAGTTGCAGAGGTTATGTTGGCGATGAGCGGTCAAGTGGTGGGGCTCCTATATTACCACAATAAAGACGTAAAAACACATCTGTGTAAATGCTTTCACTTCGGTGTCAAACATTAACTGATCTTTCCATTCTTAATTGTGGTGTAAAAATCAAAGGAGGACAGATCACAGATGGGCAATCCAACACACTCTGAAAATATTACACAAAGGTATCAGACATGTTTGAACCCCATATAAAATACACTACTTTCTTCATTTTGCCCACCACAATTTTTGAATAAAATAAATAAATAAATAAATAAATAAATAATGCAAGTTAATAGAAAATGTTTCTGATCAGCAGAAATAAAATAGACAGGATTGGAAGTAGACATGATGCGACTATATGTTTAAATTAAAATACATTTAAAGTCTAAACCTGAAATCTAGACCTATGTTTAAAATAAATCTATTTTGTTCACTAAAGGCCAGAATAATTGCAGCCAGATGTATTATGGGTCAAAATAGAATGATTCATTTTGAATCTGTCAAGGTTAATTGAAGAGTTGTATCATTTGATTAATGTATTACACTGTAAGCCATGTTAACCATATTAATCTACAGCAAGATCTGCAACATGAGACTGGGTATTTCTAGGTTTAACCTACAGTACCAGCCTGGGTCTGTCCAAGACAGTAACTCATCTGTCATTAAAACAATAGTTCCAATAGGGTATTGCTGAAGACATACACTGTATCGTGAATTTACTATCTTTTAAGAAAATCACATTTCAAATCAACATGTTCTCCAGTTTAAAAAAGGTATAGCGTGTTATCAGGTATATAGTATTAATTACATCCTTTGCCAAAACACTTGCCTCCAAAAGTGCAGTGGAAGGCTAATGTTAGTGTGGTCTGCTGCTTTACATAATATAAGGCATCCGGTGCAGTGCATTGTGTTCTGTTTTCAAACAGAAACTGTTTGCTGTGCTGCAATCCAGCAACAAATGTGTTTATGACACATATCTGTGATTTCCTAGGCAGCTGTGTGGTCCTGGTCACCCGCTAGTTTTGTTCCCACAAACAGGTCTCTTTCAAATTCAATTACATCAGCTTCTTTATCCAGGTTATTGACTCATCTGTGGCTACAGTGCAAGTTTGGGATTGATGTTCCAGGGAAGTCTACATTGTTATTGCATATCTGGGACACATTTTATTTTACATGGAGTCACAAGTAATGTGCACTTAAAGTTAAGGTCCATACTGTTTTTGGGTGGTCTAATGATACATCATTTCTCCCAAGAATGAATATACGTATAACATTGGAATCAAATACCAGTATATGGGCTGATGAAAGGATACGTGCAAAGTGATTTGCGGCTGCAGAACTCCCATATTGTGGCCAAAATCTGAGTTTTGCACGAGCAAATCGTGTTTAGCTGCCGTAAAGTGGGACTTTGGCAGCCACTAAAAATGTGGCATATCTAAAGAATGAATAAAAGATGTATAATTGGACGGGCATCTGGAATACTAAACGGGTGCAAACATTATAATGAGATGTTGTAAGGATTTTGCCTTGCACTTGGGCAATTGCTGACCCTCCAAAAACTTTGCACTTCCTCTTACAAGCTGCAAACCATTGTAGAAGCGGGTAATTAAGAGTTATATAAAAACACACACCTGCAGAGACCTCTCATTGGCTTCAGGATGGCTGCTATGGTACACTTCCTGATGCGGCGACACTTGGCTCTTGTTAAGGAGAGGCAGGAACACGTTCAGAGGAGAAGGGCAAGACAAAGAAGACCCCGCATATTCAATCCTAGGGTCACTTTATTTGGGATGCCGGAGGATGCAGTGCTAAAGTGTTATCGTCTCACTCTGCAGGTCATCCTAGACCTTATAGCTGAACTGAGGGATGAGCTAGACCATAGCTTCAATCTAGGGACCGCTATCCCTGCACATGTGTGTTCTCTGCACTACTTAGCCTATGGTTCCTTTCAGACCACAATTGGAATGTCTGGAGGGATAGCCCAATAGGCATATTTCTGGATGTCATGCTGAAAAGGACGGGCCAATACATATCATTTCCTAAGGATACTCTGTCACCTCTGGGTTGCAAGTGGCCGCAATGCAATTTGAATTTTGCAACCACAATTATTTGCACTACGCCTATACTTACATCTACCCCTTTATGCATTAAAATATCTCATCACAACAAAAAAAGGGTCTGTAAAATGTAGCACAAGTTTTTTGAAATATTTTCTGTTTAAATAAGTCTATATTATTCAGAAACGTATGTTAGTGAATAATACAAAATCATTTGTTAACTAGTTATTTTCACATTTGTGAAACTCATGTTGTAAGATTATTTTAGGAGTTTCAGAATATTTTTTATTTCTTTAAGTACACATGTTGTGTTGTTTTTAGCAATAATGACATACAATAGTTTCAGGTCTCCAGGTGCCCATTTAATTTATTTAAAAAATGTATTTACATTGATAGTTGAGTACTGTGTATGATACAAATTATTTAAAACAATTACAAAAAAGAGAATCACATCCTCATTTAATTTGACCTTTCGTCTTTAAAAATATCAAAATAAATTGCCTTAGAGGCAGGATAAATCTCTTTTTAATTGGTGACCCCTTATTTTTATTTCAGTGTTAAATGTGATATCAAAGTAGTATGTTTTATCAACAAATAAAAAAGTACTATATTTTATCCTGCAAAGTTTATGAAATAAATAGAGACCATGGATACTCATATTTAAGATTCACGGGGCGGAGCTATGCCACCTGATAGTGTTTATTGACAGAGTTAGTAAACATATACACATGGAGAGAGGGGCTCCGCCTCTTCCAGGCCCAACATTTACTTGATCGATAGACACGATAAACAGGAGGGGGGCCACCGTCTTTGAGGTGACCCGACATACGAGAGGGGCACCGTCTCTGAGGTTACCCGACATACGAAGAGGCTCGCGAACCGGAAAGAAAACATGAATTAGTATTGATAACACAAAAGAGGTTCCGGCTCTTCCTGACCCAACATATACAGTAGGGGGGTTCCGTCACTGAGGAGACCCGACATACCAAGAGGGGCACCGTCTCTGAGGTTACCCGACATACGAAGAAGCTCGCGAACCGGAAAGAAAAAATAAAGTTAGTATTTGTTAAAACATATAATGCGTGGTGTTCCGCCTCTTCAAAGCCCAACATAATAGAAGGGGGGTTCCGTCGCTGAGGAGACCCGACAAACAGGAGAGGGGCCACCGTCTTTGAGGAGACCCGACAAACACGAGGGATGCCACCGCTTGGGGACCCTCACATAGAGGCATCAGACCTGAAAGAAGAATCCCAAAAGAAACATACATGCAGATGGAAGGGTTTGGCCGGGGGTCCCCTCTGACTCATGGAGAACCCTCCTCTATGAGGTAAATGAAGCAGCGCTTAACAAAGGGTTGGAGAAAGTGGAATCACTAACCCCCCAGAGGAGACCGATGCAAAGGCGGTTGAGATGCTAGAGGAGGAGGAGGGAGGAGGAGGAAACGAAAAACACAAGACAGCGAGGTAGAGGTGACTAATGTTTAAATAAGGTAGGTTTAATTGATGACAGCAGATGATAGGTTGTTGGTGCCTAGCTCCGCCCCCTGAACCCCACATATAGGTTAACATTTAATGCTATCTGTTGCATAAGTATGATAGCTATACAAGGTATTTTATAAGTATTTTACTTTATTACTGATAGAAACAGAAAACAACACATGCATAAAAATTTGAACTACTTGTGGGCCTAGGGTTGGGGTTGATCCGTTTAAGTTTCTCCAAATAGTTTTATTTGCAAACTAACTTTTTAGCATGTTTTAAACCAACAGGTATCACTTAAAACAGAAATTAACCTGTTAAAAACATGTTAATTGTGTGATGACATTTCCTGCCTTGTCTATGCATTTTTTCAGTACCAATCAATGATACATTTTTCAGTGCCAACAACGATAATGAGAAAGTGTGTCCCGACAATCTGAAAACTTCTCTGCGCATCTTACATAGGCTAATGCTTATGCTCATATTAAGGAAGATTAAATAGTATTCCTTTCACAAGTAAAGAAGAGACAGCATTTCCTTTGATCAGAAAAGGAACACAATGTAATCTTATTACAGCTTGATCCATGTCTCAGCCTACACTGTTAACTCTAAAAAATAAACTCCAGCCATGATCAACAAATAAATTAGCCTTTGTAAAATGCATAGTTATCTAATTCAGATTGTCAGAAGACGCTTTCTCATGATCATTGATTGGTACCAAAAAACTGCGTATGATTGAAAATAATGGATTAACACATTTTTAACAGGTAACTTTTCCGTGTTACGTTTTACCTGTCCACTTACAGCATGTTATAAATGTATGAGTCTTGTTTAATAGTAGAAAGTGGCTGAAAAAAATTATAATTCCTAGTATCTATGGCAGACTAATGGTCCAAGCAGGAACTGCAATAGGAAAAATATATATACAGAACCATTTAATAAATAGAAATGTTGAGATATGTAATGTTTTCATGCAGAAAGGACCTGGTTTGCAGATTGGACACTGGAGGATAGCATAGTCTTCTTGAAAGTGGAAATCAGAGAAGATACAGTTTCTTAGGCTTAAAATGGACTAGATTTACAGCAATAATCAACAATAAAATTGTGAATTGAGAATCTCAGAATATGATATTATTGAATTGTATTTTGTCATATACTTGTACTTGCTAGAACCGAAGTGATTGTATTTTATCTTGCTCTTAATTGTATTAATACTTGTACTGTGATTCTTGAAATGTATTTGTTTACGACTAAGTCGCCCTGGATAAGGGTGTCTGCTAAGAAATAAATAAATAAATAATAATAATAATATTGAATTGCTACTGTGTAATGTAATAACTATTCTTGTTGTGTTGAAATGAAATTACAAAGACAATAAGAAAGTTTTTTCACAAAAAAAGTTTTTGAAAGTAAAATATTCCACTCTGAATATCTCATGAGTCTCTGCATTCACTTTCAATAAGATATTTGATCAAACATTGCCAAAGTGAAAATAAAAACCCTAGAGCTTCCCCGTGGCTTGGAAGTTGGAGGTTATTCACAATATTTCCATGCTGTCCCAGTTTAAGGACTTAAAAATCTGGTCCTTATGTAAGTGTTGCTGCTAAATAGCCTGATGCACATCATGATTGCAGCTCATTATTTGTGCACTTTGAGTAATTTGCATTGTTCTTAAGCTTACATAGGCCACAGTACAAAATAATTGCCTGTCCGCTAGGCAATTTGGATTTTGCAGCCGCAGTTGTTTGCACTATATGTCTATTCTTACATCAGCCCAATGTTTAAGTAAACATAAGGAATGCCATCTTCTTAGAATTAAGTATGGAAATAAAAATGAACATTTTAACCCCCACTCTGGAATTACTTCAGGTACCCGTATATAATTGTAACCCTTATACCAATTAGAATTACAAATGCCAATAGTTAATAATGGAGACAAAGTTATCATGAGACCACCTTATCTGGACAGCTCCAAGTAAAGCCTTTTGATAGCAGTTTAAAAAAGAATACACACACTTTAATATACGTTCATTGCACTGTACATAAACACTCAATTTTGGTATATTGTAACTTGCATCCACAGCATGCACAACGCCTCGACGCCTGCTGTGTAACAGAGACTTGGTATGTTTACTGGGGTCCCTTTTCCCTATCTCGCGAGAGTTGAGAACATCAGCGTTTCCAACCAAGTTAATACAGTATAGCAACAATAATGGCCGCTATGCGCAGAGTTTTCTGTTTTGTAAGCAGGTCTATGAAGAATAACTTCATAACAAGCCTGCGAATGGATCACATAGGGGAAATGCCTAAAAGGAAATTGAAGTCGCTAAAGCCCGGTGTAGCTGGGATGTGTGTAGCTGCAGGAGGAGCTGTCGCTTATTATTATTACTGTCATGTGAATAACTCCAATCGGGGGAAAGGATTGGTGTTCAATATCATCAACAACAAAACGGACCTGCTCCCATCACTACCCGCAGTAGCTGCTAAAGAACAGGTAGTGTGTGTGTGTGGTGTCTAATATATATATATATATATATATATATATATATATATATATATATATATATATATATATATAAATATAAATTTATATATACACACGTTGTTTCTGAATATTCTTTTAACAAACGTGTTTATAGGGTGGGGTACTCGAGTAACGCCAGATATGGTAATCTGTCAATGCACGTAACTCTGTATTCTGAATGGCTTTCTTTTCCAGATTCGAGTAAATAGATTATGTTTTCTCCCAATACCTGAGAATCGCTAACAATACCTTATTTGGCCAGGCGATTCGGCTTCTGTGATTTGTGCAGACTACACTGTAATATGAGATTTTTTTTTTTTTTTTCCGGTCTGTGTAACGCTTTTCATTTCAATTTTTACAACGTTTTCTGAATTTTTTTTTTTTTTTTAATAAATCAAATATGGTCTCGTGTTTTAATTTTTCCGTTTTTTCGTCCACAATTAAAACATTGAAAAATTGGAATTCTGGTGAAAATTACCATAACTTCGTTTTTTGGTTTAAAAAAAAAAAAAAAAAAAAGTCTGTGGTTCCAAATTACACCTCTTTATCTTTTTAACTCCAAAAGTGGAAAACGAAACAACGGTGTAACTTGAAAATACTTGCTATCTGTGTAATGAACGGGTCATAGTCAGCCTGTACCATAACGGTGGGGGAGAACTGCGGACATGTGACAAACGAAAAACAAACAAAATAAATGTACACAAAGTTTTTTTTTCTATTATTATTGTTATTATTATTTTAATTATCGTTTATTATTTAAAACGGTGCGCATGTTCTAACACCTTACTGTACTATTAAGTACAGTATTCATTTTCCGGACGCAGAACCCACATTTACGTAAGCACAACGATGATGAAGTTGGCTTCTTATTTGCCAGCTTATTCGCATTCCAGCTTCTTATTCGCATTCCAGCTTCTTATTCGCATACCGCAAATGTAACACAAATTGAATAAGTAACTGGGGTATTTCAGGGGTTAAACCGCTTTGGGCCACTTATTTTAAAGTTGATTCTCACAGAGTGGGAACCCCTCTGCGACCCCCATTTGTATGTGTATGTGTCCCGGCCCAAAACTGATTTTGAAACATGGTACAGATAGCAAGTTGGCCCATAACGCAAATTGAGTAAGTGACCCGCTCGGTCAGATGGGCTACAAAACACAGGGTTAAAAATCACAAACATTTGTCACATTGTCTGTGCAGGGAAGGGAACTTCAGAGTGAGAGAAAATATCTGTATAACAAAAAATCTCTTTACTTTCCATACCATAAGCTCCAATCAGCTACCGACAAGCTAAAACTCTTAATTCACTCACATTCATTGTTTAAACCAGCATGCTGTATGCCAGCTGAATACACTGTCAGACAAGTCCAGGCTCCTTTCACTTCTCTCTGTTACTCTCCATTCCAAACACTACATGTGTTCCCATGGACACACAGACACAAACCCCCAGGATGGCCATCCAGTTTGCAAGAGATGTGCTATTTATATTCAGGTGTGTAAAACAATCAATTATTCAATTAGTCAATACCCAGTAAGGCATAAAAGTTGAACGGGGTGGAGAAGCTACTAAAAAGTGATAAATCAATTACAAAGTGTTAAATCAGTAATATACAAAACATGCACTAATCAAATCTAAATGTACAACTATAAAAATAAAACATACAAGTGACAAATAAATATGTGAAAAATAAAAGGGGCATTATTGACACTGTTACAGTGTTAACATTACTTACTGTAATGTTGTTGAAGCTGACACCCTGGGATTCCTCAAGAAGCTGCTTGATGAGATTCTGGGATAAATAAGCTACTAACAACCAAACAAGCAAGATGGGCCGAATGGCCTCCTCTGGTTTGTAAACTTTCTTATGTTATGCCCCAAAATTACTCTGTTTCTCAGTCATAAAAATATTGTGATGCTTGAAAAGTGACATTTTTTCTCAGTGAGCCCCTGCCCTTTAATGTCCTCTGCATGTTACTGCTGTGTTATAAAGTACTACTATGAGGATTTGTCGGTCAGTCTCAGTAAGCTTTCACTGCTTTAAACAGCTCTCTCTAAAAGCCACAATCAGTATTAGAGCTGAGCTGTGATTAAGACATTTTTTCAGTCCCAGTATTTTGTAAGTTTGTGTTTGCGAAATCCCTTAAGTTATTTTCTGCAAGTTCGTCAAAACACACTGAGCCGTTTCTGTGTGTACCTGGTTCCTACCTGCTGCCCTTTTGTTATTGAGGATCACCTCTCTTTTAAACAGCAGGTTGGATGATTGACTGATTGGAAATTGATTTGCAGCCACATTCCTCCCAATCAATCATCATCATACCAAGACAGTACCTACTGTCATTCTGCAGATGAGCCGATGCAGACAAAAAAGCCACCGTCCCTGGGTGCACCGAGGGACTCTAATTCAGCGACTTAACCCCTGAAATACCCCAGTTACTTATTCAGTTTGTGTTACATTTGCGGTATGTGAATAAGAAGCTGGAATGCGAATAAGAAGCTGGCGAATAAGAAGCCAACTTCAGCATCGTTGTGCTTTAAATAAATGTGGGTTCTGCGTCCGGAAAATGAATACTGTACTGAGTAGTACAGTAAGGTGTTTGCACATATCCACTGTTTTAAATATTTAAATAATAAACGATAATTAAAATAATACTTGAAATAATAATAATAATAATAACAACAACAATAGAACAAAAAAATAAAAACTTTTGTGTACTTTTATTTTATTTGTTTTTTGTTTGCGACATGTCCGCAGTTCTCCCCCACCGTTATGGTACAGGCTGACTATGACCCGTTCATTACACAAATAGCAAGTAATTTCAAGTTACACCGTTGTTTCGTTTTCCATTTAATTTTCACCAAAATTCAAATGTTTCAATTTTCAAATTGTGGACGAAAAAACTGAAAAATGAAAACACAAGACCATATTTGATTTTCTTAATTTTCAGAAATCATAAAAATTGAACTGATAAGCGTTACCAGACCTTTTCCCTGTATAAAATCAATTCTGAGTGCTAGCTGGTGCAATTGGTTAACAATTGAAGTGCATTACTTGGTTAAATGAGTGTGGTGGTCTCAACCTAGACCTCAGTGGACATGATTCCACACAAACTACCACACCAAACTACCAATTCATCTCAATTATCATAAATAAAACAAGAATTAAGTCAACAAATAACTAAATATGCATACAATACATGATATTGGTTGACTGCATATAAACAACTGAAGTACGACTGAAGTCATATTTTGGGACTTGGGTTATAAATTAAATAGCTTCCTAAACTATAAGGATATTTGAAAATAACATTTCATAAACACTACAGTTTCATACCCTTTTGTTATTGGGTATGTCATATGGACAGGTCACAGTGCATTCAGCTGAACTTCTGCACCGAAGTAATTAAGCCAAACTAGGAAAAACCAAATTGGTGCATAATAAAGCATTTATACTAGTCAACTTAATTATACATTTGTGTTTATACAAAGATAGAATTAACTATTGATTAGATCAAAAACATTTCAGCGCTTTTCAGTCCGCAAAATGAAGTCGTTAAGGAGATTTTGTCTATTTCATCAGTAAGTACTTTTGAACGTGCAGAACTGCCAATTGATTCAGTCATTCTTGGCTCATACAGTGATTCACAAGTAACTTTGATAGGCAGACTAACAGCACACTACTGTACCATTATATTGAATACAAAAATAAAATACACAAACATAATACTGAATATGGAAATGACAAAAGAAAGTGGACCCTGACACAATCCGACCCTTTTTGTCACGAGAGACGGTGATCTGTGAAAGGCTTTCACCAATGACTAGGGCTCAGAACTTTCACTTCTAACGAAGGAGAAATAACACAGATTTTCCTGTTAAACTAATCTGATGTGAAGTGTTATTCGATAGGTACGCTGCTTCTCGTGTATTTTGCCATTATGAGGTGGAATTTTTAAAACATATAGTGTATAAAGATATATCGGTCCCATCAAAAGTTAGGTACAATTGTTATATATAAGCTCAAACATAGGTGGTTCTCAATACAGTAAATGATTAAGAAAAATCTGCTGGCCGCTTTCAATAACAAATTAAAATGTAACTTTCTTTTTGTATGCTTTTCCTATCCCTTTAAAAAAATGGAGGTGGTAGAAAAGGTTCATCTTTAAAGATGAACTACAGATCTGTGATAAAACTAGATTGCAGCTTTTTCTCCATCTGTAAATGTAGGCGTGTAATGGAAGCGAAACTTAAAAAAAAAAAAAAAAATTTAGAAGAAATACCAGTAAAATATATTTATTTACACAGTTCTGGGTTCCTAACGCTGTCATTGGTGGATAAAGCACTCTCGACCACAAGGGATGGGTTTAAACAGGACGATACCTGTATATTAAGGCATATATGATATACCTAGGGGTTCTGATTTTCAGTTTTAAGTGATAAAAAACGATAAAACATTCCCAATACAAAAAATGAAATCTGTGTATAGCCAATAAACACCAGAAAACACCGGAAAAACACTGGAAATGGTTACTCAGTTCACGTTGACTTCACCCCTTTCCCATTAAAAAAAAAACAAAAAAACTACTTTTCCCGGTGCAGCAGGGCAATGTCCCTCCTTCCTGAGTCTGACTTTTAGCTATCATTGATTTGTTCTAAATGCTTTAAACCCACCCCAACAGTGTAGAGTAGTGGTTAGGGCTCTGGACTCTTGACCGGAGGGTTGTGGGTTCAATCCCCAGTGGGGGACACTGCTGTTGTACCCGTGAGCAAGGTACTTTACCTAGATTGCTCCAGTAAAAACCCAATTGTATAAATGGGTAATTGTATGTAAAAAATGTGATATCTGTATAATGTGAAATAATGTATAATGTGATATCTTGTAACAATTGTAAGTCGCCCTGGATAAGGGCGTCTGCTAAGAAATAAGTAAGTAATACTGAGTGCCAGCAAATTCCTACATTTCTTTTGGAAACTCTTTTGGCGAGATTTAATACAAGATTACAATTAAGAATGGAGGCTTGTTCGTGGGATTTAAAGCTGTATTACAGTTAAGATACAGAGGATTTAAAACAGAATTGCAAATTGTGGCGAAATGTAAATAAATGTCTACATACAAAAACCCCAGAAGAATGTGCCTGTGACATTGTGGAAGACAGCAAAGAAAAGAAGGTACAACTTAAGTGTGCAAGTACTGTCAAGTTACTATACATATTTTGACAGAAAAAAAACACCCAAGCATTATGGAAAGTAACCGAAAACAATAATTTCATACAGTGGATAAAAAGCGAAAGGCCAGAAAAAAAAAACAGATTTACATAAAACTCAAAAATAGCTCAAAATAAGCGCTGAAAAGTGAAATTAATAAAAACCAAAAAACAGAAGCTCTAGATATACCAGATGGCTTGAAAAGTTGTAGAGTTACAGTAATGTCTGAGTCGTGTCAAAGAACAGGTTACCACCATAGAGGGTGTGAGCTTCAGATTGTCTTAATGTTCACAGAAGAGGGATGGATTGTGATGTACTGCAAAACAAACACTGATTCTTTGGGTTTTTTGCACATCGTCTTCCCTTAATCCCAAAAAGCAATATAAAAACCATGTGCATGTCGGGGCAGGTTTTTATTTTTTCTTTAATGGGTGGGATACAGGTGTACAGGTTTAAGAGCAGAACATTGGCATCAATGGACAACTTCTTCAAAGATTCAAAACCCTTTGTCCTTTGTTTCTTCCATAATAATAGTAAAAATATGTGTACCCATCTAATAGTCAAAGATTTGTGATGTTTAAGCTCATACATACAGTACATCTATAAATGTCAGATGCCCCAGGCAATACATAGCCTTAGTTTTTTTAGAGTAAAGCTAGAAGTTTTCAACCTGCTCCAATACGTTTATACTGTTGGTTGACATAATATAGTTTATTCACAGTTTTTGACAAGGTAAGATTCCCTAGAGCATTTGGCATATGAAGTAAGTGTTAAGATCCAAGGGGGGAAAAAATATACGAATGCTATAAAGTGCAGGTGTTTTAAAGTAGCAAGGGGGCTGGTGGGGGGGACGGACTATAAATCTGTTTAGGAAATGTAACTTCAATATACAGAAGTGTACAGATTAATTTAGGTTGAGGTCCAGACCAATGCTGAGTTTTGTATTTCTAAGAATCTCTTTCTAGAAGAACTTATTAACAGTAATCTGATTATACTTTAGGGCATTATATAACTCTTGTTTTGTAATACTGTTGTTGGTAAAATATCTGCCAGCGCGAATGATTGCAATGAATAGCAGTTAAATGTTTACAGATTATACTCATTTATCAGTGCCATTTTCCATCAAATTATTATTATTATTCAAATTGCTGTCAGTAGATTTGAGGGAACACAATGAATTGAGTAATAAAGGAGGGTGCTTAGAAATTTAAGTATGTAAGTGTCCTGGATTGGAATTTATCAGTATTGTAAGCATAACATGAAATTAAAGTCTATTTGACATTTTCTCTGTTCACTGTTGCTACACTAGTATATTATGCATCTAGGCCTACATTTAAAACTCTCCACTTTTACCCTAATAATCAGTTTGAATGACTAGCCCACACAGCTATTTTTGCAAATAAAAAGTTTGGAATTTCTTTTTCTCTTTTTATTTTTTTAGGAACTGGACAATATATCACAATATCATACAGGATATAGTGGAAGTGCCCATACATATACTGTATGCATGTCACCCTTTAAAAAGAATGTTTACTTATGGAACTTGGTGAGGTTGTTCTTTTGCATATGTTTTTGAATATGAGGATGTACTGTAGGTAGTGCATGTCAGATCAGTCTTTTACACATTTTTATATGTACACACACAGTATGTAGGTCATGGTGGTCTGCTTTTTGAACAGCAACAGATTTTTCACACTGATGCAAATTGTTTTGATGAATGCCTTTCATTCTCTTGCAATTTAGGATGAGGGAAGAAAGGTCAGGAATAGTACGCTGTTATGTTGGTCTATGCTCTGCTGTAGTGTAAGCACCAAACCCAATAGGCCTACGCAGCATGACCCATGTCAAGTAGACATTGGTATTTTTTTTGGAATAACATAAGTAGAATAGAAATGTTACTAAGAAAATATATATTTTTTGTTACACTAAGGACACATTATTAGAAGTAATATGTACAAATTTAAAACATCTCCATTTTCGATTTAAAATACTGAAGACAATTTGATAAGTTGTTACAGTTCGATATGACTAGGGGTCTACCTAAAATGATTTCGCGGAAATCGTGAAATTGAGGGGTCACCACGAAATTCACCTCTTAGGGGCCAATGCATACAAACAAGTACAGCGAGGGGAAAAAAAGAAACCTTGTTTAAATGAACTACTGCACAACGCAAGCGACATAAACTACGTGTCTTCCTTCTGTAGATAGCCCTTTTTGATTCCTTCGCCGTCCTGTGTGCATTGCACTTAAGCAAAAAACAAACAAACAAAAAACGTCCACAAGTAACATTTACAAAAGAAATTCTCCAAAGCAGTTAACGTTCTTGTTTACTATTCAAATGACAAAGTTTGAATCAGCCTATCAGTGCATCTTTGCTGCTTTTATGTGATCTGTACTGTGCAGTAGGGGGTGGGACAAAGTTGGTGCTGCATTGTTTCGATTTAGGTTGCTAAAATCTAGTTTTCAGCATTGGAGGTAAAATAGTAGAATGGACGACAAAAAAAGCAAAGTATATTTCAGCTGATGATCGTTTCAAGATATTTCCCAAAGAAACTGTACATGCAGATGGAGGTAATTGTTTTGCATATCTTAATGTGTCTTTGGAGAAAATACGATAGATCGCTATTTAGCTTCAGAATCACACATTAAACAAAAGGCTACTACAGAGGCTGCTGAACAGAACGTAAAATAAACAGCTTTCATAAACCAAACTGGAAAGTCAGCCCAGACAAAAAGCATTCCTGTCTGCAAGTTAAATCAGTACTAAAATGATCCAACACAGCCACCTCGCTTCAACCTGCTGCTTACTTTTTCACAGTTGGAATTTTAGCCACGTTTTCTTTGTTTTGACTTGGTACTAATAAAATAAATTGTTGGATGGGACAAATAACATGACAACTAACGTGCTGCATACATTGCCTTTATTAAAGTATGCCAGATACCCTTGTGTAACCGAGTTTTTGGGCTGTTTCTAATCGATTTCCACATCTGTATAACTTGGCAAAGCTTTGCCTTAACTTCCAAGCAATTCAGTGGATGCAGAACGTGCAGTCTTAATGTATGGGCAAGTCAACTGCTGGAGGATGCTGCATGCTCGCCTTTAACAAATGCCAGCACTCTGTTTTAGTAAGGAAGCAAGTACCACTATTTTTAGGCTTTATAGTGCTCTGAAATACTGTCCACTTAGGTTAATTTAATGTTTAAACAGGTCCGCAAAATGTCTGCGAAATCCTAATTTTATTCCGCAACATACCCGTGAAAAATACGTAAATTGACCGCTATTTAAGTAGACCCCTAGATATGACACTATTCTATAGATATATACAGTGCCTATAGAAAGTCTACACCCTCTTGAACTTTTTTACATTTTGTTGTGTCAGTGCCTCAGAGTTTCATGCATTTAAATGAGGATTTGTTTCCACTTATCTACACACCATACTCCACACTATTAAAGGGAAAAAAGTTATATATTAAAAATACAAAACTGAAAGATCAGATAATTGGAAAGATAATTGGATAAGTCTCCACCCCCCTGAGTTAATACTTTGTGGAAGCACCTTTGGCAGCAATTATAGCTGTGAGTCTGTTGGGATAGGTCTCTACCAACTTTGCACACCTAGATTTGACAATATTTGACCATTCTTCTTTACAAAACTGTTCAAGCTCTGTCAAGTTCCTTGGGGAGCGTTGATGGACAGCAATCTTCAAGTCATGCCACAAATTTTCAATTGGATTTAGGTCGGGGCTCTGACTGGGCCACTCAAGGACATTTACCTTTTTGTTCCTTAGCCACTCCAGTGTAGCTTTGGCTGTGTGCTTTGGGTCGTTGTCATGCTGAAAGGTGAACTTCCGTCCCAGTTTCAGCTTTCTTGCAGAGGGCAGCAGGTTTTCCTCAAGGTCTTCTCTGTACTTTGCTCCATTCATTTTCCCTTCTATCCTGACAAGTGCCCTAGTCCCTGCCGATGAGAAACATCCGCATAACATGATGCTGCCACCACCATGCTTCACAGTAGGGATGGTGTTCTTTGGGTGATGCGCTGTGTTGGGTTTGTGCCAAACATAACACTTTGCATTTAGGCCAAAAAGTTCAATTTTAGTGTTGCCACATGGCTACAGAATCTCCTGAGTGTTTTTTTGCATACTTCAAATGGGATTCAAGGTGGGCCTTCTTGAGTAATGGCTTCCTTCTTGCCACCCTACCATACAGGCCAGATTTGTGGAGTGCTTGGGATATTGTTGTCACATACACACTTTGACCAGTCTTGGCCATAAAAGCCTGTAGATCTTGCAAAGTTACCGTTGGCTCCTTGGTAGCCTCTCTGATCAGTCTCCTTCTTGCTCGGTCATCCAGTTTGGAGGGACGGCCTGATCTAGGCAGGGTCTTGGTGGTGCCATACACCTTCCACTTCTTAATAATCGTCTTGACCGTGCTCCAAGGGATATTCAAGGCCTTTGATATTTTTTTATACCCATCCCCTGATCTGTGCCTTTAAAAAACTTTGTCCCAGTTCTTTTGAAAGCGCCTTGGTGCTCATGGTTGAGTCTTTGCTTTGAAATGCACTACCCAGCAGAGGGAACCTACAGGAACTTTATCCTGAAATCATGTGAATCACAACAATTTAACACAGGTGGAGGCCACTTAACTTGGTGTGTGATTTTGAAGGCGATTGGTTACACCTGAGCTAATTTAGGATTGTTATTACAAGGGGGGTGGACACGTATCCATCCAAGCTATTTCCGTTTTTATTTTTAATTAATTTTCTACAAATTTTGAAATATTTTTTTCTCTTGAAAGCTGTGGGGTAGGCTGTGTAGATAAATGAAAAAAAAAAAAACTATTTTAATGCATTTTAATTCCAGGCTATAAGGCAACAAAAGGTGAACATTTTGAAAGGGGGTGTAGACTTTCTATAGGCACTGTGAGAGCAAAGCTCGAACCCCGAGATGAAATATTTTCTCAAAATGCACTGCAGCTCATATGTTATTTTTATACTGCTGTACATGGATTGTAAAAATATGATAAAATGTGTGGTTGTTCCGGGTTCATACTCACTGCTGTCTCTTTTCGTGTTGAATTCAGGATAGTATTGTAGCAATCTTTAAAAAGACGCCACCTACCGGGTCTTTAAAGGAAAGCCAAGGCTTTTTTTATTTAAATCGATTTTATTTTTATTTATTTATTTACTTTTTAATTATGGAATGTATTTTGTAGTACCGTAGTTGTAGCTCTACAGTATTATTATTATTATTTATTTCTTAGCAGACGCCCTTATCCAGGGCGACTTACAATTGTTACAAGATATCACATTATTTTTACATACAATTACCCATTTATACAGTTGGGTTTTTACTGGAGCAATCTAGGTAAAGTACCTTGCTCAAGGGTACAGCAGCAGTGTCCCCCACCTGGGATTGAACCCACGACCCTCCGGTCAAGAGTCCAGACCCCTAACCACTACTCTAACTGCTGCCCCTAACTGTAAATTTAAGGATGTTGGAAATGGTGGTTTGTGAATAGTTAAATACCAAACTAAATTACTCAATCAAATGAATACATAAATAAAGCAAATTATTTATCATTGTGGCATCCTGTAAATGTGAACTACAATTTATGAACTACAAGAATTTAGCAATGGATTACGCCAGAGAAAAATACCCCTCACTCATCCCAGTCATTCTTTTCATTTACTTTTCTTTCTTTGATTTCCTCTTTCTGTGTCAGTCCAAACACACGTAGTTGTTACTTAGGACTACTTTGCTTTTTATAGTGTGGTCAATTATTAAAGTTCCTGATTGCACTACTAAATAAACCTGGTTTCAGCGGGTCTTCACACAGTGCTCAATTGTCATCAGGATCGCTTCTGCGAATACAGTGCCTTGCATAAGTATTCACCCCCCTTGGACTTTTCCACATTTTGTAGTGTTACAACCTGGAATTAAAATGGATTTAATTGGGATTTTTACCATTTGATTTACACAACATACTTAACACTTTGAAGGTGCAAAATATGTTTTATTGTGACACAAAAGTTAATTAAACAAAAAAAAGAGATTTGTTGGTTGCATAAGTATTCACCCCCCTGAGTCAATACTTGGTAGAAGCACCTTTGGCAGCAATTACAGCTGTGAGTCTTTTTGGGTAAGTCTCTACCAGCTTTGCACATCTGGATCCTGCAATTTTTGCCCATTCTTCTTGGCAAAATTGCTCAAGCTCTGTCAAGTTGGATGGGGACCGTTGGTGAACAGCAAAGTCTTGCCACAGATTCTCAATCGGATTGAGGTCTGGGCTTTGACTGGGCCATTCTAAGACATTCAGGTTCTTGTTTTTAAACCACTCCAGTGTAGCTTTGGCTGTGTGTTTAGGGTCATTGTCCTGCTGGAAGGTGAACCTCCGCCCCAGTCCCAGGTCTCTTGCAGACTGAAACAGGTTTTCCTCTAGAATTTCCCTGTATTTGGCTCCATCCATCTTGCCCTCAATCCTGACCAGTTTCCCAGTCTCTGCCGATGAAAAGCATCCCCATAACATGATGCTGCCATGTGACGGAAATATAATGAGTTCTGGTTGTAAATCTCCCTCTCGACCTGTGAGGATACGAAGTAGCGAAAGGGAAAGGCTTTGGACAGGTTGTCCTGACAGTTCATTCCCTGGGTCGGGAAGTCAATCAGCCTGGAAAAAGACGAGACTGCAGTGCGAGAATGTATTGACCTGGAAGGTAAACGAGGTAGCAGCTGCAGGCAATAAAATCAACTGCAGTCGTTTACCAAGGGGTCATGCATAATCGCATAAAAGGGGCTGGAGAATTGTAAATCTTTTCCTTCACTTGGGTTTCGCTACGAGGAAACTGGAAGGACCGGGAGATTGCCCAAAATAATTAACGAAAGGAGTTTGTGAGTGTTTTGTTTGTTTGTCTGTTTAGTAATTGTCTGTGTTTGTTATCATTAGACGGCTAAACACAGATCCAGAGCTGTCGCTAAGGGCCAGCACGCAACCGGATCACCACTGCACTACCGTCACGAATAAACATTGTTATCAGGACTTGTTTCACTAATAGCACGTATTATATTGTACTTCACCACAAGCACTGAGAGCACTCACTTTGGAACAGTGATCGTGTGTGTCTAATTGTGTGTGTTTTGTACCGTGTCTATTATTTGCGGGACTGCAACCCTTTGTTTCATTACTGTGCAATACACATTGTTGTGTATTGTTGTGTATTGTCAGCTCTTTATTATTTACTGGCTGGTCATCAGACCATTGGATTATACACCATTAAATCAATCATTTTCACCCGTACTTTGCTGTCTGTGTGTTCTTGGAATTACTGTATCCGCACTGCACCTGCTACCACTTACCACTTTGCCACATGCCACCACCATGCTTCACCGTGGGGATGTTGTTCTCAGGGTGATGAACAGTGTCGGCTTTGCGCCACACATAGCGTTTTGTGCTAAGGCCAAAAAGTTCAGTTTTGGTCTCATCAGACCAGAGAACCTTTTTCCACATGTTTGCTGTGTCTCCCACATGACTTTTGGCAAAATCCAAACTGGATTTGATAGGGGTTTTTTTCAGCAATGGCTTTCTTCTCGCCACTCTTCCATAAAGCCCAGCTTTGTGGAGCATCCGGGTTATAGTTGTCCCATGGACGGTTTCTCCCATCTCAGCTGTGGATCTCTCCAGCTCCTTCAGAGTTACCATTGGCCTCTTGGTTGCTTCTCTGACTAATGCCCTCCTTACCTGGTCACTGAGTTTTGGTGGACAGCCTTCTCTAGGCAGAGTGGCGGTTGTGCCATATTCTTTCCATTTTTTAATAATGGATTTAACGGTGTTCCGGGGGATGTTCAAAGTTTGGGATATTTTTTTAAAACCCAACCCTGATTGGTGCTTCTCCAGAACTTTATCCCAGACTTGTTTTGATAGCTCCTTGGTCTTCATGATGCTGTTTGTTTAGATATGCTCTCTAACAAACTCTGGGGCCTTCCAGAAACAGGTGTATTATATGACACTTTAGTTGCACACAAGTGGACTCCATTCAACTAATTATGTGACTTCTGAAGGCAATTGGTTGCACCAGAGCTTATTTAGGGGTGTCACAGCAAAGGGGGTGAATACTTATGCAATCAAGACTTTTCAGTTTTTTATTTGTAAATCATTTTGAAAAATATGTTGATTTTTTTCCCCACTTCGACATTATGGACTATTTTGTGTAGATCAGTGACAAAAAACCCTAATTAAATCCATTTTAATTCCAGGTTGTAACACTACAAAATGTGGAAAAATCCAAGGGGGGGTGAATACTTATGCAAGGCACTGTATATATATATATATATATATATATATATATATATAGACGTGCTCAAATTTGTTGGTACCCTTACAGCTCATTGAAATAATGCTTCATTCCTCCTGAAAAGTGATGAAATTAAAAGCTATTTTATCATGTATACTTGCATGCCTTTGTTATGTCATAGAATAAAGCAAAGAAGCTGTGAAAAGAGATGAATTATTGCTTATTCTACAAAGATATTCTAAAATGGCCTGGACACATTTGTTGGTACCCCTTAGAAAAGATAATAAATATTTGGATTATAGTGATATTTCAAACTAATTAGTTTCTTTAATTCGTATCACACATGTCTCCAAACTTGTAATCAGTCATTCAGCCTATTTAAATGGAGAAAAGTAGTCACTGTGCTGTTTGGTATCATTGTGTGCACCACACTGAACATGGACCAGAGAAAGCAAAGGAGAGAGTTGTCTGAGGAGATCAGAAAGAAAATAATAGACAAGCATGGTAAAGGTAAAGGCTACAAGACCATCTCCAAGCAGCTTGATGTTCCTGTGACAACAGTTGCAAATATTATTAAGTTTAAGGTCCATGGAACTGTAGCCAACCTCCCTGGGCGCGGCCGCAAGAGGAAAATCGACCCCAGAGTGAACAGAAGGATAGTGCAAATGGTAGAAAAAGAACCAAGGATAACTGCCAAAGAGATACAAGCTGAACTCCAAGGTGAAGGTACGTCAGTTTCTGATCACACCATCCGTCGCTTTTTGAGAAAAATTGGGCTCCATGGAAGAAGACCCAGGAGGACTCCACTTTTGAAAGAAAAACATAAAAAAGCCAGACTGGAATTTGCTAAAATGCATATTGACAAGCCGCAATCCTTCTGGGAGAATGTCCTTTGGACAGATGAGTCAAACCTGGAGCTTTTTGGCAAGTCACATCAGCTCTAAGTTCACAGACAAAAAAATGAAGCTTTCAAAGAAAAGAACACCATACCTACAGTGAAACATGGAGGAGGCTCGGTTATGTTTTGGGGCTGCTTTGCTGCGCCTGGCACAGGGTGCCTTGAATCTGTGCAGGGCACAATGAAATCTCAAGACTATCAAGGCATTCTGGAGCGAAACGTACTGCCCAGTGTCAGAAAGCTCTGTCTCAGTCGCAGGTCATGGGTCCTCCAACAGGATAATGACCCAAAACACACAGCTAAAAGCACCCAAGAATGGAGAACAAAACATTGGACTATTCTGAAGTGGCCTTCTATGAGTCCTGATCTGAATCCTATCGAACATCTATGGAAAGAGCTGAAACTTGCAGTCTGGAGAAGGCACCCATCAAACCTGAGACAGCTGGAGCAGTTTGCTCAGGAAGAGTGGGCCAAACTACCTGTTAACAGGTGCAGAAGTCTCATTGAGAGCTACAGAAAACGTTTGATTGCAGTGATTGCCTCTAACGGTTGTGCAACAAAATATTAGGTTAGCGGTCCCATCATTTTTGTCCATGCCATTTTCATTTGTTTTCTTATTTACAATATTATGTTGAATAAAAAATCAAAAGCAAAGTCTGATTTCTATTAAATATGGAATAAACAATGGTGGATGCCAATTACTTTTGTCAGTTTCAAGTTATTTCAGAGAAAATTGTGCATTCTTCGTTTTTTGTGGAGGGGTACCAACAAATTTGAGCACGTCTGTATATATATATATAATATATATATATATATATATATATATATATATATATATATATATATATATATATATATATATATATATATATATATATATTGCTATCATAGATGGTTAAAGAAAAAAAAAAAAACACTGCACCATTGAACCTCAATGTGAAATGAACATGGGGTAAGCTGAGCTTCTAAGCTTACCTAAGATTCAAACAAAACCTAAGCTGTGAACTCGATGAGAGGCTTGTACCCCAGGCTTGATGAGAGGCTTAACTTCAGGCGATCGTATTTCCGGTTAGGAGTACCGCATACACACACTGAATATGTCTTTGGAAAGCCCAGAGTCTGTACTTTTAAACATGAACCAGGTAGGTGGCTTTTACGGTGCCTGAGTAATATGTGCGCATCCTTCGATGAGCTGGCGCCTCAAAATGAATGGGGCTGAGTTTTAGAGTTAAAGTGAAAGTCACCGCTTGCAAAACAACACCTAGATAGACTTAATATCGTTTTTTTGTTGGTTTTGTTTTTTTAAACTGTTTACTTACTGCAGTGTACTGAGTTTCTATAATCCTTAAAGGTAGCGGCCGAGAATCACGTACAAGAGAATAAAGTTTCTCAGCACTTAAAATATCCAGCACTACTTTTATTTATTTATTTTAACCAGAACTACTCAAAATGCGGCTCATAGTGCTTTCGTCACTGACACCCACTTCGTTATAGATTGTTGTAGCGTTTCAGGCATTCTAAATTTGGTGAAAAATACAGTAGCTTGGTGTCTTCAAATATCTCTCCGGGATTTTCCCACACTGAAAGTTGCAGATATGAGGGAGCAACTTGGAAAATGCGTGATTCCCGCAATCCCGCGCTGAAATTCAAGCCCTGAGTAAGCAACCAATGGCTGTTTAAAAAGGCTTAACATGGACATCTATTGTCACCATTACATCATAGTTCAAAAATTGGATGTTTAAAAAAGTTTTAATGTTAAACTCAAACAAAATAATGTACATTTGTCTGATGTCGTCCTTGCCGACTTCTCTCCTGAATTTAGAGAGGAAATGAGAAACTTAGGAGTGATCTTTGACCCAGATCTTTCTTTTGAACCACATGTAGAAATGTTACCAAAATCTCTTCCATCTAAGAAATATCATCAAATTGTAAAGTATTCTTTCCCGACCAGATGCTTAGAAACTGATGCATGCTTTTGTATCTTCAAGGATTTATTACTGTAATGCCCTACTCTCTGGTACTCGTAGTCATGTTATTTCTCATCCGCAACTTGTACAAAATACTGCTGCTAGAGTTTTAACAGGGACTAAGAGACAAGAACACATTAACCCTGTGCAACATCTTTGGCATCCTGTCTGGTTTAGGATAGATTTTAAGGTGCTGCTTTTAACCTATAAGGCTTTAAATGGTCTTGCCCCCTTAAATGATCTTTTAACCCCATATGTTCCTAGACAGTCACTCTGATCACAGGATGCCAAGTAACTTACTGTTCCAAAAATTCTGGAAAAAAAAACACAGGTGGTAGAACATTCAGCTATAAAGCCCCTAAATTATGGAATTACCTGCCTAGTGCTGTAAGGAAAGCTCCCACTGTTGCTGCCTTTAAAACTAGATTAAAAACACATTTTTATAATCTAGTTTATATATTTTGTAATGTTTTCTTATCCTTTCTTGCTTGATTTACTGTTTTGTTTTTATTCTGTTCATTTTTACTGCTTATTGTTACTTTTGGAATATGTATTAATGTTTGTATCCTTGTAAGGTGATCTATCGTGAAAAGCACTAAATAAAAATAAAGATTGATTGATTTAGAGCCCATTTACCCCAGCTAGACTCCCATGACAGTGAATCACCATTTTTAGAAATCTGGTTCTGGGAGTCATCACTGCAGAAACCAGGTCCCACACTGGCCTTCTACATTGGTAGAAAATGCTCTTATGAGTCAGCACGTCAGCTATTAAGATGCAGTACAATATACATAACTTGAAACTTTATTGAAAACTATTCTACTTTGATAACATGATACTGTATAAACAATTTCACAATTAGCCCTACGTGTATGTGTAAGGCAAATTTAGGATAAAGTTAAAGTAATTGTAGCTACAGTAACACAATAGTTCCATAAATGTTCTCCGCAATTAATATCTATTAATTATATCGGTCTCAAATGTGCAATTTATAACTAAACACATGTTTAAGCTAACCTGATATCTGGTACTACACTATGTTAAAGAAATCTCTGTTTGCCGTGTCTTCCACTTCCTGTCTTTTGACCTGGACAGTGAATTTGTCCCAGTCTCATCACTGGCTTATTTCCTGTCAATAACCAGTCAGCTGCTTCCCCAATTGACTGACATTCTTTCAGCCAGTAAGATGCTTTCACACAGAAAACACAGCTGGGGTGAAATGAACAAGGAAGTAATGCAGTCACAGACATACTTTTAAAATGAAAATATGTTTGTTATAACAGGTTTCTTTAAAAACTGCACATTTGAGGCCTATGTAGATAATGGAAGGAAGTGGAATTAATTTGTGATGTACAATTACAGTAAAGTCACACAGAAGACAAAAGGCCTTGAATTATGGAAATATGTGAAGTCTGAACAGTTTTGTGTTTGCTTTGTTTTAGTCCAGAGGTCTGGATTTTGAAGATGGAGATGTCTACATTTCTTCTCATGAGCAAAGATTCCGCATGTTTTCCTCTGTTGAATATGAGGGCCAACTCTACATGACCCCGCAGAATTTCATTGAGTCTGTCACTATGGATGAGCCCAAATGTAAGTGATGAAAATAAATACATAGAATTATTTGCTTACAAACCAAGCAAGTAATTGAATATACAGTACTAGAAGAAAGTGTGTTCTCTGTATAGGAGAGAGGATATTATTCAGGACACTTATGTATTCACCTACTGTAAAGTACTCATACTTTCTAAAGGTGATGCATTACAATGACCTCAAGTAGCTATTTAACAGCTATCCACATCTGTGTTATTCTAGACAGTCTTCTTTCATGTGGTGTGCAAGGATAATCTTCCTAATCCCATTGATATAGATGTGCTATCAAGATAGATCTGAACATGTAAGGGGTAAATCAGGAATTGTTTGCAGGTGATGCTTAGCACACACTCAGGTATGTATTTAGGAAATTAGTGTCTTCATATATTGTCTGAAATAGCCATGATTGTAAATAACCCAATGAGACACAACCCCTGCATGAAGCTAACAGCTTAACCAGCATCACTTTTAGTGCTCAGCTGTGTTACCAAAAGTGTTTACCACAAAGCAGTTGGTGTTCCAAAGGCACTATTCTTTGGTAAACAAATAATAATTAAATATGTAATTTAAAATTTAATCAGTTCTTGTTTTAGGTGGTGATCAGTAAGGAATCGTTTACCTCCAAAACAATTTCAACACATCATTTATGGCTTCGCATGGCGTTCCTACTCCCTATTTATAGTGTTATCGCAGTTCTTTCTATTTCTTTTTCCAATGCAAGCCTTATGAACAGTTTTTTATGTAACTGACACTATTTTAGTTTTTTTTATTATTTTTTCATTGTCTGGGTTATACAGATAGTACTTATTGAAGATAGTGTACTAGTTACTGACATGAATTATTCTTTATATGAAGGAAAATGTTTACGAACAGGATGTTTTTATCGTAAGTATGACTTGTTCCATAAGTTATAGTGCCACTTCTGGTGTTCTTAGTATGTATGAAGAAACGTCTTCATGAAATTTATGGTTTTATGCTTTGGTTGTAAAGTCCATGGAGATGTGTACTCAGTGAAGATACAATTTGTGAGAAGTATGCTGATAGTCAATTATCTCAAAGGAGACATCGTTTAGTTTTATGATCTCAACAGATAAAAACAATAATTTGGTTAAAGTATTATCATAAATCCTCTTGCAAAGTCTGTTTTATTCCTAGGCAAACACATAAAATGCTCACCAGAAACATGCACCTTTCCTTCTTTTGGAACATGTAATAAAAGATTTGTTGGCTGTAAAAAAAAAAAGATCTTTATGGCCCTTCAAAAAGCTTTGACAACAATTTATTAACGATTTACAACATCTACCTTGTAGCACATAATACAATCTAAAAGTGCAATATTAGTGGGAATACTTAATAATCATTGTAAGGCTTTTGGTCTTCATTTTCTATATTCAGGCTTTATCGTTTGTGTTTGGCTGAGTTTAAGTGCTTTGTTCTAACACTGAGAGTTAGAAACTTTATCCACAGGTTTGCAACGTGCCATAGATCTGTTTTTAATCCTTTTTAATACATTTGCAAACAGAAGAAACTGCCTAACATTTGTGCAAGAAACAACAGCTCACTCAAATAAAACATCAGCAGCCCCAATACAATAGTAAAAGCAAACAAATGGTAAATGCATACACAGCACTGAATCGGAGGAATACAGCTAACTTTAAAAAAGATAATTAACAGTCCTTTTGAACATACCAACACCACAGAAGTTCTTTACAGACAATGGAAAGTGTGTTACTGTAAATGTAAAGGCAAATCTACCTCCTTCTGTAACAGTTCTACAGAAGAAGAAAAATGTTAATCTTGAGAATCCTAATGAATAATAGTGCCGAGTAGATGGTATCAGTGAGTGAGAAAATGAGGTTGTGAACCATGAACACTATTACAAAACAACGGTAAGCCAGTGTTTCATCAGTTTGGGATTTGCAAATCTCAATATTGAAAGTAATGTCCACTATCCACGCAGGCCAATCTGTAGTCACATCTTCATTTCTTCAGAGTATGGTTTATACTGTATTCATATAGATGTTTTACACAACTTGTCACAGGTTTGTTTTTTGCCTGCAATCACTGTTAAAATTAAGTATGATATACAATGTAGTTTTTCTTACTGTGTGATAATGTGGCAAGGGTTGTTTTAAACTAGCTCTGGCAACATAAAAACTGCATTTCGGTGGTCTTCATTAAAGCTTTTCAAGGTAGAGGATTTGATGCTTTTACACCTATTGATTTTGGCGGAGGGGGTGGCTGCAGGAATAAAGTCAGGGCGGGGTCTTATAGATACAACTGCTTGGTAAATATTAGTTAGTAGATAGCTCATGTATAACTTTAAACACTCAAATCATAAACGCTGAGGTAAAAATACAGAAATGCAGATGGAATACACAGTATCAATTACATTCAGATATGTATCTTTGGTTTAACAAAAAAATATTTTCTTGTATTTTTTCTCTGCAACATAAATGCAACAATTAGGCCTACTATTTTTACTGGTAACCTTTATTTATTTATTTTTTTAGATCACACCTAACCAAGGACATTTGTGAGATTTGAAGTTCACTTGTGTTTGCACAGTTTCAATTCTAATCGTTTATTGAGAATTTCAAGTTTCCTTCAAAATACTTGAACCATTGCTCAGGTCTTTTCTAGTTGGTTGCTATGTGGACAGGCAGAAGCTGTAAGGTTCTGTTTGCCTCGAATAGTGTTGTGTTTCAGATTTTGCCAGTGTAAATTTTCATCCTTTTTAGAATTTAGACTTTGAGCAGTCTCATAGCAAGGCACCAGCCACAGAGTAAATAAGGAATACTACTGAAGAACTTTTGACCGTGGGTAAATAGCTGACTGTATTGGAAAAGGCACAAGAACGCTTAGATAAATGGCTTATATAAGTGATGTTTTTTAGTTCATTGCTTGTAAATGTGTCAGTTTTGCCGTCAAGAGATAAATGTAGTTTGGCTTTTCTTTCTACAGCCTATTACAGACTTTTTAGCGTTGCTTAGTAAAGACCTTAACATTAGCATAGTGTGTTGATGACATAAGGGTAATTCTCCCTGTTGGCAGAGCACATGCTGATGCACAGATTCAAAATATTTCATTCTGCACTTGAAAGTTTCAGTGCTTTGAGTAAACAAAATAGACCACTGTCTAAAAATCCTATAGTCGTATAAAACAAAAAATACTGGCATTAATGCTGCTGAATACCAGTATGGCTAAAAGAAGTGGGACACACAAAACACTGAAACTAGAACGTATGGTGATACTAAAACTACCTATTTAGTAAAAACAAGCAAATATACCAGATACAGTAACTATGTATTTATTTATTATATAGCATATACTGTAGCATTTTGTTAGTATGCTTTAGATCTGAAAAGTTTTTGACACAAATCAAGTTGTATCTAAAGGCTAAAAGATGCTTGAAATACACTTTGGATAAGAGTTCTGCAGTTCAACTAATAACTAATTTAATAAATCAAACTAATGCACCTTTGGAGATATAAATATAGTGACACATGCAAAATGTTATTAAAACGTTATGTAATATCTTTAATGGTATTACTGTTTTGTATTACTTCCTATTTCTCTGCTCTCTCATGCATGGATGTAACCAGTTTTTACTTGTCTGTTTTATCTAAAGAGCATTTATCTAAAGAGCATTTGGTACAATGTCCTCACGACTATTTTTGAACACTGGAGATTTACAACTGCCTATACTGTAGCAGTAATATGGAACGTTTTATATGACTTCTAATGTGTCAAGACGAGGGTCATTGTCACAGCTGTTATCAGACAATTGTGATAAGTTTAAGACTTTAATTAAACAACAAGCACGTAAGTGTTTTTTTATGACTCCTTGTATCTTGTGAGGTAAGACTTTTATTGCATATTGGAATGCACTACTGAAGATTAGATGAAGGGTTGTGAACTATTTATTGGTTACTAGCAACTACTGAAATACCGTATAGTAATAGGTGTTTTTGGTTATTTATATTATGAACCGACCTTTCATTAAACTGTAATGAAGCTGTACTAGTCTTTAAATTTGGTTGTCAAGTTAGTATTTGTATTAAAATGGTATTTGTTCAATTATTTGTTTATTTTTGTCTTTCTAATCTGTGCCTTTTTTAAAACCTTTACTAGACAGGAGACAGTGGAAGTCACTTTCAAAGCAGGTAAGACCTTTTTGACAGAAATAAATTCATCAGTTATCAGAGCTGAAATCATTTCTAAGCCAGGCCAGAAGTTTTGCATCACCCTATAGAATTAACTAACTTTGCTTCATAAAGTCGAATGAAACCTGCTGAATAATGTTACGTTAACATATTGAATTACATAACGCTTTGTAGTTTTCCATATACAGTACTTAATTGAAAAATGTGAAATATAATATAATCTAACATGAAATACTGTACTACTATTATGGCTTCCGGTAGACTTTTGCAATATAATTTTGTAATTTCTTTGATTGCATGATGTTAAATAAAATATCTAAATTATGTTCATATACTTTTTTATTATTATGTCTCAATCCTAAAATTTTAGTTGATGCAAAACTTTTGGCCATAGTTGTATATTTTTAATTTATTTTAAGCACAAATATTTTCCTTTCAGATATCCTATAATGCAAAACATTTGCACAACACTGAGGCAATTTAGTTGCTTCATGAAATACAATCATAAAAAACACAGTAAACAATTATAATAAAAATTGTTTGACTAGCTTACAATAAATATCTTAATATATACCTAATAGCATATATACAATACAAACAATGTAATCCTCCAAGGTTGTTTTATTTAACTTAAGAAAATAACTTGTATTGTGTTTTATAGGAGTTGGAGCAGATACTTTCAGCAACACCACCTGTTTGGAGAGGGACATCAAAACTGTTTCGAAACTTGCGTGATGGAGGTAAGGGAATTAGATTGCTAATGTGATATTACAGAGAAAACATTTTTAATTTCAATAATATACTGTAAGTCTTGTTACACATCGTGTTGTTCATATCTAAAAATAGATACTATGTTAGTTGTGTTTGTATGTTTCTGCAAACATTTTGTTTACATAACAGTGCATTAACATGATAATTGGCATTTACAGCCAACAAACCTGCAATTGAGGATATATTGTGGGATGATACAACCGTTAAGGTTTAGACAGCTATGGTGTTAGGGATTCCAGTAAGTTATTAGGTGTTTCTTCTGTTTCATTTGATAGCATTGCTCTACCATCAATCAGTTCCAAACTACTTGCAGTATATATACACAACGCTATCTAATTTGTCAGACATCTCTATTCAGTTTTTGTTGTTGTCTTTTTTAATGTAATACTAAATAGTAAGAAGTATAAGGTACATTATAAGTGGCAGCATCTCCTTTATACCAATTAGGGATTCAACGGTTATCATTATCCCAAACCAAACCGAAACCAACATTTGCATAAAATTCCAAACCAAACGATACCAGCAAAAGATAAAACCAAACCAAAACTTTTTACCACACACTTTGCTGCATGTAGACAGTTCATATTAACATGCCTTAATAATTTAAGATGGTAACATAAATCAAACGTTATGACAAGACTTACCTATTTGCCTTCAGCAGGAATAACTGCGGCTTCATGCTTAGTCTGGATGTTCAGATGCCTAGGGCTGTTTTCTTTTTAGGTTTGTTGATGAAATGTGCTGGTGCTAGTACTGGCTGGCATTCGCAGAAACGGTCATCCTGCGTACCCTAGCCTAAACCTCTTGTTCAGAAAATGCATCCTAAGAAGTAAAAAGCTGATGCTGGAAGTTTTTGAGTTAAAAAAAAAAAAATTCTAATTGTTGAGTCTGTCAAATGAGTGGGTAGACCTAATAACAAATTGAATAATGATGCTAAACTGATTACAACAGCCAAATTCAAAAGTATTGAAAGAAAAGAAAATATTAGCATTTTGGTTTCTGAGTTCTAGCTTTAGTTTTTTGCTGGCATAAATCTAGATGACACTTTAAATGTAATTAATAGAAGTGTTTCCTCATCAGTATCCCTTAATACAGTATTTTATTATTTCTACATTGTGCCTAATTGTATAATACATTGGTATGAGTGATGCAATAACACTGTATTGACCTTATTTATCATAACTTTAAAAAAAAAAAAATAGATCCCTTGGCTGCACAAATGTAGTTTGGTTTTTCGGTTTTAAACTTTAATTTTGTTTTTTCCAAAAACCATCGGCAAAAACAGCAGAAAGAGTTGATAAAAAAAAACAAAAAAAAAACGAACTGATCATAACCGACTTGCATCCCGAATACCAATTCATTTAGGGGTATATTTTCAGAATTTTGGGGGGAATTTTACAGAATCATGGGATGTCACTAGGATTGAAACTCTGTTCCACAATTCTAATACATATCTGCATTATAGAGAAATGACTCATGCATAACATAGGTATTTTAGAAACACAGCTATATTTTAAAGCCAAATATGTTAAGATGATTTGCACAGTTAATGTGTCCGCAGAACCTATTCATCTGAAAGATGAAGCTGTCATTGGATCTTTGAAGAGTTAAGTCCTACATTTTGTATGTCAGGTTTTAGATGTTTTCTTTCCCTTTTTTATTTGACTTGAATCCAATACCTGTTTTGGAACTGAAACTGAGGGGCTGTGCTGGGCTGAAGCTTTTTAATCCTGGCGTTAAGTTTCGAAGCTCCACACAAAAGTATTAAAGTGATCTTTAAACAAAGCTCATCTTTGAAAATGTACAAAGCTGTTTGAACTCTGCAGTGTTGAGACAAGTTTTATATACCAGCCACTGATCACTGTGGACAGTATTAACTCTAAAAAGGGCATTGAATTACAGTTCAGACATTGAAGCTTTCTATAAAGTGATCTTGTGGAATTTTTTGTATTGTCTAACCACATTCATTTGAGCTTTGGCTTTGTTAAGGTAAATTATTTAAATCACAATTTGGGGTGCTAAGAAAGAAACTGTGTGGCATAAGTGCTATTCAGAAGGAATTTTAAGTATTTATTTAAAATCAACTTACTTACACTGTTTGAAAAGTGTATACGTGAGTAACCTGATTTTAATGGCATCTCAGTATGCATTGAAAGTACATCACACTTGTTAATGTAATACCATTTTTTTAAAAAATAGTAAGTATTACATTTACCTAAAGTATTTTTTTTTTTAAAAAAGAGTAAAATTGGGAAGGTTGCATTTATTATGTATTTTGAATCTGATTAAAAAAAAAAAAATAATGTTCTATCTCTGTTTTGGTTTGCTGTTTGTGATAATATAAAAAGAGCAGATCTAACATGGTTACTTATTGAAAGAGTAATTTAAGTTTTAACACTAATATTAGATATTTTGAATAACAAAAAACAATTGTGAATTAATTGAAGGCAAAACATTAGGCTTGCCAGTTTCTTTATTTATGTATATTTCCAGTACTGTTGCATTAAAAAAAACAAGAAGAAAAAAAACATTTTATGTTTGGATGTTGCACAGATAATCTCCTTTCCCCTTTGTGGTTTACTGGGGCATGTTTTTGTCTGTGCAATAGCCATTCCAGGATCTTTCTCCCATAACACTCAGTGCAGTCAACCACAACTATCTGTACCCCGGTCATTATCTGCAACTACAAACAAAAGAGGGAATGCTTTCAGGGCCTGCTAGATAGCTTCTTCTATGTATACTGACATGTTGCCTGACAGTTGCTCTTCCCGTCTTTGTTTTGTAACAAAGAGAGTGGCATCAAACAAAGAAGAACAAAATACCAAATAAAGAATCCACATTTAGTGACAGATCACTTAAGGATGTTTTACACCCCTTTACCAAAACATAAGAAGCATCTGATATCTACAGAGATGCCTCAGGGGTGTTTTAATTCTGTTTTGGTTTGCATCCACTTATGAGGTCAATTATGTTGTTAATTCCCTATTTCAGTGAAGAGAACAACAACAACAACACCCACAGTTGGCAAGGGATTAATGCTGCTGCTTTAATGGTTCAGAAGACTTGATGGTTTTTGTTTTGTGTGTGTACTGGGGATTTTGACACATACCTAGCAAATTTCATGTTCTGCGTAACCCGATAGGTGGCATCTTTTTAAAGATTGCTACAATACTATTCTGAATTCAACACTTATTGTCATTTATTACATTCCACATAACAGAAAGTCACAACAAAAAATATATAATATATAAAATCTATATAAAAATCCCTACATAACATTTCCAGCAAGTTGGGCACTGTTTAAGCGAGGCATTTCAGAATGACGTGCTTGCCTTTTTTTTTTTTTTGTCCCATGAGATTCTGACTCGCTCTAAAGCAGCACAACACGTTTTTGACCCAGATGGCATTCCGTAGAGATCACTATGCGTGCACACGCATAATCTGGTTTGCTTACTTTCTGCTGTCTAAAACTTTTAAATAGAGCTGCTGTGTTGCTCTTGTGTTTGTTTTTTTGTAATATATTAATCTCGCATATCACATGGAGCTGTTTTTCATTTTCCATTGCCACTGTCGCACAACTTCTGGTGAGGTGTTAAATATGTGCAAGGTATTATTGTCATTTCTAGCGAAAACGAACATCTGATTTTTGTATCCGAATACATGTCCCAGCACTAATATATATATATATATATATATATATATATATATATATATATATATATATATATATATATATAAATACAATTGTTAAAATGTGTAGTGTCATGTCACAGGGATACATGTGACATCATACAAACTGGTATGACATTGGTCTGCATTACCAGAGAGCCATAAAAAGCCATTTATTGTGGTTTGGCAAAACAGCTATCATATTTGACACATATTCAATGTAAAATGTAATAGTTTATAAAAAGGATAGACCATTATCTTATAAAATGGCATTTGAGTTCAGAAATATGATATGTATTTAATTAAATCACGGTTTGTTTCAGGTATTATTGCCTACACTGAATATCTCTTTCTGCTGTGCATTTTAACAAGTGAGTATGTATAAATGTTAAACTACCCACACATTTCAGTTTACACTTTTTGTTATCTTTGTGCTTGGTCCTCAGCTAGCTGATTGCTTTAAGTCAAGACTTTTCTGTCCTATAGCAATAAGATGCAATTCATTGTACACTTGCCTTAAGTAGCATCTATCATGAGTACCTACCAAGGACAAAAAATGTCATGTTTGGATACTAAAATATACTAAATTAGTATAACTGGGAATTGGTGGCAGTGGTCTCCTGTATTATTTCTGCGGGCTACCGGTTACACCAGGGTTGAGCGACCACCTAGAAGTGAAGTCAAGTCTCTTAAACCTAATTCATTGAGCAAGATTTGTTTTAGAACATGAAAAAAAAAAAAAAAAAATGTTGGTTCCACGAATTGTTTTCAAAAAGACAAATACAGGGCTTAACATCAGCTTCCTGCAAGACTTACATAAAGAAGTTCCAGAAAGTCCCAGGTGGATTAGCATCTGCTGAAAAATGTGTTGAACTCGTATGGACTACCGTATACTGGATACCCATAACAACAACAACAAACTATATAACCACATTCTACTGGCGAGAGCCTTGCACTCTCCCTACTGTGGAAACCCAGTTTCTGAAAGCTGCCAGATATCAGTCGTCGCGCTAGACCAAATTGGAACTCAGACAGAGACATTTAAATATACCCTCCCGTAGTTGTATATTAATTTGGTTATTTGCATTTGGAAGGAGAATTTCTCTCCCTAAAAGAAAACGACAGGGAAACCCACACAACCCGAAAAGTACAAGCAAATTTGCTTTAGAAAAAGAGACCTATTTTATTTTTCCATGAAAACCCTGCCATTTTGTAAATTTTTATAATCTTTACATACTGTCCATGCAAAACAGATTTATTGAACAATCTGCCATTGCACCACTAGGTGGGGCACCTGCTATTAATTTCATCCCATTGATTATTCATTATAATCTTGTGCATGCAATGTGTTTTTTACTGTCAGCTGTGTATTTGTTTAACCCCTTGTTTTCTGCTTATCTGACACTAACAAACATGTTTTATATTAATCTTTTAGAGCCTCATGCAGGCTTTAAGATAGCTTTCAAGATGTTTGATGCTGATGGCAATCAGATGGTGGACAAAAAGGAGTTTTTAGTGGTATGTATGGTGTGTGTGTATATAATCTTGAGAACTTTCATACAGGGCTTTGAGAAAATCCAATCTACTGATATTAGTAAAATGGCAAACAAGTTCAGGCTGCATTTAAAGTTCTATAAAATAGAAAAAGAAAAACAATGTAAACGTGTCACACTGATGATGTTAATACATTTCTCAGTGCAATATGTTATTGACGTGTTTTTTAGAGCAGGTGGTCCAAATTAAAATCATTACATGTGGGATGCATTATTAGTTATACTTAAATACAACATTGTATCGGTCATCTTATAAAATGGGTATTTTAAATACTCTATCCTGATTGATCAAAACAGGTCACATGGGGTGTTGATATTACATATTACCATGGATCAGCACTTCTTTTCAATGAACGTGACTAGAAAAAAAAAATACTGTAGCCAAAGCCATATTTAAATGTATCGCAATAAATATGACTGACCAGATGTATGTACATTTTGACCTTTTGGACGAGTATGAACCAGCCACCAATGACACCAATTCAAGTGTTGAAATAAAAATAAAAGTAGCCATCTTGAACTTACTGAAGCACAGCTTCTCGACATCGGAAAAAGCAAAGAAGAAAGAAATACTCTAAGGAACACTGCCTGGGCATCGTGTGTCCTGTTTGACTGGTTAAAACAAAAATCGTTATTAATTGATTTTAAAGTATTTCCTCTGCCACTGCTACAGGAATTTTATGCAAGTGTCCATAGTTTAGAGTGACGGGAGTATTCAGTTTCAAGCTATGTGAACCTATAAGCTGGTCTAAACCGTTTTTTAAATAGTCCAGCCACACTAGACTGCAAAGTCAGTTTGATTAGTGACCCGGTATTCCAGAGTGCAAACAATGCGTTTATTTCCACTGTAAAGTGGTACTGCAAATCCGGTATGGATACCACCTGCTACTACCCCCGGATCACAGAGGACGATTTACAAAATTGAAAGCTTCCCCAGCACTGCCACAGGTCTGGTGAGGAAGGTGTGGTTTGACGTGCAGCTGAACATGGCCAGTAGCAAAGAGGGGCTCCATGATTCAAAGGCAGTTGCATTTTGTGTTGTGTCATGATGAAAATGGACAGGAATACTTCACTTTAAAATTTAATGAACGGCCGAAGAATCACAAGTAGCGTAATGAATCAAATAAAGAAAAACTCTGGGGGTTCATTTACTCCATCCCTGACAATCCTTTCTGTCCCGTACTAAGTTAAAAAGTACATCTGTAAAATCCCTGCAGGTGCCCTGATACACAAACCACATAATTAGATCATAATTAGCACAGCGGTGCATCTCCTTACCGATGTAGGTCTCGAAGCACTGCAAATAGTGTCTGTCACTGGTCAACGGTGTGAAGGAAGCCTTAAGAATTACTGGAAACCGTCTTTAAGTGATTGAAAACAAAGGAGCCACCATCCTCTAGCACTTCCTCAGACAAGAACAAGCAAAGCAACAAACAAATGCCAGGCTCCTCCAGTTAACTTGCTGCAGCTCAATCTGCTGCTCAGAATGACGATCTAGACAAAATGCCTATATCTTCAAAACTGCACTTTCAATGGCAACAGCTATAAGTGTCTCTTCTTGTTTTTAGTCAATACTTTTAATTGTCTTTCTTTAATGCATTTTTGTTTTTAATTTTAAAAAGTTCTAAGGGACTATTTTTTCTTGGGTCAGTCTTGGTGGAAGGAAATGTAATAAATACTTTTTTGTTAGTCAAAAAAACATTATAAAGGGCTCCCGGTAAAGGCACTCTGCATGGAATGCAGGATGCGCCCTATAGCCTGGACGTCGCTGGTTCGAGTCCAGGCTATTCCACTACCGACCGTGGACGGGAGCTCCGAGGGGATGGCGCACAATTGGCCGAGCGCCGCCCGGGGGCGGGAGGGCTTAGGTCCGTCAGGGTGTCCTCGGCTCACCATGCACCAGCAACCCCTGCAGTGTGGCCGGGGTGACTGAGGGCTTGCCTGTAAGCTGCCCAGAGCTGCGTTGTCCTCTGACGCTGTAGCTCTGAGGTGGCTGCATGGTGGGTCTGCAGTGTGAAAAGAAGCTGGTTGACAACGCTCCCTTCGGATGACAGCATGTGTTCGTCGGCTTCTCCTCGTGACTTACACCACACCATGGTCGTGGTGATATTAGAGTACAACACACGCAGCAACATTATTGCTTAGTTAACTAATGCATGTTTCTTGTTTAAATTGACTTTGTATGTTTCAACTTGTGTTTATTTCCACCATTTTCTGAACAGATTTTGCTTCCACATTGCACTGAAACAACCAGACTAAACACAATTTGTATGTCTATATGAACTAAACTGTTTTGATTAAAATAAACCTGATTTTGTTTGGAGTCTTCATATGTGTTTCATAAAAAAACAAACCACATTGAGTTTGAAATAAACTGCCTAAAAAGTGTGAATGGGCCCTAAAATGACCTGACCTAATAAATACAAATTATTTAAACATTCATTTTAGTTGATACAAAGTACAATTGTGTATAGTTCACTATTGACTTTAGATGGTCACAAGATATGTTTTAGGTGGAAAAAAATCTAACAGTGCCAAAGTAACAAGTGATTTTTTTTTTTTTTTAACTCAGCTGCAGGAGATATTCCGAAAGAAAAATGAAAAAAAGGGAAGAAAAGGAGATGCTGAAAAATCTGCACAGCTGGTAAGGATCACAACAATGGGTTACCTTTGATCTCTAAAGCAAGGATTTTAAAAGGTTCAGTACAGGGGTTTACTTCTGGGAGCGTTATTGCAATTTGACAGGTTTAAAATTTGATTTATTCTGTATACATTGTATTTACTAAAAGCCACATACAAGACATTTAAGTAACTCAGATTTATTCAAAAAATGGCATCTACATCTAATTTTAGTAAGGGTTATATGCAATCTAAGCATTTTGTAAGTTCAAAAGATTAAAGTTTACAAAAAAAGTGTAATTACTTTTGAGCTGTTAAGCAAAGCATTTTAATTCAATCAAAGCATTTAATTTAATCAAACTATTTAAATGCTTTCTTGAAAACACTAAGTTTGACAATGCAAAATAAATATATTTATTTAATAGTAATATTAAATAAATATATTCAATATTTCTGCCTTCTGCATCTTGATTTGGTCTGCCTAGAAGACAATAAATAAGGCCATTAAAGCACCATTTGCACTTTGTGAAAATGCCTTAGATATGTAGTTCTAAGGATTCTGGGACCAGTGTTCAAATGCTAGGTCCTTTTGATGATGTGTTGTTTAGTTTGGATTTTGTATACTTTTGTGAGTGATTACAAGGGCTTAAACAGGTTTGTTTTTTTCTGCTTTTTAGGTCTTAATTAATTAGTCATCATTTATTTACATTTTCTTTAGAGTTAATTACCACAGGTTTGCATACCAAAATATCCCATGTCTAATTAATTTAAACAAAATAATGCATGTTTATTATTTACCAAAATTGTCTTTGCTTCAGATGTGCTGAATGGTTGTATAGTTCTACACTTAATTCACAAACTCAGCTTTCTCTAAGTTATCTTTGTGAATTGGTCATATAAACATATCGCCATGTTTATTAGAGGCTCAGACAAGACTTTTTCTGTAGGCATTCTATTTTTTTGGTCTTCCTGTTCTATCTGTCTATCTGTAATACCATTTAACAGTACATTAAACTGTTCTCAAAGCACTGATATATACAGCACACTGTTAAGTTAATAACTACAAAAGCATTTTGTTAACACTTGTTTTTACTGTTGACATAGGGCTTTATTGGTATTGATTACTTAACAGTTCAAATACATAAGTGCAATTCATTGAATTAAATTTGATTCCTTAGTACCAGGACATGTGCTGGTTGTGTGTTTGTTGTAATCAGTTAAATGTTTGATTAATGCCTTGCATGTTCTAACTTGTTTTACTTTCTTCCTTCTTCCTTCTTTTATCGCATGCTGTATTCTGAAATCTGACTCTGCATCCTTCTTTTACTCTGTGTAAGAATTTGCAACTTTATGGATATCAGTTTGCTCCTATAAACAACGTATGTATTTCATATTAAACTAATATATACTATCTACCATACTAATACTATATCCATAGCTGAAAAGTGTTCATGTATGGGTGATGTGTTTTTAAATTACATTTTAGTTTTAAATGTGTAGTATTTTTTTTTTGTTGATAGTCTCATGTTAGTAATTAAGTAAATAATGCATATCCCATCTTCAATCTAATTTTGTATATAAATGTGGTAGAGTATTTAAAGTTTCTTATCTACAAGTAATGTGCCCCGATCTCAATGTACAGTGTAGGTGATTTGTAGACATACCATAAGGTGCTTTTTTGTCAACTCTATTTTGTTGCAACTTGCAGTTAAGTTTCAAGGCAACTACCACTACCACCCGGTGCTTATATATGATGTCAGGAGGATGACATTTTGTCAGGTTGCACTGTTGTATAAGTAAGCTTCTGTACATAAGTAAGCTTCTGTACAAAATGTCATCTAGGTTACGGTTTGAAGACATCTTCAAGTCTCAGTGTTGCTACAAGTACAGTACCTGTTTTATCATCTTCTTATTGTCCACCCAATTATTTATTGTAGGGGTTCTCAACCTTTTTTAATCACGCTCCACCTTAGCAATTTTTTTTTTATTTTATTTTAAATCAACCAATCACACTGAAGTATTTGCCAAAATACCATTACATCTTATCCTATGTACAGATGTCATTCTGTGCATACAACAGCACACCTAATTCCAAAATTCCAATGTTGAAAAATCAAAAAAAAAAGAAAAAAAACACACATACCTGTTATCTTTTTTTAAAATGGATCATCTTATTAACTTAAATCTTACATTTTGATAAACTTGGCAGTAGTTTCTCCGAAGAAAATCTTACCAAAACCGCTACAGACTAAAAAACACACGTTTCTTTGGCTGTTTTTAATAAATAGTCTGACATTAGCCAGTACATCACCACAGACGACACACTGAGAACGAGGTCCATCTTCAGTGCCAGAAAGGTACATTTTCCAAGTAGCTTTCTTCATATTTCTAGATTTTTTAGACGATAATGCACTAGCACAAATCGATTTTTTCACTCATCACAAACCGATCCATTTTATGTATTGAAGGGTACAATGCGGCAGGAACAGAACTCACTGATTTCTTAAACATAAAATTGCCTGTGCTTGGGTCTCTGCTTTATTAAGCACGGTTTTCCAGACTAAATAAATCTAGTATCTTGGATAAAAAAAACATTTTAATAAAATTGTTCAGGTTTGTAAGTAAAATTCACATTTAACCTGTGTAAACTTTTATTTTTAAATATTTTTTTTGTACTGCAATTACTGTATTATTAGAACACTAACCATGCCCATATTCAACAAACTCAAAAATCACAGTTAAGGAACAACATTTTTACAAAATGTATAACCTTTACTGTACATGTTTGACAACCAATCAGCTCCCAGGAAGTAGTAATAAAATACACTGTGATAGAAACCAACGTTCACAATCATGAAAAGATTGTGTTTTCTTTTTTTGTGTGTTTTAAAATCTGTTAAACAAGAGCTCAAGTAACTCACCCCAGGACCCACATGAAGGCTTGCTTTTCAGAAATGTGAGCACTTCAGAACAGTCAAAGCTCAATCAAGGACCACTTGAAATGTAATGGCTATTGTCTTGCATTGAGAAACACGATTCTAACTGTAAAACAGGTGATATATGTTACCTGTATCAACAAGTTTCTTTGAGACATGATAGCCAAGTTAATCTTAAAAGACCCTCGTAGGAGGAACATTTTAGGACCACCATGCTTTCAGTTTTGAAAAGTGCTATTTTATCTCTTTCTTTGTATTTTGTTTTTAAAACATAGTACGTGACCTTTAAGCATGTTTAAAACTTCAAGAATGAGTGGATGCAAAGAATCTGAACAGAAACATTAAATTAGGCAATTTAACATTACTTTTAAGCATCTATCTATGATTGTATTTTTAATTCATAACATTTTTTTTTTTTAAGGCGCATAAAAACAAAAAAACAAAAACCTTTTCATGCTCACATGACAGAGTTCCCCTTTAAAACTGCAGTTGGGCTTTTCCCCATATATTATTATACATTTAGAGCTTTTATGATATTAGATAGGAATATCACTGTGTATTAAAGGATATTCCCTTAATTAGCTATGGCATCATGCCATGAATCTATCCCTGAAAATGATGAAGCACTTTGTAAAAGTGGTGTTTATCAGGTGTGTCAGTTTTCATTATTCCCTGCAGGCATAAAAGATAAAAAAGAAAAAAGGAAAAAGGAAATACAAATACAAAACCAAAGAAGTTACATACATACATTTTTTAGGATGTATGAATGATAGCATTATTGTTGTTTTTCTTTTTAATTATGTTTTTACTAAACTATCTTTGTAAAATACATTTTTATCAAATAGGTTTACTACAAGTCAATTACCGGTAAATTAACAAGCCACTCACAACATACAAATCCTCTTTGTCAGTGGTTTCGTTTCATTAATGGTATCTGAACTTTTCGTGGTTGATTTCCGAGGTTTTACCAGGTTTCACTTGTCAAACCTTATATTTCTGTTGATAGGCAGGTGCACATTTTTATTTGTATTTTTTATTGCCAGAGATTAAAGCTTTAAATTCTCATGACTTGTATTAATATGGTATGCAATCAACCACCCCCAGATTGTCTTTTTAGAGAAAGTCTTTGTACTTGCAGTAATTATCTGTAATCATTTTTGTAATGTGTAATGCATTCCCAATGTAGTCACAGTAATGCGATGTTACATGCAGTGTAATATTTGTCTTCATTCCTTTCTTTACTTTGGTAGTTCTAATAGTTATGCCTCTCAAAACTTCTACAGGTTCTTAAAGATACTGAGGAGTATGCCCCTAGAAGCTACTGGGATATACTGAGACGCAGCACAAGCCAGGCACTCTTTTCAGACCTTGCAGAGGTACAATATGCCTCTGTCTGGTCATTCTTTAGGTTTTTTTTTTTTTTCAAATTTCATTTATTGATTTTTTTTTTCTATTTGAACCATTTTAGAATTTATGTATGCGTTAAAACTCTCATTTATTCATTGTAAATCATCCAATTTCATGTATTTCATTTCTTCTCATCACAAACTGTTTTGATTGGATTTTGTTTGTTCCATTTCTAAAACGATAGTTTATATTCCTTTTTAATAAGTTTAATTAACATTTATAATATATTGACTGTTTGGTTTCGTATTCTTGTCAATTGTCCTGTCCAGTTCTTAATGTTCTGTGTTCATAGCACAGAGAGGTGGAAGGGTGGAAACTAGTACCTTAAGGCCTCATGCCGGATGTACTGTGAGATTTATGAAACTGTAGTGGCAAATCAAATAAATATATTCTACCTACTGCTTGCATGGCTAATATATTGTATAACTAATATATTGGACTTTACAGGAGTTCATTGTTGAACACCAGTTTAGAAAGGGAGTTTCATTGCCACCTCTTATCTAGTGAAAGTATAATTTTACAGTACAACTTTACAGTACAGGCTGGGATTGCCAGGGATTGTAAATTGTATGATTTCAATTAACTCACCTGTTGCTCCAAAAACTCTTTGGTGGTAGAATATGAACATGTTCAGGAACTTTCTAATATAGTGTTAAGTTGTCTTTTTTTTCTTTAGGATCACAATTGAAATAATTTATTTGTAATCCATGAAGCACATTCAATTCAATTTAGCTCACTAGGTTCATGTCTCTTTTTTTTATTTTAAACACTGTAACAATATGATTTTAGGCTAGAGGTATAGATGGAGCATGGTGTGGATCATTTTTAATGCTGTGGTTACATAGAAAGACAGTTTGCAATGGCATGGGTTGCTTTTTTGCAACTTGAGCATGGAAAACAAACGGTTCAGCTCATGAACACCTAACGTTTTGTGTTACTTGTAAGAATTGATCTTGAATGCAAACAGACTAATTGTGATTATCTGTGCTACATTTCTTTAACTCGTCAAGTAATGTTTTCCAGGTTTTTGGGAAAATGCGTTTTAGTATTCATGTCTGTTCTACATTCGGCAGACTTAAAATGAGAAAAAACAACACCACCAGATAATCTGCACACTTAGTAATATTTATATGCTGATAATGATATGCTGAAAATTAATTTATTTGAATTTTGATTCCAGTGATTTAGTTTTTATATTACCAACTACTCATAGAAAAACAAACTAGTTGAGTCTAATTCTGAAAAAATAAAAAATACTTTCAACCAAATTATTAGCAACTGTTGTTTTTCGGAACATGTTTTGGATTCTGTAACAAAAAAGTAGTACATTTGTATTATTATGTTTCAGTGATTGCTTTGTTTGTGCCTGTATATTTAATGTGTGTATGCAATTAATATATTTGTGTTTGCATTCCTAATCTTGATTTGTGTTTCTCGTTTTAATGTGTGAGCTCATTGATTTAGTTTCCTCCTGTTGTTTTTCCATTTCTGAAATCTCAATATAAGTTTTCAAATCATCCTCTTTTTAGCGTGCAGAAGAGAGTATGATGGTTGACACAACGCTCCTGATGCACTTCTTTGGAAAGAAAGGGAAAGCTGAGCTCAACTATGACGACTTTTACAGGTGTGTAATTCTGCAAAAATATTAAAAAAATAAAACATGGCAAAAGACATGATGCTAGTACAAGACTAATACATATTTTTTTCATAAATCCTGTATTCTAGTAAATTCTGTAAACCTGACCAGGTCTGTCTGTAGTGTATTGGAGCTTTGGGTAACATTAAGAAAAATAAAGAAAACTTATAACTGCTGGAAATGAGATCTGCACCAATTTCCACTATGCCACTAAAGCAGTGTTTTGTTTACTGTTATGTTCAGTGATTGGTAGAAAGTAGTAGTTATATTAATATTGTCACTATATAAAATATTGCTGTCTGCAGATTACTTCAACTAAGGAGAACATTGCCAATCATGTTTGTTTTTCCTTAATTTTAACTGATCTTTAGATTTATGGATAATCTACAGACAGAGGTTCTGGAGATTGAGTTCCTAACCTACTCCAAAGGGATGACTACCATTAGTGAAGAAGACTTTGCTCGCATTCTGTTACGTTACACAAATGTGGAGAACATAAGCAGCTATCTAGATAGCGTACGGCAGAGGATTTCAGAAGAAAAGGTACAAGATACATGCTTTCTTGCTGTCTCACACTGTTTAAAGACTTAGAGACAAGTTATTTAGGAATGTTATAATACATTCTGCAACTTTCCCACATCTGACTGGCTGAGCTAGCTGAGCTTTTTGGTAAATGTGTAAATTACCTGCAGTAACCTGAACGGCATTGCTAAACAATGGGTGGGGTTGTCAAGAAATAAATACTGGTATATTAAATAATGTTTTAAAAAATACCATATAATTGGATATTAAACGATACATAAGGAAAAGTGCTTCTGCGTGTGAATACAGAACATTCTAAAAAAAAAAAAAAAAAAAAAAGAAAAAGTTACACAAACAAAGAATAAAAATAACTGATATTATGTTGGTAAAAAAACTGCTTTAGATTTACAAAAAAAATGGATTTCCTTTTTTTATTATTATTAGTCATCATATCAGAGGTTTAGTTACTTATAGTCATTTGAACCAACAGCTCTTAATTGAACTTCATCTACCTTTTTCCTACACTGTTTCCTGTTCCACATAGAGAGGAACTTTTATTTAAAAATGTTAACATGACATCATGATAAAAAAGCAAGGCAGTTTACACAATGTAGGTGTTGTACACCAATGTTGGCATGCAAGTATGTCATGAAAAATGCATCTACAGCCAGTTTTTGCACCAAAAAAAAGTTTGGTTGTTTAATAATGAACAGGAATGCCATTCAGTCAGTATGTGATTGAAACATAATACACGGAGAATAAAATCATACAGATTAGTCTGCTGCTTAATGTTAGTTTTGTAGTTTACAGATTCTCTAAACATGCATTACCAGTAAACTAAACAGAGGCTTTTACATCTTTATAGGTGGCACCCTTAGTGACTTCTTACCTAAAATTGTAAATTTGCATGGGTAAAATTTGTATCTTTATATCCTATCTAGGAGTGTGCTTGGACTCCAGGTCCATGCTGTCCACTCTGTCAGAGAATAGCCGCCTGTTTAGAGCACTTTCAGCTCAACAGAGCTCTCACAGTAGTAACGTTCCAGAAACTTCTGGATTTGAACGCGCATGCGCCCTCTGCAGGCCTGGTTCAAAAGCAGGTTTTTTCAGCCCATGTTGAACCACGACCGTCTATTGACAGTGTCTCGTCACTGTCTAAAGGTGCTCTCTTGGTGGAAACAGCCTGCCCATCTACGCCTCGCAATAGCGCTGGGCAGTCTCATCTGAAGTGAGGTCGTCACCACTGACATTTCCATCATGGGCTGGGGCACTGTGTGGAATGGCAGGGGGGCGCAAGGTGTGTGGGGCAATTTTTGAACGGGGCTCAGCAGCTTTGGCCACATATGAAGGACATTCTTACTCGCTACAGGTTAAACGTGGTGCATAATGCACTCATGAAGCCTCCACTTGTGCCCATGCATTCAGCTGAGTTAAAAAATATTTTTCGCTCAAAGCGGCTTTCTTGCTTGCTATCACCTCCGTAAAGCGGGTGAGTGAGATTCAGGCATTCTCCATTGCAAAAGCCTGCGTAATTTTTAAATAGGCCAGGATAAATGTTACGCTCCGTACCAACCCTGCCTTTTTGCCGAAGACAATCTCGGCATTTCATGTCAGCCAGTCTGTGGAATGGGAGGCTTTCCATCCACTTCCTTTCCAGTCTGACAGGAAGCGACAGCTCCATACGTTCTGCCCAGGGCCCTGGTATACTACATTGACAGGATGAAAATTTGGAGGCATTTAGAACTATTTTTGCCTAAGCAGTCTAAGCAGAGGCTGTCCAGATAAATAGCAGACACAGTCAGGACTGTCTATGAGCTGGACAACTTGCTCCCTCCAGAATAGCTCACTGCTCATTCCATCAGGGGCATGGAAACTTCATGGGCTTTATTCCAGGGTGCATATGTCAAGGACATTTGTGGTCTACTCCCCATACCTTTACTAGGTTCTACAGACTGAATGTTGTGGATCCTCAAAACCCTAGCTGAAAACATTCATGAGGTTCCGTATGGTAACTCACAAGACAGCCTCTCGGCTTACCCTTGTAGCATTCCAGTCATTCTCCAATCTTGCCCTTGCGACGGCTTTGGTACACTCACCCATACCATTAACCTTCAAGGTCGCTGTGTCCATTATTGCAGCAGACTTGAAGGACTTAATGACCTCCGGGTCAGGCCATGACTGCGTCACAACTCTGCAAGCAGCTTTGATATATCTTATTCAGGTTTTGGGTCTTTAAGAGGTAAATACCCTTATGGTAATGGTTACATTTCTATTTCATTTTACCAGGGTTATGATAGTAACCTAATGTTATCTGACCTTCAGACATTTCACTTCTTTGTAGTTATTTGGTTCCAGTATTTACCTGTTGTATTATCAAGCTGATCATGTTATTACTATGTAAAATTTCCCTTCCATTTAAAAATAAAATGCCATTTTTTTTTTTTATGTAGGGTCTCACATTTGATGAGTTTAGGTCATTCTTCCAATTCTTGAACAACTTGGAGGATTTTGCAATTGCAATGCAAATGTACAATTTTGCAAACCGATCAATTGGGCAAGGTATGGTGAATTTTTTTTTTGCTTTTTTTTTTTTTTATATATTTATCATGATAAAGGAAAACATAGTTTTAGCCTTAAATATTTTCTATTCCATCTGTATGTTTTTGACATTTTTGTAAAGCCACTACTAGTTTCCCATGCTGATAGCAATTTTTCACATTTGTTACAAGAATATTTTAAATACTGTGGTGCTGATTAGCTGAGCCATGTAGGCCAAATTGAAACTTTGCATAAACATTTGTTTCAAAACTTCTGTTACACACTGTTAATATAGCACACGGTGGCCCACTAACCCTGGATTGGCAAATCTATTGAAACCTTTATCCTTAGAACTAATTTCTTAAATTTGATGATGCTTTGCATGGCTATGTGTTAGGAGTTTTGCTTGTAAACTCCTCACACATGTCCTGACAAAGTGCAAGCAAGTGAAGTCAATGTGTAAAAATATATATATCTGTAGATATATGTGTATATCTCATATTTTATATAGATGAGTTCAAGCGTGCAGTTTATGTAGCAACAGGATTAAAACTATCCCAGCATTTGGTGAACACTGTCTTCAAAATCTTCGATGTCGACCGAGATGAGCAGCTAAGTTACAAAGAGTTTATCGGAATCATGAAGGACAGGCTGCACAGGGGGTCTCGGGTAAGTCGTTTTTATAATCTATAACCCAATATTGATGATACCTTACTTGTATTCTAAGACAAACATTTTGTAACGAGAACCAAAAATTATGTGTACATGATAATGTAAGAATACAGGTTAGGTAGTTTATAAGTACACAACATAGATTGCAGGGGAGCACATTTGGCGCAAAATTTAATTCTGTTCCCAGTAGATACATTTAATTTTTAACATTGTATTTTAATTTTTATTGTTTTTATTCCTTAGCGACCATAGATGATGATAGTTTCTCATTGGGTCTGGACTACTCACATGACCCATACACACTCATCCGCAAAACTCGAAAAACTAATTGAAGAGCAGGGGGACGGGGGTTGATTAGGGCAGGTTTGATAATTTAGCACTAACTCTCAAAACAGTTTAGCACCAATTTTCAAACTGATTTGCACCCTTGGATTATGATAAATCATTTTAGAATTTTTTTCTTTCTAGTTATCAAAAAAAAAAAAACCATGATGAGATTTATAATTACGTTTCATTGGATCCTAATTGTTCATCTCCCCATCTGAGGAGACAACAGAAACATTTGAAAAGTAAAAAGATTATAAAGTAAAAACCTACAACTGAAGAAGAGTCTAGGCTATAATCTAACCAGAATATATGGCAATAATCTAGTCCTCTAACAATATATGTCGTATATTTCATGGCAATGTGGACATCAATATTAACTGAAAGTGCTGTTTGGTGAAATTAATTAATGCATCACTACTTTATTGGGAAGTGCTTTCTCTGTTCTCTTTCTTGGTTGCTTCCCGACGGCACGGCAATGTAGAAATTATAATAGATGGTTTGGGAATGATTCTGGGCATTTATACATTTTTGACCACTTATGTATTGCAATTTAACTTTTTTGGGGGGTGGAGGGTGTAATTTACTTACAGTGCTGCATAAAGCAATATTTACTTTTTCTTGTTTTCTTTGTTTATTTTTTCCTCTGAGTTTATGCATCACAGAACTCAGAAATATTGGCTGGAAAGTTTCTTCTGAAATTATGTAGGTTGTACCGTGTTACTGTTTACTGTATGTTGTACCTTACTGACACCTAGTGGTCTTTATTGATTTTAACCTTTAAGCACTGCTAAGCCATTACTTTTTGTCAGTACCTTGCACATTACAAAATATGATCATTTAATATATGCAATTCTGTATTAACCAAAAACTAACATACTTGTTTTGCCACGTTTTCTTGTTGTTCTGTCACTTTCATCACTTGCTCACTTTGTCTCTTCATACCACTGGCCACTGCTATGCTTCCTTTGTATGCTTCCACAACGTTCTATGCCTACATAAGGGGTACAAAACTGTACAGAGGTACACTACCTTCAAATCCTGCATCAAAAAGGAACTCTTCAGCAGATAAGTATGTTCTATTACTGAATATTCCATTATTTGCAATCATATGTTGTTAAGCATGCATGCTGTTAATTGATGATCCTTGTTTTAGAATTACTTTGCTAGCATTAGTTTGGTACAAAAATAGATACAGTATCTGAACAGATGAGCATCTCCTCAAATGTCATTAATGAGTTTCTAGTTGTATATTGCAAGTGGGGGAAAAAAATATGCTCATGGAGTATTGTGGTATTTTCACAAATGTGAATGTCGCTCGATGTGGTCCTATGTAGTAAAATTACGAATTTCATGTATGTTCATCTAGTACTCTATTTATATAAGGACAATATATGGAAAACTAAAGTTAGGTTATCTTTCCTTATATCAAGCTCTGTATTTGCTTAGTGAAAAGGTGTGACTCTCCAAGTCATTCTGTCTCTGGCTTTGTGATCCAGTATAAACAGTTATTCACGCTATAGTGCTGCAGGGCCCTAAGCTGGCAAAAGAAAGGGCAAGACCAAAATATACTGAGTTCAATACATTTGTAGAGGGCACAAAGGCCACTAAACTTAAGTCAAGGCCAAAGTCTAGGATGTTGTATCATTTTGCTTATGACTCATATATAAAGCTAATTATTAGCAATACAGAAACACACAGTTTTAAATAAATATGTATTTGTTCAGAAAATACTGTTTTTTGGCAAAAGCTGCCTCAATACATTTTTTTATTCTATCAGTTGTCCTGTGTGGACACTGGTCTTTTGTGCCCACAGGCTCAAATTTTTTTCCTTTTTTTTTTTTTTTGGCAACCAGCTGTCGCCACAAGACCGGCCAGAGAGCAATTTAGAGCTTAGCCGTGCACCGAGAGGCCACATGGCTGCCGTACATTTTTGAGCCCTGGTGTTGAATATATTTATATATATATTAAACATATTAAACAAGAGATATTTTGAGATATACTGTGGTAGTACTAGTACTATAAAACATAGCAGTAGGCAGGAGAACTATACAGTTTTTGGCACAACTATACAAATATATTTCTGTTTTTTATAAATTTACAGCAGTGCATTAAAATGATTTTTAAACGCACATGTTAAAACTGTAACAGAAGCTCAGGGCCGTCCAAAATTAGACAAACTAGTCTTGTGTTCCCATCATTCTGATTTGAAGGAAGACAATTTCAACTATACATTTTTGTTTTTGATCTTCAAGGTGCACTGTACCAAGACAGAGACAACTTTATTACCCTGTTTTTTAGCCTTAATATATTATGTTTTTAAAAGAATACATTTACAGTTGTATTGTGCCTTCCTGAAAAAGTAACCACCAAAAAAATAATGTGTTGTCCCAGCTTATGATATTTTACTTTTAGGCTCCTCTCGTGTTCCCACACGTTTCCTTTGCAGCGCACAAGGACATATACAAGGCACAAGAGCGTCAGCAAGCTCTGGTTATTTTTCTCATAATTTTAAGAAAGACAGCACTGCACAGTTACATTAAAATAGAAGTAATTGTTAAAGGGCAGAAAAAATGCCTATGCTTTTATTTGTTACTGTATTCCCTCAGTTTTCAAATACCTGCACAATTCATTCAAATACAATACATACAATAACATCTCAAATCTGTTTCTCATACAGTACACCTTACCATACAAAGAGCTTAAACTAAAAGAGATAAATACAGCTAGAGTGAAAAATCCTGCCCGTCACACAGAACTACTCGGTTTCATAGCAAAATCGGATTAGAAAATGCTACATACTTCTTGCTGTTTATTTGTAGTTTTAACTTCTTGAACTAACTAATAATCCCGTTTGACACAAATGTATTTTTGGTAAAAGTTTTGCATCACCTAGAATTGTAGCATTGAGACAATTAAAAAATCATCTATATGAACATAATTTATAGCTTTTATTTAACATTGTGTAATCGAAGAAACTACAAAACTCGCAAAAGTCTACCGGAAGCCATAATAATAGTACAGTATTTCATGTTAGATTTCAAAATGTCACATTGTTCAATTTGTCAGTTTTTTGTTAAGTATATGGAAACTACAAAACAGTATGTACAGCTAAGTAGCCTACTAGCTTTCTGCACATGGCAGTGATGAATATACTATAGGAATGAAAAATAAAATTGACCAACAAAAAGTAAAACTCGCCAACATCCTAATCATGCACTGAGTTAGCATGCATTAATACGGAGACAGCCTTGTTTCTGTCAGTTCGACTCAGTAGATGTTAGTTCTCCAAAAACGTGAATAATTGTGCTCCTGTTAAATCGATATCTGCTATGAATCACATCAAAGTAATACAGAGCAAGTGACAGCTCAGATCTGCAGGGTCTTCTCACTCATCTTGATGTACAGTCCACACAAGCACACTGAAGCCTGGCATTTTCTAGAGCAAGTAGTCTACAAACATGATTTGTTTTCCAGCCAGTAAGCAGCCTATCCTGTTCAAACGAGTTAACAATGCAATTTAATGTATTGTGTAGCAAATAACAAACTACTTAAATTTCGTAATTATTGTATAATTAAATATAGATGTTTTTATTATTATTATTACTGTTGGCTTAAATACATGTTCCTAAACGCAGAAATTATTCTAGTAAATGATACCGTAGACGCATCTCATTCTCTGTCTGGTCTGAGGCACGTGTTAATTATAAAGGTCAATTAAGGGCACAATACGGATGTATGAATCAGACGAATAATATGCTAATGAGAACATTGGTTTCTAAGGTCATGTTATTCTAACATCATGATGAGTGAAGTTTTATGAAGGTAAATGATGTTTATGCATCACCCGATGAAATACTGTCATGTTAAACACTATTACTGGCATGGTAAAGCAGGTGGTAAGTTTTATGAATATAGTCAAAAAATGTAAAGCAAAAACCATATGAAATAAAAACAAAATTGTAATATGTTGCACACAGCAGGGAAATGTAGAGAAATTAGGATTTTATGCTTCTCAGTGCTGCTTACTTTAAATACTGTATTGTGCAGTTGCAATACTTTTCTCCATACTAGAGCTTCTAGTTTTGCAACATACAGTATATATAATAACTTTGTCTCCAGATGTATTATATATTGTGGCACATATGTATATACTGTATTGAATGTAATCTGGGCTTATTTATATTCTGTAATGACAATCGTTTTTTTGTTTTTTTATTGCATTATTTATTTTAACAGGTGGCTAGACAATATGGCGTATCTGCGTTCTTCACTTGTGTGAAGGCTGAAGTCAGAAAACACTGTAAACGACTGTGGAGGAGATATAAAGAAAATATTTAGTAGTTCATAAAAAAAGAGTTTGTATGATGCCTTATAGCTCACTTCTATGTTGAAAATGTTTACTTAATGTACTATTAACTGTATTGTACAAGCAATAAACTTTATTCTGACTGGCCTGTTAGATGACAGTTAGAGAAAAACTTTACTGAGAGAGAGGACTGTGTGCAAACACAGAAATACCTGCATGCAAGCTTGATGAACCTAAGAACGTGCACCAGGTATGTTGCATGACAAGTGTTCTATTTAGGCAATAGTGCCTGTCGCTGAAGGCTGATAGAAACCTGCCAGAGCAGGAAGCTTATTGGCTCACGATACTGATTGTTTTTCTAAGTATATTAAGTTATTATCACCCAAAACTATTATACCTTCATTATTATTATTATTATTATTATTATTATTATTATTATTATTATTATTATTTATTTGGCAGACACCTTTATCCAAGGCAACTTACAATGCTCAGTCTTTTTAGTATCTATTAAATATTGTTTTCGGATTTATATATTAAATTATATCGCACATTTTGTTATGTTTTACTGCAAAGAAATAGTTTTGATGCTTCTATAATATAGACAACTGAAGTATATTTGTTGTCATAATACTATAGTGCATTAAGTGCATTTCTAATAACACTTTACTAACCTGGTACTGCAGTTCTAAACACAGAAATGAATACTTAGCTGCAGTACTTCTACAGCACATCTTCAGATATTCAGTACAATTTACTTTATCATATTTATTTTATTTAAACTATGAAACTAGCAGATCATGAAATTCTGCACTAAAATCATAATTTTTAAAACAATTTAACACACTGAAGCTGCTGTAATTTGCACTCACTGAGCTGTATTGAATTATTTATTAATTATACTTGCTTTGCACCTTTAACCCTGTCAAACCTGCTGTGTTTTTTTTCCTTTGTGCTTTTCTGTATGTATTTAGTAAACAAATGTAGTTGTGATAAGCAAAATAAACCATACACGTGATACCTTAACAATCTTTTTAAAATCTATTTTGCTAACATTTTCCTTCAAAATGCAAAACAATATTTGGAAGTATGCTTTAGGTAATCTAAATGATTTTTTTTGTTGAATGCATGAATAAATTGATTTAAAAATGTACCAAATGTGTCTTTTATTTAAATTGGGGATATTTGTGTTTAGAAAAAAATGTTTGTTTTTTTTTTGTATTTCTGACTAGTAAAACAAATTGTAGGCTATTCAGTGATTAGTAGGCTATAGTAGGCTATTCAATGATTCCCTGCACTATGATATATAATTCATACATGCCCTTAGAATGTTTGATCACAAAAACAAATCAAACAATATCCGTCCACCAGTTTTATTTGTAACAAAATGTTGTTTAAAGTACATTTCAACCTTTTTAAAAACATGTTAATTGAAGAATGGGTATGTCAGAACTTCCCAGGAAACAATACAAGCATATCTCATTGCATGTGAAATGTAGTTCCTATATATGGTAAAATTAATTTCATAGCATACCAAAAAATACTGGTCAATCATCTGAAACCCTCTGCTGCAAAACCTGGTTTACAGCGCAACTGTACATTCCAACACAACAACAATCAAAATCTACTTCAGAATGGTTAAAGAATAAAATCAATGTTCTGGAATGGCGTAGTCAAAGTCCCTATCTAAATCTGATTGAGAATCTTTGGTGTGAGTTGAAGAAGGCGTGCACAAGAAAAGTCCTCAGAATTTGAATGAACTGGAACAATTTTGCGTTAAGGAATGGCCAAAATTCACTAAAGAATCATGCCAAAAGCTAATTTAGAAGAGGTTATTATTGCCAAAGGTGCCTCAACTAGCTATTAATTCATTTTCCTTGTCAGGGTATGAATACTTTTGAATTAGCATGTTTGGAGTTTTGCAAAAAAAATTAATTGTAGAAATCTATTTCTTGTAACTTTTTTTTCCTCATCCACAAAAACAAAACTTTTGCTACAAAAGATTTTTTCCTATAATTATTTGTATAGAAATATATGTATTTTCAGCTCACAAACATCATCCCAATTAAAGTCGCTACCTTCCTGATAAGAACTGATACTGTAGACAACTTTTCTAATTTAAATGAAATGCTCACTTCGGCTGCCAAGTTTTCATTCATTTCTGTAATATCATAAAGAGAACAGACATTACACCATAATACACCCCTTATTCTGTTACCAAAAGGTATTTTGTTAGTTAATTTTAAAAATATTGCTCATTATAGAAAGGCCTTGGCTTCAAAACTGCTGATTACCAACGAACCCCGCTTCAACTGCCAAAACCTATTTTTTCATGCCCAACACAGCCTTGCTACAAGCAGGTAAAGAAGTAGTCACAAAATTTGTTATTTTCCTTCAGTAGGTCCACTGTGTACTGAAGTTATTAATTACAGTTTACACTTTATTGTCTTGCTTTTTTAAACATAATATTTTAATAATTGTACTATTTCAATCTTTCTAGAATATCTGCTTTTAACTCAAGGACTACTTGTAGATCAAGTCTTACTACTTAGTCCAAATAAGATACATGACTGTGAATCCATTAAACTATAGGCTTGTTCATATTGAGAAATAAAACAGCATTATTAAGACTTCTATGATTACTACTATTTTTATTACACTAAAGGCCCAAACACGCAACAACACTTGTTAGTTCAAATAGCTTGGAGATCGCAGGTTTGAATCCAGGCTATGTCATTGCCGACCGTGACCGGGGGTTCCTAGGGGGCGGTGCACAATTGGCCGAGTGCCACCTGGGTAGAGAGGGCTTAGGTCAGCAGGGCAATCCATGTTTCACCGCGCACCAGCGACCCCTGTGGCTGATAGGGCGCCTGCGGGTCTGCAGTGGAGCCATTCAGATCTGTGTTGTTCTCCAGCACTATAGGTCTGGTGGCTTCGCTGTGGATCCGCAGTGTGAAAAATGACGGATTGCCAGGAACACGTTTCGGAGGACGGGTGTTTCAGCCTCCGTTACCTGAGTCACCAGGGGGTTGCAGCGGTAAACCGAGATTGGGGAGAAAACCAGGGTAAAAACCATTGGCGACGACTAAATAAAAAAATTAAAAAAAGAAACAGGTGTAACATATATTTTTTAGTTTTAAACATTGTTCTGTCTAGAAAGGGTTACTTTTTCTTTTTGTTAACTTGCAATATCTAGCCTCTGTTTAGTTCCCTGAAAACTATGACTAAGTCTTTATTAATTTAAAGATAGTGGAGCCCTATTTTTAAGTCTGACCAGCTTCCAAGAGTGTATGTGCACTCCAATAACAAAGACACACAGACAAGCTTTTTTTCTAACATTAACATTTGTTCAGTTTTCTTAATGTTCATTATTCTGCTCATCATTTGCTACAATAGTATTTCTGCTGGTTGTATATTCTTTAATACTTAGTACAGTTATTACAATATTTTAATATTATCAGTTAGTACTGAACTCTCTTATTTTGAACTGTAGTATGTTATTTCAACAATAATTTATTTATTTGTATAACAGTTTTACTTTAAATGATTTTATAACATGTATTTCTAATTCAGATGCTTCAATATAGCAGTCTCTTTTATAAATTGTAATTTTATTTTACTCCATTGATATACACAGAAGGCAAGAAGTACATTTTTAATTAGGCACCTGCTTAGCAGCAAATGCCCTTGAATTTTAAAACTTATGACTGCTATACTTTGATACAGACTAGCATCTACACATTTACTTAAGGTTATTATATTAGTTTTCTTATTTTTAAAATCTCACAGTTTTCTTATTTATTTAAATACTTTAGTTTTTTCTTACTATAGTAGAACCACAAACCTATTTTAGTTCAATTGTTCCTGGCATATTAACTGTGCTGCATAGAGTTTGCCATTCTGTCCTCACTGGATCGGAATGTTTGAGGCTCCGAGTCTAATCTAATTAAAAAATATGCTTTTGCCTGATAATGGATGTTTGGAACTTTCAGCAGGTCGGCCTGACCTTACACATTCACTAATAATATTTTTCTACTGTTATACTAGAATAAACAGGAATATAGAACCTTACAATATTATACAAGACTAATACAGAGTACATTATAACATTTTTTCTGAATAGTGTGTTTTAACAATTTGTTTAATATTTCTGCTGACTTTATATTCTTTTTAAATACATTACAGGCATTACAATATTTGTTGCAGTTTCGCAAATGTTCAATTTGTATCCCAAAGATCAGCCTGCATCTAGTAGCTATGACAGTCTTGGGTCAGTTTCTGCTCTCAGTGAGTCTGTCAAAGCCATCACATGTGGGTGGCAGTCTTTAACCACTTCAAATGAAAACCCACTTACAGTACCATGCCGTACATGCGTACATCAAGTTTCCCACTGAGACTGAGATATATTGCAGGGAGCCATTAAACTTTTACAAGTATATATAGTGTTTTAAGTTATTATTTTTTGTTTTATTATGGCAACGTGGCAACGTACGTGGAGAGCGACAACGGGAGTGAAGTTGGTTCGGAGGATTTCGACACCAGCGACAGTGATGCTAACTTATCACTCAGCGATGATGATGAACAGGATATGGAGCTAAGAACAGTACAAACTGTACAAACAAAAGAGCATGCAGCTACTTTACAGGTAAGCCAGCTGCAAACGGGAAGCTGTTTGGTTTGAAATGGCAGTGGTGTGACGAAATACCATCAAAACACAGCACTGAGTACAAGGCAATAAAGCAGGTGTCTTCGGCAACCAGATCCATCACAATGCCTGTGCAAAGTAGCTGTGTACACGCATTTGTGACTATCCATCCAACACAAGGGAAGCAGAGATCGCAAAAAAGATACAGGGTCTGCAACGAAAATGAAAACAAAAGAAAGGACACAAGAAAAATGTGCAGTGGTTGCGAAGGCAACCCCGGGTTCTGTTGTATTAAACATTTCAATAAATGGCACAGAGCAAGTCGATAATGGCACATGTTTTGACGTTGTTTGATTTTTATTTGATACTGTTTACTGATTATTATTGTTATTAGCGTTATTAGCAGTGTTTTTGTTTACATTGTACACAGGAGCATAAAGGGTTAATGAAAAACACAGTTTAAATCTTGTTAGCTGGGCTCCCATCTCTACATTCTCATTCCCATCTAAGCTGTTTCTATCAAAGAGCCATCCATCTCTGCCACATACACCTTTCACACAAAAAAGGTGCTCGCACCTTGTGCAAGGGAAGACGGGTTTTAAGGTCACGTGTGACAAGCTAATAACACCCCAGCAGGAGTATTTATTGGCTTTAAAGACAAATATAGCTGAGTATCATCAGCATAGCAATGGAAGTTCACTCCTTGTCTTTGGATAATGTCACCTAAAGGTAACACATATATCGAAAATAACAAAGGACCTAAAATAGAGCCCTGGGAACACCGCAGACAACTTCAGACAATGCTGATCTCACCTCCCCAACAGAGACGAACTGAAACCTATCGGAAAGATAAGACCTGACATCTCCTGACAATCCCACTGAGCTTTCAAGACAATTCAATAAAATGGAGTGGTGCACAATATCAAAAGCAGCACTTAGATCTAATTACAACTGAGGGAAAGCTAATCAACAGATAGTGTACTACTCTGACAAGGGCTGTTTCTGTGCTATGTGCAGCACAAAATACAGACTGAAAATGTTCATATACGGGTTATTCCATACCCAACCGCCTCAGATTTTGCTAGAAAAATTCACCTGGGGATTTTTGGGCCCGCTGAGTTCAGAAATCCTAATCGGTTTTTTTTATTTACCCTTTAAGCTGTGACCTGGCAAAGGTCAACATAAAGTGAAAAAGTGACCCTGACCAGAAACTTTTGGCAAGTTGACAGACGAGGGTTAAGTGACGAGTTTTATTCGAACTTCAGCCCAACCCTTTACCCTGTAGGGGATGCAGGTCCTAAAATGTTACTATTGCTGTAAGAACCTTAGGGACCACTCTTCCAAATTTTGTGAAACACTTTTGGTTTCAAGTCCCCCCACTGGTCATTAACCCCCTCTGAAATTTGAATCTTTGGTATTTCTACCAAGTTTAGGCCGAAATAACTCACGTGGTGGGGCTCCAAAAAATCACAAAAGATATTTTTGGATAGATGTTGATGAGATCTACAAGAAGCAAGCAAAATATTTTGTTATCCGCGGATTTTGGATTTTTGGCAGATTTTTGAAGTTGCATTTGTCATGCATTCGAGCATTGCTTATGGCCACTTAGTTGAGGCTAAAGTACCACATAGTCCTAAATGAACTAGTATTATTCATCAATTTTGTATTGTCTGGGTTAGATCTAGAGTAAAACGTGGCAGTGTGTGCTTCCAGTGGCACTAGCTTGGAGCTGAGGGGTTATGAACTTGCGTGTGGAACTTAGATTTCTTTGTTACAGTGACATTTGAAACTACCAAAACCTCAATTAGTTGCGTTTTAAAAACTACAAACTGATAGAAAACACTCTACTCTTACTCTACTCTACTCTTACTGGAATCAAACTAAAAATCTCAGTTCTTATGACAAGTATATAACTATGCGAAAAAGGAAAGGATCTTAAACATTTTAAAAGTTGCATGCAGAATGTGGTTGGTTAACAGCTGCTATAGAAACCACACATCACAAAGTTCAGTAATCATCAAATTTAAAATTACTCCATGTGTGAACTAGAATGGGGAACAAGACTTTCTTCACAATGTTCTTCCATTCATAGAACAGTCTGTCCTTGGGGAAGGACCACTTGAAGGTGATCGGTACGGCAGGATGCATAATCTTCACTTATGCTCCTTCATTCTCAACTTCTCCAGGGAACATTTTATTGTCATACTACACCTTCACCCAGTCACCAACTTATAGACGCAGCTGAGCTGGACCCTCCTGGACAACTGAGTCTTTCAACACTGTCACCACATGGAATTCCGTACTTTGACTAGTAAATTGACCTTTATCTTGCCTGGGGTATCGGGTACAAAGTGGTGTGCTTCCCTGGAGCTGGTGATGTCTAGGGCATCATCATACCTGGCACTAAGGAGAGGGTGGTTCTCTTCAACCTGTTCTTGAGAGACGAGCATGACCTGCACACCAGTTATGTGTCCTTTCGCCCATTCATACAGCTGGTAAGGGGTAAGAAGTTTTCGCGATTCTTGTACTGCCTAGCAGCTCCGTCATGGAATAAGTCAGAGACCTCCCTCTTGATCAAAGGAATTACCTCCTTCTGAAATGCATACACTGTCGATGTGGAGTGTTGCATTTCATTACTCATCACTGCAACACTCGTGTTTAAGTTCACCATCCCAACGGAAGTAGAACACAAATGGATGTTGTCTGAGAATTGTCCCAATGAAATCCTTGGGCAGCATCTTGGATCACAAAACTATAATTTTTCTGCAAAATCAAGTAGACAGATGGTATGGTCCTCTTTCAGTTCTTCTTTCAGACACCTTAGGACATTGCTTTGACTCATGGCGACAAAGTGATGCTTCTGCAGGCTCAGAAGTTTCTGAACCTTGATTCTTTTGAAATCCTTGACCTTCTCCGTCAAAGTCAGCAGGTTGGAGTGATCAATATACACCCACTGATGGAATACAACATTGTCAACTGTATCCAGACTTTCCAGACCATCAAAGTATTCCTCTAGGGGATGACGACCAGGACATGCTTCACAAGCGACTGTCATACAAGCTTTTTTCCTGAAGGGAGCACACAGTTTTACCAAGCAAGCTTTTGTAGTCCGCCTGCAGGGTTAGAAACTAACAATATTGTGTTACTAGTCCAAAGGACTAGTACCTTTTGAAACTTGCTAGTCCTGATGTAAACTTGCTAGTCCTTATGTGAAGTGCCTAAGTTGGAATCAACAACAACAGTTGGGGTCCCTAAAAATAGGCTTAGATTTTATTTTGCTAAAAAATAAACACAGTTATAAATTTAGATCTACATTTTTTTAACAAAGCACCTCCGTAAACGCTCATACAGATCGATCAATCACCTGTTTACACCTCATTACTGAGCGACTACTGTACTGTGTGCTGAGAAACTGACACTAACAGCACCACACGGGATGACAGAGGGAAACATTCTCTCAGCTGTGTCACCTTGCCAACTATGAAGCTCTGTCTGAAATTGACACCAATGACACAAATAAAATGTTTATTTTATTGTACATTACATGTTGCTATTTACAGAAATGCTGGCTGGCTAATATCAACAATAATTAACGTACTCACGTACACATGCGGTCTTCACTAAAGTCCCAATTTACAGACAGTACGTTTCACTGTAGCCCTCAAGATGAAGTTGTTAGCTAGGTGGCTATTTTTTTAATTAGCAGTAGGAGAAAACGTTTTTTTGGCGGTTTTTGGTTTTAAAATGTAATTTTCTCCAGTCAGGTAACAAATATTCTTAGCTGGCGCCTGCTTGCCAGCTGCACTGGTTTGGTCAGTCAATTAGCATCGGGACTAGTGAAAATAAACACCAGAGACCGTGGAGTTTTACAACGCAACAAAATATGGAGTTGATGTTTTGGATCAGATGGCATGGAAGTATTCTGTGAAAGCCGTCTCCCGACGGTGGTCTGTTCAGGTGTTTTACAATGTATTGGACCTAACAGCTCCTGGGTACTTTACAAAGAATGCACAGAGAAGGATTTACCAAGGACAGAATATATTTTACAGTTAATACAGCAACTTCGCAAGAAGCATTTGGAACAGAGGGAGACTGCCAAGCGTGTACCCACAGCTGAAGAGACACCAATGCCGGGTTGGCAAGTGCAATAAAAATAAAACTTTGGACAGCTGTGCCCTGTGCAGAAATGTGGCGTGGAGAAGCTCATTATCTGTGTTGATTGTGAAGAGCCTTAGACTCAAGGTAAAGGAATTTTAAAAGAAAAATAAATTAGACTTTTTTTGTGCTGTGTGCTTCTGTAAAATGTTTTTTTAAGTTTATTTATATACGTTGTTCAGTTGCTTTTGCTCATCTGATAATAAACGGATTGTTTCAGTATAATAAATATGTATGTTGTAAACCGATGTCTGTTCAGACATTTTCATTTTCTTGTTTTGATTTGTAAAATAAATGTTCATATATATATATATATATGTGCTTCGATTGTTCAGGTGTTTATGTGATGTACTCAAAAATATATATATATATATATATATATTACATCCGACTGTTTCTCCTTTCGTTATACTATTGATAGTGTTTTGAATACCAGCTTCCCATATGGTCTAGCGGTTAGGATTCCTGGTTTTCACCCAGGCATCCCGGGTTCGACTCCTGGTATGGGAACCTCTTTGTTAAACAGCTGATTGGCGGCGCAGCGGGCTAAAGCATGTCTGTATCACCTTAGAATTCTCGAATGTTGTTGAAGCTGACACCCTGGGATCCTTCAAGAAACTGCTTGATGAGATTCTGGGATCAATAAGCTACTAACAACCAAACGAGCAAGATGAATGACCTCCTCTCGTTTGTAAACTTTCTTATGTTCTTAATACAGCAGTCAGAAAGACGGCTGCGGGGCTTCTAGGTATGAGTATATCTCCGGTCCTTCTAGTGTTAAAGCCTGGTTTTCAAACGAACTGATTACTGCTCAGCAGTACTGTATTGCTACAAGAAAAGTGTGTTTTAAATAAATTTCAGCTTCCAGTCACTTAAAATATGCTGACAATAATGCAAACAACACCAAGCTACAGACAGCGAGTCCCAAGTTTTAAACGTGTTACTGTTTATAGATAAGAACTCAACTTTATTATGAATATATTGTGTTATTGTGTTTTAAGCAACATAATTACTATGGTAATTTTTTGTTTATTAGTTTTAAAATGTTTAGTAAAACGTGGCCTAGTGTTTCATCTCGTTAGTACAACCAGCCCCCTTTGCTAATGACATCTTCAGTCAGGGTCGTAATCCAGTATAAATCACATTTTTGTAAAATGACTTTACACTTACTTCAAAAGATGCAACGTGTTTCAGTGAATTCAAACGATAAACTTTGCATCCCACGCAGAGGGAGAACACAAATGTAAAACATCATTAACACTGGAACAACCGGATTTTCAAACTATCTAGAACCGCCACGTGGGTCACTGTGACCCAAACATTTTTAAACTGCTTCGTAATGAAAATGAAAGACATACTATCGGATACAAATGAAAAGGTTTATTCATGAACATCACATCTAACATTTGCATCGCAGAAACACAGTATTTCGCCTTTAATGGGGTTAATGACCAGTGGGGGGACTTGAAACCAAAAGTGTTTCACAAAATTTGGAAGAGTGGTAACATTTTAGGACCTGCATCCCCTACAGGGTAAAGGGTTGGGCTGAAGTTCGAATAAAACTCGTCATTTACCCTTTGTTTGGCAACTTGCCAGAAGTGAGTTAGATGCTAGTGGTATTGGTTTCTCGAAATCCGTATTCATTACGAGTCAAATGAGGTGCTAAACATGATGGTAGCGTCTAAGTTGAGCCCAAGGGGTGATTTTTCTGGTCAGGGTCACTTTTTCACTGGACCTTTGCCAGGTCACAGCTCGAAGGGGAAATTAAAAAAAAATAAAATATATATATATATATATATATATATATATATATATATATATATATATATATATATATTAGCTCAAAGAGCCAGCTGCCCAACGTTTCAATATGTTGTACATATCTTTCTCAAGGGAGCCTGTGTTTGAATCAAAACATTGGAGGTATTTATAGGTTTTTGATGGCATGACAACTATTTGTTATTGTTTACATTCAAATCCATGATTTATTCTAATTAACAGTACTTTATATAAACTTATATTTTTATTATATCATGCAATGCTGGCTCTGAGGATCAGTCTAGATTTGGCCTCCCCAGCGCATCAGCATGCACAACTTTTGAATGAATTTTGTTTATTTATTTAAATGTTATATATTTACTGAAGTTAATTAGTTCATTCTTTTCTGTTGAGTCCCATTGGCATAATCGTGTTCAGTCTATTTATCCATTTACTTTCTTTTATTCTTCTATATGTCGCATTGTCTAATTTGAGCTGTTCTAATACTACAAACTTTACATCATTTATGTCATGTCCCTGACTGGTGAAGTGCTGTACTATTGGTTCATTCATTTTTTTATTTCTAATTAATGAAAGGTGGTTCTGAATTCTTTTATATAAAGTAGTTCCAGTCTCTCCAACATATTTGATTTCATCACATTTTTCACAGGCTATTCCATAAACAACATTGCTATTTTTACAGTAGGTATTAGTTTTTAGTGGATATGTGGTGTTCTTATGTTTAATTATATTTTTTACTTTTGTCTATGTATTTACACACTTTACATCTACAAGTGCACATGTTCGTAGAACCTATTTTGTCAATTATTCTTTTATGTTTACTGTGAACTAAAATATCACCTAAATTAGCTTCTCTTTTGAATGCTACAACTGGGGCCTTAAGAAATACTTTTTTTAAAATTTTTCTGAATTATGTAGAATCCGCAAGTGTTTCCAAACTATTTTAGAAATATTGGGCAAAAGTTTAGAGTAAGTCATTATTAATGGGACCCTTTTGACCTTTTTATCTCTATTTTTATAATCTAGTAGATCATCTCTTTTTAGTTTATCCACTTTTCTTAACTCCGTCTCTATAATTCTTTCTTTGTATCCTCTTTTTTTAAGATTTGTTTTTAATACATTTCTTTGTTTTACATAGTAACTTTCTTTTAAGCATATTCTTCGTATTCTTATTCCTAGACCCTTTGGGATTGCCCTTTTAGTGTGTATCGGATGTGCAGAGGACATGTGTAAATACTAGTGCGAAGAGGTCAGTCTCAATTGAACCTTCTTCAAGTTTTACTATGGTATCTAAAAATTCTATTTCTTTCCTTGTCCATCGAAGGTCCACCTTAATATTACTGTGTATTTCATTTGCCATTTTATGAAACTGGAAAAGAGATTCTTCTCCATGTGACAAAACCCCAAAAATATCATCTACAAACCGAATGTATTCTAAAGGTTCTCTTTCCGATTTTCTAAGTAATTGTTCTTTCCATTTCCCCATGTATGTACTGGCAAAATGCATTCCTAATTTAGATCCTATTGCTGTACCATCGTTTTGTTTGTAATTCTTATCAACAAATGTAAAATAACTGTTTTCTAAAACTATGTTGATCATGTTCAGTACCTCTGCTGTAGGTATTGATTTATCTAGTCTATTACCTAGTGCTTTTTGACAAGCTTCTAAAGTTTCTTTACGAGGGACACTTGGGTACAAGGATTTTACATCCATGCAAAATAAAATTGTATTCTCTGGAACGTTGTGTTTTTATCATTCGCATAGGGTGATTTTCTTTGTGCATTTTAGGATTTCCTCTTGCTAGACCTGTTCTTGCATTATGTGGCTACATGTATTTTTTTAATTCTTTTGATATAATGCCTTTATTGTATAGTCTCTCCGCAATTTCCTTAACCCTTTTTACCGATTTATTGATCTTATTGCTTTTAACTTCTATGTATTCATATGTATATGTATTATTTAATTCACATTCTACAGATTTCATATAGTCATCTGTGTTCATTATCACTATTCCTGAGCCTTTATCTGCTGGTCTTATCATTATATCATCATCATTTAACAACTCAGTCATAGCTTGTTCTTCAATATTGGTTAAATTAAGTTTACATCTTTTCTTTAGTCCTACTATTATTTCTTGTTTAACTACTTCAATATACATATCTAACCATTTATCTCTTCCATCCGGAGGAGTCCATGTGCTTGTACTATTAACCTTAATCCCATGCTCATAATTACCCTCTGAATCCGAGATATTTTCATTATTACTCATTTATCTAGGGAAGCAAAAATAAATTTATGATTGTTTTAATTGGTTTAGATTAAATTAGAATAATATGATGATCTAGCTAACGCCAGAGCCTTCCTATATTTTACATGATGGCTTTTCCATGCAAAGTAATGAACATGCAGTTTAGATTCCTTCCATCTATGTTCCAATTTACAACCCTCATATTTCAATTTACAAGTCATATCATTAAACCATGGCATGCTTCTTTTAAAAGACACTCTCCAAGTATTAACTGCACTACAGTATCTATGACACTAGTCAAGGTGGTGTTGCAGGTGTTAACCAACTCATCTAATGATAAAGGCTGAGTACGTGGCGATGAACTCAATGTCTCAAAAAGCTTTACAGCAGCTGAAGAATTAACTACCCGAGTTTTAATTGTACGTTCCATGCTCTTTGTAGTTAAAGGCAGATTAACCTTGAAAAGAATGGCAAGATGACCAAAAAAGCCATGAGAAATTACTAAATCTAAAGTATGGCCACAATTATGCGTAGGACCTTTAACATGCTGGGGAATCCAGTAGCCTCAACAATTCAGAAGAGTTAGAATCACATTCAATTTCAACATGGATGTTAAAATCATCAAATTCTGTCAAAAATAGTGAGTTTGACTTAGGTGGACGATATATAATTACAATATAAACCAGCAATTGGTTATTTACAGTTAAGGTTAATAATTCAGAAGATGAATAGCTTTCAACAATTTCCTGTTTGATGTTCAATATGGAATATAGTACCATGTCCACCTCCCCACCCAGTAGAGCAGGTTTTCTGGAAAACAATTATAATTTCGAGGAGAAACCTCAATCAAGGAAACATTGTCATCAGTTTCAAGCCAAGTTTCAGTTAAAGAGAGAATATCAATGTTATAATCCATAATAAAATCACTGATTAGAGGAGCTTTATTAGACAGACATCTGACATTAAATAAAGCCAGGCATAGATTGGTACAATTGGTACAAGAGCATGTGATTGGCAGCAGCAATAGGCATATGAAGAAGATTACTGTAACACATGCCTCTGTGATTACTAAATGCCAAAGAGTAGCGGTAGTGGTAAGATACTTTAACTTCTATTTTGCACATCTCACCTCCCCAGTTCCTAATTTAAATAATTTGCTAAGTGGTTTTCAATATTTGCAGTTAGGCTGCTTTCCTAGGTGTTATTCTTCACCCTTCCCTGATACGCACTTGCCGCTTCTTTCTTATCAACATCTACCGAATCCGTCCTTTTCTCACTACTTATTCCATCCAAATTCTGGTCCAAGCTGTTGTACTCTCCAGACTGGACTACTTTAACTCTCTCCTTGCTGGTCTCCCTGCTTCAGCTATCCGACCCCTTCAGCTTATTCAAAATTCTGCTGTATGTCTTGCATTCTCCCAACCTCGCTACTCTGATGTTACTCCTCTACTTCACACCCTTCACTGGCTACCTATGTCTGCTTGCATTCAATTCAAGACCCTTGTTGTTGCCTACCATCCTCTTCACCACACTGCCCCCTCCTACCTCCAATCCCTTGTGTCTCCCTACACCCCCTCACGCCCTCTCCGCTTCTCCTCTACAGGCCAACTGGTCATGCCTTCCCTCTACTCTCCATCCACCTGTGCCTGCACCTTCTCTTCCCTAGCCCCTCTGTGGTGGAACCAGCTCTGGGAGAACTTCAGGACTGCTCTGTCTCTCACCACCTTCTGCCGCCTCCTCAAGACCCTGTTTAGACTGCACTTGTAGATCTCTTGCTCTACCACTCTTATTATGCACTGGACTTGCCTGACCTATGCACCATGTTGCTGAAGCCTCAGCTAATGCACTATCCTTGCACTATTATGTCACTGTAGCTATAACTTGTTGTAATCCTAACTTGTTGCATCCTAGTTCATATTGTATTTTAGTAGTGTTATTTGCACTTACTGTAAACTACATGGTATTATAATGCTTTATACAAATTGTAATAATTTTATGCCAGTTTAAATGGTAAAGAAGTGAGAAATCATTGAAAGTCTGACAGGGAGTTAACGTAAATGTGCTGTATAAATGACACCTGAGAATAGATTTCAGACAGAGTGCAGTCACACTTTCTTTTAACTTTTTTTTCCACCAAAGAAACGTAAATTAAATCAATTTTACTACTAACATGTTTCTCATTTGTGCTTGAGATACACGAATGGCTTAACAGGTATCAATTTAATTCTTAAAGGAGAGTATAAAAGTCAGTGTAAAACACAGAAAATCAGAAGCGCTAATCATAGATTTGAAACATATTGGTCCTGGAGAACCACAATCCAGCAGGTTTTATAGGTAACCCTTAAATCATCAATTTCTGAAGAATGTAAGTTGTTGATCAATTCAGCAAGTTAATGTGTTCAATTAAATCAGCAGTGGTCAGCTTTGGTCCATGAGAGCTGCATGGTGTTCATGTTTTTGTTCCAAATTGTCTCTAAATTACTTAATTGAACAAATTACTACTTAAATTGAACAAAAAAAAAAATGACTGCTTAACTAGTCATTTTTTCCAAAAAATGCTTCGGGCAGCCATCTTGGTTCACGTATATACACCATTTTTGAAAAAGTCAATTGTACTGACACAGGCATGATGGTTATCAGGTTAGGAGTTAATCAAGAAAACCGTTTTTAAACTGAAGCAGTTTTAAATTTAATTTGAAAATGTAGGTCCAGCAGCAATCTTATTTAACAAAGCAACACCATTTTGCCATATTTTAATTCTTTTGTCACCGGGATGATGCCTATCAAGTTGGTTAAATGGTTTTCAAGCAGAAGCAGTTTGTTGTGAATTTTGGTGAAGTTGGTGGCAGCCATTTTTTTTTATTATTATTTATTTCTTAGCAGACGCCCTTATCCAGGGCAACTTACAATTGTTATAAGATATCACTTTATTTTTTACATACAATTACCCATTTATACAGTTGGGTTTTTACTGGAGCAATCTAGGTAAAGTACCTTGTTCAAGGGTACAGCAGCCGTGTCCCCCAACTGGGATTGAACCCACAACCCTCTGCACAAGAGTCCAGAGCCCTAACCACTACTCCACACTGCTACCCTATAATAGATTTTGATAGTAAACTTTATCGCAGCAACTTCTGCTTCGCAAACTTGAAGCGGGTTTGGTTGCTGATGACATATGCAAAGTTTCAGATCAATCGGTTCACCGGTTCCCAAGAAGAAAATTTTTAAAGGTTTTTCAAAAAAATGCATCAGGCCGTCATCTTGGTTGATGCAGGAGTGCAATTTTTTTTGCATCTGAACTATAATCTACACGGGATGATACCTACCAAGTTTCATGTTGATTGGTTACACCACGTGCGAACAGGAGCAGTTTGAAGTTGATGGAATAATAAGTTGCAAGCAACTTTATGGCTTCCTAGTTTTTATCATGAAATTTATGCATATCGATTGGTCACCATCCATGTGACCAATCATCTTCATTCAATTGTGGACATTACTTCACATAGGGTACTATTATACAGGATCTTAGGATCTTAGGAATACAGGTACTTAGGATCTCAGCTTTCCAGCAATACCAGCAATAACCGCATACGTAGCTCAGTAAAATAGAGGGCGCTAGAGAACTGCAGGCTTGGAGGCAGCGTGAGAGTGAGACAGAGAGTTAACTCCAGCGTGAGAGTGAGACAGAGAGTTAACTCCATTGTTTGTGGCAGACAGGAAATGCTTTACAGAGTTGCACAGAAAGTAATAGGACAGGGCCTGAGCATGTAAAATTATATGTAAAATCTCTTTGGTGTTCCATATTCTCTTTTGTTCAAAACAAAGTTGTAATTATGCTTGGTTGGTAAAAGTGCTAATATTTGCTTCATTTTTTCTACCCCTCATGCCATATTGAAGTTCAATGGTGTACTGTTTTTTTTTTCTGAGCCATTATGATTACAATATATATATAGCAGTGACCAAACATGATTTTTTTTTGGAAAAGCGTTTTTTTTTTTTTTTTTTTTGTTACATACATTCTCATCTCTACCACATATGCCTGACTTCTCGCCTTGAACTAAAATAGTGAGGTATGGTCTTACCGCTCAAAACGCTCAATCTGATTTGAGGTTATGACTCCCACAACAAGTAGCTTATTTTCTGTAATATATTTTTAGGTTATTGACGACTACTGATTATCACAGCAATACACACACACCTGTGGATGGCAGGTGGGTAATGTTGCAGTCGAGTAAATTGTCAGCATCAGACGGACGTCATGGCAACAAGCCGGAGAGGGCGTAACTACTGCAAGCAGAGGGGCTGATGAATCACATTAGGAGTATGTTATGCAGGAGAGCGGCGAGAGATCTGCAAACACATTTAATAGCAAGCACATATTTCTAAACGTTTGACGTTGTTTCCCAGCACAAATGCACTGAGGAAAAGCTTCACATTTACGACAGTTGTATGGTGTATAAATAGAAGATGGCACCGTCGGGCTCGAGCAGCATTAAAAGAAGCTGTCGGAGAGTTTTATACTGGATCCCAGTTCTTTTTATCACCATGATAGTCGGTTGGTCCTACTACGCATATGTTATCCAGCTCTGCATAGGTAAGGCTACGACTGAAAGACCATACAGTAGTCACGTTACTGTTCTCGTTTGTGTTGTTACGGTGTGAGGTATGAAAAAACACACCCTAATGTCGTGATAAGTCGATGATTTAAATGGTTACAGTGTTACCCTTATTTATAATGGGCAACATTAACAATATGCAGGTGATTGTTGGATAAATTCTAGACATGAGAAAACATGTAAAAAAAATAATCCAGGGTCATATGTGATCACAGAAAATACATGTCCAATAATTGAGTTAGTGTAAACAAGATAACACGTTATGCTTCAATGCCCCTGGGTTTTGTTTGTTGTTGATTGCAGAGCAAGCATAATAATGTGGTTTGATATTTATCAAGAATTTATCAAATACCTGTATACTCTGCAAGATAAATTGCTGTTTCATTTAAAATTTACATGAAGCTAAAAGTTTTGCGTGAGTAGTATGCAGTAGGTATTGTGTGCAAACTCTGACATTACAAATAATTTGATTTGGCAAGTAATCACATAACTAACTAAACCCATATATATATATATATATATATATATATATATATATATAATATATTGTAGAGTTGAATGGTTTTATCACAGAACTAGAAATACTGAATACATTAATTTGCTTTGTACTCAGTGAAAATTCAAATAAGGCCTCAGCAGGAGAGAGAATTATCCATCCACCTTATTCTTAAGTGTAATGTTTGGCATACTAAAAAAGCTGTAGGAATAGTGCATATTTATGGTGAAAGTATAATAATAAATGCAAAATGTCTGGACGGCTTGACATAGGAGGAGAACCTGAGTCAGCTCCCAGTCATGGTCCATTGCCAACCAATACAAATCCAGGTTTTTATATGACCAGATTCTTTTTAATATATATATTTTTGTTGTGCTTAGTTATGCACATCAAAATAAAAGTTCCCTTCACGATCAATCACTTTTGTTAGAACTTCCTTATAGCATTTGTGTGCCCTTAAGCCTCAACACAAACTTAGCTGCATTTGTGGGGCTGACCAAAAGGTAGATCTGTTGTTCACAGGATAACAGCATCTGTAATCTCAATGAAAGTGAATCTCTCCTGTCATATACTGAAGAATATGTACAGCTCCTAGTCAACAGATTGATGTTTTAAAATCATTTGGAGGAGAGGACAAGGAGTGCTTCTTCTTTCTCAAGACACTGAGGATGACTGATATTTTACAGATAATGTTTATAACAACATGCACTCTATAGAAATAGTCAAACTTTCAGCAAGCTTTCCAGACAGATTGCAAGGCACATACCCCTGTGTAGTTTGGGAAATTAGCCCCACCCTTCCTCCTCAAAAATGATGTAACAGCATGTAAGGTGAGTACTATATGAATATGAGGTTTAACTAGATAAGTATTTAGTATCTCTGTGCTCATTTAAAGTTTAAACACACACATTTTCTTAATCATAAGATCATTAATGTAGTCTTTTCAAACCAATTAACAGCCTAAAATGAGATATTTCAACTCTAAATCAAGAGCCATATTGTAGAGCTCAATGCCTTTCATTGCTCAAAAGCTACGAATTAGACAGTACTGCTCTACTTTGTAGGCTGTTCACTAATTTACAATACTCCTTATTTCAAGATTTGTATGGGTCAAATTTTAAAATAAGTGGGAAGAACTGTATATTGTCAACATGATTATGGGACCCGGGCAACATAGCCTGTTTTCAAATGGAATTACATTTTACTCCTTCTGGGGAAGGTGAGAAATTTGGCTTATTGAAAGGTGAAACACATATTCTTTATTGGAACATTGCCTGCTTGGTGGTTGTCCAGATTATTATTATAATATATATTTTTAAATCACTAAGAATGCAATACAGATGCACAATCCGATACATTTTTTTTCAACATATTTACTTATTTTTTTTTATCTGAATTGATAACTATTTTTATATATAAGAAAAAAAATCGATTCTTTGGACGGTTTTGCTCTTGTATTAGCTTACACAGCATGAGTCTTTTCTGTACTTAATAATTAATCCAAAACCATTTGTTCTGATGGCAACATCAACATGATTCAAAGAAAGAATGTAGCCATTTTACTTGGTTATCTTATTTTTATTGAGTGTTTGAAGTTATGGATGCTTACATTTTAAGTAAGAACAACTGCTTCATTTAAAATTGGGTTTACTGTTGTATGTGCCCATTCAATTGATTCAAAGAGCTTGATTCATTGGTAAAGGTCATTCTTTCACAGAATGAGTTAATTATCGAGAGGGAAGAAGTAAACAAGAATGCAGTCAATGCTGTATTGTTTAATATTGTTACAAGCACCTGGACATTAATGAGCAAATATAGCTTTCTCAAAAGCCTTTTTACCAAAAATACAGATTTTTGGTGGTGGATTTTAGTGATTTAGATTTGTGGGCATAGTGCTTTTAAATGGACTGGCAATGTAATACAAAGAACAATTGAAGCAGACTGAGATCAAACTGCTTTGAATCATGACTCTGTCCCAGTAGGCAGAACGGATGGTTCCTTTGTGTAATGTACAGTTGTAGATTGGATTGTAGACAACAGACTGGAGCCACAGTTTGATATTGAAACAGGATGTTTCCAGTTCAAATCCAGCCAGGGTAGATTCCCTGGGAGGTCCAGGGCAGTATTAAGGCACTAATATATATATATATATATATATATATATATATATTCTTTGAAATTCAGTTATATACAGTTATTGTTGACATTAATACAACTGTTCATTTCTTTACAATGACCTCAAAGAATAAACGATCAGTTCTAGATCCAGATGATCATTTATCATAGTATCGGGATATCGTCATTTTCTGTTCAGCTTGCGTCGTGAAAATTGAAATTGCTTTAAAATGGCAACACAAAGTGGAGACGGTTATCCATTCAGAGATACCAATATATTAAGTTAGTAAGGGGACAATGTCACCTGAAGTATTGCTGTAAATCATTCGTTTTTTACCATAATTTGTGTTGGTACTACTTACATTTTTCAATAAACATTATTTTAATGCAAAAAGGTTAAGTGAAATTGATTAGCCTATATTATTTCTTAAACTGTACGGGTTTGTAATGCATGGTGAGTCAGATATTGTGTTTTTATTTTTTATTTTTTTGATGAAAATGCATTCCCCAATCCAATAAAATGAGATTTTAGTTCATAGTTTTAATGGCTGTTTATACAATGTCCACATTTGTGAGGATAAAAAGGTCAGTGATTACTAATACACAAAGAGCTATTTGAGAAAGATCAGCAGTATCTGCAAGCAGTGGAATGCTGAATACATGCTACTAGAAATAGTATTCCTCCAGCACAAAGTAATGTAAAATTCCAGATGTATGTGTAAGAATATATTGCATTGCATTACAGGATAGATTTGCAATTGAAGGAAAAGTGGACCTGACCTGATTAGAAAGCTTTCAATATATCAGAAACCAACTTCATAATGTACCCTAATGGTAAATAGAAGAAAAAAAAAACTTAGATGGAAAGTAGAAAAATCTTTTCAGTGTACAATTACATACAACAGACCTAGGTTTCAGGGACTACCAAAGTCCCCAAAATAACTACAGTGTGTATATGAAAATGTGCAATTGCCAGTGTTTTCCCTGATATTTTATGCTTAAAAGCATCCCTGTGAGGGGAGCATGTATGAGTTTGCAAATCCGCTGCCTCTATGATACTCTAGTTTAGTGGTTTTCAAACTTTTTAGGCCCTGTGCCCCTTTCTAAATAATCTAGTGTACGAGTACTAGGGATGGGATAAACGTTTAAAAACATATAAACTCTAAAGAAGTGGTAAAACGTTTACTAATATGCCAGACGTATAACTGGTCACGTGACAAATGTCACCAAATGCATATTTTTTTATGCATTAATTTTATCATCAGTAGTTCGTCGCGTATGAGACTGCTCTAGTGCGACAGTAAGGGCGGACATTATAAAAAGGAAGGGGTTTGGCAATTGCCTCCAAGTAGCTTTTCTGATTGGTGCATGTGGCGGAGTGTCCCGCCCCTATTTATCATTATTTGTATTTGTTTGCGGCGCGGATAAAAGCGGCGCGTCTTTTGTTATTGTTTTTTATATTTATATTTAAAAACCCCGTAAGGATGCATGACCGATCAGCTACTGATTATTTAACTAGCTGACAGTCATGCATCCTTACCAAACACGTGCAGACTGTGGCCGAGGGGTAATAAGATAATTAACAGCCAGTTAACCCCTCGGCCAGAGTATAAGAACCTGAAGCTGTCTGTGCTGCGGGGCTGGGTGCAGAGAGGAGGTACGGGGAGATAGAGAGGAGACAGAAATAACAATTGCTAAAACGTGCAGGATTAGCCAGCACGACAATTACTTGTTTGTCTGTCTGATTCGTTTGGCCCTCGTGCCCTTTTGTTTTGTTGTTTTTGTTCAAATCATTTGTTTTGTTTATTAATAAAATCAGCTGAACGCTGTTGCGTTCAGTTTCACCCGCCCATCCTTTGTTGTGGTTTCAGTTACTTCCTGGTCCGTGACGTCACCACACCTCACCACTGCGAGCCATCCTGCCACAGTGCAACAGAAAGATTTCGTCAGCACTTCAAATTTTGCCAGCAGAAATTATTGAATTTAGAAGCTCTAATGTAATTAACAATTTTGACTGCATCAGACAGCACAGACATTAAGGCTGCAGGCATGTTTTTGGAAGCAAGGGCCTCTCTGTGAATGCTGCAGTGTTCCCATGTGGCTTCTGTTGCTACGCCCGTGATGCAAACCACGACTCCACTGTGCTTTCCCGTCATTGATTTTGCCCCATCAGTACAAATTCCTACACAGTGGGACCAGTCAATTCTATTCTCGCTCATGAAGTTATCAAGCAGTAAAAAAATCTCTTCTCCTGTTCGGGCAGGCAGGGGACAACAAAAGAGAAAATCTTCAGGTATGGTACTTTTGTACATATAACGAACATAAACCAAAAGATGAGCTAGGCTAGCTGAATCCATGGACTCGTAGTTGCAAAGAATAATAGTTGCTGTTTCTAACAAGATTCACAAGCTGAGAGAACATTTTCAGCCATATCGCCAATGCGACGCAACACCGTGTTATCAGAGAGTGGTATGACGTCAGGTTTTTTTTTTCTGCTTTTTCACCAAGCGTGCTGTTCACTATGTCTTTCGCAGCACGTAGAATTAATTCTTCTGCAATAGCATGTGGTTTCCCTGTTTTTAGCCACTCTGTAACTCGTGAAGCTCAAAGTGCATTTCTGTTTCCCATGCAAAAATTCGATTGTATCATTTTTTTACTGCTTTTTAGCTCTTCCAGTTTGCGACTGAAAAACTGAGTTGGTTTTTCTTTAAAGTGGTGGCAAAGAAGTGACGGTTTAAGACTGTTGTTTGACAAAACTTCACAGCATAGGACACACTGTGGCTGAGGATATCCAGCATCCCCAGTCCATGTAAATCCAAGTTCAATGTAACTTTCATCATACCTGTGCTATATTGACTCGCTTTCTTTGTTCTGCTCTGTCGCACGCTTCCCAGGTTGTAAATCATGCATGGTCTCCTCAGCACTTATGCTGCTACAGCCTGTAGTTTGTTCCACTGAAACTGTGATTGCACTGGGATCCTGCTGATTCCTATTTGTTCTACCGTTTAATGCACCAGTCTTGAGCCAACGATCCATATTTTTTTCACAGAATTCAAGAATAAACTTAGAATGAAGTCAGTTGGACCGCACAGGGAAGGAGGAGGGGCTAGAGTTCAGCCAAGTACTGTGAATAGCTGCTGTTAAAAACTTAACAAAATAAAATAAAATAATATTAGTTGACAGTGTAAATGCGCCAACTAAAAAAGCTATGTAAAGTTATTTCAAAATCCAGACTCCAATAAGTATGCCGAAACGAGTCCAACTTAAGAGTCCAAAAACAGGTTATGCTTCTGAAAAACAAAAGTAAGGTTCCAATTTAAAACAAAATCAGAAAGCAATTCTCAACAAAAGTCATGCATTTCTTCCAACAAGTGCAGAAGTGTAGAGAGAAAACAGATGGAGCAGTTTGCATAAAAACATGTACAAATATATATATATTTTTTTAATTGAACTTGAATTTTATCATTGAACACTTGAGCAGGGACAGTGTAAAATGCTATGTGTGTCCTTGTGTGGTATCGAATCCAGCCAGAATAAACACATTGTTTTGAAGTGAATATTTCCAAAAGCTAATTTGTTGAAAGTAGAAATGGGATATTTATATCAGGCAGTCAAAAATGACTTTTAGCAAAATGCTTACATGTTAAAGTGTTTAGTTTAGTGTAGTAGCCTGTTTGTGTTAATCAGCTGCTAGACAGCTTGTTAATGGGCACTCGCTGTATGATATGAATGCTCTCAATAGGTCTGGAGTAGGGAATCCAATTCCGGTCACTTTTTCCGATTGCAGGATTTTGGGATTGATTCATTTTTTTTTTTTAAACCTGGGATTCCATTTTTGTAATATCGTGCTTTTTTTTTTTTTTTTTTTTAATAATTAATAATGCAGTGACACGACAAAGGTGTTATTCAATGAATTAATTGAGAAAACACATACAATCATTGCAAGTAAAGATGAGTAGCGTCACTCCAGCTTTAGCGCGGAACAAGTGAGTGATTTCATTGTCTAAATAGGGCGGCCCAGCTGCCTGCTCAACTCAATACTGTTATTTAAAAATGTAAACATGTAGAGAACACCCTGAACTGATTAAACTATTACCACTGGACATTTAAACTTCAGAAAGTAAACTTGCCTAGTAAATACTACACATTTTTAAAAGAAGCAGCATCAAAAAATGACTTTTTTTTTTTTTTTTTTTTTTGTTCAGCCCACAGACTGCAGTAACCAGCACCCTGCTATTTAAATATGTAAATTAGCCACATGTGTGCTCAACACCCAAGGCATTGTCAGCAGTTGGCTGGATGCTTATAGAGTTAACCTTGCCCAACAGAAAGGAAATGTACATCAGTGTGGCTGTGTTTTTTTATTTGAAAAGAGATTCAACATTGTTGATTTGATTGCTAAGTCATAAAGTACGACATGGTTAAAAAAAATAAAAAAAATAAAAAAAAAAGCATTGTCTGCCATTACAGGATTTTTCGCGCGTACCCCCTGACGAGAGCTCGCGTACCCCCAGTTTGAAAACCGCTGCTCTAGTTTGATCGTTAGTGTTCGACAACAAAAATAAACCTTTTTCGTATTTGTTTATTTGCAAAGCTTCCATTGCCACAGTGTCAGAGCATTGTATTTCAGAATCCATTTTAGTTGGTGGCTTCATATTTGTTTCTGACCATGACATGGCTGTCATATTGAGATCATGCGACTTGACAAGTTTCAGCTTGGTTGATACAGTACAGTTTCTGTTGCATTTGCTGCATTACTGTCCAGTAAAAAATAACTAATTCACTGCTGCATTGCTTTAATCTCTGGTCGTATCACTGACGCAGACCTCACCTTTTTAAATAGTGGCCTATATTTTCCCCTATGAGCAAATCGCAGGCAAATTGCCCCACGATGTATTACATGGGCTTTTAGCCCACAGTGGAACCAGGTTTGCTTTTATGCCCTGTGCAGAACATGACCACAAAAAGATCACAATCAAATTTAAAAATACCTTGAGTCTCCCTAGATTTGCCAAGGGACAGCAGATGCACTTTGACAACAGATCGTCTGTCAGAATTTTAAACCAAAGCATCCCCAGAGTGCTTTACCCAAAATATTGAATCCTTGTAGATTCTATGTTCTCGTCTTTTTGCATCAGTTTCACGTGTATTGCTACTCTTTATCTGTAAGACTTTGTTAATATGGAATATGCAATTTAAATTCCAGCGATGCAAAGTTAACCCTAGTTTGGCCTGTTTTATGCAGGCTACATAGGGCCTATATTGTACTCTGTAGATACTGTATCTGTGTTGTAATACATACTGTATCCCTCTAGGTATGCAACCTATAAATATGTTGACCCACTCCACATAGACTAAACGTGACTTCTGTTAAATTCCTGCCATCTCTATGTGCACTGAACAACTTAATAATAATACAAAAACAAAGACTTGACTGAAGATTAGCCTATTTTTTTTTCATTCTCAGCTGCAGTTGCATTAGCAGTCATACTAATTATCTTAAACCTCTTTCCCAGCACTACTGGTAAAAAGCTAAAGAAATAACAGTAACAGTATAAAAGCCAGACTGCCCTATTATATTGCATTGCCAGAAACTTGCTGATATACTTTATTGTACATTTCAGTTTTGTCAGTTTTTGGCTTGTAATAGCTTAACAAAACTCATGTAAATTGCTGCTAAAATTAATTTTGAGTCCGTGAGCAAGAACTGTACGCAGGATAAAGAAGCTTAAGCATATGCTGATACAGCGCAGAAAGATTTGTCCAAATGTTCCTGCAGACTGCAGTAACATAGTGAAGATTAACAGCTTGTTTATCACATTCTATATGAAATAGACTATAATTGAACATTATACTGTAATGTTGTCATCTTTTTCATAATTCAGGAATCTAAAGAGAAGAATTGGTAGAACATGAATGAGTCACAAAAGTAACTAACAAAGCCCTTTTGTTTTCAGACAACACAGAGAACAATGTACTGTGCCCACATTTATAGCATTAAGCATAGACTGTTCAAATATACAGTAAGCTTTTCCATCAGCTGACAAACTAAAACCTCTGCTGGTCTGTTAGCAAGAGCAGGGTTTCTCATTATTAAAACTCCATCTTAATGTCTGCCAAAAAGGTCGCCTAATTGATGTTTCAGTTTTACGCTAAGTAGTTGGATAGTGAATGCAGACATTTAAAGTTGGCTAAATTTGTAGGTTTTTTTTTTATTTATTTTTGAAAAAAGAATTGTAGTTTAACATGTCATACCCTTTACTTGCACAAAACGAGAAACAAAATGTTAATGTTCTTTCAGCAAACTTGGCTGTCACGTTTAATTTATTTAAAAAATATGTATAGTGCTGTTTGGATGTACCATTATTAAAAAGCTCACCTGTCTTAAAAAAAAAACAAAAAAAAAACGTCCTTTTCTGTCAGTTAACGTAGGTCCTGTTGACCTTGCCCAAAGATCTATTGGCTTTCTTTTGCTCTCAGAACTTTAAACACCAAGTTTAAATGTCAGATGCTTTCTGTGGTCTACATTTATTCCTTCAATGTTATTTATTATAACCAGTAATATTACAGTGTTTGAACTGTCATCCTAACTGAAGATACTTTCTTAAACATACTGTAGTATACACTGGTTTTGCCTAAGCTACCAAAGAGAGAACTATGAGCATGGGTAAGAAGTTAAAATATTTTTGCCGCTTCCTTTCTGTAGATCACACCCGTTTCTGTAAATATCTTTAGATCTGTAAAACTGGATTTCTACAAATATTTATAGATTTCTATATGATTTCTTCATAAGGCTGGAAAACTACTGTACCAGCTTTTAAAAGTTGAAGCAGTTAAATATCCATAAAAGCATATAAAAAGGTAAAATTATTGAGTGAGTGTTTTTGTTTTTCCAATTTTACAGTGTGACTTCAGTATTTGTTGTTGAATCATTTATCCTCTTAAAATGAATTTATTTTCAAAAGTTAGTTTGTGAATGTAATGTAACCCACCAGTTGTAAAGATTCAAGACGTGATATTTATATGAATTCACTGTTCACTGATCCTTTTAGTTAGGTGACAGAGCTGATCTCATTTTCTGACTGGCTAGCAGTTTGTAACCTGAAGCAATCTTTGCCTGACCCACTTTCTCCTACAGTTTAAGTCCTTAATTTGACACCTTGTACACTGCCCTTCAAAAAGTATTAGGCCACCAGGCTCTAAATTGCTGTGACTGTGTCATGCAGTTCCATTATTTTTGTTCCCAAGAGAACACATGAAGCCCAGTGCCATATAATATCATGATGCATAATTATGATGTCAGTGCCAGATTGTAGGTGTCCTGTGTTAAGATCTTAAATGAGCAAGGATTTGAAGCTTTCAAGTGTGTTTTACTGAAACTGTCAGAGAGCATGTTAACAATATATATTTAGTTCTGTATTTTGAAAACGCTAACAGTTTTTCCATATACCAGTAAACATATAAATGGTTGTTAGAGTTATTGTGTGTGTGTGTGTGTGTGTGTGTGTGTGTATATATATATATATATATATATATATATATATATATATATATATATATATATATATATATATATATATATATATATATATATATATAATTTATTCCATACTATGTGTAGTTTTGGAAGATATCTATGTTTTAGCAAACATATATTTATTTTAAAACGTGATATCTGGTACTACATTAGGTTAAAGAAATACCTGTTTGCAGGCCTTGCAGTCAGGGTAATTTCACCTGGAGGGTGAAATTGTCCACATCCCTTTAGGGCCTTCTTTCCTGTTGGTAACCAACAGTCTGCTTTCCCTATTGACTGACGTGCTTTGCAGCCAGTAGGAAACATGACCCTGAACACACTGCTTAGATAAAATGACCTGGAGACAAGGTAAGCAAACTGAGAACTTTCTTTTACCTAGTGTAGGTGTAATTTCCCTTACCCATGAGTCTTTCATAATTAATAATAATGGCAAGTCTACAACTGTAGATTTAGTAAATTCATTTATTATCTGGTTATCCTTTAATGTTGTATTTTGGTAGTGGGATTAAATGATGTGTGGACCTGTCCTGTTGAGTTTTTGTTTGCAAATTAAAAGATACATATGACTAATTTTCCTGCAGAGGAATGTTGTAGTTGTCAAGTGAGCTGTGACTCGCAGAAATATATATTTCTTTACCTGATTCAGATCCCATTGGGTAAGCCGAGTCTAACTTGTGGCAGAATTTATTGTTTTATTTCGTAACAAGACTAAACGAGTAAGAAACTAATCGCTACAGTGGAGAAGTGACACGGTGGATGGATTTTTTTTTTTTTTTAATATTTTTTTTTTATGGCAGCAGCAGGGTTCCAGTACAGTACATTGTCCAATACCTCATATTAAAAGGAATGAAAAATAGGCCTCTAGGCCTACTGTGATGTTTGTCTTTCTGTGTGACTTGAGTTATCTGTCCTCCCTCCTTGTTTGCAGTCTCCACTCATTCCGGAATCAAACTGGGGTAACTGACTGAGCAACTAGATGTTACACAAAGCCACATACTGTCGAAAAATTCTGTGGGATTACCATTGTGGGATTAAAAACAAAATAATAATACAATTGTGCTTTTTTTTATTTTTATTAACTTGTGTTGCATTGTGATGAGTTTTGGGGTTTTCTTCACCCATTGGCACATATACAGACCTCCCACTACTGATTCACTCAGTATAGCCACCACTGCTTGCCTGGTTGTTGATTGTTACATATTCAACATATTTTCTCTCTTATACTACATGCATCTCTTTTGGCAGTTTACCATGTCACATGGTACGAATTGTTATGGTCACAAATCCATTTCCAGTCTGTGGTCATTACTGTATTACTGCCAGGGTTGGCAGTTTTTATTTTATTTTTTTAATTTTAATTAAAAAAAAAAAAAAAAAAAAAAAAATCGGTTTTTGATGTAAATCATTTTTTTTTCTTCATTTTTTTTAATTATAGAATTTTTTTGTGGTACTGTAGTTGTAGCTCTACAGTACCTCCAAACTGTAAATTTAAGGATGTTGGAAATGGTAGTTTTTTGAGTAGTTACATACCAAACTAATTTACTCAATCTCAAATGAATACATAAATAAAGCAAATTATTTATCATTGTGGCATCCTGTAAATGTGAACTACAATTTATGAACTACAAGAATTTAGCGATGGAGTACGCCAGAGAAAAATACCCCTCACTCATCCAAGTCATTCTTTTCATTTACTTTTCTTTCTTTGATTTCCTCTTTCTGTGTCATTCCAAACACACGTAGTTGTTACTTAGGACTACTTTGCTTTTTATAGTGTGTGCAGTTATTAAAGTTCCTGATTGCACCACTAAACCTGGTTTCAGCGGGTCTTCACACAGTGCTCAATTGGCGAATAATGAAGGGGGCAAGACATGTCTTCAGAATACCATTTCAGTACAGTATTTTCTTTGCTCCATTTTTGCGCCTCAATGTTTTGTGAAATGTGATGTCACATTTTGTAATGTTCTACCTTTTCTTTTTATAACAGGGTCTATAACAAATATTGGAGAAAAGGGTAAGTAATAATATATTACATTTTATATAAATACACAGTATATGTAAACCCCTATATAATGTTTTTGTGTGTAGTAATTGCTGTAAAAAGCTGGTATCTGTGAGTACCATAAAACACTACTATAACTGCAAGGCATCAATTACAGTGAATGGGTTTAAAGTATTCAGAATGAATCCATGCTAGATACAAGTCGGGAAGGAGGGACATTGACTACCTGCACTGGGAATTTTATTTATTTATTTTTTAATGGGAAAGGGGTGAAGTTAATGTGAATTGAGTAACCATTTCCATGTTTTATCTGTGTTTATCGGTTAAAACCGAAAATAAGAAGCCCTATATATAGGATGACCAGATTTTCAAAGCTCAAAACCAGGACACTTTGTTAAATAATTGATAAGACTAATTAAACCATTTAAATATAGGCTATTTTAATGGTTATTTAGATAGCCATCCTCTAACTCTTAGTGTTATGTTTCTTTTTTTTTTTTTCTTTTAAGCAGCTAGCTAATTTCAGTACACTCCTGGGTGTATAATTTGTGGCTAATTAGTTTAAGTAGCCATATTGTGTTACACGTATTGCGTACTTTTATAGAGTTCAATAATTTAAATTTAAATCATTAAAAATACATTTACATTTTGGCATTTTCTTTCTTTCTTTTATTACTTGCTGCGTCAGGCTGTAGTTATTGATGTTGTTCATGTGGTTTAGCCTGGTGGATTCGGATGCTTGCAACCTCTCGCTGCTCTGTCTGGGCTAAATCCCGCTAGAATTGAACAGCTACAACATTACCGTATTACACACAATTGTAGATTCATATTGAACATAAACTAAATGCCAACGTATGGCGCACTGAGGAATAAGCACTGTGTTAAATGTTCTTGATTACCGTAGTACCTTTTTGTTTTTTTATTTTATTTTGTTTTCACTGCAGGTGCCATAAACTAAAAGCGTTTTTACGTTATTTTGACAAAAGGTATTGAGTGTGTTGGGACTTTTTAAAGATTTTTAGCAAAATGTTGGGACACTGGGACTGTCCCAGCTAAACGGTGACGTCTGGTCACCTACCTCTACATAATGTCATGTTTGCATTAACATTTACTTTGGAATAAACTAAATATGTTAATTGTTTAGCTCAGTAGATACAGTGACAGTTATTAGCTGGCACGTATTCTAGTGATAATCGCAACAAGATTATCAAGCACCCTTGTTGGAGGAACTTATATTATTTTTGTAAATCTGTCACTACCGGTTTTATCAATGGCTGGGTTTCCATTGAAAAAGAAAGTTTGTCTCACTTTTTTCTCACGCTATTTTGGTAGTTTTTAAATAAAAAGTATGGAAAACAAAAACCAAGACCGAGTTACACAAATACAAAAAAAATAACTTTTTTTTTTTTTTAATCCATAAGAAAGTGTTGTGTATTATCTTTGTATTTGCTAAATATTTTTGACTGGATATATATTTATTATAAAACTATTAAATATATACGTACATATAATATATACAAGTTTTTCTACAGAACCATAATTTCAGCAATTCTGATCCTTAAAGTCTACGAATGGAGCTAAAATACCAGCACTGTAGGATATGAAAATTCAGTCAAAATGTAATAAATAATAATAATAATAAATACCTGAATCTGAATTCCGCAGGGACAATGCTTTCGCCTGTAGAATGGTTATATCCTATCTCTATCTATCTCTATCTATCTATCTAAATATAATGACAAAAATGTGGTGTTTTCTTTTACTTCTGTCACTTTTAACAGGATCTTAACAATAAAAGAGGGTCTTGAACAACAAGAGTATTTTTTAAGCGGTATGATGCCCATGTGTTTATTATAGACAACGGTAATAACAAACAATACACAAACAAAATAAAGAAGTCTGCTTGGAGTCTACCTACACACCAAACAGTCCCTTCTGAACAACCAGAGTTTCACATTGATGACCAAAATCACCCAGCGCAGTGCTTGTTGGTAAATGTAGTCCTGATTTCCCCCCACCCCCGACTCAAGTTAGGACTACATTTTCCCCTGCCCACAGTTATAGTGGAAAAATACTGCACTGAATTCTAGGACCTATGTACCTTCCCTGTACTATTCCCTGTACTTCACCACACATCCTCCCCCTCAGCTCAGACTCAACAGGGCGAGCAACCTGCAAGAAGAAACACTGTACACTGGAAATGCCATCTGCATGACCATCTTTTTTTCCCAGCTCTATGTTCAGTAGAAAAATGTAAGAGCTGTAGAGCCTTGCATTTTTCTCTTTGTTCTGCTGCATCCATGTGAGTGGAGCATGGTCCGTAACTTGAAAATCCACTGTAATGATCAAAAACAAGCAAAAAACAAACTAATTGCAGGAAGGAGCAGTTAAACGGTTGTTAGCAGTTTATTTCTAGTTTCAATTAAATGTTTTTAATCATGTTATTTTTCTGCCTCAAAATTGTCATCAACTTTGGTTCAATGATTCGCTTTGTCACCTTTAATTACTGATGTCAGATTAAAATAAACCTTTCTTCAGCTACAATTATTTTAACCACCTGTAACCATACATACTACTTTCCCTTTATAATGGCCTACTAATCATTTTTCAATTAACCATTTACTACTTGTTACAAACTGTTCTACCATAAGTGCCATTCCCCTTCCACCAGGAATTCATTATTTTGTTTCACAAAAAGTGACATGTTCAGTCCGTCATAGTAATGTGTTTTATTTTGTTTCATTTTTTTCTATTATAGTTGTTTGCGTAGTGGCGTATCATCTTTTTTTCATCATGTTTTCCTGGGCCTACTGGAAAACAATTTTCACAACGCCAATGAATCCATCAAAAGAGGTAAGTGACCAAAATGCTAAAAAGTTCAGATCTTCCACCTTATATTGGCAGGATCAAAATTGTCACCTTTGATACAGCAACTGCAGAAATACAGTAAACTACACCCTGGAGCCACTGCCATACACGGCCGCTGTCAGTTGTATTTAGTAAAACGCCAAGCTGAGGCATAATATATTGGAACCGCCATGAGATTTTAAATGGCCAACCGCCGGCAAACATTTGAACTGATCCTGACTGCATGCTGATCATTTTGCCAGCTTCTGTACCTTCACTTTGCGCCAAAATAAGATTTCCTTGAAACATGACAGGCTTGCTTTGTGTGGTCCAATTTCTTCTGATAGTAGTTGATATTACTGCAGGCAAGGGTTAGTTTGTGCCTTAGCGCACAGGATCCTAGATCCTTTTTGTCTGGATTATACAGCTGGCAAATGATGAACCATATGGAAAAAAAAAATAAAATTATATATAATTTTATATTCACTTCCCCACCCTGAACAGTGTTACATCCATCGTTTGAAATACTGTGTTTAATTGTTAATTAGCAGTTTACTAATAGTACAGATGTTTTGTATTATCCTTCAACGAATCACACTTATAATGTATTCACCTTGTAGTGTCTTGATGACAGAGATAGATAGATAGATAGATAGATAGATAGATAGATAGAATACAGATATATGGATGGATGGATGGATGGATGGATGTATTAGTCAGCCCACCACCGGTATTGTTCAGACCTGAAGATTATGATGAAACATGGCTAGGAAAGGGTCAGCATGCAGATACAAACACCAACAATAAGGCATGAAACCAACAAGCAGACAGAACCATTTCAGACAGTATATCTCATTTTTAAATTTCCACTTTGGAAGAAAGACCCTGTGTGGTTTTTCAAAAATGTATTTTTTATGCTGTACTTGTGTCCAGTTAGGGTTATTTTGTTGTGCACTTTAAATATATAGTAGGTGCTTACTCAACATATCGATGAAAATAATTAAAGAATGATTCATAATACATTCATATGCGGTGTGCTGTTTATATTTGCTACGTTGTCACATTTAAGGTGAAAAAGTCATCAGCTAAATTTTCATTAACCTAAATTCCACTGACTCTGGGGTCTACAGTAAACTCCATATAAATTAAAAATAATACCACCCTCGGTGCTTTTATAAAATTGTCTGAAGATGTAATTGCTGATCTCTATTATAGGGTGACAAAAATCCTAATCTCCTGACTTACATCAGCGATCTTTGATACAAAGCATCAGTGTTTTATTAGAACAATCAAATACAGCATATTTATGTTAATTAAATTACTTATTTTCTGCAGTTTCATCTGTCATATACAGACAGGGAAATACTGGAGAGAGAGGAACGGGGAGAGACCCAGCAAGAGGTTCTCAGAAGGATAGCCAAGGATTTACCCATCTATACAAGGACATTGTCTGGAGGTATTAATGATTGGTGTTTTGCATGTAATAAACAGTACTCACTTATAATAGTTTATGCCATATTTTGTGTTTTTCTATTATAAACAGGGTAGTCTGAACTAAGCAAGTGTGTTGAAAGGCTTAAAGGGACTGTTCCTTATGTGGACCAAGTTAGGCTTTTTCATATAAAACTGTTTGTAATCTTAAATTTAACCTCTAAGACACAGTTAAATGTTTCTCTGTGACATTTAATAATGGGTGGAAGGTGAACCAAAAGGTTTTAAACATTAGAAATACAAGAATATAAACTATTTACAATAGTGAAAAAATGCACGGGCATCTAAAACATGTTTTGTTTACTACTAGTACAGAACATGTTGGTGTGCTATACAATTGTGTCCAGCCTTTTGTTAAGATAAAAAATGTCTTTCACTTGATAGTACTTAGTTGGTAAGTTTTTGTTATGTTTATCTTTTAAATTCCTTTACTTTCAATTGAAGAAGGATGTGTCTTGAATGGACTGCGTTTCTAATAAAGTACTGTACATTTTATTTCTTTAGCTATAAGATACTGTGATCGATGTCAGCTTGTGAAGCCAGACCGATGCCATCATTGTTCTGTCTGTGATAAGTATGAAACCGATTTTACTTCTGTATTTAAATGACACTGGGTGATTCTTGAGGTTTTTTTATTTAGTGTGCCTAATTATTTTACCCCTGATTTTTTTTCTCCCCAATTTGGAATGTCTAATAATTTTCCCCTCACTGCAGCAGTTCCCCACACAGCTCAGGAGAACTGAAGGTTCAGTGTCCGTCCTCTGATCCCATGACTGAGCCAGCTGCCTCTTTTACACCCAGGAAATCGACAGCGGATGTCAGCGAGCTAACGACCTCTGGGCGCCTGGCCAGCAGGGTTCGTTGTAGCGTGATGAGGTGAAACTGCCCCTGCCGGTTTTGACTCCCTAACCCACAGGAGTGCTGAAGCCAATGCAACGCTCCCTTCGGAATCTCCAGCGAAGACCAGCCACTTCACACAGCCAGGACGCGAACATGCACTTATGACACCCTGCGCACCACATGGTTGCGCGTTTACAAGTTGAGCCACTCGAGGACCCCTCTCAAACGCCATTCAACTTAGCCAACATTGACACGCAGTGCATTATGGGTGGTCTCACATAGAGAGGAGAAAGCATAACCTGGGAGTTTTACTGTTCTTCTGTGTTGGCTAATCACTGGCTAATGACTCAGGCAGGGGCAAAATTACATTAGGTAGATAGATTACATTTATAATTAGGCATGCTTAAAATTCAAAGGTAGAGCACAGCACACAGTCACGCTAAAGAATCAAGAAGTGTAGTTAACATATTTATGGTGAAATATAGTTCAAAGTTGCTGCAGTATGTCCACTGTTTTGTCATTTCAAATATTTTCATAAAACAAACATTAAACTTTAAAGCTACAGTGTGCAGTGCAAAAGCACATCATGAAAAACCACATTTTCATGATGTAGGTTAAATGCTAGAATAAAATTGTCTCCATTTAAAAAAATATATAAACGTGAAATTCTATCCACTAAAATAAATTACTTTTATATAATCTCTGTAAGAAATTGGAATGTCCAGTGTGAAAACACAACAAGAAATAAATTAACACAGCATCAGAAGTAACACTATAGCATTAAAATGTCTAAAAATCCAAAATATAGCGTAACAGAAAAGCGTAACAGGACTGCGGAGTCTGTATCATCTGAACTCCACGTCTTCATCATCTGAACCTTCATCATTGATGGTGCAAGCAATTGTTTGAATCATTTATGCACAGAGCAACTACTTCTGGGCAGTTTTATTCTGTTCACGTGACACACAGTATGTCCCCATCGTTGACTGGGCAGAATCTGGTAAAACAGTTACGAAGATTCTGAGTCTAAAGTCTGGTGGAATTAACAGTGTGTTAAGATCTGTCTAAGTGTCTAAATCTTGGTCATGATGATATAAATTTAGTTTTCTCGCCAAAGTAACCCTAAATTTTATGTTGCTTTTATGTTACATTTAGGTTTTATGTAATTGTCACCATTTCTTTCTTAATATATATAGTTTTCCTTTTTCAGATCAAAGTGTTAGCTTCAGTTGCTGTTTAAAATGTGATAGTGCCACATGAGTTGAAACAACACCATCTTCTGTCTACCTAGAATTTAGTTTTTAAAGTTCTGAAGAAAATTGCGCTACCTGGATTTCACAAAAGTAGTTGATCTTAAAAAAAAAAGTTTCTGCAGCACAATGCAGTATGAAGCATGGCGCTGGTGAGTACTGGTGAAGTTTTCCATGGAACCCGCTGTATGATTGGTGAAGTTTTCCATGGAACCCGCTGTATGATTGGTTTGCATTATTTTATTTCCAGAATGTTTCCAGTTTATGGTATTGTCTCTTTTTTTTTGTGACCAGTGTAACTATAAGCAATTGTGCAGTGTGACCATGCTCCGGAAATTTAGGCCAAGTCTTCTGGATAAATTACAGAGATTGGTCAGCATTGGTGGAGGGAGTATAACTATGCTTGGCATCATCACAGCTCCACAACAAGTTGTTTTCTGCTTTGTCAGCAGAGCTACAGAGTAACAGTTTGCGCAACAACTAATTATGTATTTCCATACATTTTTATTTTTGATCATCTTTGTAATCTGGAATCAATGGGATTACAAACCTAAAAATCCCATATTTTGATTTTAACAATGTTTATTTTTTCCACAGATGTATTTTAAAGATGGATCATCATTGTCCCTGGTATGTGCTCTGAGTGGTATATTTTCAAAAGATATTAGAGTCTGTGCAGAATTGTAGTTTTTCATGCATGAGTAAGAAACCGCTGACATGCAGCAGCAGTTAGGAGTGTGCAGAGAACCCATTACTCATACCTGTAATCTTACTCTTATCCTTAGGGACCAATACTAGTAGGATACTCAAACTTGGGTGATGTCACCAGAAGTGGTTACAAAAATAAACAAAATAAACCTAATATGAACAAAAAAACAAACAAAAAGAAAAATGTTTTTCAATGATGTGTGTGTTTGTGGAAAGTATATCCTTGGGAAATCCTGTTTTTCAAAGTGTATTTATGTAGAAATTCACTGACAATAGCTCTACTCTCCTCTCCACTGAACCCCCCCGGATTGGTTCTTAATTCACCAAGCCAAGTTGTTTCTGTGTCTTGTAATAGTAGAATTGAATTTGCTGTGATTTCATAAAAACAAAACATATGTACTATTTATTTTTTTATCAGGGTGAACAATTGCGTAGGATTCTCCAACTACAAGTTTTTCCTGCTTTTTCTAGCATATTCTCTGCTCTACTGCCTTTTCATTGCTGCTACAGACTTGCAATACTTCATCAAATTCTGGACCGTAAGTTTTTGTATGCAGGGTGTTTGGGTTCAGTTTGTAAGCAAAGTGTGTATGTATTTTGTAACTCAACCTTGCGAAAGCTAGTTTGTTATACACAAATTTAGCAATGTTTTTAATTGTGGATTTGCAGCAGTAATCTATTAATGTATGGATCTAAAAACATGGCATGGTATCTATCCAATAACTTTAACTGTTTCCAACCAGGGAGACTTCATTTGTGATAAAATAGAAAGCATACCAATTGGGCCTATTCCACTTAAAAATTATTACAAATAAGCACTTAACTTAATTATTTTTACTTTGGCTATTCAACACCATTCAATTAAGACTTTCCAGCTTTATTTTCATATTCACCAATTGTGTTGTTTTATTGTGCATCTTTGTTCATAAACAATACATATTTATTTAATTTCGGAGTCCAAAAGTACAACAGACCTGCTTCATAACTAAAATGTTCTATTGGATTAGACTTGTTTATTTCTAAATGATGTATTTCTCAGTAGTATACAAAATGAAAAATTAAAAGCTGTTTTTATTTATTTATTTATTTATTTATTTATTTATTTATTAATTAAAAAAAAGTTTTACTGAGCATTGAGTACTATGTTACAAAATAATCCCTGTTTATCTGATCTGATTTAATGCCATCCATTCGTAGGTATCGCATTTTCCTTTATAAAAGAGATATGCATTGTGGCAAATATGTTTATGTATTTGATTTTATAATTATATTTTTTTAATATATACAAATGTACAGATTGTCCCTGCATTCCAGTTGAATGTGTCACTTAAAAAGCAGAAATATTGAAAAATGTATGAGTCATAGAAAAATAAGCAATTGGTTACGATGCCAAGAAGAACAGTCAAAAGGCTTTTGGAAAGTTATTTGAAAAAACTCCTCAGTAACCAATTACATGAACTTTAAGAAAGAAAGACAACTGTTAAGATAAATTTGATCTTTTGAAGTATTTTTAATGTAAAAGGTGTTGTAACTGAAGTTGTTTGTGAATTTTTTTTTTTTTTTTTGTTCTGGTACCATCTTTCAAAAATCGAAGGCTGATGGTAATGCACATAGGCGTCTTAAAGAATACTGGGTAGGACTCATGATCCCTAATCAGTACCATCACTGCTGACGCACGCTGATACTGTAGGTAATGCTTTAGAGTAGAACAGTAAAATGTTCTTTAGGGCTTGTAATTTCTAAACTGTAGGAATCAGTCTTAGAGGTTTAGTGTCTTAAAACATGATAGATATTTATACAAATTATGGAACTTGGAGATCTGTAAAAACACTATTCAGTGAAAAATTACAATACAGAATTCACATATGCATTTCCCCTTTTTCAAACATGCTTGTTTGTCCAAAGCTGTACTGAGATCACTGTTTGGGCATCATTGGCTTAATTTTGGGTTATATAGGCTCAATAATCTCTAATCCGTCCAAGGTTTAGGTTCTTCCTGGTTCTTACCAAATTAGACATGCAGATTGCATGTGTATTGTACATGCTTCACAAAATTTAAGATACTAGATTTACATATAGATGCATACCGTATTCTTTCTTATGTCCTTGAAATCATTTTTTTTTCAGCAGAATTCCTGTGTTATACCATGTGTTAGAAAAAATACAGTACAGTACAATCATTCAATTATTTCCAATGTTTTTAATCAGCACATTTCCTTTTGAAATATGCTTAATGTTTTGCTCCTCTTCTACTTTCCTTCATATAATTGTCTCTTGAGGTCTCTCCGGTTTTGTTTAGTGAAACAGTAGAAGCTTTTTAGTGAATATTTACTGTAAATGTTACTCTTTGAATGAATAATCCATGTAGAAGTACTTGTTATGTATGTATGCTCTTTATAAATGTATGTATTTATTTGCATGTGCTTCCCAGAACGGCCTGCCTGACACCCAAGCCAAATTCCACATCATGTTTCTGTTCTTCTCTGCCGCCATGTTTTCTATAAGCCTGGCCTCATTATTTGGATACCACTGCTGGCTGGTTAGTAAGAACAGGTCAACTCTCGGTAAGACTAGTTGTTGTTATATATAGTCGTATATTATTTTGTGGCCATTGCTTAGAATGCACTGTAAGCTGTTTTATCTTTTATCAGAAATAATTTAAGAAGAATTAAGTATGTCCAGCTACGTAGTGGAAACAGAATGAAGACAACAATGGGCCATATTCATAAAATGTAGTGTGTATTATCAATGTGCTGAATATGAAGCAACTTTTTTTTTTATTCAAAAACTAAATTGCATTTGCTAGAACTTGCTGCACTGTACATATGCAAGTGGCAACCTGCTCTGAATCAATAAGACTAGCCAACAGCCTTCCGTATCAAGTCCGCACATCCTGGAACCAGTGAATCTTGGGAAAAGTGTTGGCTTTCTTTCTCTACTGTAACTGGCAATAATATTTTTCTGGATGGGGGGGGGGGGGATTTTAATCATCTGTGCTCTCTTCATAGATTCTACAGTATATAAGCTACAGTGTTCTTTTTCCTTGTAAATCAATAGCTGTGACATTAGGTCATCAGATCAATACGTCTTTTATAAATTAATGTATTTTATTTTTTATTGTTATTGTAACAGGAGAAAATATGTTGCCACTTAAAATACAATGGGTTCTATTGTATGCATCTAATCAGTGGTCGATCTAAATACAGCCATTGTTAAATCATTGAAAAATTGTGACTTTGACAAAACCAACATCTATATTGGAATATAGGAGTATTTTTGTATTAAAAGCAAGAAAAAAAACTTCCTTATTTTAAGGATGCCATATTAATTGAATGTGTACTTGCTGTCTTTGATTGTTTATACAATTTTTCATCAGTTTATTCATAAAGTCTTCATTGGCTATTTAGGAAGTATGACCTCTTCTTTTACATTTAGACCTTCACAAAGAAATATGTTTGTCTTATGAAACAAAAAAAGTTGTTGAATTAGTCTCTTAGGTTAAGTAAAAAAATGTTCTCTCAGCAGACTCTATTTTCCAAACAATTTATAATGGTTTTCTATAATTAACTTAATTAAAAAAAAATTTAAAAAATCTTTAGACACACTCCAGTAATCCTTCCTTCTTACTGAAATGCATTTCTGAAAACTGATCTCTTTTCCTGTCAACTCCTATTGCTCTTGATTTTGTGAGCTGTGCTCAACACTGCTTACTCTGAGATAATAATGGAATCTATCTGTTCCCAAGTAAAAAAAAAAAAAAAAACTGATACGCTTTAGGCAAGATTTGGAATAATAATGTTTCCTGCAAAAAGATATTTTTCAAGTGTTATAATGGTGCTTGATTTCACATGTTGTAAGCAGCCCTGTGGTTTTACTTGGCCTGATTACCACTGATCTTAGACTAATTTCACCTTCGGTAAGGTAGCCTTGATGGGTGTTAATCGAGGTCTGTGAAATCACCCCTATATGTTTTTGTAAATCTGCCACCACCTTTATTTCTAATATGTCTTCAACCATTTCAGATGCAAACTTCATATATTCAGTGTTATGGAAACTCTACAAATGTGGCTTCCTTATTTGGTCATAAGATTTTTTGGACCTAACGCTTTGAGATATTGGATTCATATTAGGTACACACCTGTATTCTATTCATATTAGGTACACACCTGTATTCTATTCATATTAGGTACACACCTGTATTCTATTCATATTAGGTACACACCTGTATTCTATTCATATTAGGTACACACCTGTATTCTATTCATATTAGGTACACACCTGTATTCTATTCATATTAGGTACACACCTGTATTCTATTCATATTAGGTACACACCTGTATTCTATTCATATTAGGTACACACCTGTATTCTATTCATATTAGGTACACACCTGTATTCTAGGATTCTCTACGTCAAGTTCTGTCATCGATTTTGTACAAAGTTTTATTTTTACAAAGCTGCCACAACAGTATCAAAGCCTCTTAAATCGGAGACTATCTGATGTTATGACGTTTTATTTGCAGGGTAATATAACACTGAATGCTAAATGTGTTGGTGACCTTGACATTGACCAAAATGATGCATGATGTGTTTTTGTTTGTGTTGGTGAATAACCTGTCCTCTGTAAAAATATATTGTCATTCCATCTCCTTGCAGAGTTTAAGTTTAAAACAATTACCAGTGACAAATGTGTTATTTTTCCTGAGGCCTTTACACATTTTAATTTGCTTCTATTGTGCATAGGCAGTGTATTAGCGACCATTGGAAGACATGTTACTTAATAACTTCCTCTCAAACATAAGTTTTTAGAAAATCATCACCATTTACAATTTATATAAACGTACATTTCTGTCACTTGCATATTATCTTTGTCATCTGTCATATGCCTATTTGGAGCAATATGTTGTGCTGTTACTCATGACCATTGTTTTTGTAATGCTTGGTCTTTTTTCAGAAGCCTTCAGAGCGCCTGCATTTCGTCATGGAGCAGACAAAAATGGTTTCAGCCTTGGTTTTGGCAAAAATCTCAGGCAGGTGTTTGGTGATGAGAAGAAATATTGGTTTCTGCCTGTTTTCTCAAGGTGAGTTTTTATAAAGAAAAATAATAATAAATAATGTTTACTGTTTTCCATTTTGTGTAGTGCACTGTGGCAGGACAGACGCCCTGCTGCTGTAAATAGTGTGTGTGTGGGAATGTTAGGTTGGCAGGGATGGGGTTAAGTCTGTCCCTGACAGCAATCACAGGTGTGGCCATTCCCCAGTTATGTAATTTATGCTAATTTGTAGGCTTGTAACAATAACGATAATAATCTGATTATCGATTGTGACCCCACCATAACAAATCAATAATATTTTAATGAAATCAAATATTTCATGAAATTAAAAACATGTCTTGTATATATTAACTTACTGTCAAGAACGTAATCTGTGTTGCTTCTAAAAATTTCTGACAATATGTGTCTGTGAACAAATACAGGATGATCATGATGCAGAGATCAAGAGTAACCTGCTTTGTTAATGTATTTTATACATATTGTTTTAAGTCAGTCCCAACTGTAGCCATCTGTCTTGAGCGAAACTAATAATATTTAACATTACTACGTTGTCACATGCCACTGTTTCAGAAATATATATTGTAATAAAACTTGCACCCTTCAGGTTCTTTGCCCCTTTAAAAACAGACCCAGGACACAGAAATGGAGATTTTTTTAATAATCGCAAAAAAACAAAATAAACACCTAGCTCTAATGAGTACTAACTAAACACAACACAGGAACCTAAACTAACATGCAGGATGGCTAAGCCGTTTACCTGACAAATAACCAAATAAATCACACAGGATTCACAAAATAAATCACACCAGCTTTAACACTACTTTTTTTTCTTTTACGGTTGCACACAACTCCCAACCGGGCTCTTCACTCTTCAGCAGCCTCAAACAGACTGCCTGCTTTCTTTAAATACCCTGTACCTGGCTCTAATTTACAGTAATAGCCAGGTGCAGGGGATCATTACTAATTAAACAATTAAACAAATGAAATTAAACAATTAAACAAATGATGCCTGTGGCCTTCTGGGAGATGTAGTCCTTTTTCCCCCCCAGGACTACACTTTCTCAAATATATATATATATATATATATATATATATATATATATATATATATATATATATATATATACGTGAATCCACGTGGGCGAAACGCTTCTCTTAGGGCATTTTAGTTGCAATGTGGTATGTAGATTGATTAGGCCTATACATGTATGAAAGAGATATTCTACATATCTTGGTTGCGATGTGGGTAGTAACTCAATTAATAACTCCACATGTATGAAAGAGATATTGTACATATTCAAGTATGGAGACGCAAAATAAAATTATCAACCGGAGTTGTCGCTGTTGAAAAATTACGATATAGTTGTATTCACTGAAGATAATTAAAATCTAAGTGGCTATGCAAAGTCATGTAAAGTTTTGATTAAAATATGACAGCAAAAAGTGACATGCACACTGGAAGAGGCTGCTGCTTTCAATAGCGGAAGCTGGGCCACGTAATTCATAAATTATAACCAATAGCAAATTTTAAAAAAAATGAGAGATCGAATTATTTCCATGTGAATTGGCCTTTGGATCGTGTTAATACGATCATACTGACCACGATCGTATAAACACGATAAAAAAAGCACTTCATTTTTATAGACTTACAGGGCCACCATGCTTTGCAGTACTGGCTTGAAACACACATCAATGGATAGGGGAGGGACTGACGTTCACTTCCTGATTGAGTGTTTTTTTTTTTTTTGTTTGTTTTTTTGTTCGTGTGACGTCACTGTAAATTTTGATGTATTTGACTTAATTAAATTAGAACATTTATTCGGCCTCGTGTTTTATTATATATGTATTTACATATTAATATCAAGAAACGAGTGGATATAAGCATATACTATTTCATGAACTAAATGTATCGGGTACTTTTTTTCCTTATTACTGATAATGAAATAAGTAACTATTTTATTTATAAATATTTATTTTGAGAAAATAAGTCGTAGTGTTCATTATTGCTTATAAAGACCCTGAGAGTAAATGTTTATTATGTCATTGCCATCACTCAAGTGAAACAATGTCTTGTAATCCGCCCAATGCAATATTTTTCAATAAAACTTTCAGGAAGTATTGTAAGTTCCCTCGGGTCCTATCTCTAAGCAGGATACATAATAAAAATTACTTAACTTAAAAAAATAAAAAATAAATAAAAAATATTGTTGAAAAAAAAAAGTGAAAATGGCTTCTAAAGTACTTTATAATGTTCCCCAGAGTGTTCTGAAAAAAGGATACCATTTTCAAGATGCTACTATAAAAAAAATGGATTTTTAGTGAATTTATAGGAAGAGAGTCAACTACAGCCAAAAAACACCTGGTCCTGGGGGAGCATCCCACTGAAAAATGCTGGGTCCTGAAAGCGTTAATTTACCATTATGTTTACACTGGAAATTTGTCAGATTTTACACAATTCAAGGCAAAGGCTAGTGATGGCAGGAATATGAAAATTGGAGAGTGCTATATTTAAATGCCAGTGTATTTATCAAACGTGTCTTAAAACATCGGAATTTGTTTAAATGAGTTTTTTAAACCATGCTCTATAAAAAGAGGACTTATTGTTCCTTTAAACTGTTACTGTGTTTTTTTTTTTTTAAGCATTTTAACTCAGTAATCGTCGTTAGAATTTGCACAGTAGATCGATGTCAACGTCAGGGTTCGATTTACAACACTACTAATTGAGGAGTAGCCACATGTATATAAGGAAGGTGAAACTCTTCGTCTGGTGGAGGGAGTTAGGGTGAGTAGGTAACTGCGTGTGTGCTGTATATTTTGGGAACTTGGTCGGTGAAGGCGAGTGTTTGTACTGTATTGTTTTGTTTAAACCTTTTGGCCACCATGGCTGTGTTTGTTTGTGTCTGTTTATGTGCAACAGCGTTTTAAACTGCAAAAACTTAATTTAACAATCAGTGTTCCAAGCAGGTTATCAGTCACAGTCACATTTTACTACTACTACTACTGTTCGCTATCGCAGCACATATACTAAAATTGGAACAATACAGAGAAGATTAGCATGGCTTCCTGGCGCAAGGTTGACACGCAAAATTGTGAAGCGTTCCACTACTACTACGACTAGTACTACTAATAATAATAATAATATGAACTTACGATTGTAAAGTGACCCCAGAGATTGGATGTGCCTCCATGATTTAAAAAAAAAACATACAGTGCGTGAATGGCGTCTGACGAACCTTCGTGTGCTGTGAATTTTGGGAATTTGGTCAGGGAAGGTGAATGCCCCTCCTGACAACAGTGTTTGTGCTGCTTAAACTGCAGCTTTTCTTGCCTGAGTCTCATTATTGATGCTATCCTGCTACATGCACCCTTTTATAAAAAGTAAATTAAGTAACCAATATGATATTTACTCCATGATTTGAATGCCGCCTCACTGTATCTATGTACTATTCAGGACGACTTAAGATCAACCGGCTGAACTCAGTCCTGCAGAGTTCAAGGACGGAGTTCAGCCGGAGCTCTCTGTCTGGTCTCATCTACCACCCTGCCAGTAGGGATTACTGTGGTGAATTGAGGCCCAGAATATTACCCCTCACCACCACCAAGATTGGAAACACAGTGCAACGAGGATTCAAACCATAAGACTTGTGATTCATCTTACAGTCAGCAGTGGCTTTAATCACTGTGCCTCCACCCTTTGACACACTTGAATAATTGTCTATAAAATGTAGGATAAAATATAATAAACTGACAAACGTGGAGACAAACAATGACTGCTTTATCTTTTGTACTGTTATCTAGCTTGGGTGATGGTTGCTCATTCCCAACATGTCTTGTAAACCAGGATCCAGAGCAGCCCTCAACTCCTGCTGGTCTCAATACAACGGTCAAAAGGTAAGCGTTGATTGAAGCTGTTTATGAACAAGCTCTTTAGGACATTTTGCTTGAATAAACATCATTACCGGTAAGTTTATGAAACAGTTATATAATATTATTGTGTAATAGGTGGCAATATTATATATTAATCCGCTGGTACTCTTTTATGATCTGCAGTGTTGGAGATGCCAGTCCTTTCCCTGCCAAACCTTTACGAGAATCTCAAAGCCGTCTGCTCATTAGTGGTCAGTCCTGGACAGAGAGTGATGGTGGGCACGAAGAGGACAAACATGGTAAGCAATGATCTTTCTTTTACTAATATTTTTGCCATACTTATCAAGCAAACAGTCAGATGCACACATCTATGTACAGTCTGACAAAGTCCTTGGAAAGGGATTGGTCAGTCTTGTTAAAGACAAGCTGCCATGGATTAGCCTTGTCTTCCAAAAAAAAAAAAATGTAATGACTTCTCCAGTTCTCATTCTTTATTTCCATCGAAGGCCTATTCTACCCTGCTTATGAATGCACCATCAATCAAGCATTCAACAGAGCCTGATTTAACCACAATGAAAACCAAACAAAACTGTACATGAAGGGAATAATCATCAGGGGGCTTTGGCATTTTGCTAGTTCTAGTAACATTAGCAAATTAAGCCTTCCCCACATGTTTGGCTGCTAGTATGTTTGTTTGGTCATGTTCAGACACTGGTTAACTTCATCTTTCTCTTAAATATCAGTTGTTACTTATTACCTGTGTAATAATTACTTGCACTGTATTAAGGTTATTACATTTTACTCATGTTATTCCATTTTACACATTATGGAAATGTAAAAAGTCAATGTAGCTAAATAATTCCATGTATTTTCTCCTCCATGCCCATCCTTTTACTATATAGGCCTTATTAAAGAAACATCTGTTTTAGCAAACATGTATTATAAAACATGATATCTGGTACTTCACTAGATTGAAGACATCTCTTCCTGGTTGAGGGAAATTATCCACACCGCTGCAAGGCCATCTTTCCTGTCAGTAACCAACCAGTTGCTTCCCCTAATGTCTGACATCCTTTTCCAGTAAGATGCTTTTGACCCCAAATACACTGCTGGGGTAAAATGATATAGGAAATAAAGCAGTAACAGACTTCCTGATAGGAAAGGCAAGCAAACATAACTTTCTTTCACCTAGTGTGGTAACTTGTCATGATTAAAAATTAAAATACATGTTTCTTTGCGAACTGCACATTTGAGACCTATATTGTGTTTGATTTATGAAATCATTTTGTTAGCTACAGCCACTTTGAGTTCTACAATGTCAAAACAATGATCCCAAATGAGGGTGTGTTCACACTGGGTCCGTTTTAGAGGGTTTAGTCCGCACTCGGTATGGTTCGGTGCGTTTGGTGTGAAGTGTGAACAACAAAATCCGCTTGGGAAACAAACCATACCGAGTCCACTTAAAGGTGGTTTTCGGTCGGTTTGGCAAATACACCGAGTCTGGTTGGCTTGCTAATGTGAACAATTGCTGGACTTTTGCACATAGGAATGAACTATACAGATTTCTTTGGGAACTACATCACGGTTACCAGACATCCCGTGAAACCTGGAATTGTCACTGTTTCAGCCTTAATTTGTTGTCCCGGTCAGAAACAGTAAAAATGTTAATCATCCCAGTTTTGCTATTGTATTTTTTTTTTTTTTTTTTTTTTTTTTTTAAATTAAGTACAAAACAGCATCAGTGTGCTCTAGAAGTTTAATAGAGTAATGTATTAGGTTGTGTTAGCGCCATTCGAAAATAAAATAAACAGTTATATGGATTATTTGTTTAATCACTCCGATTATGTGTATACCATGTTTAAATGGTAATAGCTGATCTATTTGTTTAAATCTGACTTTGTGTACATTTAACACGTGTTGACTATATGACAATGTAATGAAAATAATGTGGTTATGGTCTGCAGTAAATTAACCAATGTTTGTTAAATTTTTAAACTAGTATTGTGTTATACTGTCAGTGAATTGAAGAGGGAAAGAAAAAAGTCCAAGTCTTTCACTGTGGAAATCTGGACAGTGGAATAAACTGAAGTTCTGAAAGAAGATTTGGTCAGACACCAAAATCCAAGCCGAACTGGACAAAACTCACAAAAATAGTAAAATATATTCAGTCTTTTCTTAAATTACTTTGTTAATGCTGACAGTAAGAGAACCGTGCATGATTGCGTAAACTGCATTGTTCTCCTACTGTAGGCATTCAATACATGTATTAATTAAATTAGCGAAATGCTCACCCAGTGCTTTCTTCCACCAATATGTAAGAATCTAAAACATGCTATATTAAAAACCAGAGCAATACATCAATAGCTGCCATCTTTCAATATGCCTTGCAGTATATTGTAAACATCGGGTTCACAGACCATATAAACAAACAGAGTTCACTTGAAAACTGCATTGTGAACACAAACAGTTGGTCCTGAAAAAAAAAAAAAAATGGAAAAGAGGAGCTGTCTGCCCGAAGGCTGGAGAAGACGGAACTGCCTTCCCCAAAACGAAAGAAAGGGGAGGAGTGGCCATTTCCGGAGGCGAGCAAAGGAGCCGATGCCATCTCCAGCGCCGGAGAGGGAGGTGTTGCCTGCCTGAGTGCCAGAGAGGGAGGTGCTGCCTCTGGGCCATTGCCATTTCCAGTGCCAAAGGGGGAGGGGCCACTGTCATTTCCAGAGCTGGAAGGGGAGGAGCTTCCCCGGCTCCAATCAGCAGGGCAACAGTCGGGCCAACCTCAGCAGCTGCTACACCTATTGCTGAGGGGAGCACGGAGAAAGCCAGCCGCACGTCCACGTCCAGAGGGCCTAGTGCCACTGTGAGTGCCCAGCATCCCAGCTGTCAGCATCGCCACTGACGGAGTTCCCAGTGTTGCCGCTGCCAGCATCACCACTACCAACATTGTCACAGCTGGAGTGCCCTGCACCACTGCCAGCATCATTATTGGCACTGTCACCACTGCCGTAGCGCCCCGTGCCGTTGCCGGAGTGCCTCACGCATCTGCCACTGCTGGAGTGCTCAGCACCAGTATTGCCACCCTCTGTAAAGGAGCCCTGACAGGGCAAAAGCCACTCGGGATTAGGGGGTAGAAAGGAGGTTAAATGGGCACCCCCTCATAGAAGCCCAGGGGTCAAAAAAGGGGTTAAACAGGACCTCCCCAGCTGAAGGAGGAGGTGTGGGGACCACCTCCACCACAATCCTTGCCAGGAATCACAGGTGTGGCCATTCCCCAATTAGGTAATTGAGTGCTAATTGGGGAGTGGCCACATGTATACAAGGAAGGAGAAATCCTTTGTCTGGTTGAGGGAGTTTGGTGAGTTTTGACCTGTGACCTTTTATCGTACTCAAATTAACCATACAGTTCATAGGAGTAGGAGTTATGTCCACTTTCTAGACTAAACAAATCAAATTGTTACTTTTGGATTTGTGAAGGCAGCATTTTTATCTAAAAGCCCTATCTGACAAAAGCAATGTTTGGTCCTGATTTACTTTCTGCAGAAACAAAAGGTGGCTATTTGTTGAAGGAGAACCCTTTGGGGTTTTAGGTTTGAGTTTTGCAGTTTTAGGTACTAATTTTTTTTTTTTAAAAAGGTGACATAGTAGCCTGAGGACTTAGGGTCAGGAGAGATCATTCAGAATGCATATTCCAGTTAATTTACTGGAATACTAAGTGAACCTGGGCAAATCCTGTAACCTTCAGGTGATTTAGTAAAGCTTGGTCACTTGAGAAGAGTTATGGAATATCATATTGATCAAAGTTACAGTGAACCTAATGATTATTCATGAGAAACTGACTACATAAGAAATGGACCTCGGGATTTAAAATATTAATTTCTCTTTGTACTTTCATTAATAGGTACAAGCAACCCAGCAATGGTGATCGAAAATGAAACCTAGCTGCAACAAGCAAATGCCTAAATCTGGAAAATAAAGGTTAGAAACTTGATTTATTATTTAATCTATCTGCTATTGGCAATGTGTCAGAATTATACTGTCAATACAAACAAAAAAAAAACCCAGTACTTTGTTAGATAGATGCGGTCTCGGTGCAATACAATTTGAAATGTCAAATCTGATTTATAACGGACTCAATGTAGGTTAGGATTTATTTCAGTTTTTTAGATGCGGTAAATGGTCACATGATTAATGGATCTGCAAGAAACAGCACATTGAATATTGCTATATTGCACACTCTAGGTTGGGGGTTTTCAACTTTTTTATTTATCTATTTTTTAAACTGTACCCCTTCTGCTCAAGTACCCCTGTAACAGGGCGAGGTGCCCTGTACATTGATTTGTTTATTTTTAGAACAGGGTTTCCCCCTCCGCCCCTGTGTTATTTTGTATTTGTTTATTATGATTTATTTATTGTACTTGTGACGGCATACCGCCTGTGTTATTGTATGTTATATTTGTCAGCGAAGTGCAGTATGTTTTGTTATTGTTTATTTGTATTTATGTATTGACGGCGTAGCCGTGTGTTTTGTTTGTTTTGATTAGTAATGTGGATCGATAGCCCCATCCACAGCAGTTTAACAACCTCATGCAGAAGGTGGCCATCTCCCGAATTAAGTGATTAATTTGTTGCTAAATCGGGAGATGGTCACCTGCATAAAAGCCTGCAGCTCGCTGCACTCAAAGTGGGTGTTAGAGCGGAGAGAGCGAGCGAGAGAAAACGAAACTAAAAGAAAATCCAGGATCAGTGAAGGCTACTGCCCAGCCTGACCTGGATCATTTATTATTATTTTGTGTTCGTGATTTTGTTTTGTTTAAACCTTTTTTGCTCTGCGAGCAAAGTTTTTTCTGTTTGAACTTTTTATTTATTTTTGTATTTAATTAAAACGGCGCCGCTTTTAACTGCAGTACTGTTGGTGTCAGTGTTTTCCCTTCCTGCATCTGACCTGACGTCATGGCCCAGCCACCCTGTACCAACCTCTTTTACAGTTTTTGCTATACTGAATGGTAGCACAGCTCCAATAAAAGGCAAAGTAATCTGATTAACAAATGTATTTGTTCCCGTTTAGTTAATATATATTTTGTCAGTTTGGGACTGACAAACTGCTGGTTTTGGACAGAATACCAAATGGTAATTTAAAACTTTTAATTAAAAGTCTTTGTATGCACAGAAAGTATTTTGGAATATCTTTGGAAACACATGTATTTGCTTTCTATTTGGCAAAGTTATTATAAAATAGTCTGCACTGTAAATGTTTATCACATTGCCATTTACTTCCCATCTCAGCATAATTGTGTGCCATTTAAAATGTTTGCACCATAAAATACATTAAGCTCAAGATAAAACTAAAACAATAAAAAATAACTAACAAAATAAAAATGATCTGAAGGAATCTGTATAACTTTCTGTCGCTTTGCACTTTCTGTGTTTTCTTCCATTGTTTTTCTAATGCAAGTAAGACATTTGTGACTCAAAACGATACACAGGATAATCTGGATGTGCACTCTCAAACACCGAAAACAATTCAACCAGCCGCTATTGTTACTAAAATGCAACCGTGCCCAAGTAATATGACAGTGGAAACACACTCAATCGAAATCATGCATGCGTACAATTGGATGATCATTTTGAAACTAAAACTGTAAACTTTGAGCTACTAAACAAAAATTAAATATATTTATGTACACAGGTTTAGAGATAATATATAATACCGTAAATACAATTCAAATCAAGATCCTTATTCTTTTACTTTTATTATTTTTGTATTTGAGTCGTCCTGTGTACCCCCTATAAGCATCCCCAGTTGAAAACCCATGCTCTAGGTGTATTTGGTGCGTGGCCAGACCCCTGTTTCCCTTTTTGAAGTATGAAATGTAACCATTACTGAATGGGTATTTACCTCCTAAAGACCCGAAACCTGAATAAAATATATCAAAGCTGCTAGCAGAGCCTGTGACCCCGAGGGCATAAAATGACAGCACTTGCAGACCTCTGTGCCATTTTTCCTTTCAATAACTGACAGGAAGAGCCTTTTGAGATAAGTACTTGTTGCTTTATGATCTGTATAATATTCGCTAATTTATTGTGTTTTACAAAATTAATGTGATAATTTATTTACGCTTTTAATAGTTTTTTAAAAAATTAATTACGCATATATTGTGCACTACAGCCTGTTTGTTACGTCCCACTGCGGCCTAGTGCCCCACGTGAAGCCAGTGGCTTGAGTTGCCCCTTCCCAGGGATCAAGCAACTTCAGCTGACTTTGTGCTCTCTCCCCAGGCTACAATAAATCCGGCTGGAGTTATTTTATTCTCGTTTTGGCTTCGGACAAAATTACATGACGGTGTGTATAATTTAAAGTAATTGTTATTGCTGTATTTTGTATAGAGAAATATTTTTTTCTCCTTGTTTATTTCTGAAATTTCACAGAGACTAAGCGCAGGCATAGTGAGAGCAGCTGCTGGGTTGAGCAGCGCTGCACAGGACCAAGAGGCTGCTTTTGTTGTGGTTGCTTGCAATCCCTCCCACAGCATCTTGATGCCGTTTTGGTGATAATTCTTGTGAGTACTGACTGAGTGGTTTTGCCAGTAGCTTGCACAGGTAGGCACCCGTGTACAGTGCTACCCACGGTAACTTGGTGAATCGGTGGACCTGTACCGTACCGCTACCGAAGTCACCGACCCGCTCTGTTCCTGTACCATACCGAACCGGGACTGAGGTTACTGCACCGGTACTGTACCAACCCGGTGTTAAAGCCACTGACCCGGTTCCAACAGAGCTGTTAGTTCATTCTAACAAGCAGGCTTCCCTAAGTTTCGTGTGAGTACTGACTGAGTGTGTTTGCCAGTAACTTTGTACAGGTTCCCTGTACAGTGCTACCCATGGTAACTGCAAACCAGTGGACCCGCACTGTACTGTACCAGTACCGAAGTCACCGACCCGCTCTGTTTCCGCGTCCCTGGTCCAGTACCAAGCCGGTCTTGAACAGCCCCGTTGCTGTCTTTAAGGCAGCACCTGTACACTTTTACTGTACACTGCATTGCTATTTGCACAATGCCTGGGTTTTATCCCTGCGAGGCATGCAAGGCCAGTCTAACTGTTGAAGACAAGCACGGCAGATGCTGTTCCTGCGTGGGGCCAGAGTATGAACTGGAGAAACCTCACTCCCGCAGCTCTACAGAGCGCTCTGCATCCCTCAGTTCTGCACAGGACTCTTCCCCATCACCCTCTGTTAGAGAGGTGACTACGTCTTCCCCCCCCCCCCCCCCCATGGCTCTGTGCCAAGGGAGAGCGGATGCCACACCTGGGAAAGTAGCCCATGCAGGAAGCTGTCCTCAGTCTTCCTCATTCTCCTCTGCCTCTCCTTCTCCTCCTCCATGGAAGAGGAACATAAGAACATAAGAAAGGTTACAAACGAGAGGAGGCCATTCGGCCCATCTTGCTCGTTTTGGTTGTTTGTATCTTATTGATCTTTCTTGAAGCTTCTTGAAGGATCCCAGGGTGTCAGCCTCAACAACATTAGTGGGTATTTGGTTCCAGACTCCCACAATTCTTTGTGTAAAAAAGTGCCTCCTATGTTCTGTTCTGAATGCCCCTTTGTCTAATGTCCATTTGTGACCCCTGGTCCTTGTTTCTTTTTTCAGGTCGAAAAAGTCCCCTGGGTTGACATTGTCAATACCTTTTAGAATTTTGAATACTTGAATCAGATCAGGAAGAAGAGTCGGCGTTCCAAGCTCGGAGCAGATGGAAAAGCTCTGGGCAGCAGTTTCCTACCAAGGAACAGTGCTAGCAGAGTTACTGCAATCACAGGGGGCTACAAGTGCAGATTGGCATGACATGCTGTCCATCACAGCCTCTGAGTAGGTGAGCAAACAGGAGCTGGTGTTCCCTTCCTAAGGACGTGGAGTCAGACAGCACATCCTCTGTGGTTAAGCTGTCCCTTTCTACCACTGATCAAGAGGGCCACTGCAGTCTTGCAAATGCCCTAGCCTACAGAAGGTGAGACAAGGCATCTTTGACGAGCCTACCACCTCGCCTGGTTAATAAGAACCTGCTCCGTCTGTCAAAGCTGAACGGGCAGGCTGTAGGTAGAAACCTGGCCTTGCTGGTAGCTACAAACAGGCAGTTTTGGCTTTTCCAGGCACACGTGCCTGACGGGGACAAAGTACAGCTGTTAGATGCCCCTATTACACCAGGGTATACCTTTTGGTCATGTGGTGGACGAGATTCTGCAGTGCTCTCACCGTGCATGAAAATTCGCAAAGGAGCTAGTGCACTTGCTTCACAAGCGACCACCCCCAGTGCGCAAACCAGCGCCAAACTGGCACCCTAGGCCCCAGGAACCTCCAAGACCGGCACAGCCCCAGGGGTTTGCTGCCACAGGCCCAGGGCCCTTATTCAGGGAGCCATCTGGAGTATTGGCGTCAGTGCATCACAGACATCTGGGTGCTTGCTAACATTCAGACCTGTTACTCTCTGCAGTTCAAGCTCGGTCCCCCTCCCCTTCAGTGCGTGACTGTAACATTGGTCATGGACCCACCGTTTGCTGCGGTGGTGTCTCGGGAGGTAGGACCTCTGCTGCAAAAATGGGCTATTCACATGATAGACCCCCTCCAGTTGGAGGAAGGGTTCTTCTACTAGTGCCCAAGCAGGATGGTGGCCTGTGACAGAGTGTTTAACAGTGTGCAGATGCAGGTGAACAATAATGAGACAAACAATGATAATCCAGGTGCAATGAAGTCTTAATTGTATAATCCAATGCCTGATGGTTAACAGCAGTAAACAACAACAATGTTAAGAAGCAATACAGCGGTGTGTATTGCTTATTTATAATCCACGGGTTTGCCCCGAAATAATAACAGTCCCGTTTCAGTTCACCCACACATAACACATACACAAACACCAGTCCACAGTGCGTGCTTTAGTGCTCATGGTGAATACAGTTCTTTAGTGACAACAAAAGTGCAGTGTTGTTGATCCAGGTTTAGTGCTGGCCTTTGGTGACCAACTCCGGATCGTGTTAGCCGTCCAAGTAATTACAAACAGTATTATTAACGACAAACAAAACCACTCACATTTCACAGCACAGGTTCTTCTTCTGGTCATTTAACGTAACCATTCACAAAGGAACAGATCACATCAGTACGTCCCCTTTTTATAACGTCACCCATGACCCCTTGATCAACGAGCGCATCCACCCCTCCAATCCGCGGATGCCACGTTGTTTCCCGTCCGGGTCATTGAGTTCGTATACCGTAGCTTTGCCCCCTTTCTAGGTGGCCGACTTCCACCTAACCCTGGGAATAAACCGTTGTGCCATTTAGTCCAGGGTATTCTGTTCCCTTTATGCAGCTGCCTCGCAGGTCGGGAGAGAGATCTAACACCTCCATTCGATCTCTGTCACATATCCCACCGCTCAGAGTGGAGTTGAAGGAACACTCGGCTAAATCTGCTTTTCCCATTACTCCCTTTCCCCCCGGGAAAAATAATCTGCATTTTGGTAGTCTTTCCCCACACGGAGTACCATGTGGTACATGAAGGGCCAGATACCACGAGTTATCCGGGCATTACTGTCCTTCATTGTGTTTAACCACTTGAGTGGGGCGCGATCATATGAATGTCCCAGCAAGTAGTATCGTAAAAAGCGAGTAGCCCATTTAATGGCCAAACACTCCTTTTTGACCACGGAGAAGTTGCGCTCCAGAGGGAGCATCTTTTTACTGAGGTACAGGATGGGGTGTTCTACTCAGTCTACCATTTTGGGACAAGACTGCACCCAAACCGACATCCGACGTATCGTTGTGGAGGATGAATCTCTTAGTGAAGTCTGGAGTGTTGAGAGCGGGGTCCTAGCATAGTCTCTGCTTAACAGTATCAAACGCCCCCTGACATTCTACTGACCACGTAATTGAATTTGGTGCGCTCTTTTTGGTGAGGTCAACTAAGGGATTTACAACTGTGGCATACTCGGGGATGAATCTTCAGTAATAACCGGCTAACCCCAGTAGAGACCTCACTCGAGCCTTGGTTTTAGGGATTGCTGCATCCACTAAAGCCTGGACCTTGGTGACAATGGGTTTCACCCTTCCATTCCCCATTATAAATCCCAAATATTGTGTCTCCTGTTTTGACAAACGCACATTTTCTTATGTTAGCTGTCAGCCGGGCTACCCTTTAGACTGAAGGACAGCCGTGATCCTAGCCAAATGCTCTTGCCAGGTGGGGCTGTAAATAACCACATCATCAGTATACGCTGAAGCATATTCACGATGTGGGTGTAAAACCTGATCCATCAGTCTCTGAAAGGCAGCGGGTGCACCATGAAGCCTAAACAGCATGGTTGTGAAATGGAACAGCCTTTCTGGTGTTGAAAGTGCAGTTTTCTCTCTAGAACTGTTGGTTAAGGGGATCTACCAGTATCCCTTTGTCAAGTCGAGATGAACCTTGTCGTTTCCAGTCTATCGAGAAGCTTGTCGACCCAAGGCATGGGGTACGCATCGAACTTGTCAATAGCGTACGCATCGAACTTGTCAATAGCGGAAATCCCGAGAAGCGGTTGGTGCCGTCCTTTTTGGCCACCATCACAATTGGACTGCACCACTTGCTCCTGGAAGGCTCAATCGCCCCAAGTTCGAGCATCGCCCATACCTCTTTGCTAAGGCCACTTCATCGAGTTTCTGGGATCCAGTAAGGTCTCTCTCACACTGTGACACCTGGGGGAGAGATAATGGCATATTCAACAAGGGTAGTTCTACCGGGCACTTCAGAAAAAACATCATTGAACTCAATTAACTTATGCAGCTCTCGTTGCTGATCAGGAAGTAACTGTTCCCCTATCAAAATGTCTTTTTGTGCTAGAGGTCTCTAGACTGGGACCTAAGTCATCCTCTACTTCACCTGGGGCTATAAATAAGGCCTCCCTTCCCTGCCAGGGCTTTAATAAATTTACATGATAAATTTCTCTTTCATTACGGCGATCGGGCTGTCTAATTTCATAATTCATCTTTCCTATAATCTGAATCACTCCATATGGCCCCAGCCATTTAGCACATAGTTTCGTTCAATTCGGAGGAGGGAAGCGGCAGCATTACTTTGTCTGCTGGTCAAAAGGTTAGAATTTGTTCATTTTTGTTGTAATACTGCTGTTGCCGGTGCTGAGCCGATTTGAGATTGTCCTGGGCCAAACGAGCGACCAAATTCAGGCAATCTCTCAGTAGGTGCACATGCTACACTACAGCCTTGGACGAGCCTTTGTGCTCCTCCCACCCCTCTCTCAGCAGATCGAGGATGCTGTAAAGTAGTCGGCCGTACAAGAGCTCGAAGGGAGAGAACCCTGTCGAACTCTGCGGAACCTCACTCACTGCAAAAAGAAGATAGGGGAGAAGTGATGCCCAATGCTTTTGCTCTTGGTTCACAAATCGTCTCAGCGTCTGCTTTAAGATCTGTTTGAAACGTTCCACCAAACCATCCATCTGTGGATGATAAACAGATGTCCTGATGGGACGTATTTTTAGTATTTTATAAACTTGCTGTAACGTGATAGATAGAAAGTTAGTTCCCTGATCAGTCAGGATTTCCTTGGGGATCCCTACTCTAGCCATAATCTGCAATAATTCTTTGGCTATTGCAGGGGCACTAGTGTACCTCAATGGAACTGCTTCCGGGTATCGCTTTGCATAATCTACCACCACTAATCTATGCGTATACCCGGAATCGGAAGGTAGCAAAGGGCCTACTATGTCCATTGCAATGTGTTCAAAGGGGGTGGAAATAATCGGCAGTGGGACCAAAGGGGCGGGGTGCACTCGACCCGGTGCTACTCTCTGGCAGTCTGGGCATGTGGCTACATATTTCGACACGTAATTATGAAGATCTACCCAATAAAATCGAGCCAATATTCGTTCCCTTGTTTTGTCAGCTCCGAGGTGCCCCGCAAAAGGAATATCATGTGCTATCCTCATGACCTCAGGCCGACACGACAGGGGAACCAATAATTGTGTTACAGGCTGTCCTGTGCCCATGGCAAGCTTTACCCTATACGCTAATTGCCCCTTGATAATGAAATGTGGAAATACTAGCGTCCCAGCGCCTTCAACATCCTTACCTTCAATAGACCTGACCTGTCCCCAAGTGTGCACTAGTGAGGGGTCATTGTTTTGGCACCATTGTTTTGACTGTCTGCGCTTGAGTGCCACATGTCCAGTATATTGAGAGGGGCAGGAGTAACATCTGCCCTAGATGGCCCAGTAACCTCGCCCTCTCGGTCACACTGCATTCCAACCCCCTTTGACTGGCGTTTGTTACCATTGGAGCATTCTCCCACCAAACCCTGGCCTTGTCTCATTAATGCTCACTCCCATTTTCGTATCCGTCTCTCTCTATTTGTTTTTCTTGGGCGAAAAAAGGGGAAAAACAATTCAGTTTGATAGGGAAATAATTGGTATTTTTCCCTTTCTTTCTTTTCTGCCACATTTACGTGTGCGGTTGAGACTGCCCAGAATTACTGGCTGCGGTAGCCTTTCTGCCACCCCAACTACTAGGTGACATTTTATTGGTCCTACTGATAAGTATGCTTTGACTGTGGGGTATGTCGCTGTGTCTCCATGGATACAGGCGATAGCCACCTGACCTTGTGGCTGCCACAACACACTGCCCAAGAGAGCTGTCCGAATGAAGGTCTGCTCACACCCTGTGTCCACTAATGCGTGGGTTTTCACATTTCCCAAAACCACATTAACAATACAAGACCCCTCCCGACCATTTTCCCCTCACTTACACGCTTCTGATTCCCAATTGCACGTCACACTCCATCGCAGATGGGTATGACTTGGCCTGATGTCCCAGCTGTTGGCATCTAAAACAGGTAGGGGGGAATGAGGGAGCAGAGGTTAAATATCTGTCCCTTTGCTGGTATGGCAGCGGGGCAGGGGCAGCAACTCTACCCTAGCTCGATGTCAACCTTGGTCTCCATGGAGGGGAGGCAAGATTGCCCATTGTGGTCGGCAGTCTAGAAGGTCTCGGACCCGGTCCCGGTGATGATGGAGCGGAGAGAGGAGGTGGTACTCGGCTGCTGCGTTGTGCTGGAGTGGTGAGTAGGCCGGTCTGGGCAGAAACCAGGGAGTCTTCGAAGTCCTCTGCGCGTTTTACTGCCTTTTCCAGGGTGTTGGAGTTGTGGCGCCGTATCCATGCTTGTGTATCGACACTGACCACATGGCAAAACTGCTCAACCACAATAGCCTGTCCCATTTTTAGGCTTGTTTTCTGGGAGGGGTTGAGCCAGTACACCATGTGATCACCCAGTTTTTGTGGAACAACTCTGGAGTGTGTATCCTGGGACCTCTTGTACTCCCGGAGCTGTACACAGTATGTTTCCCCTGTGATGTTCAAACGGCGCAGAATGGCTTGCTTTATCAGGTCATACTGAACAGCTTCAGTGTCCGTCATGGCCCGATCAGGCAGGGTCCCAGCTGGCTTGCCCAGAACTCCTTGGGCCATGACGTGGTGGTAACCAGCCACTCGAAAGCAACCAGGTAAGCCTCTGGGTCATCCTCCGCTGTCATCTTTTGTGCCCTTGCCTTTGTGGCCGTCATTACGGGTCCTGCTGGTGCCGTGGCCTCAGACCGATCCTTGACCTCAGACAGGTCAACCTGTTTCTGAGGCAAAGGAGGTTCAGATTTGACAATGCAACAGCTGTTGCAGTCAATCAGGCCAGGGGACCATGGTGGACCTCAAAGACACTTATGTCATCATCCCCATAAAACCACTGCACAGGAAGTAACTGCGGTTCGCCTTTCAGGGAACAGTGTATGGGTTCCGAGTCTTGCCATTTGGCCTCTCTCTAGCTCCCGTGCCTTTTCGAAGTGCATGGAAGCTATCCTGGCCCCATTGAGACTCCAAGGAATCACGGTAGTGATGTTCCAGAAACTTTCAGGGCTTGATGGCAGCAGCTTCTCAGACCCTTTCTTTGGGTTGCCTATGCATGTGCCCTGTGCAGGCCTGGTTCAACAGCAGGGCTTTTCTGCATTGAACCGCAACTGCCTATTGACAGTTTCATCACTGCCTAAAAGCACTTTCTCTTGGTGGAAACAGCCTATCCATTTATGCCTTGGCATAGCTCTGGGCAGTGTCACCAAGGGAGGTCATCCCCACGGACGCACCCCTTGGCTGGGGCGCAGTGTGGAATGGTGGGGGACGCATGGTGTGGGCAAACCCCCTTGGCAGGGTCTCCACATAAATGTTTCAGAGCTGCAGGCAGTTTACCTGGCCTTGCAAAATTTTTTTCTGGGGAGACACGTGCTTGTCCGTAGATGTCTTGGTACACCAGTGGCCGAGGCAACTGTTGTATGCCTTCCCTCTGCTCGCCATGCTCCCAGCAGGACCGGGCCAATGTGCTGTTAGTAGCCACTTATTGGCCCAGGAGCCTCTCGTTTTCAGCCCTGGTGCTCCTCCTGAGCGGCCAGCCGTGGAGACTGCCCAAACGCCGCAACCTGCTCAGTCAGGCATAGGGGACCTTATGGTATCCCAACCCTTCCAGCCTGCAGCTCTGGGTCTGGCCCCTGAATGGCTGAATTTGAGCCATCTGGGTCTGTCCAATAAGGTTATTGACACTCTTCAAAATGCCAGAGCAGCATCCACACAGCATCCCAGTACAGGTACAAGTGGGGCATCTTTCAGATGCGCCTGCCTGGGGGGGGGGGGGGGGGGATTGGGGGTTCATCCCCACGACCTGTCTCATGTCAGTTATACTGCAATTTTTGCATGACTTGTTTGACGAGGGGAAATCCCCCTCTACATTAAAGGTCAATCTGGCAGCTATTTCAGCTTGCTATGTTAAAATTCATCCACCTCCTTCCAGTCTGACAGAGAGCGGCAACTCCCATATGCTCTGTTCAGTATGGGCCCTAGCGTATTATGTTAACAGGACGAAAAGATGGAGGCAGTCCAAACTATTTTCTGTCTGCTATGGAGCGAAGTCCCATGACCAAGCCCTGTCTAAGCAGAAGCTGTCCAAATGGATAGCAGACACAGTCAGGACTGCCTATAACAGAAAAGCTCACTGCCCATTCCACCAGGGGCATGAAAACTTTGTGGGCTTTATTCCAGGGCGCATGTGTCAAGGACTTCTGCAATGCAGCAGTGTGGGCTACTCCACATACCTTTACTAGGTTCTACAGATCTAATGTCATGGATCCTCAAAACCCTGGTTTTGGAACTAGAGTGTTAAGGGTGGCTTCTCAGTCGACCCTTACAACACATTCATAGTGAGTTTCTCCCTCAATATTTTAGCCCAAGCTATTTATTACTGGGGTTCCGAATGGTAATGCACAAGGCAGCTTCGGCTTAGCCTTGTGGCATTCCGGTCATGCGGCAATATTGCCCTTGCAATAGCTTGGGTATACTGACTCTTCGGTAATGGTTACATTTCGTACTTGAATGTTAGGTTATTATCATAACCCTGGTTTCCTGAAATAGAAATGTAATCATTAACCTTCAAGGTCACTGCATACATGATTGCAGCAGACTTGAAGGAAAAATTACGCTGAGGTCTGTGAGCGCTGTCATTTTATGCCCTCGGGGGCTGGCCATGATTGCGTCGCAGGCTGTGCGAGCAGCTTTGATATATCTTATTCAGGTTTCGGGTCTTTAGGATGTAAATACCCATTTGGTAATGGTTATGTTTCTATTTCAGAGAACTGGGGTTATGATAATAACCTAACATTTTACAATAACAATTAACCCCTTGACCTGTATATAGTAATATCTAACCAAAACACTTATAAAATAGTCAATTTAGAATAAAAACATTAGCACATTCAGCTGTGACAAAAGAAGCTTTTATATACATACATGTAGTGTACAAAAAAATGGAAACACCTAGGTAAATGAGAGACACCAAGTATATTGAAAGCAAGGGCTTCCACACAGGTGTGGCTCATGCATTTAATTAAGCAAATAACATCCCAGCATGCTTAGGGTCATGTATAAAAATGCTGGACAGGCCTGGTTGCCTATAAATTACGGATAGCATGGCTGCAAGAGGAGACCTCAGTGACATTGAAAGAGGGGTGATTGTTGGGGCGCGTTTGGCAGGAGCTTCAGTGACCAAGACAGCTCAACTTGCTGATGTTTCACGAGCAACGGTGTCCAAGGTGACGTCTGCATAGAACTCCGGAGGAAAGACATCATCAGCAAAGGGCAACAGTGGGTGGAAGCGCAGCATACTCAAGGATCATGATATCCGTGCATTAATTCGAAGTGCAAGACAAAACAGGCGAGCAACTGCAGATCAAATGACTGCAAATTTCAACCTGGGGCGCGAACAGGCAGTTTCATTAAAAACACTCCACCGAGAACTCCACAGAGCGGGATACCATAGTGACCCAACACTCTATTAAGTGACTTTACATTGGTGTTTCCATTTTTTTGTCCACTACCTTAAAAAAAAAAAAAAATATATATATATATATAAGACCTCCACAACATAAAAAGATGAGAAAAATAAGCTCATGGAACATCATGCCGAAATAAAGGGTACGCATAGAACTGTCAAAAGTATAAAAAAGTGATCTATCTGCAAACATTAAAATGTCCTACAACAGAAATTGTTCTGTTCAGGACAATAAATAAAGGCAATTAAGGGAACAAAGTTAAAGATGTTCAGCAGATATAACACTGCTTGTTGTCTCTACCAAATGAAATTTCACTGAACAAAAGTGACATGTAACAGGTAATGTTATGCTGGTACTGTATATGAGACTGTCATTGATTCATGATTACAAACATCAGAACAAAATAATCCTCATAGTGTAAATCAATGAATTATTAGTGAAGGTATCACTAGAGAGAACCTTTGAAATGCTATGATGTTTTTCTTGCAATATAGCTTGTTAAACTTAATTTTAACCACAAGGTTTTTCCCGTCTTTGCCAACCAACAATACGTGGTTTTGCGTGATGTATGCCATTCTATGCGGTGTCTATTTATTAATGGGCCACCAATATACATATTGTGGTCGTGTTATTTAAGAATACTGTATATTAAACAATATGCATTGTTTGTTGTTGTTTTATATTAAATTATAAGAACTGGGTGTGTTTCACAGCTCATGATGTTGTTTCTTGCAGAATGTACCACTAAGGGAAGACAGAACGTGAAGTCTTATTCTACCAGAAGTGGTCCTCACTTGCCCACTGTCTTATCTTTGCCTGTGTGGGTGTGCAGCAAAGACAGCATTCCAGCATCTGATTGGCTCTTCATATCACTGCTCAATACATAAGACATTTGTAATGCACTTTTATTATCGTATTGAGGTTTTTATAATAATAAAGTATCAGAGATCGCTTGCAGATCTAATGCATTTTTAGAAAGCTTAGCAAGAGCAATCTGTTAGTCAGTTTGAAAAGGAGAGGGCTGTGAGAGTAACCCCATGTATTTTACAGTAGTTATGGGGAACAAGTAGCATTTCCAGTTAATTACAGACTCAGACTGGTATAGACATTGTAAAAGCACAGTAACTTGTTTAATTCTGCAGCAAAAATGCAATCACTGCTCTCTATCAGATACAGATTTGGATGCCATTAAAATGTAGCTTTTATATTCGTTCCAATGCATTTCTTACCAAAGATATTTGGTTATTGGAACTCGTAAGTACTATTCTTAATTGAATGAACAAGATAATGAATATTGCTTGGAATAATTTTTTTTTTTATTGGTACTTTTATTAAACATTTAAAAAAGGCGGTTTTGACTAGGAGATAAAAAATTAAAAACTTAACATCTGTATTGTAAAATACAGTACTGGTAAACAAATACTGTGCTAATACATGGACAATTATCCAGAAATATAATGAGGGTGGAGAAATATTATAGGTCGTTTTTGAAGACCAGTCTTTTGGGGGGGTGGGGGGGTCACATTTCAGAGGACTAAACTTTTTTTTTTTTTTTTTTGCTGCTTAATCTTCAGTATATTTTTAGTTTTCCCTTTCAGAATTTAAATATAGTAGTATAGATCTTTAGTCTGTTTCAGAAAAACACATCACATGTTCAATATAGACCAAGAGTGGCCAATTCCTTTCCTGCGGTGGCCATACCACTTCCGGTTTAATAGGAACAATTAAATTAACTGTGTTAGTGCCTGGATGGAGGTTCAATTGTGTTGAAACAGAGACTTGGAGGACCACCTTGGCCCACCAACGATATATACCAATCGAGTATAATTGGTTTCACTCTAAATTATGTTTTGGTGATCTTAAACATGTGATCGTGGTACACTGTAGCTTTAAGCAGAATTGTTTATTTCAAGAATAACAAAGAGAAACACAAAATGGGAAGTGGTTGTCTAAAAGGTATCCAATGCTAAGAACCCTTTTCAGGTATAGACAAGTTGAAGCATGTCACATTGAGAAGCTTTAAAATTGGTCTTTCAGCTACATTACAGTGTGTTTAATGTGAAAAGCTGAAATATCCTAAATTGCAGTGTTTGAGTGTTTAAATGAGGGATGTTATTAAGGTTGTGGTCATATCATAGGCAGTCTAGTTTTAGACAGGTCTCAAGGGGGGTTCGCTACATCTGCTGTATGAACCTTCCTTTGTTATAAAGATGACCCCCCCCCCCCCCCCCCCCCCTTCCCGTTTTCTGACCACTGCCTAAAATTACATTAGAAATAGGTAAAACATAGTTGATGTGTCTGCTGTAGAATGCTGCGTCATTAAGTTGTAAAATCCTGTTTCATGTTTTACATATTTATGCTTTTAGCGTTAATGAAATAGATGTATTATGTACACAGTATTATCTATTTTTATATTATTTAATTTGGAGTTGAAATGCAACCTTTTTTTCCCCCAAAAAATAGTAGGCTTTTTCTCTCCTGTGTTAATGACAGTGTAAAACAAACATGTGTATGCCTTCTCAAGAACAAAAACTAATAAACCACTGCATTACAACACTGTCATGCTGGTGTACTACCTGTAGTAGTAACAATCTCTTCAGCTATGTGTTAACACTGCCCTTTTAATCTATTAAAATAGGTTCTTTTCACCGGTTCAGAATACTTGATTAAAATGCAAGTAGATGTACGTATGGATGCTTCCACCACTGTATATTCCCATTGCGCAAGAACTTATTTCCTTGGACAGGATAACTGAATAAAAAATAAACACATTAGCACTTGAAGAAAGCATTTTCTATTTAGAGCACCTCATATTCCAAAAACATGCAAGTACAACTGCAATCAGTAGTCAACAATTTTACTTAAATAAGTCTACTCTATCTTAATACAGCCATATTTGCCGTCTGAATTGCCAGTGATTCAAGTGCAGTGTTGACAAGTGTTTTCTTTTTCTGAATAACATAGTACATGTAGAACTGGAGGACTGAAGACTATCCACTTTAAATATTCAGTAGTCTGGCTACATGCAGTAAGAAGAGTGTACTGTACGTTGCTCCCTAAATGTTCATAACGGCAGTAATTCTTATTTATTTCTTAGCAGATGCCTTAGGCAGGGCGACTTACAATTGTTACAAGATATTGCATTATTTTTACATACAATTACCCATTTATACAGTTGGGTTTTTACTGGAGCAATCTAGGTAAAGTACCTTGCTCAAGGGTACAGCAGCAGTGTCCCCCATCAGGGATTGAACCCACGACCTTCCGTTCAAGATTCCAGAGCCCTAACCACTCCACACTGCTGTTGGACAAAAACATTTTACATGTAATCCTAAACTTAACAGGTGAAGGAAACTGCAACGTGTGTGTGTGTGTGGAGGGGGAGGAATTCACTGTTTCTTTTTTTAACAAAGCCTACTTTTCTTTTGAAGACATGCTTGCACCAAAAAGTATGTATGTCAATAACTGGCATGGCTGCAAATTCAAAATTACAGTTATCAATGTAGGAAAAAGGTTTCTGACCAGTCAACAAAACACTACTTGAAACCGGAAATGGATTCTGGCTACTATAAAAGACCCAAAGTATTTTACTAGTTAACCACAGCAAATTTTGCTTTATTTATGTTTCTTGATGGTAAAGATGATGAAGTTGCAGTCTTTTGAATACCCTCTATTCCCAATGTGTTTGTAACTTTGGGATTTTGCTGTAAATATGTTTGCAGGTTTATTCTGTATTTATTGTCTGAAAAGGTTAACTCATTGGAAACTTTAGAAATATATACTCATGGGAAAACTCTGGAACATTCACCTTTGTTTTCAGATCAAAAGATTTTAGGAATAGAGTAAACTACAAGCATGTTCAGTGTTCTTGACTATAGAGATCAACAGTAATGCTCCAGGAAGCTGTATGCTGAATTGTGGTCTTGGGGATCATCTATTCCTTATGAATCAGTGGTGTTACCTGGGAAATGAGAAAGATGTACACTGGATCTTGTCCGCAAGGTTTTTTTTTAATTTATTTATTTCTTAGCAGACGCCCTTAGCCAGGGTGACTTACAATTGTTACAAGGTATTATTATTGTTATTATTTGTTTATTTAGCAGACACCTTTATCCAAGGCGACTTACAGAGATTAGGGTGTGTGAACTATGCATCAGCTGCAGAGTCACTTACAATTACATCTCACCCGAAAGATGGAGCACAAGGAGGTTAAGTGACTTGCTCAGGGTCTTGCTTCGATTGTAAGTCGCCCTGGATAAGGGCGTCTGCTAAGAAATAAATAATAATAATAATAATAATAACAATGAGTCAGTGGTGGAGGTGGGATTTGAACCAGGGACCTCCTGGTTACAAGCCCTTTTCTTTAACCACTGGACCACACAGCCTTCTTATCACATTATAATTCAGAGCACCTCCAGGAAAAAAATATATATATAAGATTCACTGGTTACAAAGTGTAATTGCTTTCTCCATTACTGGCAATGTAATATGCTATGTGTGTTTGTGTGTGTGTATGCACATAGGGTAACCTGTATGACATGCCTTTCCTGGCTCGCCTTGTAAAAGCATTACTGCATAGTGTCCGTCCTGGTTTGAATCTTGAGTCAAGTTGCTGATCTTGACTTGGGGCCCGCATGGTGCACGACTTGCATTACCTCACTGCACTACAGATGCCCAGCGAGTCCAGGTCCACACTCTACCTTGCCTTCAAAGGTAGCATCACTGTAACAGCTGCTGTTAAAGTTTGTAAGGTGTAAAGTGGTGATTGGCTTGACAGCAGGAAGAGTTAACCAGTTTGAGGTAAAAAAAAGCTGTTGCTATCTCCCAGTACCATCTTGTAACTTGAAATAAAACATCTTTGTATGTAAGAAAACAATTCTGAAGCCTTTATTTATTTACAAAAGCTTTAAAACAAATACCCTTTTTGCATAATTTCTGTTTTTAAAAGGGATCACCAAATTACTAAATTGTAATTTCAAGCAAAAACAAAGACTTATGTACATTGTACAGTTTGAAGTTTTTCAGGTTCATCCCAGCCAATTTGTAATTTCCTGGAGGTTTAAACACATTCATGCAATTCACATTTTCAGGCAAGCATTTGCTATTTAATAATATAGCCCTCCTGTTCAATTGCCATCCGAACATGCAAAATATACTAGGCAAAATATACTGCATAACAATACAAAAATATGTAATAATAATAATAATAAAAAAGCATTGCAGTGAACTGTGCTGCATTAAACCAGTATTCAAAAAAAAAAAAAAAAAATCCCCAGGCAATGCCATGCTCGAGTTGGTTAAGATCTCATCAGTACGGTTTTCTAAATTAATAAAAACTAGCGCTTTTTTTTTTCTTTTTGTAAAACACCACAAAACCTAGAAGCCAATTTGTTTGTTTTCTTTTAGTTTTTAAATTCAATTTTAAAAAGAACTTGTCAGTTGAAACTGAATTTTGAAAAATTTAGCTGGTAAAATTAGTACAACAAATACAAATGGTAAAATCTGGGATAAACCATACAAGTTATGTAATATAATAAATGTGTTGGTATGCTGAGGAAGGGGCCACGGGATGCAGGCATAAAAAATCAACCACACTCGTCATGGCATTACCTGGAATGACTATACAATACCTGTAAGTGACTGGGTCTTTTAGGAGTGTTAAGCTGGTTTACAATCAACATCTTAATCTTGACAGCACAACGTACAAAAACAGCATGATAAGTAGCTTATTTACTTTGTTTAAGGCTGAAATGTGTAAGATAGGGTTACCTAAAAGCTTTAGTAGTTTTCTTTCCCTGTAAACATAAATAAATAAATAGTACTATGGTGGAAAAGGCAACGTAAGCAAAAATGGTGCACAACTGTTACAATTTATCTTATAAGAACAACAAACAGCCAAAACTTTTGATAAAACTGAGAATCTGGATTGATCTCTAAAGTGCAAATTTCCATGGTCCACATTTCTGAATTACTAAAAATCCCACTTTTTAAGTGCTACACATGAATGATCAGCCAATCCATTCTGCTTACACAGACAAGATATATGAAATTACTTGAGTATTTAGTCGCTACAGTAAAATTTCCCTTGTTGCCGTCAGTTTCTTTTTGTTTGGTCTTTTAAAACTTAGCAAAATTTGACTCCAAATTGTTTCAGTACTAAAGCTAGAATCCTTAACAAGATTTGGTGCATGTCACTGAAATAGAAAGACAAGGGAAAGAAAACAAGCAATGACAAAAACAGAAGTCCTTGTCTCTCAGGCAGAGAAAAAAAAAAATCAACAGGCCCAAAGTTCATCTGCTGCTTCATGTCATGATTGTGGTTTGTTGGCTTCTTCCTCATATGCATTGCCTGTGCCATTTTGAACATAGGGTGAACCAGAACCAAGGCCATACAAGTGACCACAGTATTTCGCATCGTCAATGTGATCCTCAAAGAACATCTTGGGGGGGGAAAAAAAAAAAAGGTTTGCAACTTTTCTGTTGGTCTGTTTAATATTAGTAGAAGTCTAAATCAAGTAACCGTTTTTACAGTCAGAATTTATGCGCCATCTGGTGTTTTAATAAAAAAAGTTAATCACAACACATGTAATGATTGATCATAATTAATTTCTGCCGATTATTTCTACATAGTGATAATCTTGCTTATTCAAAAGTATTTAAAAATGTCCAAGTACAAGACTGACGAACTGAAAATGTTTCACATACCTCTCTCATTTTAAAGAAGGCCATGCCTGTCAGTAGAGAGTCTGAGCCAGCCTGGTGCTGTGGTCCTATTCTCTCCAATTCCAGCTGTTCAGCTACTTCTTGCAAGCCACCCTGTCAAATACAACAGATCAGCACTTCATCGCAAGATGTGGTAAAAGGTCAACATTTCTCAGACAATACACATGTATTGGTTATCACTTCTTCATATTGTAGTCTTTATAATTGGTATTATATGACAAGTAGAATCTCTGGCATTCATTTCCATTGGAATTTTAATTCCTGCAAGTACAGCACAGTTTCGAAAAAACATCTCATAAGCTAAAATCTTCACTGTGGTACATTTCATAAAACAAAAAAACCGAACAATGATCAAGGTGAATGCCACACACCTTGAGGTTTTTGCAGCTTTTCATGAGGTACTTCACGTCATATATGACAGGAAAGAACAAACGGAGGATCTCAAAAAAATCCAATTCTTCTTCTGGCAAGTTGGAATTTGTTAGGATTTTGATTAGGTATCCAAAGTCATAGCCACTGCAATTACATAAAAATAAGCTTTTAAAAATGCAGAACCCTTACTAAGTGTTATCACAATTAGATAAGCCATTCTCGAGGCAAGTACAAATGAAAGTGTGACATGTATGTCAAGTCAGATGGGCAGCCAACTCTTTATAATCCTAGATTCTGATGCTCAATTGCATATGCCAGTGCCATCTTTATCAAGTTTTTTTGAGAAGTATTTAGCATGTCAAGAGGGATGAGAATGTGAACTTGAAATAAATTATTACACTACTGCAGTGGTTCATGAAAAATCAAGAACTGACAGTTATCTGCAGGTGTCCCCCTGCTTCTGCTCTCATTTCATAAGTGTGTGAGGAGTAGCAAAATGAGGAAATGAACCTACCTATGGAAAGACAGCCATTTGACCCCTTCACACAGGACCACACCAGAGGTCATAAGCAGTTCTGCGAAGTAGAGTGTTTCAATCCCCTCTTCCTCATGTTTTTTAAACTGGATACCAGATGTTGTTAGCAGCTCTATGGAGTCCTGAGCGTACATGTCCTCCCTAAACACAAGAAAAGTTTATCGTTTTAGCAAGACTTGATCTCAGAAAACCCAGTGTATGTCAGGTTACAGTAAATCGATTTAATATACATGGAAAATACTTCATGTAACATTTTTTAAAATCGAGCCAAGCATCTAATCCCCCTGCGGCAGGTCTCTCAAAAGTGACTCTGGGCAATTAAACGTTAATAAAAACTGAACAGCAGGGGTTTCCAACCCAGGTCCTGGAGAGCTACAGGGTCTTTTGGTTTTTGTTTCAACAGACCTCTCAGTTACTTAATTGAATCAATTATTGGATTAATCAGTCCAGATTAACATGTGTTCCAGATCTTTAGCCACTGATGATGTAAAGACACCTCTAAAACCTGCAGGACCGGGGCTCTCCTGGACCAGGATTGGAGACCCCAGAGTAACAAAATCAGTTGCCAAGCTCTGCCTTTGTCTAACTATCCCTATAGTAAAATGAAATTATATATATATACACATATATACACAATTATTTAACATCTAGTTTTACATTAACAGATGTTTTATCAATATCTAGACATGTTGGAAAACATGCAAAGTAAAATTGGTTAAATGTATCAATGAGCAGAGACTCAAATACTAAATTAGTATCTGGCATATATTTGACTTACAATTTGTTTTATGCACACATGACTTGGTACATATAACATATACTGTACTTCTCTAAGGATATACAAAAAATCCTCCACATCCCCCATATTTTCTCTCAATAAAGGCAGGATTTTAAAAAATATATGCAATAGATAAACACCCCAGCACACATTATTATTATTTTATATTATTTATTTCTTAGCAGACGCCCTTATCCAGGGCGACTTACAATTGTTACAAGAGATCACATTATTTTTTACATACAATTACCCATTTCAACAGTTGGGTTTTTACTGGAGCAATCTAGGTAAAGTACCTTGCTCAAGGGTACAGCAGCAATGTCACCCACCTGGGATTGAACCCACAAACCTCCAGTCAAGAGTCCAGAGCCATAACCACTACTCCACACTGCTGCCCTTTTAGTAAAATCGTAAAATACATAGCTAAGTGATCTACATTATTAACTCTACCCACCCCTGGCTCAATGACATTACAACCCCAAGCTGCCATGCTAAAACTGCAAAATAGAAAGAAAGTTTGGTGCTTACGTGAGGTTAAATTTAAAATTTAACTGCCATGTTGAAGTGCCAGGAGGGTATTCGCCCTGTTCGTTCATGAAAGTCAGGCCTAGTTGGATTATCTTTAACAAGTCTACATTACATCGCAGCAACTGGTACTGGTAGTCAGCATTGCTTCTGAATTCTCCGATTGGTCTTGCTACTACACCTGGAAACTCTGTGTCCTACAAAGAAATATATAAATATATTTAAATGTATTTGTTATTTAAGATTACAAAATAAGAGTAAGGCATTTTTGCTATGAACTGACAATCATTGACTGTTCTACATGGCGGTCACATGATTTTCACCAAACTAAAAATGTGCTGAACTCTGCAGCAATCCCTGCTCAATGAAGAGGGGAGGATATTTTTTCACAAGCTGTCAGTGCTTGCTCCTAAATTACCAGCAAGCACTTGTCCCATCAGAACAGTACAAAGCACTTTTCCAAGTTGTTCCCATCTGTCAGTAACATAGTTAACCCTGACACAGCTGTAAATGGAAATTAGATCTATCAGTATTATGAAAAACTGCATTGCCATTTTTACATATATATGCCCAGATTTAGACACTAATTAACTTGAATAAGAATTTAGCAACCAAGCTAACATAAGGGGTTATCTAGGTACATGTAAACATAGAAGTGTAATATACAGTACATACTTTATGTACAGATAGACTGACAGGTACCTCCTGTCCTGTATGCCCAGATTATGATACTGTTAAACACATAACTAGATAAACAGTGCTCTAGGAATTTAAATACAGTAGTATAATGGATGATATTCTCAAACAATTTTCACTTAATTGTTGGGGCGGGTAAACACCAGTTATAATCATAAAATGCACATAAAATATTTTATGACTATTTACAAACCCCGAAATAAAATAAGTATGTTTTTGTTTTAATTATGCTGCTTATGCTATCACACACAATTTATAATTTCCTTTTACAAATGGGCTCTCGAGCCCATTGTTCCTGAAAATATTGTGCCAATGCCAACTTGGAAAATACCAATATTCAGGTGACCAGATTTATCATAGAAGACAATGGGACTTTTTACAAAGTGATACAAAAAACTTAAAGATAACAGCTTTGGTGTGTCTGTGGGCCCTTCCAATAACATTTTACTATGTCAAGGTTGAAACATAAGCATTTTCTTTTTTTTTTTCTTTTTAAATAATGACACAAACTTCGCACTGGCGCTAAAGCCTAACCAATCTGGACCTCTACTTATTTGTATTTATAGGGATGAAAAAAATAGGCAATTGCTGGTTTCATTCAAAGCAAGTGAAAGAAAAAGAATACAGAAATTAAGTGAATCAGAGATGGATTAACTGTAATTTCAAAAGGTAAGTTTGACAAGATAAACTCTTTTTTGGGGGCTATCAACTGCCAGTGCCGTACACTGAATCAGATAAAATGTAACTTGTATCTTGTAGTTGACAATATGCCCTTTGAAGTAAATAGTGGTTTGATATGTGCCTCCAGTTCTTCTGTATATATCTGAAACAATTGGTCTTTGGGTAAAACAGCTAGTCTAGTTCTAAAAAAATGCTTCTCCAGTAATTTAGGCAATGCTAAAACAAAGTTTAGGCCAAACAAAGGCCTTATTGACACTATTTCTTTGCCGATGTCGACACTTATCCCAGGGTCACTGCTTTGACACAATTGTACACATTTACAAACAAGACAAATACAAAGCACAGGGTACTATTAAAGTTTTACTGAAATGTGTACTTTTATTTACTTCTGTGGTCTTGTCTTATTGTTTATTTTGTACATTTAAAAAATGTATTTGACTGACAATTTGTTTTTAATAATCTGTTTTTTCTTTTTTGTATTTCACATTTTATTTATTAGAGGATTCCTCGGACAGAAAAGATGGAGAAAAAGTACAAGTTTACAGGGATAGGAACAAGACCAAGGGTCTTATTGAATGATGAACAGTGCTTCAGACAGTATGCTAGATAAAGAAACAAGTAATTACCTGCGCAGGCTGCTACAGGAACAGCTACTGTACAACCTTCCTGCAGATGTAGTCAGATATGTTCTGTTCATAAAAAAATGTATCTTGTTTATTTGTCTTTGTTTTATTTTTGTAAGGGGATTGCTCTGGATATACTGACATTCTGAGGTATAAGAAATTAAGGGCCCTGTTTTGAATCAAGTGTAAGAACAAATGGAAGCTATAAGAATGAAACAACTGTAAGTGTACCAAACTGTCCAAAATACAACTTGTGCACTTTAATATTTGTTACATTTGTTTGGAGTAGTCTCTCATTACTTTTATACAATTTTTTTTTTTTTTTTTAAACTTGGTAAATTTACTTTTTTCTTTACATTTGCTTAAAAATAGTGCCCTTAATAATGTAGACAGCTGTTTTGGCAAATGCCGCCTTCAGTGTTAAGAGGTCATCTGTTTTTGTGTTGGTGCTTTTACAGGTACTTTCAATGGATAGATTTTTGGGTTAAATGGCCAACAAATGCCCCAACCTCATTTATGTTTCATTACTAGAAAGTAGATTTTTGGGGTAACACTGCACAGCATTTTTTTTTTTTTGTATATATATAGTTTGGATAGTACAGTGACAGGTCAATAAGATATTATTTTGCCTATTGTAAATAAAGACAGAACAAAAAAAGTGTTAGCCTTTGTATGTTATTTAGTCTACTGAAATATGTATTGCCCCAAGTGAAATTTAGTCAAATGCTTCTGGGAAGGGAGGGCTTTTCGGAAGTGCAATAATACATGTACTGTACCGGTACAGTTAAACCAAGACAAACTTAATAATCCACATTGTGTGCAATGCTCCTCTCCATCTTGAACTGTACATTATATATTTAAAAGGTACAGGGTTTGTATTGTTATCATTTTTGGAGGTTTCACTATTGGGAGTTAAAAATGAAGCAAATGCTACATTACTAAATTCAAGGACTTATATGGGTCAATTATGTAGATATAAATAAATATCTGACAAACTCAAATGATGCTGACTTACTCAGAAAGTATATTGACATACCATTTATCCAGTTATCTGCATTGTACAGTACCAAGCTTTTAATAATATCTAGTATTAATCAATTACCTTTTGGAAAGTAACAACTACAATGCAACATTATCATCATCATTCTCACTGAAGGTATAGAAAATCAGTCATTTAAAATTTGTTTAGTTTTCCTGACTATTTTCACTTTGACTCGAGTGAAGCAAATTTATCCAGCCATCACCCACCACACTATAAAACCACCCACCTCTGCCTTACATAGATGGGATCCATATACCTGCTGCACAGGAAGTGGAATTATAGTGTGTTGGCTGTATACGTTGGCTTCACCCGAGTCACAGTGAAAATAAAGTCTAGCAAACTTTGCAATGTTTTTACTAATTAGTTTTTTTCACCTTTAATTCTGTAATGACTCCAAAACCAATCTCTTCTTAAGCTGCTGTATTCTTACACTTTCTCTTACTGGGCAGTAGGCATATATCACATACATACATATACATTACACACAGTGATCAATGAAGCTGATGCTCCAAGGGTTATCCTGTATAACATACAATAATCAAAAACAACTTCTGAACTTACCATTGCAACATAGTTATATTTATGAATAACTTGGCGGATTCTCTTCAGCTCTTCCTCTAGGTTGCAAGCCCAGACCTCGCAAATTCTTTGGTTATGATCTACAGTAGCTGCTGGCATAATGCCACATTTAAATGCAAGGCATCAAAAACAACCCACTTGCTGGTAGGGACAGTTTCATAGAATTGTAGGTCTTGTTCCTTATCTTTTTACCTAAAAAATGAAAACAATATCAAACTGTGTAAAGTAAAACAAATGTCTAAACTATGGCCAGGTGCATTGCAACTGACTTAACGCTTAAACAAAATAAAAGTACAGTCAATTCTCGTTAAAACAAACTCTGATTAGACAAATTTCCTCATAGTGCGATTTTACTACAAGGTCCAGTTCAGATTTAGCAGTCGCTTATTGTAAATTCTTATAATAAGAACTCGCTTAACACAAATTTCCTTTTGGTACACATTTTTTTGGAGCCCATCCAGGGAAGAAAAAAAATGAATAAAACTAAACGAGTGCAAAGGGTATAAGGAAATGTATTAACTTGCATCCAGATTAGCGCCTCTGTACTGTATTTTAGTGCTGTTTGGGCACTACAGATCCCATGATGCACTTCGAGTTGCCATAGTGCTCATGCAAAAACGTGCACTACCTTGCAGACAAAACCAAGAGGTGTTGAAAGCAGTGGATAATGCACCACTGTACAAGAAAAAGAAAGATGTTGCTGCAGATTTCAAAACATTCCCGTGAATACTTTGTAAACCATTCTAAAAAACCTGGTTACAATACAGGCCTATGAACAGCAAACTGTGGATGCAAGTCATCAGTGTTTCTGATTTGGTCGAAACCCTGATGTTGCCTTGCTTTTGTGGTTTAATAATTCCTGTGATCAGTCACAGAAACTGCAGATTTCAAGCGTAGTTCAATTGCAATGTACTTTTTAAAAGTTCACTTACAGACGTATTTTCAATAAATGCACAGTACTTTTAAATATAATACTTGTCATTTTTCAGTCATTTTAATTTGATTTCAGTGTTACTGTAACTAATAAAAACTTGACAGGATGCATTTGGCTTTAGACTCCCGATAAGAATTACTGACAAGACAAATTATTTTGCTGGTCCCTTGAAATTAACAGGAATGGACTGTATTTCTATTTATTATCAATATTGCGTGCATCATCATATATATATATATATATATATATATATATATATATATATAGCATTGTTTGTTAAAATCAACTAATTTGCTTACACGACTAAAAAACAACTGTGTTATCACCACAGCTTGCTCACCCACAAAATTCAAAAAGCAACCATTTCCAGCATTCATTCCTTTTTGCAGGACTGCAAGTAGCTATACTTAGACAACATTGGCATTGATATGCACTGTTCAACACAGTTATTTTAATACTTTCAATACTGTATACCAGGGACCTACAATGGTGGTGCATCTCTCTGACCTTGTTAATATATCTAACAGCAGTGCTGTGCAATAGTACAATCAGTACAACCCTGAACTGGAAATTCTGACAAGTTGTTTTTTATTTTGATTACTGCAAACAAAAACAAAAAAATCAATAGCTGCAATAGCATACTGTGCCTATTAAGTTATAATGATAGGCTTTAGTTTGTTTATTTTAAAACAATGCTAAATTGTGAAGAATTTGCTTTAATGCTCCTGAAAATAAAATATCTCTTACCCACTTTGGAACCAGTTCCTTCCTTAAATATTCTAAATTCTTTTAGGATTCATATGATTTATTGTCACTGATAATATATCTTTTTTTTTTATTTAGTTCGCATCATGTCCATGATGAATCCACAGTACAATTGTACATCATACAGATATAATGTATGTTGTACAAGCTGTAACTAAGGAAACACCCAAACACCATTTTGTTAGGGTCATTTCCCTGTGCTGAGTTAACACCTGTCAAACTAGGTATGTTTAAGACATAGCCTACTGCATAGACTCTTGGTTTGTGACAACATTAAGGTATCAATTTCTATTGAAATGAATATATCCAAATCATGAAGTACAATACTGTATGTTATCCCAAAAATACAGTATGACAGATCCACCACCATGTAATCCACTGTATTTAAGTCCCTCAATTGAACAGAAACTTTACATATAACACTGCAACACGTATGATTTTGTTTCTAGTTTTTAATACTTGTTTAGCCAATTGTGAATTACACAAACATTAATTATATTACGGATGTTTCCATAATCATTGTAGCTAATGTTCGTCTCAAAACATTTAGAAATAACTCAATTCTGATAATCTATTTGGAAACAGTGACTGCCCTAATGTAATGCATTACATAGAAATTACAATTTTAAACAATACTTTGAAAATATTTAATACATAAATCACTAATTGGTTATTTATTTAGATTACTAATGTTTCTTAGTTACACACTAAGAAAAAACGGAACCTGCGCAGCAGTGTTTTGACACACCTTGTCAATACCCACTACACTTGCTGTATAGTATCAAGTAGCAACAGTATCAGTGATCGTTAGAACTAGAAAAGGCCCTCGTAACTTAGCTGAAAACCTATACTTAAAACACAGCATTGAAAAATTAAACCATATATATATATATATATATATATATATATATATATATATATATATATATATATATATATATATATATATATATATATTTCTGGTTATTATACCTGCCTCCCCGCAGCGCACGATAGTCACTCACTTGCACAGGTTTGGTTCGTGGTAACGCAGTAACTGAGTTATTCACAACTGTAATTTACCATTTTTATCGAATTCAACTAAATGCTGCAATGTTTCAATAACGAATAATTACCTTATTTAGAAAGGAGCGGGGCTTGGAATCTAAATTTTTTAACAATTTTATTTTATAAATAAAGAAAACAACAGACTACTTCCACCTCTGAACTTTCATTACAGCGCTACCACGCAAACTGCTGACATCATCAAATCATGAGTAATGACCTTTCAACCCCGCTAAAAATTCAAGGCGCTCCTAGATGTCTTTATATTTATATATTTTTATTTAGTGAATTATTTTGAGAATAGAATGTACACAGTTTGTGATAAAACTATTTTAAAGTGGATTTTTGTTATCGAATATTTAGCGTCTTTCTGTCAAAACACGTGATGATGTATTGCACAAGCACCACAACTGAGCGACTGCTTGTATTGTATATGTAGGCTAGTCAATTTAAAAGAGAGTAACAGTTTATTCATAATTTGTATCGGATATAGTAATACATCACAATAAGGAAATGTGTTTTGAGTTATATTGATAGGGCGTCTTAGAATACGGGCATGACTGTGGAAGTAGACATTTGAATCTTGAGTGATTGTTTTTGTTGTGTCTCCCAGCCGAGCCTGTCCTGTGTGACTAATTACTAGTTCAGCTCCAGTCCGGATTAGAGGATGAACTGGATTTTTCCCCTGTCCAAGGGTTCTGGACCACTTCGGCCTCTTACAAGTTTACAGGAACAAAGACAAAGGCAGATTGAATCCCTGAAGACAGCCCACTCCAAGTAAGTAAGATATTGTCACGTCTCAGTCAGGTGTTGTGTTGTGGAATTGCCTGTACGACTTCAGATTAAAGTATTAAAATGACGCCATGCTGAGGAAATCCTTTTTTCTTATCAGCTTCCTTAGCAGGTCTAAGTCTTAGAAAGCATTTTAAATTAATATAGTAAAAGTAAGAAAAGCCAGAAATTCCTAAGAACAGTTTTCACAAAAATCTCACTTTTAACAACTTCAGGTGCGACTGTAAAGATAATTCACTGATTTAACGTCAGGGCTGAAGAATGAGAAATGTGTATACGTCATTAAACCTAAGAGTAGAGAAAGGGGAATGGGGCTTATTTCCTATTATGAAAACGACATTAAGACTCCAAAGCAGCAAGGTTGTCCGCCCCCAAAGGATGAGATTGACTACTTCTAAGTTTAAAGAAGTTTAACTTGCTTCAATTGCTCTCCCCACAGCCTAGCTGAAATCCAGAAGGACGTGGAATACAGAATACCATTTACAGTCAACAACACAACAATCAGTATTAACATGTAAGTACCTAAGGGTATAGAAAGACATGTATGCCTACTGTTTTTCTATTTACTAAGCTTAAGGACATGCAATATCCCTTTCTTTTTATGTATTATTATTTTATTATTGTTATATTCGTGACTTTGCTACAACTGTTTTATACGTTATGTGATTACGTACACACACCGTAAAAAATGGGTGTTCAGGATTAATTATTTAAACTGTTCTTTATCTCTTTTTTCCAGCCTTCTTCCTCCGCAGTTTCCACAGGAGAAGCCATCAGTCAGCGTGTACCCGCATATAAGACATCACTTAGTGGACAGCCACAATGGCACAATGGTCACCAGCCCACTCATAACCAATGTAGGTAACCTGAGAATCTGTGGCCAAACTGGTACATGACTTATTGCTGTACTTTGTCTGCATATAGGGACAGATAATGAAGTTGGCAGAAAGCTTTAACGCAAGAGATGCCCAAGCTTGTAGTTAGTGCCACGTGAGCAAAGTAGGTACAAATGTGTGCCCACACTGTGCCACGTGAGCAAAGTAGGTACAAATGTGTGCCCACACTGTGCATCACATCATTTAACAAGTGCGTTTATTATGATTAAACGTTTGGAATTAGGTTGAAATGGCGACTGTGTATTTGTAACCTGACTTATTTTTGCTGAATCCATAGTTTTCATTTAAATGGTAAAATGTGTAATTTCTTATTTTATCTCAGTTCACAATGCATTCAGATCTGGGCAAAATCATACAGAGCATCATGGATGAGTTCTGGAATAATCCCCCTGTTTTAGCTGGGTCTTCAGGGTTTGCCTTGTGAGTATGATAAGATACTACACTCATGCTTATGTATTTAAAAAAAGGATTCTTTTTTTTTTTTTTAAATCAGCAGTTTTACTTGATCACATCTTTAAAGTCATCATTGAAATTTCTTCAAAACAATTATGTTTCCAGTGCTTAGTTGAGAATGAAAAAGAAATATAAGACCTGTTTTTAGTTTTATTTAATATAAACATAAGTTCATACAGTAGTGTGCAAATGTATTAGAACATCTCAAGATTTGTTATTTATGTACTTTATATAACTACCTGCATGAAAACCTCTGGATGTGAGAATTTCAATTTTCAGTTCATAATCGATGATATAAAAACAATGGACACTCGTGTGAAAATGCTATACCACTTTGTGCTTTAATTAGGTATCTTACCTCCATTTCAAACTGATGATCCAGCGGCGTGCCGAACTGAATTGAAATTAAGTATGCGTTAGAGCCGCACTTCATTATATTTCATGAACCAATTGATTTCACACTGGCGAACTGAAGCGTGCCACACTTATTCCAAAGCAGTCTCCCATAATGCAGCATAGTAAGTAATGACAAAACCAGGAAGTGAGTGTGAATGTATGTGTTTATTTACGTTTGTTATCGATATTGTGCAATTGTACCAATGAAAACATTTACCCACTCTATCACATATCCTTCCCTGTTCTAGCTAGCAAGTTAGATATGGATTCAAGTGATACCAGATGGCGAATCATTATTTGGAAGATTCTTCTTGTCTTTCTCTTAAACAAAGGTGATGGCTAATCTCAGCATGATGGTGGCGACAAGAAATGTCTTCATGAAATGCTTAATTACAAGTGTGAGACTCAGAACTGGTTGCTCCTCGTTCTGAGGGAGCTGACATGATTGATTCTGGTGGTAATAGGTGATCAGTGTTGCATTGTGGGACACACGGTACTCTTTAGCATATCATTTGCATTTATTAGCATTAAGTACAGTTAAGTACAGTTTGCTGCTGGAGCGCCGTATGAAACCAAGGTGCACCAGAGGCGCTCGGAGCGGCAGAGGAAGGTGCACTAGCGTTGAAAGAGCGTCAAGGTGTACTTAATTGTTTTTGACGCAGCTCCACTCATATACTTAATAGGGACATAGAAAATATTTTTGTGTGTGAATTCAGTTCTGCACGCAGCTGGAACATCAGTTTGAAATGGGGGTTAAACCATTTCTAAAGTCTCATGCATTTTACCATTTGTGGCTATGTGTTCCTTTTCTGATTAAATTAATTGCACATGTGACTTAAAGTCCTCAGTTAAATTAGACAATCAATAATTTGCCTATTTTGACAATTCCAGGATTTTCAGTTCCAGTGGTTTGATTTCATATGCACAACAAATCAAAACAACCGGAGCAATGGGGTGTTCTCATACATTTGCACACTACTGTAGATCTGCATTATTATAAATGGAAGTGTGTGTGAACCAATGCTGTAGATAGGAATGTGATTTGTTATCTTGAAACGTGTTAATATATGATTGCTGCCCCCGATCAATGCACAAATATATTAACAATAACTTGGTGTAACATGGGGTATACAGTATGCGGTCATGTAATCCAGAAGTAGCCATGTTTACAGTACAGTATACTTAACTGGTTTCTCCCTGAGTTTAGTGAATAACCCTTTGTATGTATTTATTTCAGTATGTACAATAAGCCATCAGGAATTCCTCCCTACCCTCCTCAGGGTTTTCACTTCCCTGCTTTCCCCCAACAAGAAGCTCCCCGGCCTGTGGCCCCAGCACCCATGCAGGTCCCAGGAACAGACTCTGTGCCTGCATCTCCCCTTGGCTTCAACATCACCAGGCCTGCTGCTCCTGCCTATGGCCTCATTACAGACTTGCCTTTGCCAGTTCCCACTGCTGACTCACAGGTAAATCTAGAACAGATCCAAGAGGTATAATCTATCACAGTCCTAGTCATCAGGAACTACTAACAGTCATGTCATTTGTTTTAACTACTGTACGACCTAAATACTTAAAATCAGCAGTACTTACCAGGGCACATAAAATAGTGTTTTGTAGGTAGTCCCTGATAAGTTAAGATCCCACTGCCCAAAGTGTTGGTGTCTGTATTTCTTTTTTTGCACACACTAAGTGTGTTGATAACCATATGCCTTACATTTCTTGCATCAGTTGAATTAGAAGCAGTTTAGTAGCTGGTTTAGTTCTTTGTAATGATGAGCGATTTAATCGAAAATACGGTTAATTTCCAATTATTAAATTAAACACCGAACCCGACTTCGAACGATTAATAAAACTGCACAATTTTGATCGATTATTATACTATAAAACTTATCGTCTTCTTTATGGTCATTCATCGTAAAAGTTACTTCCGCATCTCAGCCACTTTGGATTCCAGCGGTTTGTGTCAGTCAACCACTGAAGCTGCTCTCACCCCGGGATCTGGAGTCAAGGGAACCTCGAGAACCGCCCTCCTGTAAAGCTCCCATAATGCATACAAAACAGCGTCACAAACAAAAAGAAAAGCATAGCATAGTGTCAGAACTGTTCATTATAAATACTTGTCAGAGAAAGAAGGTGAGCGAGTGTTTAAATACCGTAAATTAATAAATACAGACTATTTATATTTTCTTTACACATTTATCAATCACTTTATTAATGACATTTCGTTCCGCAAGAGAAAAGCGGCAGATGTTAAATTATATAAATAGGGTCAGTCCATATCAGATGAATCACCCTCGAAACCGAAGCAAAGGTTCGTGGATGTTGACGTAAATTAAGGTGACTTGCTTAATAATAAACAAAAATGTTTCAAATTACTATTTCTTGTACTAAGTTTCATTTAATATTATTACATGAAACATAATACAAGAAAGAATGGCAACCAGAAACAAGATTATAAAAATAATTGTAGTTATTAATTATTAAATTATTTTTATAATATTTTGTTTGTTTGCTATTCTTCCTTGTATTACGTTACATTCAATGAGTTAAACTTCCAGCATTGCTGTTGTTGTTGTTGTTGTGGTTGTTATTATTTTCTGTTATGTAGCATTAGAGAGTTAAGGATTCAAAAGAGTTTAAGAGATTTCAGGCATTTGAAAGCAAGAGAGTGCTTTTCTTCTTTATTTAAAAATGGTTTTTGTAGTGGTATTTTATAGTTCATATATTTGTTATGCTGCAGTGACTTCAATATAATGCATACTATTATTATTTCTTAGCAGACTCCCTTATCCAGGGTGACTTACAATCGTAAGCAAATACATTTCAAGTGTTACAATACAAGTAATACAATAAGAGCAAGAAATACAATAACTTTTGTTCATACTGTATGTTTTGTAGGTTTGAAAGTGCTGTTGAAAAAAGTTATTTAAGTTTTATTGTAGTTTTTAATTAGAAATTAAAAAAATAATAATAATTAGGAAGCTTTTTGTGACTTTTTCCCCCATTAATGATGTTATTAGAATAATCGTAATCTGGATTATTTTCAAATATCAAATCGATAATCAAATCGACTTATAAAAGTGGTAATCGCTCATCACTAGTTATTTGTTTATTTTTTTGTAGAAATTCAGATAAAATGTTTTCCTATTCTTACAATTGCCAAAGATTTCATCAAATAATCCAACTGGGCTCAGTTGATCTGGAGAGTTTCAGTTTGCTGACACCAGGTATTTCATGCCCAGCAAATCAGGTTTCGAGAAATAATACAACCTCTACTATATGTGCAGTTTGTTTACTTTGTTTTACTTTATGGTTTTTAGGCAGGTCTTAATGGATACACTTACAGGATGCCTGAAATTCCTGAAACTTTCCAAGAACTGTCAGAACTAAGGTACCCTGTACTAATGTCTTCATTTTCAGTCTTTAAATAAATTTGAATAGTGATGGAAATCACTATTAGGAAACTGTCCAAAGACCTTTACTCTGAAAAAAAAGTTTCTCTATTAATACAAATTAAGTAAACTTAATAGAATATGATTTAAGGAATTGGGTACAAAATAAGACATACAACATTTTGTCACTGAAAGCATGTAAACTTATACAGGCTAACATGTTTTTTTTTTCCATATTTTCCATTTAGTACATCACAGCTAAAAGATATGAGTGATCAAGAAGATCTGCTGCTAGAGCATTTTGTATGTCTACCACAACTGAAACAGGTCACCTCTGACAAGGATGAATTGGTCAAGAACATTGTAGAGATGGCAAGTGAGTAAGAGTTATTGGACTTGTAGAATGTAATGTATGTATGTATTTATTTATTTTAATTTTGTGCATGTATGGTTTGATTTATTTTAGAAGAACCCATTTGTGTTTTGTTTACACAGAAAATAATTTGCAACTTGAGCCACAGTTAGAAGGAAAGAGACAAGAAGTATTATACAAAGTAAGTGTGCAGGATAAATGTAAACCAACCTTTTTATTTATAAATAAATGCTATACGCACATATTAAAAAATAATAATAATAATAATAGTCATGACAGAACAGTGTTATAACTGATTTAGCCATTTCTACTGCTCACTTTATCAAGGTACTTGAAATTTCAATTTCTAGTTTTCCTTAATTTGATAAGGCACCGCATTTCACAATAGTTAGGTCCTGTTCTAGTGTTCTGTTCATTTACCTTGTTGAATTTTCAAGGGAAAATAAGGTAGTCCATTTATTAAATACAATAAAGGCTATTCTTCTGAATGGGAGTTAATTTACTATGTACAATTTGAGAAAGGTCAAGTAGTATTGAAGAAATCTTAAGTGGTGGGAGAGGAGCAGTGCATAGTCTTACATTTTAATTTATCTTGTAGTATGAGCAGATAACTGAGATGAAATCTGCCTTTGAGACGAAGATGCAAAGACAACATGAACTAAGTGAGGTAAGGTATGACTTCCATTTACAAGGAAAAAATGTACAGCCTGCCTATCGGTCTTTGTGTTGCGCCCAATAATCAATTTAAACTAATATGAAACACAGCAATGGATCTGGTCTCGGTGTATGGATGGCGCTTTTAGATATGTCAGCAATGAAGATGGTATTTCTGCAGTGAAAAGTTACTACTAGTAGGTTTCCTGTTGGCATTCAACAGTCCCAGTTCCAGAAAAACAGGGCACATTGTTTGTTGTGCTATCCTGGAAGTATATATTACTACACTATTACCATAAATGAATTCCTTTGTACTGCATTCAGAAGCATGTTGTTGTTGTTGCTGTTGTTCCTAATGTATTGAAGGGCATTCATATAGCTATCCTGCATACATATTTTGTAAATCATAATTTTAAAAAAATGTACAGATTTATATTTTTTAAATGTATCCTTTTTAACACCATTTTGCTCCATAAGAAGAAAAAAAAATCTACATGCAATTATTTAAAAAAATAAAAAGTAAAATTCTTTCAAAAGGATATACTTTTTTTCTGCATCCCCGTCCCTCAAGCAACACGGCAAAGAGCAGAAGTGTCCATAATGTTTTGTTGTAACTTCTGAACTGGTCTCTGAACAGAGTTGCAGTTTGAGTGCCCTGCAGGCCAGGCTCAAAGTAGCAGCTCACCAAGCGGAGGAGGAGTCTGAGGACATTGCAGAGGACTTCCTGGAGGGCAAAATAGAAATAGATGACTTTCTCACCAACTTCATGGAAAAAAGAACAGTATGTGGCATTTTATATTTGCGTTTTTCTGATTTTTAAAACATCCTTGTAAAGGGACCTTGGATAAGATTCTCAGACATTGCGGCAGCTGCTGCACCATTTTGTGGTCATGTGAAGTTTTGATTTCTAGATAAGACACTTTAAGATAATGGCTTCATACTCAGTACACAGGTACATTCTGAGATTACCCAGACCTAGTTCAATTGTGTGTGTCCTACAAGAAAGAAATAACCCACGACAGGCTGTGCGGTAAGACAATTCTTACCACACACCCTGGGTGCGTTGAGGCACGAAGCCACAGGCCTAGTGCCTTCAACCACCCAGGAAGTGCTGCGCAGTCCTTCCCGTCCGCGGCGAGCACAATCGAATTCTATGCCGAACCCGACCTTGTGTAAAAGCCCAACTGTTGTGTCAGCAGAGAACAGTAGAGATATAGTTTTAAATATGTTTCTGAAATCGGAGGGTAGTGGTGAGATGTATCTGTTGTGTCTAGTTTAAACATTGCATACGCGCTAGTCGGTTTTATAAATATGTTTTATATATATGCTGCGGCATATATATTACATGCCGAGTGAGACTTGTGTGGTGATTCTCAGATGGTTTTTGAATAGTGTTACTGCTACCGCTTGCCTCAGAGTTTTCTTTGTTCTGTTCTCTGACTAAATAAATACCACAGTATATTTGCCAATTTTTTTGTAATTAGTGACAGATTGGAAAAAAAACTAAAACAAACATTGTTGAGTGATTTAAATGCTGTTTCAGTTGTATGTTGACATTTTTACCTACAGAAACACTATTTAGATAATTGTTACTATTAAGGCGTAGTAATAATAATAGATCAGGTAAGTAAGTTGGTCTATGATGTCATAGCCGTGCGGTAAGACAGTTATTACCGCACGGTCATGTGATCTTGTTAAGCCAATCACAGTACTTAATTTATCCAAGCCATTTTATAAGAATAAATAACCCTTTCTTGATTGATACAAATCACATGCTTTGACTCAGGGTCTTCATAGCTGGTACACACTTGTATTCTGTGATTATTTCAATACAGTTTTATTACAGGTGGGGTCCTGTGAACATTAAGTGTTTCAGTGCTAGTGCTGTTTCAATGATAAAATAATTTTCACATTATAATATTCCATTTTACTTCATGTTTACAAGCAGTTTGATTTGATTTGATCTGATCTGACATTCCCTTAGATTAAGCTGCCAGGGATGCTTTGTCTTTGTTAACCATGGTATATATTTGGTTGCCTTATGGCAAATTTGATGCAAGGTTGGTTAATAACTAAGCTTTAGAAAAAAATGTTTATACTTCTCCTATCTGTGTTTGCTTTAAAGCTTTGCCACTGTAGACGATCCAAAGAAGAAAAACTTCAGCAATCAATAAATACCCATGGCTAGTTTCATGCACCATTATAACTTTCCAGTTTGTCCAGGTAATCAGCTTTATAGTGACACATACTTACTGTGATTATTGCTTTTACACTGGAAACATTAACGTATCTGTGTTCATATAAGATTAAGACAGGGTGAACGCTCAGCAGTATTGGTTGTTCTGCAAAGAGAATAGAGAGATGTATCACTATGTTATGCAGTAAATTATAGAAGGAAAGAAACGTATTAAACACTGTAACCAACGCCTGTGACATCCCTTGTGGCTAGGTCATGGCTCTTAAAATACATAAAATCCAGTATTTGCAGGAGAGAATTCTTTCATCATTAAGTTATTACAGAATACATTTATACCATATCTTATTGCAGATCAATAATAAATGTATATCAAAAAATGTGCAGAAGAATAGATTATTTAAATGTGTTTTATTTATTTTTTTAGTTGGGGGGGGGGGTAATTGTGATACTAAAGTTAATGACCTTGTTGCCTTTTTCATAGGTTTTGATGTGTTGGCCTGCCAGTGCAGCCTTCAGCAGGATGAAAAGAACATATTGTCTTCAATGACAACCAAAACTGAAGATTCACCGTGTCTGTGTGTTTAATTTTAGCACATCCAGAAAAAACCTTTCTATTTATTCTACTGATTCCAGCATTGAACATTTTGGGGACAAACTCAAAATTACTTGAATTGGATCTATTTAAAGGCTGCCCACATACTCGAGATAAATACTGTATTTAAATTATGTTAATAATAGTCTTTATTATAATCAAAGATGTAATGTATTATATGTTATATAATTTGTCAGGTAATAAATATTTGAAACTATTACACAGTAGATCACTTTTTTCTTCTATTATATATCAGGTAATGCAAGTACAAATGATGTGCTCTGTGCAATGGCACTAGAGACTTTCTAAGGCCCTGTCTACACTGCATAACCGATCTTGAGAACCATACTCAAAAACGTTGTAATTAATCCAGCTCAAAGAATCCACAGTTTCATGTTTAGCTTAATGCGTACAAACACAATTGAAATAGTTTGGTTACAGTTCCTAGCAGCGCAATGGACTGTGTGATATTATCCCACCATGCACTGTATTTTATGTTTACAACCCAGAAAATATGGAGCCTGTGCCCACAGAAGACACAGTGCTTCTTAGGATGAATGTTATGGCTTTGTTTCTTAAAACAAGGTACATTTTATAATGTGCATTTAGTTTTTAACTCTGAAGTTCTCCTTGACCGATTTTATTGCGCATCAATGTGCTTGATTTCAGCATCTGATTACGTCGCTCCATGATAAGAAGAACATAAGAACATAAGGAAGTTTAGAAGCGAGAGGAGGCCATTTGGCCCATCTTGCTTGTTTGGTTGTTAGTAGCTTATTGATCCCAGAATCTCATCAAGCAGCTTCTTGAAGGATCCCAGCTTCAACAACATTTCTCTGTGTACCATTTTACAACAAGCCTCAGAAACTGTATACGGTACAGCATTATTGATAGTCGCTCTCAACACCTTCAAGCGCCTGTTCTGAGTACTGTATTTGTAATCTCCACGTGCCAAAACATAGCAGAAAGCATTTTGGGATATTGGAGGATGAACAAAAAATGTAGTTCAGTATTACAGTATCCACACTTCTGACAAACCGCAGTAAGTGATGCAATCTCATTTTGAACCCGAGGTGGTCTCAAGTCCAGTTCTCGAGCACAGTATTAAACTAACCTATTTAGCACTTTTAAGCCGGTTTAAACGAATACGGTTAAAAGGCATAGTGTGGACAGTGCCCAAAAGTGGGTGTGGGTGGGTGCAAGGTTGTTATTTCTAACAAAGGTGGCACACCGCAAACTTTACCAGAACTTCCGCTTATTGGTACTGTAGTTCTAAACAACATTGAGGATGTGAATGTTTCCCCAGAACAGAAAAAAACACCATTGAAATGGTTTGAGAAGACCTCAAAAGTTCATCTTGAAGTGTTGCATTGCTCTTGAAACAATTGAACCTTTATGTACAATTTAATAGTAGATTGTATATTTTCAGATCTTTCTAAAAGAATTTACGGCATGTTTCACTGACAACACAAAAGTTACGTAAAACATTTATAAAATCTATAGAATCAGTCAAATGTTTATGGAGGAAGAGGAGGTGGTTTAACACTTTTCAAGTTATAGGGCAGAATTTTAAGTCAAATAAATAAGTATTTGAAGATATTTCAGGATTGCACATACTATGTATTAAGGCAAAAAAAAAGCTTTGTCACATTAAAAATTGTTAATTTATATAACAAATGTTCCTAAAAAAATGTAAATGCTTACCTGAAAAACAATAAATGCTAAATTGTAGAATATTCTGTTTTTTTATGTCCACCTTTTAAAGACGTTCTAGTTTCACCATCACTGAATTATTAAACAAAATAAAAGCATAAATAAATGTAAAAATAACAACAGACATGTGAAAGCCCCCTTTTTGTACTGGAGAGACAGATTGTTTGGCATAAAAAGACTAGTTCCGGTCTTTGATGCAGCTGGTGTCTTCCATTGAAGCAAATTAAACCAGCTGCCAAGTTAATAAATTCAGTATAACTGGTAGTGTGTCATTAAGGCAAATGTTTGTTGTATTATTTTAAGTGATCAAATATGTATAGGCAATTGGTAAATTTCACGGCTTCAGCACCGCACTAGCTCTGGATGCACCACTGATCAGACTGTCGACTTTAATTAAACCTATCATTTGTTTTCAAGATTTTACTTTCACTTTGATTTGAGTGAATAACATTTGTTCCTGTCACAAATCTATGAATTCACCTGACCCACTTCCTACCCATTCTAAACAGCCCTTTGAAACAATGTGTGGCTCTGTCCTTTTTTTATATAAGAATGGAGAGAGAAACCCAAACACAACATAAATTAAAATAAAGTTTTAAATCAAAGTGATAGCAGAACAAGTGGACATGCAAGAATGTTATGTTACACCATTCTAAAACTTTAAAGTTTTTGCATTTTATATTGACGCTTCTTGGTTTAGTATGTTTGTAGACTAACTATTACTTGCTGCTTATTGACTGTTTTGTTTTTTTGGGGGGTGAGGGGGTAGCACTCCACATCAGACCAGCAGTTCATTAACTAACCCTGCACCTTTCATTGATTGTAAGTCCCCAATGTTTTTCCATTTATGATGATATGAAAGCTAAAATGCAGGCTGTACTAACTGTATGTGTTTACTATTTTGTCTACCCATTAAACATCATGGAATGATGAAAACAGAAATGCAGCACATAAACTGATAAAATTACAAAGCCCCAAATATGCCTGTGTCTCTTTACTGCAGGCTATTACTGTAATAATAATAATGATGTATTGTGATTGTCATAAAGCATATATCAATGTTCATTTGTTATAGTGGTTTAGCATCAGCATTGCACTTGTATTCATAATATTAAATGTTTGCAGTGACAATAAACATTTCAGCAGCACTGCAGCATGTACTGTAGCCTACTTTATATCCTGCTGTAAACCGCTACAGACATAACAGTGTGTCCAAAATAATGGCAAGTTGTTGCTTCTGATTAAAGGGTGGGGATTAGCTACTTTTTGCTTTACTGATCAACAATATCAATAATGTAAAAACACAGCTATGAATTTTACTAACTGGCCTGCCAATACCAGGCATGGTGTTTTGACCACATGAATATTCAGCAGGAAACTAAAATAAACAAATAAACGTATTTTATAAAACTGTATGTGCAGAGTCAATGTAATTAAGAACTACAGTGAGTATAAAAGCCAAATAATAAAACAAAAAATGGTTTTCTATTTACACATTTAGCTCCTGCTGTATTGTACTGATGGCTTATGATTATTCTCAAAAACCTTCATGAGTTACTCAGCTTAATGTATCAATGCCTCACACATGAGCAACATTTGCTTAAAGAAATCAATAGTATCTTTGTATTTAATTGTTGTTTCTGTATATGCTCCTTTTCCCCTCGCTGCCAGGAGAAAGGCACAGAGTAGTAAACAAAGTCATTACCCTGTTTCTGCCTTCCGCAAGTTTCAGGAGGTTATCAGCACACATAATGGTTTTTCCTTCTGAGTGAATTGGTTCATATATATCACCCTTCATAAACTGTAGTGTTAAACAGCAGCTCAATGCAGCCAATCTGACATCATTAACAGTGCAGTTACAGTCGCGATTGCTAAAAGGACTAGGTAGAATTAGATAGAGAATTTGCATCACATTATACCGTAGTCTTGTCATCTTTTACCATTAGCTGAGAAAATATAACACTGTTTATAAATCTATACACATGCTCTACATTTTCTCCACAAAATTATCCCTAATGTTATGCAGCCAAATACTGTTAAGAATTTTGTTTCAGATTTCTGTATTTCTACCTGTTTGATATCATAAAACAGACAAGTCGCATTAACCATCAGTTCATTCAGCATCATACGTACCCTCCATCCTCTACATTAAATATGGTATCAGGGATATTTGGGGGGGAAAAAAAAAATTTAATTTGTGGTGGAAGTCAGAATCAACAACATATAATACTTGATTATCTTTCGGTTACAGCATGCGTTGCCATATTACAGACCTCAGTATATAGATTTATATTGGACCCTGACCTCAGCGATAACAGGATGTATGTATTGATGTATGCAAGTTATACCTGTGTATAAAATGAACATGTTGGATTACAGAACATGTTTGTATTTTGTAGAAAAATCATAACTGCACATTTTAAACATGCAGTTCAGAATAAAACTTACTATTGGTAGTGGAAGAGGGTATTAAGGCCAACTTCCACGTAATGCCAGTCTTCAGAAGAAATGTAATGATTTGCATGTTATCAAACTTTTAGTTTCTTAGGATTTAAAACATAATGCAGTAACTTAGGCCACTGGCAGTTTCATTTATTTTTTGGTAATTATTTCAGTGGGTCTGCATACATCAGAAACAAACAGTTTGAAATAACATTTCCCTCAGCAGCAAGTTAAAAATTAAGTTTCTTTGTTAGTTAAAGACTTCTAATACATCTAAAGAAGTTTCACACCAGGATTGCTTCCAATAGCGTATACAAAGAACCACACATATAATCACGTTTAAGATCTAACATGAGTTGCACATGGGTACAAAGAACACTACCTACTGCTAACTTTTTACTGTGATCCCAGATATACAGGATTGTCTTAATCCCAACCCTTTATTTCCCCATTGCCCTTTTTGGTATCCTTTGTCTTTAATAGCTTTGTGTGGGGAAATGTAAATCAATTTAACATGTAAATTAAGTGTATATATTAGACAACACACACACACACACACACACATATATATATATATATATATATATATATATATATATATATATATATGTATATTACAATATATGCATAAAATTGGCTTTTATCTTTTGGAAAATATTTACAAGTAGGTACAGCATTCACTTTTGCAGCAACATTTTGTATATTTTAACCTGAGGTGAGTTAATCCATAAAAGCCATTTTTAATTGCATACTGAAGATCACACATGTATGCAAAAATTGTTTACAGCATTATTTCTTTCAGTTACGAACAGAAAATATCTTATTTTTACCCCTGAAGAATAGTAGACAATTGTCACTGAATATCTCCGATACTCCACGGATACACGTTGCAAGAGAAACAGGTTTCTATCATGCAAGCATACATGTTTAATTAATTGAATACAAATTCTTCACAATTGAGAAAGATTAAAGTATGTTTTTAGAAGAAAAAAAAATACATGTTTAACAAAACCTATAAAGGATTGCCTGTGATTGAACAGTAAGTTCCTAATTGCACATAAAAAAGGGATCTGACTGGAAGCGCATTCTTATCATTTATAGAGCCAGTATAAATCATTATTGTGCAGATGGAAGTACAACACTGACGTAAAAATGATTTCTAGAACAGTTATTAGGATGAATATATGATTGTGGAAAAAAAGTTTTAAAGCAAAAAAAATAATTAAATAACAGACTATGTTCACCAGAAGTGCCATAGGTGTAATCTATGCAATTGTGATTCTCTCCTTTGTGTGGAAGATAATTCATACCTTTAAAAGTAGTTCCACTACTGTAATCGCATTTATCTCCATGAGAAAACAAACATTTTAGCTAGTGCTTTCTTAATGGTACTGCAAAGTGAAGCAGCATTGGGTTGCAGCGTTACACCAGTTATACAGATATAATGCAATACAGAAATTGTTATTTGTACCATTTGTCAAACTTAATATAACCAATTCCGAGACACTGACTTTATCTCTGATCTCTGGCTATTCAATATTAATGCTATACATGCATGTGCTGCACGCATTGAATCCTCGTTACAAGATAGGAGTTACATAAAAAATAAAATAAAGCTACACAAATTAAGTTAAGTTTAGAATTTTAAAACATGCAAGTAGCCTAGATGTGTAGCGAGAAGTCTGATTTCCCAGCAGAAAACCCAAGTCTTACTATATAAAAAAAAACATCATTATTGAATTATTTCTGTGGAAAAAAATAAATATAAAAATGGAAACATGTTTGGTATGCCTTGTATGGAAAATAAGCACAGCGTTTCATAAAGTGAATCCAATTTATGAATTGGATTTATGTATAAGAATAAAGCTACAGTGTAATGCTCAGCAATACGATTACTGCAGTTTCTGACTAAATAATATATTTAGAAACCCAGTCAAACACTTCCATTTTAAAAATGAAAAATGTTTTATAGTAATATAAGAGGTATGTGTATAAAAGGAAAGAGTGATAATTTTGACCACAGTGACGACAGCTAGGGCTGTGAGTTTATGCACATTTCTTTAGGTTTTAGACAGTTTTGTTCCTTAGTCTATTTGCTACACACCGATGGGTGTATTAGATAACTAACAGAAGCCGTCCCATAAACTTACACAGTTCAAAATCATGCATATAACGTTGACTTAAATAAATTAAGTGCATATGACGCTGCAATTCACCTTGTAAAAAAAATATATATAAATATGAAAATTCATCTTTTATGTCATGAACATTAGTACAAATGTCCTTTGTTTGACCATTTAATTCAATATAATAATGATAATAGTGGTTCTTCTTTCCAGTAAAGCATTCAGTATCTATATTTTGTATCTGCAGTCAGTATAACTGAGTTTGACTCCTGATTGCAGGCAATGTTCTCTTCTTTTTCTTTCTTAATTCAACTTAATTTCCTGAAATGAAAGTGTATTTAGTGTTGTGGTCCATTTACTGTTTGGACATGATCTATTGTACTACTTTGGAAGTTTACAATAATAAAATCCAGTGAAATTATATATATATATATATATAATTATTTGAAATTCTATTATATACTGTTATTGTTGACATTAATACAACTGTTCATTTCTTTACAATGACCTCAAAGAATAAACGATCAGTTCTAGATCCAAATGATCATTTATCATAATATCGGGATATCGTCATTTTCTGTTCAGCTTGCATCGTGAAAAATCTTGTATCGCTTCAACCACACATTAGCCAAAACTACTGTTTGACTTTTTTTCTTTTAAAATGATTATAAATATTTACTGTTCACAATGCAGGTTTAATTGAACATTAAAACTACCAACCAACAGATTAATGTTAAATTTGGATTTTAACAATATGATTAATAAAAAGTGTTCAGCAATAGCCATGATAAAAGGGAACACTGTACTCTTTAAAACATTGACATAATAAAAGATCAACTCGGTACCAGCAACCAGCAGCTTTTGTTCTATGTTCAAGTAACACCTGCCCAAAACAGGCCCTAACAAGTATAAATTAATAATGGTTCCTTTTTACACATTGCTTTCAGACCAAAGCACCAGGGAAGCGGTCTGTGCTCAGGCAGCCGAGTTGACAGCATCGGCACTGTCCTCCCCACTGGGGGAGTGGCAGCTGAGGTCCGCCACCCCTGACTCCTGGTCACTGTTGGTGGCAAGCTCAGGGTCGGAGCTCTTCAGGGTGTCCCTGGTCAGGATGAGCACAGAGCTCTCATCCAGCTGCGAGGGGCTGCGGGAGGGGAAGGTGCCTGCAGTGCCGGTGTAGTCTTGAGGTGTGTTGGCTATGCTGTTGTCAGAAGTGGACACACCCAGGCGCTTGTTTATGTTTCTTGGTTTGGCCTTAGTGTTGTTTTTTACTTGCAATTTTTCCAGCTTGGCTATTTTCTAAATGAAAAAGAAATAAAAAAACACAAGAAAAAAAGATACAATTACCAAACAATTAAACTGATAGTTTCTTTATTCTACTGCAACAATTTTCTTTATTTTACTACCAAAAAAAACACTCCAGCATGTGCTCCCAAAATCTCATTTAGGAGTGCAGAGAAAGTTTGTCTACATTACAGTGCTTACAATATAATTCAAATCGACCACTAGTGAAGATCATTAAAATCTAACTTCCACAATTTATATATATTTTTTGCACATCTATAGCTTTGTTTCCAATATTTCAGTTTCATAAGATAATCTGAGTGGATTTCATTTCCCAGAGCACACCAGTGAAAAAGATTAAGTAAAACCTTGGAAGTCTGTATTTGTTTATGGCAATCAGATAGAGACTTCTTTATCGTTTAGACTGAATTCCCGTTAATGTAGATGTTTGATGATATGAATCCCAGCTTTGTTCGCATTTTTGACGTCCCAGAGCCCCCAAAATTATAATATTCTGGACATCACAATCCAAGTGGTTTACTTAGTAAAATGTATACGTGCACTCATTATATAAACATGTCGCATATGTGTGTTAAATATTTTTTTTCTTCTTTATTTTTCTTTTTTTTTATTATTTAGTCGTTGCCAATTATTTTTAGTATTTTCTCCCAATTTAGAATGGCCAATTATTTTTTAAGCTCAGCTCACCGCTACCACCCCTGCGCTGACTCGGGAGAGCGAAGACGAACACACACTGTCCTCCGAAGTGTGTGCCGTCAGCCGACCACTTTTTTTCACACTGTGGACTCCCAATGCAGCCACCCAAGAGCTACAGCGTCGGAGGACAACGCAGCTCTCGGGCAGCTTACTGGGAGGCCCGCAAGGGCCCGTCCAGACTACAGGGGTCGCTGGTGCACGGTGAGCCGCACACACCCTGGCCGACCTAACCCTCCCTCCCCCCGGGCGACCCTCGGCCAATTGTGCGGCGCCCCCTGGGAGCTCCCGTCCATGGTCGGCTGTGGAATAGCCTGGACTCGAACTTGCGACGTCCAGACTATAGAGCGCATCCTGCACTCCCTTTACTGGATGCGCCACTCGGGAGCCCCTAAATACGTTTTTTCAATGTTGTAAAACCTAAGGATGTGCTGGTGTAAGACGGCAGCAGATCCTGTGGCTGGGATGCAAATAGCTAAATGGAGAGGATCTCTAACTCCAACCTCCTCATGGATCTCCAGATCCTCCTCCAACTGCTGCGTCTCCTCCTTCACAGCCATTAGGAAATCAATCACAGACTGTCTGGGGTGCAGTCCTTTCTCAAAGCGGTTATACATCCCCCTCCAAAACCTGCATGATACACACACCATTTAAAAAAATAGTATTAGATGAAGTACAGTTTTAGTTTATTTTTTTTGTATATAAACACAGATCTATTCAATTTATAAAAACAGCGACAGACAGATAGAAATATATATACACAATAAAGAACTGTTAGAATGTTATTTTATTTAAATTAGCTAATGGCAGTATTTAGGTTAATTAAACAGGCTCTTTTTTCACAGCTAAACATCCAACACACAGCAGCAACAAATCATTTTGGCCTATAAACGCAGGAAATTAAGCCCTTTTATAGAAACACTAGCAGTCCAACACCCTGGAATCCAAATGCCAAGATTAGGGAATTGGCCTTTAGAAATCTTTGCTTTAAATACATCCAACTGTACCTTTAAGAGCAAAATTAAACACAAATATAACGGCTCTGCAATAAGAATTTAAGTCTCAATAGTTAAAAGACAGAACACAAACATGAGACATTTCTGCTGATTTTTGCTTTTTCTGAGTGTCGTTTTTTAGAATCGCGTAAATCCAGAGAAAAATGGCATGCTTTTTTTTTAATTTATTTTTTATGTTATTATTTATATTATATATATATATATATATATATATATATATATATATATATATATATATATATTTATATTATATATATATATATATATATATATATATATATATATATATATATATATATATATATATATACATATATATATATATATATATATATATATATATATATATATATATATTAAATCGGCCATGTTTCCATTTATATGGTGTACCCATTTGTTACGCCATGGTTGATTGGCTGCTGAAAAATTATTCAGCCTATCACAAGGCTGCTTTGTGCATGCTTTCTCTTTTCTCCTGCAATTTCATGATTTGACAATGCTGAGGCTGTTTGTACTCAATATAAAGGAGATTGACAAAGGTGTTAAGAACCGGTGGAACTGGAAGTGGCTAAACACAGATGGGTTTTTTGTGGGAACGCATGTTTGTTAGCTGCACGGTGCGGGTATGGCGTACCGCCTTCTTTGTGAGACGGAGTTAAAGTATGGCAGTCGAGGAAAACAGGCTAAAGACAATCACAAAACACCGAAACATAAAACCAAAGGAGGCAGAAAAGCTGAAAATCAATGCAACCATTTACAAACTGCCAGGTAAGTTATACTTGTATTTCATTTTATCTGCTTAATTATTAATATTAAATTATATATGTGCCGGTAACCTATTTTTTTTTTATATCGGACGAGACAGTCTTTACAAAGATGTATTTAAATTACTGAGTGTCCAGTTTTTATGCCTATTTTCATAAACATGTTACAGTATTTACTTAACTATTTGTTTATGCAATTGTGCTGCATTTATTCTATTATTAACCACTCTGAAGTGGCTCAGAATGCACCGTTTTAAATTTAAAAACACAATATATTTCTAGCGTCAAAAGGGAGAACCCTCCCCTCTGCCATTTTGCACTTTTTTGAAAGTTGCCCACTTTAATGCCAGAGAACATCAAGTAAAATATCTTTATAAAGAAATACAGATAGTAATACACACTTGAAACAGTAGGGGGCACTATCAGGCCACAGGACTCCTTTGGTCTGACTGTGGTCTGGTCCACACAATGGATTCATGTAATCTGTGTGGTTCTTCCACATGTGGGCCCACAGGGAATGCGTCCTCTCGCGGTTTCTGTGAAAGACAAAAACAAATACAAACTGTATAGGATCTTCTCCACAGTGATTAACATCTCCCATAACTACACAAAATGGAAAAAAAAATGCATAAAAGTAGGTTACAAAATCTTGGATACTGTGTTTATTCAATCATTTGTTTGGCTCTAAATATTCTGTTTAGTGTTTGAGTTTTGGTACACATGGCTGGGATTATCTTAAGCAGCAACCTCTCACCTCTGTTCACGCCTCTCCTTCTGGCTGTTGCATATGAAGTTCCCGTACTGGCAGGAGTAAATGTGATTGTGCACATGAACCAAGAACCTCTCATTGTACTCAAAGGCACAAGGGAATTGCTCCATTAGATGCCAAACACACTCTATGAACTGGTCGATTACTGGAGAGACCTCTTTTGGGTCTCCATCCAAATGACTATACCTAAAAAGAATGAATTCTGTTAGTTTTGATAGACTTCAAATACACCGATAAATCCAAATTGACCTTCAGATTAAGTGACAAAAAATGGTCTAACATGTTTAACTAACAACTAGAAACTGAACAAACACAAAAGCATCCTATGCACAGTATGTGCCACAGTGTAAGGGGGTGGCTCCTATGATATAATAGTAAACATGAAAGGGTTTGTACAGCCAACTCATCCATGGGTCACCAAACACCACTGGAGGTGAGCGGTTTAAAAAACCTGCCACACATAGCACAGTGGCAAAAACAGAATAGGGTTTTTCTACAAGTAAACTAGAGGAATTAAGAACAACAGCCAATTATATTAGCTAACAACAAAAGCAGAAAGGATACAAAAATGGCTGTGGCGGTAATTTGATTCAGAATCAATTTTCCTGTGGAGTCTGCTAGCAGAGCAGATGGCTTATTTCACTACATTGAAATAAGCATCCAAGGACAGTCCAGTTATATATATATATATATATATATATATATATATATATATATATATATATATATATAAATCAAGGAAAGAAATGTATTACCTGTGGTTGAATTTGTGACCAAATGATACCCAGTCTTTCTCAATAAGGACCTATACAAGAGAATATAAATGTTAATGTATATTTTAATATACACTATTTCACAAAAAAGGGAACATTTTGGGAAAAAAAACTACCTTACTTGTATTTGAACAAACTTACCATAAATCCCTTCAGAGTTCTGTAGTAGGGGTCCAGCAGGAGACTTGCTACTGAGCACACCTGGGCTGTCCTGTCCCAGCCATCAGAACAGTGCACAAGAACACTGACAGCCTCCTCTGCCACTGCCTACAGACAGGCACAGAGCACAACATTAAAATGTGTCTGCTCCTGCATTTCTGGAACAAGCTGGGTGCATTTCCTGTTATCCTACTGTATAGTTTTAGATTAGAACATTTGTCTTTCTAGTATGATAATAAAAAGTTTACTTGCTGCTAAGCAGCTTCGTATTTACTCTAACCAAAAGTAATATAGTGTCGCCTTTCTTATTACTTTTGACATTTTAAATAGGAGTTAGCCACGTAACGAGTTGAAAGCTTTGGTGTAATACGTAAAGTGTTAATAAATAAAATACAAAAAGTTGCGGATGGTTTCGGATATTTCCCAGAATGCAACAGATAACAGGTCCGCTTCTGGAAGAGTGAAAGGGAATCTGATCCTATTTGCTTTGACGTACCTTTGCAATAAAAATGCCAGCATCCAGGATTGCTTTGATATGCTTCAGCCAGCCTGAATTCTCAAGACCCCACAGAAAATCACCCATGGAAAGAGACTTCAGCTCACAAACTGGTGACAAAAGTAAGAATTAACAGCCCATTCCATAAATTAAACACAGTATTTCCTGGAAAATCACCATGCATATAATTTGGCAACATTTACGTTGTAGCTTATTTTTTTATAGTATCAAGCTTTCATTATTTTTTTTCTATTTTTCTAAAATATATTCTGTCATTCGCTATTTTAACCTGTGTTAGTGAGGCTGGTAAATATTGTTCTTGGCAAAAACAGCTATCACAAATTATACAGATCGTGCATAACAGGATATCAATCAAGCAAGAAATTCAATATCACAAAAATGTTGGGTATAAAATATTGCTCGCATGTAAGCAAGTTGCTGTATAAAGTTGTACCATGTCAGGACATATACATTGGTACAATACAGAAAACTGTTCTGCACCTTCTGCAAACATTGTAGCTAATGGAAAAAGGAAGCCCCATAGCATGCCACATCACCTATAGCTTCTCACATGATTTCACAGTCTTATGCTTATAAATATTTACTTTAGGTATCCTGGAAGTTACACAGAGGGTATAGCCAGGGTTTACGCTTGACTGAAATAAAGCTATTAAATGGATTTCGACTTATTTAAGACAGCTAAATGCCTTACTTTATTTGTCTGTGTTAAAGCACATACAAGGCTAAACTTCCACTGCCCATTTAAAAGTAATTTGCTATATAAATGTTTTGCTACAACACTGAAATAATTATTTGCAAGCTACTTTCCGAAAGCAAAGTCCATGTGCTAAAACAGGGAGAGTTTGTTTTAGCTACAGACCACCGTGCAGATTTTTTCTTCTGTGGTCATAATTATTTAGAGAGTCAGTAACAACCTTGGAACATACATTCTTATACTATATGTGCTTTGTCCCTAAAATTAGGGCCTTGATATGAATGTTATTTATTAGAGATGTGCTGACATACCTGATTTATTTTGGCAAGTGCACTGATAATGGCATTTGCTATTTCGTGGGTAGTACAAAAATGAAGTGGTATGTTAAGTGGCCAGCATGTACTGGCTTAAAGAATGAACTTGACTAACACATTTTGTACCATATACTATTGTACAGTGGCTCTCAAAAGTATTCACCCCCCTTGGACTTCTCCACATTTTATTGTGTTACAACATGGAATCAAAATGGATTTAATTAGGAGTTTATGCCACTGATCAACACAAAAAAAGTCCATAATGTCAAAGTGAAAATAAAATCTACAAATTGTTCTAAATTAATTACAAATACAAAACAGAAAATAATTGATTGCATAAGTATCATCCCCTTGAGTCAATATTTGGTAGAGGCACCTTTGGCAGCAATACAGCCATTAGTCTTTTTGGATAAGTCTCTACCAGCTTTGCACATCTGGACACTGCCATTTATGCCCATTCTTCTTTGCAAAATTGCTCAAGCTCCATCAAGTTGGATGGGGACCTTTGGTGAACAGCAATTTTCAACTCTTTCCACATATTCTCAATTGGATTGAGGTCCAGGCTTTGGCTGGGCCACTCCAGGACATTGACCTTTTTGTTTTTAAGCCACTCCAGTGTGGCATTGGCTGTATGTTTGGGGTCATTGTCCTGCTGGAAGATGAATCTTCTCCCAAGTCCCAGGTCTCTTGCAGACTTCAGCAGGTTTTCCTCCAGGATTTCTCTGTACTTTGCTGCATCCATTTTGCCCTCTATCTTCACAAGCTTTCCAGGCCCTGACGCAGAGAAGCATCCCCATAGCATGATGCTGCCACCACCACGCTTCATGGTAGGGATGGTGTTCTCAGGATGATGTGCGGTGTTAGGCTTGTGCCAAACATAGCGATTAGCGTTGAGGCCAAAAAGCTCTATTTGGGTCTCATCAGACCATAGAATATTCTTCCACTTGGTCTCAGAGTCTCCCACATGCCTTCTGGCAAACTCTAGCCGAGATTTTTTCAACATGGCAGAGGTCACAGAGATGAACTCTCATTGGTCTGCTTAAGATTTGTGTTCCACTCCCTAGCTGTTGCTTTGAAATCAAAGGGTTGCTAAAAGGAAACAAAGCTTAAAAAATGCAACATTACGTTATTCTCATGCCCCCTCTTACTATAAATGCATTTCAACTTACAAACCAACTGTAGGTGGTTCCAAAAATAGCACAGAGATGAAAAGCACATGGATTTACAGACAACGTTATTTTCTCTTTAACTGAAGCCTATTTTACAGTCAGCTTACAGAATGCTTGTCTTGAATAACAATGTAAAATACTTCAGTAGTGGTTTCCCTGACTTTACCCATTCAAGGGATAATCCTTACTACTTAAAGTGTGTGATTATTGTTTTGCTAAACACCAGCTACTGACAAAATCACCAATTACACAAATTTTATATTGTTTTAAAATCCTTATATTGGTAATAAGTGTATTACAAACTACGGCAAATCCAAATACTGTGCACATGGTTCAAAACTTACTTGTACAATTTACTGATATGCTGGCTGAAAAGTACTATATGCTTTGTAATGAAGAAATACAAAAGGATAAGAAGCAACAGTGGTAGTACTATGGTCACAATGAGCAGCTTTAAAGACAGTGACTACAAAACCATCTTCTTCCATATTGTCAATCACTGAACTGGTCAAATCAAGTTCATCATCTTCTCTATCCAATGCTTATACTTTGTTTTAGACTGCTATGCACTAAATCAATGCCAAATAACCCCAAAACTGTACATTTCATGACTACCTCAATGCTGAAAGAACATGTTATGCATCCTGAGAACAAAACATACTTAATGTAAAGGAGTTACAAGAGATTACCTTCCAGCATCTTCTGCAAGCTATTCCTCATCACATGGATGTTTTCTATACCGATGAACTGAAACTTGATGTTGGAGTAGTTGTCTTCATTTTCATAGCCCTTCCCTGCAGCTCTGTTTGCCATTGCATTGAGCTGAAAATGACAACAAAAGACAGGTGCTTATAAAAAAAAAAAAGTGTTATCTTAAAAATAAAAGGTTAGACGCTAAAGTATTAAACAAAATAGAAAGTGCAGTACTGTAGATAATTCCAGTTATTTTGTGAGGATTACTACCAAGTGAATTGGCGCCAGAATATGGTACCAAGTGTTATGTGGAGTGGGCTGTAAATAAACATGCAATGGCTGTTAATAAAATGTTTGTGTCAACAAAACAAAGCATCCCTGTTATATCAGATACAAAATAAATAAATGTAAATCGATACCTAATCCTAAAATTCTTGGTCCAGGAGTATTTTCAGCTGTTGTTTTATGTATCGATTTAACCAGGAAAGTAGTGTTAGGACTAAAGCTTTGTGTTTAATCTGCTGGTAAGCACAAACATTTTGAATACACTGCTAAAGGAAGCATGTCTTTCTTCCACTCACCTTTGGTCTGGTGTCCACCACATACATGAACTGACTACCTGGGTTTGCCTTCGTGATAGCTTTCAGCATCTGCTCATCTTCCAGACAGCGAGCACTGAAGCCTGACAAAGGCTGGCTGCTTCGGCAAATTGAGGCCTGCTTTACAACAACAAAAATAATGTTACCATTGCCCAGACTCTGGATCACACATCAGACACAGGATGTTGCCAATCATACATTCAATTACAGAGCTTGACTCATATTATTACATTATGGTGAATAGGCTGAACTGCATTATCCATATGCATTACCCATATGTCAAGGAGTACTGCACACCGAGTATTGCACACTTCTGAGATGATGATCTCTCAAACGCTCAATGCTTCCAGACTGAGTGTGAGACTTATGCATACTGTACCACCAAACTGTATTCTTTTTTATTAGTATAGTGTTTATACATATCGCTCTTAGGCAACATAATGAATTAATATCAATTATATTCTGGAATACATGTCTGGTGTAAACTACAAAGAAATACAACCATGAAAAGCCCAATTTACCACCAATTCTTGTGGTTACAGAAAAACTCTATATACAGTAATTCCTTTACAGCAGTTTGACCATGTGACCCAATTTGGAAAAACAGCTTGCACAAACTCCCACACAGTCTTAAGACCCATTCCACTGGACATACTTGGAGATATTTTAACTAAAGTCAATTGAAATGTTTAGTGTATAAAAGTAATACTATTTTATTTCATAGACCAAGTGAATACACCCCCCCCCCCCCCAAAAAAAAAAATGGTATGCATACAGTAAAAATTGGTACACATTTAAATGCCTTGAAAATAAAATAATTTTAATCCAAAAGGAAATGTGAATTACGATCGGAATCTAAGGGAATCTAAGCCAGAATGTCTGTCCCTAATTTCCCTGGCCCCAAAATACAAACATATCTTGGGCTTCTGCATATGATCACAGCTGCATGTTGCCCTATTTTTGTACATTATGAACCTTTTATCCAAAAACAAATATTATTGTAATATATATGAGTGATTAGCTTGTTTAGCCATCGTAAATCTACCCCCCCCCCCCCCCCACACACACATCTAGCCGGAAGCAATCCAAGTGATTATTACTGTAATGTAACATCTGCACCTGGCTGAACCACTCTGGTTTTTAATGAACAATCTGGTACTACTCACGGAGTACCCAGTTCATCAACAGCATCACACAGCAAGTAAACCATCTACTGACTTACGTGATTATCATGATTGTAGTAGGACAGGGTAGGGAAGCGTCCTCTGCTTCTGAATTTGGAACTCCCCATTATGACTGGTGAAGTTGCTGATGTTGGTACATAAAGTGCAGTTGGGTAAGTATCACAAACCTGTACAAGCAGACAAAACAGTCCAGTGAAAATATCACTGTGAAAAATATTTTATTATTGTGACAACACGAAAACGGGAACACTGCTTTTGAGAAGTTTATGGTTCAGTGGAGGCAGTGTCTCCTCAATTTCAAAGTGAAAAAAAAATAAAATAAATATATATATATATATATATATATATATATATATATATATATATATATATATATATATATAAATCTATATAGAGAGAGAATCTCATGACAGAAAAAAGGCAAGCATGTCATTCTGAAATGCCTCGCTTAAATAGTGCCTAACTTGCTTGAAATGTTGTGTAGTGATTTTTATATAGCTTGTATATGTTATATATTTTTTGTTGCGACTTTGTTACGTGGAACGTAACAGAGAACCAAAACAGTGTGTCTTTTTCCCCTTCATTTACAATGCCATTTCTACATTTGTTTTATTTGAAATGTTTAAAGTTACATTTCAGTTTTTGTTTGGTTTCGTTCAGCTACAATAAGGCACAAGTAAACCTCATGTTATTACTTTATGAAAACATGTCTATGAAGTCACGCTAGCCTTTAAAAATGTGCATTTGTAAAAAGCATACCATCTCAAAATCTGCGTTTTCAACCATAACATCTGCATATTGCATCAACATAGTTATATTATTTCCAATGTAACTATTTCAGATTAATAAAGTTAACATGCAAAACAGAACACAGTATACATAATGGTGGGAGAAATAGACATAGACAAGCTTACCATGAAACGATTTCTTTTGAAAATCCCCCATTCACAATGTAAAGATCAGTGTTGTAGAACGTGTACCAATGTCTCTGCGGGTAGCTGTCAACATCATATCTATTTACAGTTTTGCTGTTTAAAAGTTCTTTAAAATGACTCGTGCTCTTTCCAAATCAAAGTCTTAATAATTCTCAGGAGCATCCCTTGAAATTGTCATGTTTTAGATGACAAGATACAGGTATCGTAAGTGCAATTGCTGCAAGTTTTGCGAAAGCAGGAAAGATGTCGGAATAGTTCTCAATAAAAACCCTGCAGGCCTCATCCATGGTCTTAAAACCATGATTTTTGAGCATGTGTTTTACTTGTCCAAATTCTTGGTCAACAGGTAAGATGCTCTGATAGAGATTACTGAGTCACCCTACCAGGGACGTGCGCAGGGCTACATGAGATACTGAGGCCTCCACTGTTTTCGTTTACTATTTATTTCAAGGACTAATAAAAAAAAACATTTAACTTGAACTGCTATTTGGCATCCTTTGTTTTACAGTTAATTCACTGAGGTAAAGTTACTTTTTAAAAACTAATGAATATCCAAACAAATATTTAAATTATGAGCAAATATCCGAACATGTAAATCCCATGTTCATCCCAGCACTAATTTAAATTTAGCAAATTAAGTCGCTAGGATGTGCTTGATTTTTGGTCTGCCTTTCTCCTGCTTTACAACTTTGTTTGGAAAATATTTTATGCAAAATATGTTAGTGGCTAGGTCTTGAAATCTAAATGTTGTATTTTATACAACATATTTTTCAACATGTGCTGGCAGTGTGTAACAGTTACGTTTATTACAATAAACTATGATGAGCTACTGTTTTCTTTTCTCTGTTGGCTAATGGAGAAAATCTGTTTAACAGCTGAACTGGGGTAAAACCTGTTTAGAATGCACTTGTAGATCTCTTGATCAACCCCTACTACTATGCACTATACGCTTAGTTACGGTATACGCTTAGTTACGGTATCCAGTCGCCATAACCTTGGACAAATAAATGCCATATTGACACAGTTTCACAATGTTACAGTATACTTTTTTTTTTTTTTTTGTAGTTAGCTGTGGAAAATTGTGAAAAGGTGTGCCGGGGGGACTAACAACAGCGACACAAGGTACCCAGAACATTTGGAAGGGCGAATATATTTAATTCCTTTCCCAAAGCCAAAGACGAACTTCGAAAAATGTGTACTTTGGACAAGCTTTGTGGGAGACCGCATGATCAGCTGCACATAAAACACATCAGTAAAGACAGCTACGTCTGCTCCAAGATACAACGCCCAAAATGGATAATGTGCCATGAACCTTTTAAAAGCTATTCAAACTGCCAAGACTTTATTGTTTTCCTAAATCCTGGAGTGTTGTTTGAATGCTATATGTCTGGATATCACTGTTCTCCACTTTAAAATAAAGACATATATCTCAAACTGTCTGGAAACGACTGTGGTAATAATAACACCATTTAAAAAAATAATAATTCACACACAGTTTAAACCAAACTGTCAAAAGGGAGTTCAACACACCTACAGAATAATTAATTAATAATAACAGTATTACATTGAAAGTCTTTAAACAGAGTGTATACAATCTATGTTAATAAATTTGACCCTTTCCCAGGGTGCTACATAAACATTAATGTGATTTCTACAGTAAGTAGTCGTACTTTAGTTTAATAGAAATTAAAGGTAGTTAGCCATGCATTGCAGTGTGGCAGACTGCAAGCACCAGCCCAAAAGGGAAGCTGCACCAGATTTCCTGTAGTAGCTCATGCTAATCTCCTAAGGAAGAGGTTTGTGCTAATCTGTATTAATCTGTATTAATAAAATGAATAAGAAATATCCCAAACCATTTGTGTATATAAATGTAATTTGTAGTGATTTTCCATTTCAACATTACTCTTTTCCATTTGATAGTAATTTACATGTTTTTTCCATTTCATATACTTGTTACTTGATATTTATGTACTGGACTTTTACTTTCAAACTACGTTGTTCAAGTAAATTCTAATACATGATTTATTATTTGTAATTATTTTATTCAAGCAACAGTTAACAGAATTTTAAAAATATTAAAAAACGAAAGAAAAAGGAATACAACTTACTGTAGAAATCGCATTAATGTTTACAGAAAATACAACAGAAACAAACTTCTGAAAACTGTAAAATCAACAGTGTTCAAAATCGCAAGCGCATTTTTTAATAAGTTTTATTTATTTATTTATCTATTTATTTATTTATTTATTTATTTATTAATTCACGTGTGCGTTCTCGGACTCTGTAGTTAATGAGAAACGGCGCCATGGGAAATTATGTATACTTAGAATCTATCTTGGAAGACTACAAATAAATGTAAGGAGTGGTTGGTTCCATTAATATTTTTAGAAACTTAAAATGTGTCTTTTGTATAAAATGCAAAAGAAAAAATGGAATATATGAAAAAATAGAAAACAAAACACAGCTCGTGGCTTACCTTTTCTGTTTTCAAATGTACTACTAATTAATACTGCTTCTTATCTAATGTCTTTAATTTAGAAATTGCTTCACATTTTTCTCTTCTGGCTCCCTTGGTATTATGGTACCTATATAATGTGACATTGTTTGTTTTTGTGCCTGAAATATAATTTCTCTGTTTCACTGGTTTCTGGTTCTCTCTTTCTTCAACCACTTTTTTCTGTGTAATAAATTATTGCAAAGCCAAACAGTTTGCTTAAATACGTGGACTTTACTTACTTTGAAAATTATGTGTGCTAAGACAAGTTTTAAAATTCTAACATAAATAAATTATTTTGTAATTACTTTTCATAGACACATAAGTAACTAACTTTTACTTGCTCTTTAAATCTGGACACCTAAAATCATAAAAAAGTTCTACACTTATTTTGAATTTTAAGGCACATACTTAAGCCCTTTGATAGTTGCTTCTTGTAAAAAAAATATATATATATATTATATATTATATATATATATATACACACACACTGTGGCAGTTGTATGTGTGACATGCTATACAAATGTATTGTGGTTTGTTGTTTTTTTTCTGCCATGTACTGTCCAGTGCTTTGTGATACTTTTGTATAAAAAGTGCTATATAAATGCAATAAATATATAATTGGCTACATTTTCACACATATTACGGTGTCTGTGGTCTGCTAAAGCCACTTAGCTGTTAGCAAACAACAGGATTCTGTCATGTGTGTGAAAATACAGCCAATGTGTCATTACCAATGAGATTAAACAAAAAACTAACAATCAATTCAATATCCGGTAAGACACTTTTGGAAAACACCCGGGTGTCGCGACACATAGTTTGGAAAAATACATACATAATTTATTTTCCTTACACAAGCATACAACGGATTGAAGGCAATACTGACCCCATAGTCCCGGTTTACATGGGTGACGTGCCAGAGTTGATTTGGAACTCCCATTCGGTTATATTCAGCCTTGAGGTCAATACAATTCCAGGCCTGTTCTCTGTCCTCCTTATCCATATTGGGCTTGAAGGAGAAGCAATACAACTCCTCATATTTCTCTGAAAGGAGACAAGTACCGGAAATCATTTTTATTTTGAAGACACCTTTAATTTTAATTATGTTCCAAAATTATAGTATGTAATAATGTTTTAATTCCTGTTATATGGTGTGGAAGGGTGTGGGAAATCACTGACACAGGAGACAGAAAATTGGGTTTCTAAACAACACTCGGGTGCACGATTTATTTACTGCCACAAGGTGGCACTGTGATACCGTTGTTACCAACGATGGTAACGGTTTTTCACCGCTCACCTATGGCGCACACGCAGGTGCATTAAATAACAGACAAAACAGAAGGCACAAAGAAAAACAAAAATAAACACTATTAATAAAAATCTACATAATAAAGGTCCTGCACTTTGCAGCCGATACCCCAACTGTCGCTACCCGCACGGCCCCGGTCCCCAGCCACTCAGAGAGAGGGAAAGCCCACACACCCTCTTCCCCACCTCTCTGTGTCACTGCCATGACTGACAGGAGGATTCAACGGGACTGCCGCTCTCTTCCTGCAGCATCGTGCATACGTCAGACAGCCAGTCCAGGTCTCCCGTTACATATGGTTTAACACATGTATACAGTATCTAAGGTTAGAAATATAGCTAATCATTTTTATTTATTTATTTTCTAGGTCCCAGATGTTATTCAGGAAAGGAGCTACATTTTCACTTTGGTCTTTCTTTTTCTAGTGCTGCTGTATATCACAATAAGTTTGTCAGAAATCCTGTTTGGTGATTGAAGACCAGCTTGTGTGAGCAATTTAATCATACTCCCACGTAAAAAGGGGTGAAAAGTAAATTACATACCTCTAGTTTTATTGACTCTCATGACACTGCACTTGTTTCATTAAAAATGACTTGGGTCCAGGTGGCTCACCCGGTAAAAGCATAGCCGCGTGGTGTGCAGGGTGAGTCGAACAGCGCAGGTTCGCGTCCTGGCTGTGCCGAGTCACCGGTCTTCGATGAGGATTCTGAAAGGAGGGTCGCATTGGCTCTGGCACTCCCGTGGGTTAGGGAGACAAAACCGAGAACCCTGCTGGCCAGACGCCCTGTGAGCTCAAAGCGGACACCTGGACTGCTGGCCTTTGTCCTCCATAGGCCGGTAGCTTGCTGACATCCGCTCGAGTTCCTGGGTGTAAAAGGGGAAGCTGGCTCAGTCGTGGCAGTCATGTTGAAGTTTTTCACTTTTAAAATTTGAATTACTCTCTATGTGTGAAAGATATGTGGTTGTCCCCTCTACCTAGAACCACCAGAGCAGTCATTCTGACTGCCTTTTACAATACATGTTTTTATTTTGAATATAACATACAATATTCTATTTTATTTTTACATACAAGCCTGTTGTTATCTCTACTGGACCTGGCAGCCATCAATTCTTTCATTTTATACAAGGAATGCACCAGGGAAAATATCAGTAGGAGAGATTTCATCTTGAAGCTAGCCACAGCGCTTCAGCAGAAACATTTCGATGAGAAAACTCAAGCTGGATTCTGCGTTGCACCGAGTGACACACACGCAAGGGAATTAAAAACTACTTTCATTTTTACAGTTTTGTACGTACATATACCTGTTTACACACTAGTTTCTTTTGAAATGTTTATTTTATTATAGTTTTTCATTTTTTTAAGTAGTGCTTTATATGTGGTAAGTTAGAAAATAAACCCTTTTATGTTTAATTGTTCATTTAAATATGGCGTTTCGGCTGTGCACATGTTTGATATGATGTGCCTGAATAAAACTTTTCAGTTGTATCTGATAATTTGTCTTTCATTTTAATACTGATTTTGTTTAAAATGTAGCCGTCATAATGACTGCCGGTGGCGGTTTTAGGTATGAGTATAACCGCGGCGGTTCTAGTGTTAATGCAGGGTTCGAAATTAGCACCCACTCACCCACCAAATGCGGGTTAATTTGGTCTGTGGCAGGTAAATTTCTCATACTTACACGCCAAAGTGGCAGATCGTTTTTTTTTTTTTTTGCTTGGCTTGGCTTGGCTTGAGTTTAAATGATTTCACACCCTCTAGCGTTAATCTTATATACAAATACTTTACACTTTGCAATCAAGCGATCTGTAGTAAATATTGTCTGTATACACATCATGTGGAAACATTTTGAAGGTACCAAAAAGCCCTCAAAGAATACAGACGGACGACCTATTACAGGTGCACAATGGAAATCAGTACTTTATAAACAAAGTACGTCAAAAATATAAAAGTGGAGAATTGATGACAACGAACAAATTCGGGAATGGCTTGTTTTCAACAATACCAACCAGAACATGTACTGCTCGGAATGCTGGTTGCAAATAACGTTTAGGACTGCCCATGCAATTCGAAAGAATGGGAGCCTTTCTCAGATTTTGAAATATGGAATTATGTGTGTTGGAAAGAGGGATTCGTTATTTACATCCTATTGTCATTGTATTCTAATCAGTGAAGTTTTCATTTTAATACAGCGACTGCTAGTTTAAACACATTTTATTACAAAGTGCCTCAGTCCACTCGTTCTGTTATTATTATTTTATGTCCTACAAACTCCGAAAAGGGGGTTCAAATTATTGATCGTAAACTATAATGCAACCAGCTTAGAAAAATTTACTGTGACTTGAATCAAATTTATCTTGAACTGACACTTGTTTGAAAGCTTGAAAAAAAAACAATTTATGGTTAGCAGATCCTCAGTCAGAGAGTGTAACAATATATTATTATTAGTTTATTTAGCAGACACCTTTATCCAAGGCGACTTACAGAGTCTAGGGTGTGTGAACTATGCATCAGCTGCAGAGTCACTTACAATTACGTCTCACCCGAAAGACGGAGCACAAGGAGGTTAAGTGACTTGCTCAGGGTCACACAGTGAGTCAGTGGCCGAGGTGGGATTAATACCGGGGACCTCCTGGTTACAAGCCCTTTTCTTTAACCACTGGACCACACAGCCTCCTTTGATTTTTGAATGAATTTGGAATGAATTTGATTCTCTCTATAGGGCTAAATCTAGGAAATACAGGAATGAACCAAGCAAGATATTGGTGATATAGAAAGAAGGCAGCTACAAGAGAAAATAAAAGGTGCAAAGTTTTACAGACAGTGCTGTCATAGAAGAAGTGCTAGTATATGTTGATAGTTTTTGCAGTTTCATTTGTTCCCTTATATAATATATTAAACACTATCAACAAAGTGTAATGAAAAGAAAAACTACAGGTACGTTATTTAAACAGTTGTAGCAACACGTGAGGACGTGTGAAACATTATATCTTTCGGAACCCCTGCTACTTACTATTTAAGGTTGACTATTTGAGGCAATTTTTTTTTTTTTGTTTACCTGGACGTGACAGGCGCATTAATGAGATGTAAACGTCATGGCAGTCCCTTTCCTGCAGGATGATAAACTCAATAACCTGGTAGTTCTTGCAGCGAATGAGAAGAGGGCACCCTGTTGCTGAAGTTAATCGCTTTTCTACAGCACATATCTGGCTGTGAAGAATCTGAAAGCAGAAAAGCACGTCAATTACATGGGCTTCTACTTACTAAGAAATCAACCGCATTAGAAAAATGTCTAGCTTTCTTTCCAGTGTAGTTTTTTATTCTGACCTCAAAAAAAAAAAAAAAAAAGGCAAATGTTTCTCAAAGTTACAGTTTTGGTAGACATACTGGTCTCTTATTTGTAAATGTGCCAATTTTTTTTTTATTATTATTTTCTCCCCAATTTGGAAATGGCCAATTACACTATGTAACACAATTTTTGTTCCTGGGTAGTAAGTGTTATTTCCTAATTGCTTATGCCTCAAAAGTATAGAAAATGGCTATTATTCCCCACAAACTTTGCTTTTGTGACCAGGACAGTGATATTTTGAAATTTACCTATTTCCAATGAGAAAACGGGTGAATTTGTGTCTTTTCGTTCACATAAATTCAGAAAAAAACAACATATGAATCCAAATTAACATGTATTTATACTAAAGTAATACAAAAATGACTACAAAAGATTTAGAAGTGAGTAGTTTTTCGAGATTTACGATTATACTGTAAATCACTTTCACGAATCAGCCCCCAAATGTAGTCTCCCATCATGTTCTCGTTATACTGTCCTTGGTAGCGGCGTTCAAAGTCCAGTATATCCTGGTGGAAGCGCTCGCCTTGCTCCTCCGAGTACGCTCCCATGTTCTCCTTGAATTTATCAAGATGAGCATCAAGGATATGGACTTTGAGGGACATCCTACAGCCCATTGTGCCGTAGTTCTTCACCAGAGTCTCAACCAGCTCCACATAGTTTTCGGCCTTGTGATTGCCCAGGAAGCCCCGAACCACTGCGACAAAGCTGTTCCAAGCCGCTTTCTCCTTACTAGTGAGCTTCTTGGGGAATTCATTGCACTCCAGGATCTTCTTTATCTGTGGTCCTACAAAGACACCGGCTTTTTGACCTTTGCCTCAGACAGCTTAGGGAAGAAGTCTTGAAGGTACTTGAAGGCTGCCGACTCCTTATCTAGAGCTCTGACAAATTGTTTCATAAGGCCCAATTTGATGTGCAGTGGTGGCATCAGCACCTTCCGGGGGTCCACCAGTGGCTCCCACTTGACATTGTTCCTCCCCACAGAGAACTCAGTCCGCTGTGGCCAGTCCCGCCTGTGGCAGTGCGTCTTGGTGTCCCTGCTGTCCCAAAGGCAAAGATAGCAGGGAAACTTGGTAAAACCGCCTTGGAGACCCATCAGGAATGCCACCATTTTGAAGTCTCCTATGACCTTGATGCCATCTCAGAAAAATGCAGATATGTATCCACTTAGGCAGCTGGAACTAAACTGAACTGGTGGGCTTAAGGCCCCTGTATTTATACTACTATTTATATTACTGGAAAGTTCTAGAAAGTTCTAGAAGTTACTCCAAGTTTACTCAGCACTGAATCTATCTGGAATGTTCTGGAAAATAGGTAAATTTCAAAATATCACTGTCCTGGTCACAAAAGCAAAGTTTGTGGGGAATAATAGCCATTTTCTATACTTTTGAGGCATAAGCAATTAGGAAATAACACTTACTACCCAGGAACCAAAAAAATAATAATAATTGTTACACGGTGTTATTTTAAGGCTCAGCTCACCGCTACCACCCCTGTGCTGATTCGGGAGGGCGAAGACGAACACACGCTGTCCTCCGAAGCGTGTGCCGTCAGATGACCGCTTTTTTCACACTGCGGACTCACCCTGCAGCCACCAAAGAGCTACAGCGTCGGAGGACAACGCAGCTCTCGGGTAGCTTACAGGCAAGCCCGCAGGCGCCCAGCCAGACTACAGGGGTCACTGGTGCGCGGTGAGCCGAAAACACCCTGGCCGACCTAACCCTCCCTCCCCCCGGGCGGCGCTCGGCCAATTGAGCGCCGCCCCCTGGAAGCTCCCGGTCTCGGTCGGCAAAGGAATAGCCTGGACTCGAACTCGCGACGTCCAGACTATAGGGCACATCCTGCACTCCAAGTGGAGCGCCTTTACTGGATGCGCCACTCGGGAGCCCGATTCAAAGCATTTTTAAATATGAAAGGGTATCAAAATAAATTAAACACCTGCACTCCTGATGATTAATCTCATCACAGTAGGAGAACGCATATCAGAATGAAAAATAGAACACTATTTTGACAATCTAACTTTTTTTATTCTTTAAAAGAACCACATGTTTCGGTTGTAAGACCTTCGTCAGAGCACAACTTGTAGAAGCTGTAGACACATCTTAATAAAGGACACGCGTGTGTCACAAGTTAACAATCACTCAACACAGTTAATTGGCACTTAACCTCCCAATTATCACAGTATAACCAAATTACATTTTTTAAGAGGATATACAAGTGTTACAAATCAATCGATGAGCTTAATAGATTAATAAGTACATCATTTCCAAAAGGCAAATAGTAAAATAAACATATAATTGACAAAGTGTTATCCAAGCCATGCACCTGTTGCTAACTGATCAGCAATAATAAAGGAATAACTTAATGTTAAATTGCCAGGAAAATACCTATTTAGTAAATATAAGTATAAATACTCATTTGTAAAAATTCAAAAATGTTACCACACTTACCAAAGCTATACAGTGCATTACAAGGTAACAGTTCATCCAATTTAATGTAATATGCCTGTATTTAATGTATTTGCATTTTGTTTTACTGTTTGTATTTAATGTACTATTCCCTGTATTTCACTGTATTTAATGTATTATTCATTGTTCCTCACTATCTCGTAAAGTGCTTTGTGATGGTGGTCCACTATGAAAGGCGCTATATAAAATAAATATTGATTGATTGATTGAATTAGTAACACTTCAAAAATAATTGTTACATTCCTCTTGTTAAATCTATAATTTGTTGATTCGTAAAAGCCTTCTATATGAGACAATAAGAATATGAAAGGCTAACACTGCTGAGATCTCTGTGATGTTTCCATATGCCTGCTTTACTGAAAGGTCCACTTTACACACATGCAAATCACTTGAGATACACATAAAAGGCTACTACTAACTATGAAACAAATTATTGCATACATGTAAACTCGAAAAATACTATTCACATTAGAATTCCAAACACTGCAATAGCTGCATTCAATAAAATGCAATATTTGGCTGTAGACGCAGTTTGAATATATTGAGCTGTGTGGTGGTGTTAATCTATACCTGGGTTCAAATGTAGCTTTATGACATGAGTTTGGTGGTTATTATCACAACCTGCATGAAATTAGCTCTGTTACCTACCCAGGTTTCTTTGCGAGTTTCAGGCGCATTTTCCACAAAGATGACATGCGTGGCATTCAGGTACAAAGTTCCAACTGGTGCTTTCCTGGAGGACACCCTGTCCAGAAGACGAACATTCTCAACCTGGCAGAAACAATAAACAAATAACTTTAACAGGCTTGGTGATGTACTGGGTTCTGACAGAATCCACATCAGTGCACAAGTTTTCAAAATACAGAGGTGTTTAGAATCCTAAATACTCTTTTTAATTGAACTGCTCCTGTAAGCAAGTTATTTTAAGTTTTATAATACTGTTTTTGTTATTGTTTTGGAGGGGGCAACATTTTTAGTCCCTTTACAATGTGTCCTCGTCTTTAATGTTAACAAAATGTTGAACGTCCACATCACAAATCAATCAGTACACCTCCTCCTACGTGCATATTAGTACGGGTTTCGTATTTGCTGTTGTTGAACTATATTAAAATAGTGTGACTGTTGTTCTCGTGAGATGTAAATGTGCAGGAATTTAAGACAAAACGCAATTAAAAACCCACCCACCTTAATAAATAATCAATGTTAGCATCGTAAACATCCAAGTTAAATCGTGCTGTACACAACAATGTATTTGTAATGTACTACAAAACATGTTAAACATTTTCTAGAATTAAACACAATTATCGTACCAAATCAACAAATGTATTTATTTATTTGTTAAAAACGGCATAGTACAGTCAAAACACACCATGAATACCTATTTAAAATTATTCTAAAAAAACAAAAACTCATGAATTAACAAAATTAGTTAATTAAAAAAATATCCAATCAAGCAAACATTCTGTCACAAAAAAACGTCAGTGCCACTCGTCATCACCACTGCACAAATCCATTCACCGTACCTTTGGCGTTCTGATGTACTCCATCACTAGTGTTTTGTAAACCTGTTATTCCTATTGGTGTACATCATCAGATATATGATGCATTCATGTGAAAAATGCTGCTCTTAAAGAAAACGTTAAAACGTACAGCCCATCATCTATGTTTTTGCCTGTACCCATCAATGAATAAAATGTACCCCAGGTGCTTCTACAGTGGTTCCCTTCCTGCGGTCTGAGATTCACCCATCAGCCTCTGCGACGAGAAGGCAGTACCAACGGGGTCCTAAATTCTGTTAAGTCACATACTGTGTATTTGGAGTGAATGAAACAAGGCTTTCAACAGTTTTCAACAAATTTCAACAGTTGTACCATGGTAATGCATGATATTTCATGATGCAGGATGGTAATGCCATGGTACAAGGATGTAGTAGCTTTGGGTTAGGTACTATGGTATTACACTACTGGGGAAGATATAAGTGCCATGTACATCCTGTAATGCAACAGTACACCCTGAAGGTGCCATGATATTACTACTGGACAATACTGTATAGAAGTACCATAGGACAGCATTGCTTAAGAGTAGTTGAGTACATAGGTAGAATGGTAAAGCTTGCATTTTTATGGTATTGTATTGTAGGAATATTATAGTATACATATGATTAACTAACAGTATGGTTTGTGTTTGTGTAAAGCCAAATAATGTGGAAACAGGGATATTGAACCTGCGATTCAGCAACTCCCCTGACAGGTAAATTGCATTCACAGTTTTAAAGTGAGTTTCTTTTACTTTAGGATATATTGGGCAGGAGTGATAGAAAGTAACAGCTTTTACCCTAATCACAGGTTCAGCATCTCAACACACTGAAGGGTGACATATTGCTTATAATTAATTATTTAAATGATTGCTTATGCATGTTTTATTGCATTTTAAGTTTATAATTAAACAGACTGCATCATAGTAATTAAAAAAAAAAATTGGATATGTTGTAGGAGGGAAGATGAAATGGAGTGAACCACTTTTGTTGTATTGAGAAGGTGTAATAATAATATTTGTGCTAGCCCATTCTTCATATTTCTTTTAAAGGGTAATTAACAATTAAAACATCTCCCACCAAAAAAAAACTAAAAAACATTTGATTCAAACCCCTATAGACCAGGGCTTTCAATTACTTAACTAAACCCTTAATTGAACTAACAATGTTTTTTATTATTATTTATTTATTTATTTTTTTACATTTTTTCAGCTCTTAAACAGTTGCAGATTTCAAGTCAGCTATAACATTTTATAAGTAACTTGAACTCTGCAACTTTTCAGGAGTTGAGAACAATTAAAAAAGGTCTAGTTAAGCAAATTATTAGTTCAATCAAGGGTCTAGTTAAGTAATTGTGAGCTCAGTTGGAATGAAAGACACATGGGGTCTCCAGGACCAGGGTTGGGAGGCCCTGCTTTAGAATATTGATTTATTTATTTTTTTACAGTTATACTATTATTTCATATAATTCCGTTGCGTGGTGTAAAATTATGGGAAAATATTAGTTTCTAATACATCAATGCTTTTTTGTGAAAATTGGCCAATTTAATATGAATTTTAGACACCAGAAAATCGCAGCATAATAGAAATGTCAGTCCTCCTAAGACTTTAAATATAGAGTTGGGAATGTGAAACCATATTGATTAACTATCAATTAGGCATTAACCAATTCAATTTAAGATTCAGTAACATTTGCTCCCCCCCCTCCTCCAAAGAAGAAACCATTCTAGTTTTCTTAATGTAATTAACTTTGTTTCGCCATATAAAATTAAAAATCGCTTGATTAATGCTATTTAGTGTATTGTAAGAAATGCTGAGTTATTTAGCTGAGTAAATAAGTCTAGACATACCTTCCGATTTTCTTAAAAGAATTCTTCCAAATAGGGATCGATCTCGTGGCCAATACGTGGATCACGATCCACGGGTGGATCGCAAAAGATTTTTGGTGGATGTCGGGACAAATCAGAACAAGCACTAACATATAAGCATACAACAGTTCTTGTTAAGGGTGATGGGGCAGCCGGTCTGATTGAGATCAGTCGATTGAATGGGACGCTATCAAGCAAAAATCATCCCACAGGAATGGGCCAGTGTGCCTACTAGCCTCCTAACCCCTAAATCTACCCTCTTCCCCTAACTACTAAAGTATTTTTTACTATTATTTCAACACCACTTTTTAGCACCCTCTAGTGGCTACTACATCCAACGTACATTAAAGCCCTTGATTCGGACCTACTCTACCTGATAGTAGGCTAGCAGGTTACCTACTGGCCCATTCCTATGGAATGATTTTTGCTTGATAATGTCCCATTCAATCAACTGATCTCAATCAGATTGGGTGGATGGGGCGATAGTTTCTGCGTATGAGACTAAAAATTCCTAAAGGTTGACTATAAAAAAGAAACGTGATATTTTTTTTATTTTTTTTTCAGCTGAAAGTATACTCACAGTCGGATCTAAACTCATAGCTCAATCGTAATGTACTCTGGAAATGTAGTTTATTGCCCATATGAAAATGTTCTATAATAATTCTATAAAGTTCTATTGAGTTTTTATAAATATCGGTTATTCTACGGAAATTCTATATATGTTTCATAGAGGTTTTATAGAATGGTGCTACGTTTATAGAGGTTTTATAGAGTCAATTTGTATGGAAAATAAATATAAAAATTCTTATAGAAAATTGGCCCATTTTTCTATACAATTTCTATAGCACTTTACAGAATTTTTATAGAACATTTTTGTGGGGGTGGTGTCCACTACCCACTGTTAATCACACATTAAAAACTACAAATACCATACCCCGCCAATTTCACTGCTTTTTCAGTGCGATGGCTAGTTGTTTCCAGACAGTTTGAAAACTTGTCAAACCAAGATGAGTAAAATAACAATTTATTTTCATGTGGTAGGAGAGGTTTCAAAAGAAAACCGCGATGAACAAAATTCAGAAATGAGCAATGAAGGTACGTCAGAAGATGAAAGCGAACAGGGAACTTCGAGAAGGGCTATGGTAGTTACAGCGTGTTCACAGTTGTAAGTAGCAAAAGAACATATAAGTTCAACCAACAGTGGCTAAAAGATTTTCCCTGGCTTAAGTTTGACAGTGTTAAAAATAAAATCCATGTTTGCACATTTTGTCAGGATAACTGATGGCAGGCAAGACTGCATTTTTAACAGGGAGCCAGAAGTTAAAACGTGAAAACATATTAAACACAGTGCTTCAAAACGGCACGCAATGTGCGGAGAGGCGTACATCCATAAACGTCAGCCAGACCATCCCGCTACCATAAACAGGCAAGCAGCACATTCTGAGGAAGATGCTACCAAGCAGTTAAAAATCATTTAAGTTGGAAAAAAGTTGTCCATTATAATTTTGTTGATGCAAAAGTATTTAACTGCACAAGTGTTATGTAAGAAAGGAAGAAAAAAAAGATTTGTAGATATTCAACAATAAATTTGAGCAAAATTGCATTTTGTGTGTGTGTGCGCCCCTAACTTTTTCAGTGCGTGTCTACATTTAACTTAAGCGCACATGTGCCTAAACAAAAGTTAGTGCAGAGCCCTGCCTACACCAGGTTTCAAGAAAATGCGGGTAAGTTTCTGTTTTATACCTATGCTTAATATTAAAAATGCTTTGATTGCGCGTTTGTTACGTTGTTGTTGTTGTTGTTTTATTATTGCTATCTTACACATCGGACACTATTATATTTAAATCCTGCTAATAATTGTTGGTCATAGCTTATCGCGGAGCCTGTTGAGATCCACCAAAATGGATCGCAGTGTTTGGTGTATTGGCCACCACTGCTCTAGAGGGTTCTTACATAGGGTCTTACATATTTCAATTCCCAAATATTTCACCTGTTTTTTTTTGTTTTTTTTTTATTGTAATGCCAGCACAGAATCAAGAGGACAGTTGTGCACCGCTATTAATTCACATCTATTTAAATTAAGAGTTAAGCCAGAAACTTTGGAAAATGTAGAGATTTTTTCAATAACCAGGGGGATTGGGTCTTTATTTTTGAGAATAAGGGTTGTATCATCAGCCAGTTGGCTAATAATGAATTTACGATTGAACATTCTAATTCCTTGTTGAGTAGTGGTTAGGGCTCTGGACTCTTGACCGGAGGGTCATGGGTTCAATCCCAGGTGGGGGACACTGCTGCTGTACCCTTGAGCAAGGTACTTTACCTAGATTGCGCCAGTAAAAACCCAACTGTATAAATGGGTAATTGTATGTAAAAATAATGTGATATCTTGTAACAATTGTAAGTTGCCCTGGATAAGGGCGTCTGCTAAGAAATAAATAATAATAATACAAATGGCCAAAAGTTCCACTGCTATCAAAAATAAAAGTGGGGAGAAAGGACACCCTAAATTGGCATTGTCATTGAGAAAGCAGCTATCGATGTTTACTATGTTTATAACATAAGTGATGCTGCTATTAAATTGAGCTATGTTATTGCCCACGAAATAGCTGTTTCTTCAAAACCATTTTCTGATGGAGAGTTTATGAAGAAATGCTGCTAAAAGCTGCTGAAATAGTGTGTCCTGAGAAGCAGCAAGCTTCCTCCTTCATTAATATAAACAAATCTAAATTTTGTTTTCAACTTACTTAACTCAATATCCTCAGCCCAGTCATTTGCTCCAGATGTTGATGCGCTGGTTCAAGCAAAGAGGTCCCGGGTATCAGGAAGCAGCAGTAGAAGGCACAAGTATTCTTTGTCTACTGGTGAGTGTTAAATAAAAAATTGATCTGTATCTATTTATTATTATTATAGCCATACAGTTCTGGAAAAAATTAAGAGACCACTGCAAAATTATCAGTTTCTCTGGTTTTACTATTTTATAGGTATGTGTTCATAAGTGTTCATAAGTTCATATTCATTTTTAAACAACACAATACTAATGTTTTAACTTAGGAAGAGTTCAGAAATCAATATTTGGTGGAATAACCCTGATTTTCAAGCACAGCTTTCATGCGTCTTGGCATGCTCTCCACCAGTCTTTCACATTGATGTTGGGTGACTTTATGCCACTCCTGGCGCAAAAATTCAAGCAGCTCGGCTTTGTTTGATGGCTTGTGACCATCCATCTTCCTCTTGATCACATTCCAGAGGTTTTCAATGGGGTTCAGGTCTGGAGATTGGGCTGGCCATGACAGGGTCTTGATCTGGTGGTCCTCCATCCACACCTTGATTGACCTGGCTGTGTGGCATGGAGCATTGTCCTGCTGGAAAAAACAATCCTCAGAGTTGGGGAACATTGTCAGAGCAGAAGGAAGCAAGTTTTCTTCCAGGACAACCTTGTACTTGGCTTGATTCATGCCAAAGCTGCCCGATTCCAGCCTTGCTGAAGCACCCCCAGATCATCACCAATCCTCCACCACATTTCACAGTGGGTGCGAGACACTGTGGCTTGTAGGCCTCTCCAGGTCTCCGTCTAACCATTAGACGACCAGGTGTTGGGCAAAGCTGAAAATTGGACTCATTTGGGGGTGCTTCAGCAAGGCTGGAATCGGGCAGATTTGTCTTTGTGAAGGACGCATGAATCAAGCCAAGTACAAGATTGTCCTGGAAGAAAACTTGCTTCCTTCTGCTCTGACAATGTTCCCCAACTCTGAGGATTGGTTTTTCCAGCAGGACAATGCTCCATGCCACACAGCCAGGTCAATCAAGGTGTGGATGGAGGACCACCAGATCAAGACCCTGTCATGGCCAGCCCAATCTCCAGACCTGAACCCCATTGAAAACCTCTGGAATGTGATCAAGAGGAAGATGGATGGTCACAAGCCATCAAACAAAGCCAAGCTGCTTGAATTTTTGCGCCAGGAGTGGCATAAAGTCACCCAACATCAATGTGAAAGACTGTGCTTGAAAATCAGGGTTATTCCACCAAATATTGATTTCTGAACTCTTCCTAAGTTAAAACATTAGTATTGTGTTGTTTAAAAATGAGTATGAACTTATTTTCTTTGCATTATTCGAGGTCTGACAACACTGAATCTTTTTTGTTGTTTTGACCAGTTGTCATTTTCTGCAAATAAATGCTCTAAATGACAATATTTTTATTTGGAATTTGGGAGAAATGTTGTCAGTAGTTTATAGAATAAAGCAAAAATGTTCATTTTACCCAAACACATACCTATAAATAGTAAAACCAGAGAAACTGATAATTTTTTGGTCTCTTAATTTTTTCCAGAGCTGTATATATATATATATATATATATATATATATATATATATATATATATATATATATATATATATATATTGTGAGATAGAGGGTTGTGAGAGACAGCAGGGAGGGGGTTAAAACCTCCCTGCTATAGAAATGCACCGTTTTGATTTGTGTTGCTTTATTGTTTCATTTGATTTTCTAATTGATTTCTTAATTGTCTTATTGTTTTGTTTAATTGTTTAATTGTTTTATTGTTAATTATCATCCGCACCTGGGCGCTATTGGAAATTAGGCCCAGGTGCGGGGTTTAAAAGGAGAGCAGGCAGTCTGCTCAGGGCTGCTAAAGAGAAGGAGGCAGAAAGGAGTGCTCTGCTTCCTGGCAGTCCCGAGGAAAAAGGTACAGTGCAAACCTGTGTGGTTAAGTTTTGTGGAACAGGGAAACGGCTTAGCCGTCCTGTGATAGTTAGGTTCCTGCGTGTGTAGTTAGTGCTCAGAAAGAGCTAGGTGTTTATTTTGTGTGCTTTGTTTTACGTTTGTGTTTATTAAAAAAAATAGCGCAACCGCGCTGAAAAAAATCCATTTGAGTGTCCTGGGTCGTATTTTTAAAGGGGCAACGAACCCAAGTGGGTGAGTTCTTTTACAATATATATATATATATATATATATATATATATATATATATATATATAGACGTGCTCAAATTTGTTGGTACCCCTCCACAAAAAACAAAGAATGCACAATTTTCTCTGAAATAACTTGAAACTGATAAAAGTAATTGGCATCCACCATATTTAATAGAAATCAGACTTTGCTTTTGATTTTTTATTCAACATAATATTGTAAATAATAAAACAAATGAAAATGGCATGGACAAAAATGATGGGACCGCTAACCTAATATTTTGTTGCACAATCTTTAGAGGCAATCACTGCAATCAAACGTTTTCTGTAGCTCTCAATGAGACTTCTGCACCTGTTAACAGGTAGTTTGGCCCACTCTTCCTGAGCAAACTGCTCCAGCTGTCTCAGGTTTGATGGGTGCCTTCTCCAGACTGCAAGTTTCAGCTCTTTCCATAGATGTTTGATAGGATTCAGATCAGGACTCATAGAAGGCCACTTCAGAATAGTCCAATGTTTTGTTCTTATCCATTCTTGGGTGCTTTTAGCTGTGTGTTCTGGGTCATTATCCTGTTGGAGGACCCATGACCTGCGACTGAGACAGAGCTTTCTGACACTGGGCAGTACATTTCGCTCCAGAATGCCTTGATAGTCTTGAGATTTCATTGTGCCCTGCACAGATTCAAGGCACCCTGTGCCAGGCGCAGCAAAGCAGCCCCAAAACATAACCGAGCCTCCTCCATGTTTCACTGTAGGTATGGTGTTCTTTTCTTCTTTTCGTCTGTGAACATAGAGCTGATGTGACTTGCCAAAAAGCTCCAGTTTTGACTCATCTGTCCAAAGGACATTCTCCCAGAAGGATTGTGGCTTGTCAATATGCATTTTAGCAAATTCCAGTCTGGCTTTTTTATGTTTTTCTTTCAAAAGTGGAGTCCTCCTGGGTCTTCTTCCATGGAGCCCACTTTCGCTCAAAAAGCGACGGATGGTGCGATCAGAAACTGACGTACCTTCACCTTGGAGTTCAGCTTGTATCTCTTTGGCAGTTATCCTTGGTTCTTTTTCTACCATTCGCACTATCCTTCTGTTCAATCTGGGGTCGATTTTCCTCTTGCGGCCGCGCCCAGGGAGGTTGGCTACAGTTCCATGGACCTTAAACTTCTTAATAATATTTGCAACTGTTGTCACAGGAACATCAAGCTGCTTTGAGATGGTCTTGTAGCTTTTACCTTTACCATGCTTGTCTATTATTTTCTTTCTGATCTCCTCAGACAACTCTCTCCTTTGCTTTCTCTGGTCCATGTTCAGTGTGGTGCACACAATGATACCAAACAGCACAGTGACTACTTTTCTCCATTTAAATAGGCTGAATGACTGATTACAAGATTGGAGACATGTGTGATACTAATTAAAGAAACTAATTAGTTTGAAATATCACTATAATCCAATTATTTATTATAGTTTCTAAGGGGTACCAACAAATGTGTCCAGGCCATTTTAGAATATCTTTGTAGAATAAGCAATAATTCGTCTCTTTTCACAGCTTCTTTGCTTTATTCTATGACATACCAAAGGCATGCAAGTATACATGATAAAATAGCTTTTAATTCCATCACTTTTCAGGAGGAATGAAGCATTATTTCAATGAGCTGTAAGGGTACCAACAAATTTGAGCACGTCTGTATATATATACACATACATTAATAAGTATAAAAACACATTACTGATGTTTAAAACTACTGCAATCCAATGCCTGTTAATACAGACATGCTCAAATTTGTTGGTACCCTTACATCAGCTCTATGTTCACAGACGAAAAAATGAAGCTTTCAAAGAAAACACCATACCTACAGTGAAACATGGAGGAGGCTCGGTTATGTTTTGGGGCTGCTTTGCTGCGCCTGGCACAGGGTGCCTTGAATCTGTGCAGGGCACAATGAAATCTCAAGACTATCAAGGCATTCTGGAGCGAAACGTACTGCCCAGTGTCAGAAAGCGCTGTCTCAGTCGCAGGTCATGGGTCCTCCAACAGGATAATGACCCATAACACACAGCTAAAAGCACCCAAGAATGGATAAGAACAAAACATTGGACTATTCTGAAGTGGCCTTCTATGAGTCCTGATCTGAATCCTATCAAACATCTATGGAAAGAGCTGAAACTTGCAGTCTGGAGAAGGTACCCATCAAACCTGAGACAGCTGGAGCGGTTTGCTCAGGAAGAGTGGGCCAAACTACCTGTTAACAGGTGCAGAAGTCTCATTGAGAGCTACAGAAAACGTTTGATTGCAGTGATTGCCTCTAAAGGTTGTGCAACAAAATATTAGGTTAGCGGTCCCATCATTTTTGTCCATGCCATTTTCATTTGTTTTATTATTTACAATATTATGTTGAATAAAAAATCAAAAGCAAAGTCTGATTTCTATTAAATATGGAATAAACAATGGTGGATGCCAATTACTTTTGTCAGTTTCAAGTTATTTCAGAGAAAATTGTGCATTCTTCGTTTTTTGTGGAGGGGTACCAACAAATTTGAGCACGTCTGTATCTAATTCATGGTGTATAACATTTTGTGACAGAGACAGAATGATTCTTGGTGATAAATCTCACTCCCGACCTGTGAGGGCACTGTATAAAGGGAACAGAGAGCCCTGGACTGGATGGTCTGACAATTCATTCCCAGGGTTAGGTGTAAGTCGGCCTAGAAAGGGGGCACAGCTGCGGTACATTAAGTCATCGCCCCTGATGGAAAGTGATGTGGCAACCGCGGATTGGAGGAGAAACAGCTGCACTCGCTAACCAAGGGGGCGTGACTGAAGGTACAAATAGGGGACGTGGCTAGGTGATCTGTTCCTTTGTTTATGGTTAAGAGAACCGCTGAAGGATGAGTATAAAATAACCGTGAGTGTTTTGTTTGTTTGTATCGTCTAATTGTACTGCTTGTTATTTATTAGACGGCTAATACGATCCGGAGCTGTTGCTTAAGGCCAACACAAACCCGGGCAACACTGCACCATTGTTCAGAGATTAAAATTGTATTTCACCATGAACACTACAGCACTCAGTTTGGACTTGTGACCGTGTCTGTTTTTTGTGTGTGTATTTAACTGTGTCTATTATTTCGGGACTGCAACCCGTTGTTTATTGAACTGTGCAATACACATCGCTGTGTATTGCCAGCCCTCAATTTCTTTACTGTTGTCATCAGACTTTGGATTATAAATAAACCACCATTTCACCAGTACTTTGTTGTTTATCCTTGTCTTGAGCACTGCAAACCACTTTGCCACACATTTCCATGCACTTCTCAGCTAGTCCTGCTGAGTGAGATGATCCATTGGTGAACAGAATTGGATTCCCCCATTGTGTGCCCCAAATCTTAACATCTACATCACATGAATGAGTTTCTTGAATGAAAATACAATCCAATTTTTGTTCATAACAAAAAAGAAACAAGGCTTTCCTTTTGATTCTATCACAAAAGCCCCTGGCATTTACAGTAAGAAGTGATAAAGGAACATTAACATGAAACATGTGTCTATAAGAAACAATAGACAGTTAACAACTAAATGAGAACTAAAGATTTGTCCTTTTCTTTTCCTTTTTTTCTCTTCGATTAATAAACCCCTGGAATGCCAATAAGCTCCTGTAAGTGTTTCTTCAAAAATATTGTACTTCCTTAATAGAAATCAAGTCATGTAAATAATATTAACTTGCAGTGCTTGCATGATAAACAATACCAAAACATTTAAACACATGGGTTAAGCAAACCATAACTGCTCCAAATCGTTCTACGATGAGCAAGCACAATATATCAACTAAACAGTCCATGGTTGTAAGTGTGCTCTCCTACCTTCTCTCCTCGCATTTTCGACCAATGGCCATAGCTTAATTCACATGTCCCTGTCAGACGAATCTTTAGTTCTGTACACATTGGCAGATCTCCAAATCCTCTTGCGGCAAATTGTATGATGATTTGCAGAGGTCTGCCTGTGTGAACAGGATGGCTGCAGGAGTGACGTCAGACCAGAAACACAGACTCAGGAAGTAGCGGGGCAAAAATTAAGACGATATGGCGCTCAGTATTTTATTAAATAATAATCAAACAAAAGAGTTAAACAAACCAAAATACACAAAACAAAAGGCGCGTTGGCCAAACAAATATACAAATAACAAATAAGTATTGTGCTGGCATATAAACCAGCATGCTTAGCAATTGTTATATTTTCAGTTATTTCTCTTTACTGCCTGTCTCTACTCTCGTTCTCTACTCTGAACACTCTCTTCTAACAAAGAAAGCTACAGGGTTTTCTTATTACCCCTCGGCCATAGTCTGCACGAGTTTAATAAGGATGCGTGACTGTCAGCTAGTTAAACAATCAGTAGCTGATCAGTCACGCAGCTCCTGCTGCTCTGCTCCTGGCGCTGGAGACGGCAGCGATGGCTCCTCTCCCTCTGGCACTGGAAACAGTGGTGAGGGCTCCTCTCCCTCTGGTGCTGGAGTCGACAGCGATGGCTCCTCTCCTTCTGGTGCTGGAGATGGCAGCGGTGGGGCTTATCCCGATCGCGCTGGAGATAGCGGGAGCCCTGCCATATCTGAAGCCAGGTAGCGGATTACCATGTCCGCAATGTCTGGGAGGGACACTGGGCGGTGTTGTTTTTCCCAGGCTTCCCATCGCTCTCCATCTCTGGCCACAGGAGGTTGATCACATCGGGGAGGGCCTCTTCGGCATTCCTCCTAGGCTCCACCAGCCAGACCCAGATTCCCTCAGAGGAGAGTAAATTCGTCGGCCTTTGAGCCAGCAGGACCTCTCCCCCTGACGCCGGACGCTCAGGCTCCATCTCCTGCCATGCGTGGCTCTGGCTGAGTGGAAGGTACCTGATCTATTAATTATCTTATTACCCCTCAGCCATAGTCTGCACGAGTTTAATAGGGATGTGTGACTGTCAGCTAGTTAAACAATCAGTAGCTGATCAGTCATGCATCCTCACAAGGTTTTAAAATCAAAAATACAAAACAATAACACATAATGGCGGCAACTTTACATCCGTGCCGCAAACAATAATAATACAAATAAGAATAATCTCAGACCCAGCCGGTGCACTGAGTCCACCACAGCATTCAACTTCCCCACCAAGTCAGGATCAAATCACAAAGTTACGACTATGGCTCACAAAATTATGAGCTGGATAGAGTGTGAAATCCTATCAAAAATACATCACAGGGGTCATAGGACAGGCTGTTGATTGGGGGAACAATCGATGAGTATTTAACAGTGCATGCATCCAGCACTTTGCATTGCTGATATAGAAGGGAAGGAGTGGCTGCATGTTTGTGAAATTTGTAGGAGGAATTTTCAAAGTAGAAATATGGCACAAAGTCGCCCAACAGATGGACAGTCTCAGTCTCAGCAAAGATCTTCTATATACACAAGATAGTCAACTAAGACGTAGCTTTGCAGTAAACTAATGTGATCCATCTGTGTCTCCATCCATTTGCACGTCCTTCCATATCATGATGTAGATATCCTTCTGTCTGGTGTTAATGGCTGAAGTGTAATGCTGGCTCCAGGGATCAGCTTATTTTGCCTCCCTGGCGCATCAGCACACACAGCGGCTGCGATGCTGGCTCCGGGGATCAACCACAGTGCGGCCTCCCCAGCGCATCAGCATGACAACCGTCTGGATTGAGCTAAGTAGGGTACATCTCTGGGGTCTTCAAGTGGGCACCTTCCATCCTCAGTGTTTCATCGACTAGCCCACGACACCTCAAGAGGGCTTGACGGTGGCGTCCCAGCATCACCCCCCTCCGTCCCCCACTCAACTCAGCCCAGCTTACTTACCTGTACATCAGCGTTTCTTTCTTTCTATTGTGCTTGAGATCCCCAGCCAGAATCTTTCTCAACCACAGCCAGTTGCATAAACCAAATTGACGACTTCTTACAAAATTATATTAGTGAGTGTACAAAAAGTGTGCCATATTTAAGTAGAAGGATACCTTTGAGAAAAACACTGAGAAAAAAATCTGACAAATTAAAAGCATGTATCTGATATCCCTTTTGAGTTTTAGGATTCTGAAGGGATACCACTTCTGGCTTAACACCCACTTTGGGGGTTCATAACCAATTGCCCTGTGACACTGACATTGCATATATATATATATATATATATATATATATATATATATATATATATATATATATATATATCTGCTAAATAAATAAGCAAATATATAGTCTTTGTTGCTGTTAGATAATGTGGGTATGGGTATGTAGACAAAACCAAGCACTTGCACCATAGTAGAAAGGTGAAGGAAAATGTCTGTTTTGCATTATTTCTGCTTCCTCTTTTCAACAATTTACATACAGGATGTTTCATTTTTCAACAGGAATCCTTCTGCATTTCATACACATTGCAGCTCATGGTTTTACTCAAGGGTGTTTAGGCAAAATGATTAATATATAAAAGTAAAGGTCTCTTATACTATGCATTTACCATAGTTTACCCATGTTTGCCATGTTTTTAATATGCGTTACCATACCTCACTATTTTTAACAGTGCTTGCCTGTGCTTAACCATGCTTTCACTGTGCTTTATTACACTTAGCTATGCTGTTACTATGGTAAACTTGTATAAGGGTCCTCCCATAGAAATGTTGGATTGCTGCTAAGAAAGGTTTGAAAATGAATAGTCTTACCTCTTATTCAAACTACTAGCTTTATCAAAGGTCCACTTTCTTCTGTGTTGAAGTTCTTTGCTAGTGTTTCTTTTTATTTTAATTTTAGATATACAGAAGGACAACACTGTAGATACACAAAATGTAAAAAGCCTTGTTTAGCACTGTGACAGGATGGCTTGGCGGTGACGTCAGGTCGGAAGCAGGAACGTAAACACACTGACACCAAATACTGCAGATTTAAACAGAAAAAGACGCGGCGGCGCCGTTTTATTTAAATAATAAAAAAATAAAATAAATATTTAAACAGAAAATACTTCTTGCTCACACAGCAAAAATAAAACAGGTAAACAAAAACAAGTCACGAACAAAAAATAATAAATAATACAGGTCAGGCTGGGCTGTAGCCTTCACTGTTCCTGTATATTTTTTTCTTTTAGTTTCGTTTCATTTCGTTTTCCCTCGCTCCTCGCTCCTCTCATACACCGATTTTGAGTGCAGCGAGCTGCAGGCTTTTATGCAGGTGACCATCTTCCGATTTAGCAACAAACTAATCACTTAATTAATTCGGGAGATGGCCACCTTCTGCACAAGTTTTTAAACTGCTGTGGATGGGGCTACCCATCCACGCTACTAAACAAAACAAATCGGCTACGCCGTCATATTTATAAACAACAAAACAATAAATACGAAACCAATACCCACAGCGCTTCGCCGTCATCTATACATAATAATAATAATAATAATAATAATAATAATAATAATAATAATAATAATAATAATAATAATAATACAAAACAAATACAAAATAACACGGGCGGAGGGGGAAACCCTGTTCTAAAAATAAATAAATACATTTACACAGCAGGGCTCTCTACCGCCCTGCTACAGGCGCTTTTACATTACATTAGACAAAGAACAAGAGAACGCAGTGTGTAATATGGGTATCAAAGTAAGTATATAGAAACAATCAGTTAACTCTTACCAACTGCATGGCAGAAGGCCTGTCAGAAAAATAAACATTCTCCATCCACAAATATTTTCTGAAGTCAAATTACTGGTAGTCCTACCAACACTGGATGGTGGTGCTAAACTGCTGATAATAGTTTAAAAGGAAAGGCAAGGGGGTAGTTTTGAGTTACTTTGGTTTAGTTATTGTTGTGGAATAACCACACAAGTTTGTTTAATCAGCAATAAAACTGTACATTTCCCACTAGCAAACCTGCACTAGAGATGTCTCACCCACCCACAGCTCATTTAGAAATAAATACATAAATACATAAATCTCACACTCACTACTTCTATGCTTTACCGTGATTTCACTGTGTTTTATTACATTTTGCTATGCTTTTAAACCGCCTGGAAGTTGGTTACTTATTCCCGGTTCCTTATTTGCGATGTCGTTGACAAAGCATGTCCGGTGTACCCCCTTAGACGGCTTGCTCACTAAAATATTTAGTGGTTTTGCAAAGAGGGGGTTATACCCTATCTAGGGATAGCTCGATATTTAGTGAGCAAGCAGTCTAAGGGGGGTAAATGGGGCATCAAAAGACGTGCCCCCCATGCGTTCTGTATAGGTTATAATGGGCTACACTTTGGGGTGCTGCTGCTCGTGGGGTACGGCTTGCGCACTAAAATCTTTAGTGTTTTTGCAAAGAGGAGACGATAACCTATCTAGGGATACCTCGATATTTAGTGAGCAAGGCGTCTAAGAGGGTAAATGGGGCAAAACAAGCGGGTAATATAGGGTACCGCTATGCTGCTGATACAGATTTGTTATTAATATTTTCGTTGTTTTTTTTTTTTGTTTAAATATTTTTTTAAAAAATAATAGCAATACATTAATTGAGCAAGATGTGTAAGTGAGTTAAAACACACAGAAAAAGGACACGCTGCTTTGTCAACTACATCGCAAATAAGGAACCGGGAATAAGTAACCAACTTCCAGGTGGTTGCTTTTAATACAGGTAACTATAAGGGATCCACTGCAGCTATTACTTTTATTACAGTACTATCAGCAACCATATAATTTAAAGTAAGGTATCCTACATTGCAGATAGCAGCCATGAAAATACCTCAATAATTATTTGAAAAATGTTTTTGTGCAAATTACCAGAATTACACACCCGTTAATTGTGTATTCCACCTGTGAAGAGATCAGTACAACAACAATGACCTTTACTTTATAAAACCATCTAACTTACTAAATAATAAATAAATAAAACTTGCAGAAGAAAGAAAAAAATTGTCAAACGTTTAGAGAAAAATGTAAGGGTCAGATCTAAAGCATCACGCGGGGCTGCTGTTTGGAAGCGACACAGTCGTGTGCAAAACAATGAGGGTCCCTTCATACCTGACAAATACAGACAGTATTCTATATTTTGAAGGCATGGCATAGTGAAACAGTCGACAATAAATAGCAAAACGAAAGTTCACCCTCCGAGACTTGTATTGGGGAATTAGAAATTAAACGCGCATTTCACAAACTGAGTTGAAGTTCTGTCGTTTTTTTCTTTTTATTTACTCATACATTTTAATGCAATCACTAATTACAAACTTACATTCATTTCGTCATCTTCCTGAATTTCAGTGCACTAGTACTGCACAGCTATACACTCCGAGACATCCAAACGAACCACCCACTTTCTGTGTCCCATCTCTTCTTCACTCATTCGTTGGCTTGAAACAAAACATCACAATTTAGCAGCTGCATGCCATGCTTTTTTCGAAAAAAAAGCGCCCGTGTTAATAATAGTTTTTCCTTTTCTGTTCATGTGTGAATGAGGTACTTTTCTGAATCATAATCGCCTTGGCACACAAGCTCACAAAGGACAAGGTATGTAATGACTGCATTTGCAAAACTTTTTGGTGTAATGTCTATAATAGTCCTGTTCATAGTGCAAATTGTGCGATAGCAAACAGGGTTGCAAAAATGAAAGTGCTCACGGACTTCAAAAAGGTTAAATCAACAGACCATCAGAAAGCATTATGCCACCACCGCATACTACTAGCATACCTGTACATTTGACTGCGTTACCACACGACCCCGTGAGTATGGAACGAAACAATGTCGAAACTGCAATTCATTGTATGTGTATGAAACAATGTTTTGAATTAATTTGAACTATGCGGGACAACATGATGATTGTGATATTTTCAAGCCTCAATATTTTAGACACATACCGTTCTCAATGATTCTAGGGACGGGCTCTCATATAGCGACCCCCACATAAATACACCCAATTCTGGCCTCTTCCTGGAAATACGCTACAAAAAAAAACAAAAAAAAACGTTTTTAGATCATGATATCACTGACAGAAAACATACAGCAGCATTTTAGACATAGTAACTTTGCACTAGTGCTGCTCCTAGTACCCCTGCATTGTACTATTACTAGTGCCATATTTTTTATCAGTATTACACTACACTGCCCCCTTAGTAAGTTACTCTGATTGAAACAAACAAACAAAAATTTATTGATGCAGTACTGCAGATAACTGTAAGAAGAAAACGATTTAAGGACTTCAAGGTCGCTATGATTATTTTTGTAGTGAGAGAACATCCTTTGGCATAACGTCTAAATAATACATCATGAATAATATATATATATATATATATATATATATATATATATATATATATATATATATATATATATATATATATATAATTATATATAGATGTTTCAAATATGAGTCTTGTTATAGAATACAATGAAAAGGTTTTGCTTTAGGTGTTTGTTTTCAAGCACTAGAGGGCTCCATGAACCCCCTTGTATAACATTCCCAGGCAACAAGGATATTGTGGTTTAGCTTTTCACAGGGCTGACACCTGGTGTATTAGTCAACCATTGTAGGGAACTGCTCATCCGTTTTCACTGAGAGTTTGCATACAAGTTCATTTTCCCCAACTGAAAGAATTGATTTCTGGATATAAATGTACTTTTAGGAATAAATCCATTACTATCGCCAATGACAGATAATGCACCGAATTTAAATACAGAGATTCTATTTTCAATCTGCATGCTTTCATATGCTGAAAAACAGAGACAATTATGTAGTACAAATAAAATATGTCATGTAAGAAGCAGGTGAATAAATCACATCCTTTTTTCCCCCCCAAGGAAATAACATTTTTGTGAATGAAGCACTTAATATATGCTGAGCATCAAAAGAAACTTATCACATATTGTGACAGGGTGGCTGAGCGGTGATGTCACGGCAGAAGCAGGAAGGACAACTGTCACCAGGTACTGCAGTTCAAAAAGGCTTGCGCCGCCGTTTTTATTAATAAACAAAAATAAATAAAATATTTAAACACAAAACACTGTGCTCACAGAGCAAAATATAAGGGTAAACAAAAACAAATCTCTGCCACAAAATAATAAATAAAACGATCCCAGGTCAGGCTGGGCAGTTGCTGTCACTGTTCCTGGAATCTTTTTAAATCACGTTTCTTTTCTCTCCACTTTCGCTCCTCACTAACACCCACACTCGGAGCTAGAGAGCTGCAGGCTTTTTATAACAGGTGACCATCTCCCGATTAGCAACAAATTAAATCACTTAATTAATTCGGGAGATGGCCACCTTCTGCACGAGTTTTAATTATGTTGTGGATGGGGCTACCCATCCACGCTAAACAAAACAAACCGGCTACGCCGTCAAAATACAAACAATAACAAAACATACGGCGCTCGCCGTCATGCATATAATATACAAAACATTACTAAATCATAATAAACATAAAACAATAATCTGCACAGGGGCGGAGGGGACTCCGTTCTAAACTAAAATAAACAAAACAATATACAGGGCTGCTCGCCCTTTTACACATATATACAGATAAAATTCACTAGATGTGATCGAAAAATGACAAACTCGTTTTAGAGCAGGTGCAGTGACTTTTTATTGTGCTGATTAATAATTGACATCACAAAGATGCTGCAAAATGATCTATTGGTCTTGGGCAGGTGTTATGACTCTTGGTCTCCCAGTTCGTGGCCTGTCATTGACAGAGTGTGACTGGTTATACTGTCTCGCCAGGTTTGAAATTGCTGGCTGTGAGCACCCAAGACGGCGAGCCACAGTACGCTGCCCTAGTCCAGCCTCCAACATGCCGATTACACGAAGGCGCTGCTCTTTTGACAGACGTGGCATATTGTTTTTTTCTGTGATTTTCTGTATTGCTTTTATTCAAACTTGCAATTCAACATCTGAAATCACTCCATATCCAGTGTCCAATCAACTGGATCACTAATTAGGTGATTAAGTGCATATGCTTCAATCATAGTCACTCAAGCGTGTCATGGTCAAGGATGAATGATCGAGTCATTAAAAAGAAACCAAAAACATTTAGTCAATGTCCATCGTTTATATACCTTATTTGTTTTCGAAAATAAATGTGTTATAATAGTGATAAGTTTCTTTTGATGTTCGGTATACATGAATCAGCCATCAGATGTTTCTTAGTATTTGGGAATTTTGTAATTTTAGTAATTGCCCTCAGCCAGCAAAATGTGACAAATGGTCAGAAATATCCAACAGTAGCTTATACTTATAGGTATCCAACAGTAGCCTATACTTAACTGAACCGGTTGACACATTGATAAAGCATACAGTTAAGTGCATAGTTCTTAAGTAAATAATGGACAGTGGTTCATTTCTGCTTTAGATCCTATCACTAATGCAGATGATGTCTACATTGCAGTATTTGCAGAGTTATTTACAGGTGTTGATACTGCTGGTTAATTTCACACCAGATCTTCCTGTGTTTGTTTAACAAACGTACACCCTTTTAGGAGATATTTAATCTTTTTATGTTAAACAAAAGGGGTTAGTTACTGAGTAGGTAGTCGGTAAAGAGAAAAATATTCATATTAAATATGATTTTTCTTTACAAAAAACAATCTAGTTTTACTTTGTTATTGATGCTGCAGTTTGGTAAGGATTTGTACAATTTTAATTCACCTTTAACAATTTCCTGCAAAACCTCTATGTCCTACATAAAATACGAATGGGGCAAACTGCAACCTTTTTTTATTGAATTCATCCATTAAACATTTCTTTCTATAGTTGTGCTTTCCCTTCAATGCTTTTCCTTACTCAGTTGGCACAAAATCTTATGTTCTGCTTTGCGCAGCATTGTGGTTTCTGGTTATTTATGACTAGAACCAGATGATATTTATTTAATGAGACTTTCAGTAAATTTGTAAAAAGATTTGGTTGAGACTGTGCCAGATACCTGGCTAAGGATGTTGCTGGATAGATCTATTTAGGACTGGTATTGCAATTTGAATATGTTCTATACATTATAAACAAGAGGTCACCATGGTCAGTTACCATATTCCTCTATCATATGCTTCACCATGCTATGAACTTTACTATACTTTTGATTTGCTTAATATCAATATCAATAGCACTTAAAGGCCGGTATGATTTCAGTCCACATTCTTGATGTAACACAATAAACACGATTTCTTTGAAAATAATTATGCATAATCAAGTGCATTTGATGATGTGAATTCTGCACAGTGGTGTTGTGTTCTGTTTTTCAGGAGCAGCTCGGAGGGGTTTGGCTTGCAGATTCAGTACAGCAACAGTATCAGGTTGGAGCAACAGTGAAAGTGCTGCCAGGCATCAGTAAGTAAATAATTTCAGCTTAGTTTAACTAAAGAGCATTATTCTCTGTCTTGCTCTTTCTGATATTCTACAACAGATGGCACACTGTTTTGCTTGTATAAAGACTCAAATTTGTACGAAAGATCTGCTGAGTCTCTAGTTTCAAAATATTGAGTTAAATCAACAACAGTTTTCTTTTAGTCTGACTGGATTTTTAGTATTCTGGGTTAATGATACTGTACTGTAAGATATACTGTATATATGTAGTAGATACTAACATTTTTCATTTTTGTACATTTTACAACACATATTATGACTTGGTTTGTCAAGTTTGCTTATTAAAAAAATAACGTGTTCAGTTAATTTTGTTCAAGATTTTAAAACATTGTCTGTTACAGTACTGCTGTAATTATTAGCAATGACAATTATATATTTTTACTATATGTTTTTTTAAATCTGTGATGTGAACTGTGGTGTCTGCACAAATCTAGTATTTTTACAAATTAGTAGCTGTTCTGAAGGAATTTAAGATACAAAGTTGCTAAACAGGTTTGAGGATTGTATTTAGAACGTGCTCCACACTAGTTTCCAGAATTAAGTTCCAAACATTTTCAGATATTCATTATTTTGGATATGTGGCCTTTTCCGTCCCTTTCCGTGTACATATCCTGTTTTTATCATTTTTTTAATGTAACAAAGTTCTGTCAAAGGCAGTTTACAAAACCGTAGACAGCACTTATTCTACCTTTTCTCTAACGGTAACTCACAGTAATGCGTAACATCCTAAATATAAAAATATCCTTGAAACAAGATTCAGGTGTAATACAGTACTTTAAACAACCCAACGGTAATGGTTACCAACATTCAGTCACAGGTTCACAGCCGTTTCATTTTAGTGTGTATCTTAGCATGAGAAATCTCCTAAAGCAGTTGGATGAATAGAAATCTTGTTAGGAGGCACATTGCTTGAGATACTATGGTTTAGGTGTGTGAGAAAAGGGAGTGTAGAACTGGGGTGATGCTGTTGCCTAACTTGAGATTTTTGAGGGACTACCTCTATCACAAGCAAAGCCCAAGTACCACTTTTCCCCATCTACCTGACCCCAGATAATAAACAGTACATACAATACCCACAATATCCTATCCACTGGTATCCGGTGCTATAGTGGCTGGGCCAGACTACTATATGGGGTAATGTGCATTTACCTGGAGAAGTTATGGAAAATGTCTGTGACACCACTTTCCACCTAATAATGGTTATCTGACAGCAAATTCTTATCTTTAGCTCAGTGATGAGATTTGATTCTGCTTATACAATGGAATAAATACAGTATTGCTGAAAAGTCACCAGTACTGTATTTTAAAGAATGTGATTTTGCTTCTCACCAACATCTGTGAAACCCATCTCTTGTATGTCTTGAATATAGTGGTAATTAATTGGTTGTGAGGGCACTTTGAAATGATGCTCCCTTTTGAGCACAAGACATTTAATACACATGCAGTTCTATTATTATTATTATTCACATCAAATGGTCATATTATTTTATGCCACTGTAATAGGCTTTTTAAAACAACACATTTTAAATCAATCAGACAATTATGAACAACTAGACTAATCCCAGGGTTTAAAGGACTGAGCTACAAAGACAGCTGAAAGAATTGAATCTGTCTAACCCAAAACAAAGCATAATGAGGTCCTTAAAATCTTAAAAGGAGTTGACATAGTTATCCCTATCAAATACATTAAGCACAGTAAAGAAACCAGGATAAGAGGACACAGTTAGAAATGAAGTAGAGATACATTCAGGAGAGTGAAGGAGACACTTCTTCACACAGAGAGTGGTGGGGTTATGGAATTGGCTACTTTCTCATAATTTTGCGGCTAAATGACTTGGATCCTTCAGGACCCAGAGTGACAGTTTTGAGAACGATCAGCTGCTAGGAACCGGACAAGCTTAAATAGGCCGAATGGCCTCCTCATTTGTACATTTTCTTATGTAAGTGCCAGTAATTTTGAACAATAGGAAAATATTTGGGGCAGGTACACAATTGCCTTGGGTTTTTTGAGTTTGCATGAATCTCAAAGAATTTGTTTTTGGTTTGTGGCGAGACCTTGTTTAAATGTGTAGTTGGATCTGAAATATTGCCCACAACATGCATTTCAAATCAAGGTTATTAGCAGATAAAATACATGTACATGGAGTTCTAGCCCATCAGCACACTTGCACTTTTTGAAAAGCCAAATTCATAAAGAAAAATGGTTGCTTGTGATTGTTTTATCTAACTGTATTTAACAAGAACTGAATTTACACTGTTGAGCTTGGCATTCTGAGGGTGATACTTTTCCCTTTCCTGTCCTAATTTACTACTTTTAGATTTTTGAGCAATGCTGGCGAGCATCCTGCACAACTTGTCAGTTATGGAAGCTTGGCATAGTATGCAAATTTAATAATTGGAAAAGCCTAGGACGTTCCCCATAGACTTGCATTCAGCGTGCTCACGCCTGTATCAGGAGGCATACAAAAAATGGCTGCCCTCTGCTGCCCCATACAGCGCAGATGCATTTTACTGATCTAACACAAGTTTACCATTGGTAATGAACAAAGTAATATAACAATGATAAAACCGTTAATCAACTCGCTAGTATTTGGGTGTATTGAATATGTGCACCTATTCCACACAGTGAACACAAGCAAGCACTTTGTTCGTAAGAAAGAAAAAAAAACACATTTTAAACCAACTTTTCTTTTCTCTGTCTTTACAGGTTCAGCTACCAACACAACGCCCCTCTGGGACACAGGACACCCAGGTAGGTTAATTTTTTATGATTATTTTTCCTCTCGTAGTGCCTTTCTCTGTTTAAATAATCATTTTACACAACTGTTTAAAGTCAATATTAACAATAATCAAGAGTTCGCAATTCCCGTTGTTTGTTCTACTGTTTGTACCGTGATGGAGTTTGTGTTTACCACACTCCGTCACAATGCACCCTTCTCTAATGCATTGTTATCGCTATAGGTGCGTTTACAATTACAACACGGACCTGAGCTGGCTTAGAGTCGATCATTTACACTTGAGCACAGACCTGAGCTGGCTTTGGCCCTGTATGACTACACATATTCCCTAAACAGTAGTGCGTGCCCGATGACGTCATATCGACCACCCCTTGCGTGAAGGCATTTCCACGCTCCAAGATACAGAGACAGAAGTGTTTAAATAAAAAAACAAGCCTGTCATTTGTGTCACTTGTGTGTTTCTACTTCAAGGTGGTCCTTCTGTGCGAATTAAGATAGAATTTTGCCAGAAATGGAGTGAATCATTGAAAAGTGGCACATCGGTACTGTCTACTTTGCCAGACTTCTGTGATGTGTAGAAATAACACCTGTTGCTTTTAAATTTACACTTCCAAAGCCTCTTCTTCGGGCTATGTGGGCATTTGAAGAAACAGGTGCTGTTGTAAACATTTACATATCAGTTGGACAAATGTAAATATAAACAAGATTCAGATATCTTACCCATGAAAAATACTTATTTTCGCTATTCAACAAAAGCAAAACTGGTTCATTTTATAGCTTCAACTTTCAATTGTGTACTGTTCTCCCCCCAGAACTCAAGTGTATTCATCAGCAACGCATCATGGTACTAACAATAAAGCTACGATTTTGTCACGTAGGTCACGGAAATTGTGAAAATCGTAAATTAGAAAAAAAAATGGATGTAAAAACACTTATACGCTTCCTTTATTTCCTTTAAATGCACTGAAAATGCAAATCTACGTATCTGTAAATTGTATCTGTAAATTGTTTGGTTGTGTATGCAGAAAGCATTTACGTGAAGCTATGTAGGTCAGTGAATGAGATAGCTGAGCGAGTGAGCATGTAAATGGGTGACCGCTAAAGACAGAAGAACAAATGCATCGGAGAACAGAAGTTTGCTGAGTTTGTACCTGTGATCAAGATGCGAGTGGTGCAGTAAAACAATGCAATGTCCAGACTGGTATACTCTCCCAAAACATCTGTGTTTATTTTGTAAACAATAAAATAATAATAAGCCACCCCTCTACCAGCAATGGTATCGTGGGGGAACACGGCAGGTTATAGTCCTGATGAAAACAATACAATACACTCCTAACCACAATCCTGTGTGTACAAAAATGTGCTCTTTTCCTCTGGGGATAGTGGTGAGTGGCTGGTGCTGTGCTGTGTTGTGCTGTGAGGGACGAGCTCCGGCTCCGTGGTTACAGCTCCTGACTTTTAATCCTCCTCTACAATATACAATGAAAAACAATAACAAACAAAACACAAGTTCCGACTGTATTATGTCTTTATATTAATGAATTTGGTGTACTATTTAAAAGCTCTTGTGTATGTTGATGTAGCTAAAACTACATTATTTGATGAACTTGAATTCTGTGAAATGTACTAAATATTACTGTGCCAAAATTGTAGCCTTAATTATCGAGAATACAATTTTAAAAAAATAAAGCCTTTCATGAATCAAAATAATTCCTTTCAGGGGGTGTGATGGGGTACACCCTGCCCCTGTGTGTATTTTGTATTATTAGGCTTCCAAGCCGTAGGCTGGGGAAGCCTATTGTTTTTGTTAGGATTATTATTTTTATTTAATTTTTTCCTGCCAAAACATGCTGAAAAACTCACGAAATTCGGTACACTGGTAGATGCCTATGGATGATAGTCGGTCATATTCAGCAAATTTGCGCAAGTCACATGGTTCGGCAGCCATATTGGATTTTGCAGAATTTGTTTAAACGCCTATGTATCGGAAACCGTTTACTGCAGAGTTCTGAAAATTGCTATACATGTTGAGGGATAATCCATGATTAACTGTTGTTAATATGAAGCTGATTGGTTGTGTGGTTTGGCAACCACATTGATTAATGACATAAAATTACCATAAAAATATAAAATCATCAAAATTCAAACATCTTCTTCTCTGAAGATTGCGTGTTCCGAGTAACAGTCCAGACTTCCCGTTGCTGTTGGCTGTGCCTGTTTGATGCCGACAATGGGAGCGTTGCCCATGAGTGGCAAACGTGAGCTATCTCGGGACCGATGTGTTCTCAGAAGAGAAAAAAAAAAAAAATGACTAAAGCGGTCACAGAGCCCTCCACTGGAGCAGGCCAATTTTAGGATGGCTATACCTAGGCTGGACCTAGGATGGCTGAGTTTACACAAAAGAAGACCCAAGCTACCTCAAAGCTGGCTTAAAAGTGACTAGTGTTAACAGAGTATAGGTTTCCCTCACAAAGTCAGTGCAGCTGGCAGTGGCTACTGTACATTTTTTGTTGTTGAATGGTTCAAAACTAGATTTACAGTAACCTTTTTTTATCTCTGGAAACTTGATGTTCTTTAACCAGAGGCAGGCTCTGGTTTATTGTTTTTGTGTTTCACTGTGTACCCAGGCTCCAGTAAATATGCTGACACACTGTCAGACCAGCTGAAATAAAGCACTGGCACTGTGCTAAAGCATTAATGGGCTGGCATTACTGAGGACTACTTTCACCTTTTACACAATTTCCAGAAAAGATTTCTGATTTCTAGAAAGAACTGTATAAGCTCTGTTAATGCTTTTAAATTGAAAATCTGTGAGGAAGCAATAATATTAAAAGCCCATCAGATATAGGAGAGAACACATGCGGTAAAACCCAGTAGCAGTAATGCCAATAAATTGAATATTAAATGAAAACCACTGAAATGGCATTAAAATGAGCATAACAAGGACCTCTAGTAAAAACCAAACAGCACTGGATATAAGCGTTGAATTTAACCCTCCAGATATAGAGATTTTGAAGAAATATGATCTGATTCATGCAGTATAATGTTAATGCATAAAATTAGTCAATACTAGATACTGTGTACTTATGCTGTATTAGTAATTTTGCAATGTTTATACAATATGATTATCTATAGACTTAATTTTTTTCATTGTTTTAATTAATAAAAATTTAAGCGAAGCCATTCTTACTGAATGCATTTAAAAATAATTTTACAGTACTAAGGTTCAAATGCAGTACATTTTTTTCCCTCTTAAGCTTATATTGCTGTTTAAAAAAGAACATACATGCAGTCAACATAAAGAAGTACTACTCTAGGCAAAGCACAATTTGTACTGTACAACACACACAAGCCAGTATCAGGTCCATATAAGTTATAACAATAGCTGTAATGGACCTTACTGTGCTGTTTCCTATCTTCCCAGATCACTTGAAATAACTTTCAGTACTTTTTCAGAATTATGGACTGCTTTGGGCCACTGATCTATCCCAAAGCTTGATGATATTGTTTACATGTCCAAGCATGTCCAGGAAAAGTCCCTGTATTTATTCAATGTAGGGCTGTGTTCGAAGGTTCGAAGGGTCGTTCGCTAGCCAGGATTTCGAAGGTAGTTTAAAACCTTCAAAGGTTCGTCAAGTTGCATTCACACACTGTATGTTTTGTTTTTTTCTGTTAACAGAAACCGTTTGACAATGTGTGAATACTATAAATCACACATTAAATGTCACTCACATGAAAAATTGGATCTTTTAATTTGTATAAGGCATATTACGTGAACAAAAGTTGTATTAAAACCCTATAGCGGTTGTAGTGCTTTCAGTAAAATATGTACTGAATTCCTAGTGTACAAGACAGTGTAAGAGAAGTGGTATGGTACAATATGTTTTTGAAACATACAAAATATACGCTAATACTAATAATTTTAATTTCTAAAACTAAGCCCTGTCTGCCCCTCCTTCTCCAGCTCATGTCATCCAGAGGCAAACCTTTAATTTCTTCATTCGCTATCTCGACAGCAAAGCGTTGTATAGTGTAAATTGTATTGAAAGAAATTTCTCGATTCTGGGATTAATTTGTTAAGTGCCCAGGGTACCAAAAAAAAAGGTGGAATGCAAACTGTGTAAGCGACTTGTATCATGGAAGCAATCTCTGGGGTCACTTGTCAAGCGTAAGTTAATATTATTATTAGTATTAATATTAATATTTTTAGTAGTAGTAAAATGTGACTGTGACTGATAACTTGCTTGGAACGATGACTTAAATAAAGCTTTGTTTTGCCTAAGGCCACTGCAGCTGTTACTGCTGCAAACTTACTGTATATATTGCAAGCAGCATGAATTACATGTAAATAAACATGTATTTTTATTTTTATTTAAATTCTAAAAACATCACTACTGTTATATATAATGTATTTTTAAAAAACTACATGTGACTGTTCAATTTATGTTGATTACCTATAAAATAATAGGATTTTCAATCAAATATAAACAAGTAGCAACGGTGACATCACCAGTAGATTATGCAAATAAGTACTATTGAAGTTTCAAAACTTCCTTCGGTAATGTGTTCCGAACCTTCGAAGGTCAAAATGTACCCTTTGTTGCAGCCCTAATTAAATGCAAATACCAAAATAAAATATTGACTGTGGGTAATAAATAAGTGGCAGAGCAGGTAAATTGCCAAAGGTGAGAAAGTGAATGAGTGCACGTATTAATATAAACTCAGGCATTTACTGATTTTAGCCAAGTGCAATCCCATATAACTATAGGAGGCTAGGACTTTATAATAAACATTTGGTGAAGATTGGTGGAAAATCTTTTAATGTACACAAATGCATTGTCTCCCTCACTTTGCCACCAGCACGATAATCATAAACAATTCAAATGCAGAACGAAAAACTGCTTCATCTGACGCATTATCTTTTCATGTTGTCTAATGTAAAGAACACAAAATGTCCTAATTGCCAACATACAGTTTTTGTTCATTTTATAATGTCCCTTGTCATACTACCATCTTTGCTATAGCACCAGTTTCATAACTGTCCCGCGGTTGGTGTTATGAAGAGGGAGCACTATATTATTGTGTTATGGTGTTTAGAGCATCAAAAATAATGCTTTGCTGCAGTCCATTTTGCAGCATGTTGCTCTTAAGCTAAAGGCTGAAACAAAGGCAATTAGCTACTGTAGCACTGGTGGGAGGCACTTTGATGTGAAACCAGGTTTCAATTAATCATTTTATTTGACACTGGCACAGAATTTGCTTGGAGACTGATTTAATCCTGGGGGTGAGGTCTCTCTTCTAAAGATGCTGCCAGTGAATGTAATGTTGCAACCATAAGGATGGTCTTTATCTGCTGCCTACTTCAGTAATTAACTTATTTAAAGAACTTTAAACCTTCAGCTGGTTTCCGGTCAGAGAAGCTATTGGCCAAGATAAAGACACTTAAACTTAACAAAGTAAATCCAATGCCTTTTAATGCAATGATGTGTAGATTCCTGAGCTCTGCATTTTTCCTGGTGACCCCATTATTATAGCCTGATTTATAGTTCCTGAATTCATTTTTGGAGAAAATCAGTCACATAGCTTTATATTATAGTCCTTGTGACCCAGAAATGTTTTCACAAAACTGTGACAGAAAGAAATTCAACGATCTGACCTATTTCGTCACTTGATAGTTACTCTGAGCTGTATTACCTGCCACAACATTTGAAATAATTATGTATGGAGGGAAGCAAAGATTTTTTTCTTCTCAAAAAATGTGTAATGCAAATGATTTACAGTACTGGTAAATGTATAGTATATGTACATTAGTACTGTTAATGTGTTATGCAGGGTTACACTCTTTACAAAACTAGCTTCAGTGTCAGTGAAGTAGCTCTACAAAGTAATACAATCGTAGGATGGCACTGATAACATTTTCACATTTTTACATGTTGAAATCATATTAGGCCAAATAAAATAAAAAATATATATATTTTTTTTAATTTCCCGAACAAGCAGTGTGAGCATGGTAAAAGTGACTAGTAATAGTTTACAGTACATTGTTAATAGGTACCCCTGTTGTACTTTCACTAGTTACACTGTCACTCTAAGGAGTGAAACCACTGGGACTAAAATATAGCAGAATCATTACTGCAGCACTTAATGACCTTCAATAAATTGTTTTCTACACTGAGAATCTTTTGCCAGAAAACGTTTGCTGTAAATAAAGTAATTTTTGTAGTAGAGGGGAAAGAAAGAGATGAGAGTCTCCTATTAAATAACACATCTGCAATAATTGTAATCTTAAAACAGATGTGGCAATTAATTAACAAAGTTATGTAAAACAAGGTTCTTAGCTTTAAAACTCCTACATAAGTTGAGGTTTTCTGTGCATTTTCAAATTAATTTAACATATTAACCTCAGGCTTAACATCAGTACCAGTTTTCTGTTATCAATCTCTGATTATTAGTATTATTATGGTATTTGTGTTTAGACCCTATCTTATCTTATACAAACATATTTTGCAAGGATGTATTTGCAAGTAACATTAATATCTCAAATCTATGTCATATTTCAATTTTGACAAATGAAAAATGTTGGATTAACCAGGTCAAAGTGAACTAGTATTCATATACAGTAAAACATCACAAATCCGAATGTCAGTAAATTGATGCCCCCGTGATTTCCCAGCACAGTACTGGCCACAACACTGCCTGCCAAGCTGAATTAAAGCATTTCGCAAAACACATCTGTTGCAGGCCGACCTAACCCTCCCTTCCCCTGGGCGACGCTCGGCCAATTGAGCGCCGCCCCCTGGGAGCTCCCGTCCACGGTCGGTTGTGGAATAGCCTGGACTCGAACTCGCGACGTCCAGGCTATAGAGCGCATCCTGCACTCTAGCGAGTGCTTTTACTGGATGCGCCACTCGGGAGCCCCCGCTGGATTGCAATGTTTTACTGTGTTCTATATTTAATATGTATATTTGTAAATATCACCAACTAATCTCAACCTTGTGGGATAGATAAGCCATTACAAAGAACCGTTTTCAAGAATAATGTCTACATAGAGGCGTGTTAGTGATATGAGCGAGTTTCTGAAAATTTGCTCACAGTGATTTAATTTCCTGCAAAGGATGAAAGTGCTGTTGTAATGATATTTCTGTAAGTTTCAGTAGTTGGACGTGTACAAAAGTAGCTGACAGCTTACATGGACATTAAAAATCGTGATATAATAATTGGATTGTTAGGGAACTTGCAAATCAATTACCTACCTGCTTGAAAATTCATACTTTTAGTTTGATGGGAAAATGTTTATTTGCATGTAAATCATTATATTATAAGATTGGAACTATGTTTTAGGTTGCCAGTAATCAGTATAATAATTAGAATTAATAGTAGATGCTGAATTGGAAAATGCTGCCAATCTTTCTGTTGGGTAGATTTTCTATGGAAGGTTCCCAGAATAAAAAAAAGGAGACTCTCACTCTCTAAACTAGGAGGCCTATCCTTGCCTGTTCTTGAGAAATGTTATTTGGCTACAAGGTTATATTCGGTGCAATACTGGATTTTCAAAAATGTTAATGCCGGATGTACCCTCATGACACTATTTGGAAAACAATCTGACTATTCAGCACTCCTAGATGGTCCCCAAAAAACATGTTTTAATGTTTAAAAATGTTTAGAATTAGACAATGATTATTTAAAACTGGAGGATATTCCATCCACAAAATAGAAAAAGCTTTTTTTTACACAGAGAATTGTGAGGGTCTGGAACCAACTCCCCAGTAATGTTGTTGAAGCTGACACTCTGGGATCCTTCAATAAGCTGCAAGATGGGCCGAATGGCCTCCTCTCGTTTTTAAACTTTCATATGTTCTTAACACTCGAGGACATCTCTCAAAATGACACACTGTCCTTTGGCACAGCACAGTCAGTCACAATACAATATAGCAAAGAAACTCTTTTATTTCTTTCAAATAAGACAATTCCTCAAAATTACCACACTATAGCCTACACACCAATAGGAGATGTCCAATCGAATAAATATGATTGCTGCATGCTAAGAAAAAAAAAAAAAAAAAACATGAAACTGCAGGCCGCAAATAAAAACAAAAGCATAAAAAAATGGACAATATTAACTTGTGGCCTTTTTACATACAATATAGTATCCCAAAGCTCTTTTACAATAAAAAATATAAACACCATACAGACATCACAGGTCACAGAAATAAGAAACAAACAATAACATGCAAAAAATTGCATACAATTAAAAAAAAGAAAAAAAAATACATTAAAATCAGACAAAACAGCAAGTAACAATTAAAAAATAAAGAACGGAAGGATTTATATTATAGCCTAGTAAAAACAGGTGTTTTAACAGGTGATATTAAACAACTTTCGCTTTGTATTATAAGCTTTCACAATTATTTTCAGCAAAGTGAGAGATCTTGGAAAAGATCAAGGAAAAAATGCGTTGGGAACATTAAACGATGAAGTATTGATGAGGAATAGAATAGGCTACTATTCAAGATAAATGACAGTGAAGATGGAGTGTGAAAAATGGCATTTCATCCCCGAGTCTAACACTGGTTATAATTATTTTTTCTGGTTTGTGGTCGCATTTTTCAAACAATAGTGCAAAACTACTTGGCAATACACTGCAGCTGTGCTGCTCAGACCCCAACATTTTATATGAAGTGAAGATTTGCTACACAGCTTCTGGAAAATTGCATGTGCGAAAACGTGGCCGCGCACAGTAGTCAGTTTTTTCCGATTGACAGCGAAAAGTTTAGCCTGTTATCAGCAAAAAATATTTAGGGTCGGGTGGAAAAAATAAGTGGTCGGGTAACCAGAACCACATATATTTTTTTATTTAGCCTTACCAGTGTTGTGCTTGTAGGACGTCTCAGTCCAGGGTGTAATTTATTTTTTATTGGTTGAATTAAACTAAAATTGTATGTGTTTCCTCTGGTCTCACAAATTGTTATTAGAAAATACACTTTCACAAGCTACATGCTCGGTGACTGTAACATTTATAGATTATGTTTGTCAGCTGTTGCCTCAAAAAGCCCAACGGTTTGGGTAGATTTAGTGATTCCAGAACTAGTAGTAATTGAATGTTTGGCAAGAGCTTTGTGTGTACTCTCCAGCTACTGCAGAAACAAGCACAGTAATGCCCACAGTCATCTGTGAGTAATGGTGTTAAGTCTTTCAGTGTTTCTTTCCATTTCTACATGTGCAAAGATTCTTTTTTTTGATTTTTAGTGTATATATATATATATATATATATATATATATATATATATATATATATATATATATATATATAATATACACACACACAACTCAAAATGACATGAACAACAAAACAAACATGATATATATATATATATATATATATATATATATATATATATATATATATATATACTGTGTATATATATATGTAATTTCATTATATTATTCTTTATACATACGTTACAGTAAAATTCAGATTCTGGTAAATTTAAGTTAACTGGTAACTGTCAACATTTACCAAGTAAGGTGGCAAATGTCCGGAATTAAGCTTATTGTTAAAGGCACTTGGTTACTCTTGAGATTTATCAGTATATGTCTGAAGTAAAGCGTTATTATGTTTATTTCTGACTGTAACAGGGCGAGGAGCCCTGTAAAATGTATTATTTATTTTTAGGACAGGGTCTCCCCCTCCGCCCCTGTGTTATTTTGTATTTGTTTGTTTATGTTATTTATTATTTATGATGGCGAGGCGCCGTGTGTTTTGTTATTGTTTCCGTATTTAGTTATTGTATTTAAATGACGGCGAGAGCCGTGCGCCGTAGGTTTTGTTATTGTTTTGTTTTATTTAAACGTGTTCTGGCAGAGGCGAGATTGGTGCTCGTCCTCTGCCAGGAATAAATTAAAAACCTCGTTCAGAAGGTGGCCATCTCCCGAATTAATTAAGTGATTTAATTTGCTGCTAATCGGGAGATGGTCACCTGCATAAAAGCCTGCAGTTCGCTGCACTCAAGGTGGGTGTGTGTTAGGAGCGAAAGCAGAGAGAGCGAGAGAAAAACGAAACTAAAAATTAAATCTATAGGGTCAGGGAAGGCGTTTGCTCAGCCTGACCTGGGTTTTGTTTATATTTTGTGTTCGTGATTTTGTTTTGTTTAACTGTTTTATTTTGCTCCGAGTGTTTTTCTTTTTGTAAAAACCTTTTATTTATTTTTTTGATTTAATAAACGGTGCACAGCGCCATCAATAACATCTGCCTGCGTATTTTCCCTGCATCCCTGGCCTGACGTCAGATGACTCAGCCAGCCTGCCACACTGACATTTACAGTAAATGTCAGAAATTTGCCAGTAAATATTAAGATTTGCCAATATTCTGTCTTTTACCGTAACATATATTAATTGAGAATCCTAAAAGAGCTCAACTTAAAATAAACAAGATTTGTTTATATGGCTGATTTATTTAGAGTGACTTGGCTCTAGTTCATGGAACTAATTTGTCTGTATGTACAATTTTTACTAGCTGATACTAGTCTTGTGTTAGTTCTGTGACTCATGCCAAGTACTATTTTGATTACTTTGTGGGGGACTGTCACAGATGGCTTGAGTGATGCGTGTTAGTGGTGACGTCAGGTTCAGGAAGCAGTACAAATAAAAGGTAGGTGCGGACAAAAACGGCACTGCTGTGCGTATATTTATTAAATAATAAAACAAACAGTTTATACAAAACACAAAAATAAAGGGCACACTGGCCAAAGTAAAAATAAACAAATAAAAACGAGTACCGTGTTCGCTGACTGGTAGCATTCGCTCTTACTTCCTTAACTTACTCTAATACTCTCCTGATGTCTGAGCCTGGAGTGGGTCTTTTATAGTGTGGCTGTAGCCTTAATTACCCATTAGACAATTACCTTATTTAGGGTCCAGCCACATTCCCACAGACTTTTCTGGGATGGGGATTTAACCCTGAATGAGTGAAACGTGCATCTATATATACTGTTGTGCAGGGATTCAATTACTAATTCATTATTCACTTGAATCCCAGCACGTGAACTAATTTGTGCAACCCTGTGCTCACATACTATTAAATACTTTAAATGCACGTGAAGTGCAATCCCTGAGCCTAAATACAACTATATATTTTAAATCACTTGTGCTACACAGACCCATTTATATCCCGTGCACCAATACCTATACACCAACATTAACACACCACACGCAACACGTAACACATAACACACACAGGGGCGGGGCACACTGTCACACGGTGTCTTTATTAATGAGGAACTACTGTAGCTACTGGACCCTGCCTTTCCTAAATGTCCCTAAATGTACAGAGAGAAAGTACTTTTTAAAATGTTACAGCACTATGACCACAAACTGATTTGTTTCTACTAAAACAATAAATATTTTGCAAACTGTCTGTGGCAGGCTATACCGCAATTAGTGTGTATATTGAAAAACCAAAAAAAAGATCAGGGCCCTGACATTTAAATACAGCAATCTAGTAAAGTTATAACAACAGGTATTAGCGGATTATAAAATATTGTGTTGTGTAATTTATAAAGTCAACTTTGTGGTCAAGCATGTACAGTACTTGTTGGGATGTTTAAAAAAAAATTAAGTTTACTGCTCAGAAACTTTCCCTGGCAAAAAATGTTGTGATTTATTTTCTTTTGCTTTAAGTGTTGCTAACCTAGTTGCTATTTACCATATTTAATTATTTTTTTAGATTTTAGATTCTATACTAAAAAAAAAAATAATAGATTTTACTAGCTCTGAACAGAAGTAATACTAGTTATTTATTGGTCAGGCACAATCCATTGATTTTGTGAAACTATTAAAACATAAATATTGACAAATATGTTTATAATGATATAAATGAAATTCTTATATATGAGATTATCTGTACAATATATTATTTTAAAATGTAAATCTCACGGCAGTGTGTCAGAGGCCGCTAGAATGGCCACAGCCACCACTGCCGATGCCGGAGTGGCTGGAGCCGTTGCCACCGGAGGAGCTGGAACTGCCGTTGCCGGAGTGGCCGCCGTCTCAACCTGCTGTTCCCGAGGGTCCGCCTGCTGTTCCCGAATGCTTCCAGCTTCTCTACTTTTGTCAAGCTAACCTCATACCCACCCGCCCTCTCCACTCCTGCAGTAGAAGACTGGCTGTACCTCCGCTACGCTCCCCTGTTCTCAGAGCCCGCTCCTTCTCCACCCTCGCCCCGCAGTGGTGGAATGACCTTCCTACGGGTGTCAGGACTGCCCATTCCCTGACCTCCTTCCGGCGCCTCCTCAAGACACACCTCTTCAGACAACACCTGTAAAACTCAAGAGTCCAGAGCCCTAACCACTACTAGGACTGAAGTCATTGTATTTTGTATCTTGCTCTTAATTGTACTGTAATTCTTTTTGTATTTTTTGTATACTGTAAGTCGCCCTGGCTAAGGGCTTCTGCTAAGAAAGAAATAATAATAATAATAATAATAATAATAATAATAATAATAATAATAATAATAATAATAATAATACAGCTCTTTCATCAGTGACACTCCCTTAGAGATGGTTGCTACCTAGTTCCAAACAACATGGTGCTTTCAATGTTTTTGGCGCTTAAAAAAACAACTAATTTTCCCACTAAATTGACTCTCAGACTTTATCATTTGATATAAAATGATTTAAAAACTAATTTTAAACAATAATAATAATAGTAGTAGTAGATATTATTAATGAAAATGACATGGAATAGCTGACACAGATTTATTATTCTGCTGTACATTTTATAGTTTCACTTCATTGTTCTCCATATGGACACATACCTCAGAATATTGTAAGTGTGCTGTCATGGATTTTGTTTAAATAAAAAGCATAAGCCTTTTTTTATACAAAAGTTTTTAAATGTGTTTTTATTTAAGTGTAGTGCCCCATAAAGTGGTTACCGTTTAAGCTCATGTTGAAAATAGTCCTGGGAAACAGGGTTAGGACAGGTATTTTAGTTGCCCCTGAGTGAAAGTAATATTAACGTGTTTTGAGTGGAAAACCTTTGTTAAATTGATATTCTTCTTATCGCGAAGCAGATTTCCAAGAGTCTATTGCGAAGAAGAGGCCTGAATAATAGATTCATTAATTAGTAACAAGCTTAATTGTGTCTGAATGATTAAGGTCACCATAACATCTGGAATGGCTCAAATTGCTATGAAATGGGTGTCTATTAATTTTTTTTTTTTTGTAATTTTTTTACAGATATGGCTGACAGATGACAAGAGTGTTCAGACTACATTTTTCAGTTTTCTCTTTCTGAATGGTGGTTGCAGTCTGCTGCAAAACACTGCACCATACTGTTTACTAGCTATAGTTTTGATTTATATTAAAATACAACCGCTTACTATATAATTTTACAGGTGTTTTAAAACACACTAATTACCTTTACTACAGACTCACCTGTTTGTTTGGAACCACCTAGCAACAATCACCGAGGATGTGATGTCACACTAAAGAAGCGTATTGGACCGGTGCAGCTGGTTAAGCTGCAATCAGGGCTATATGAACTAAGGGTATTTGGGAAGGAGGTGAGAGGAGTATGGGGGAAGACACTACCAGGAAAATAAACTTAAAACAAAGAAAGGTATTCTTTAAAAGATATATAGTTTGATTTTTACAGGGTAAAATGAGTTAGCCTTCCCTGGCTTAGGCTTAGGTTTAAAAGAAAAACTGTCCACCAAGGGAGCTAGGATTTTGTTTGTTTGTTTTGATTTTGTTCCAGTGTAAATATTATCTCTGAAAAATAAAAGTGTGCAAACCGCGCTAAAATATAAACACTGACTGAGACTTTCTTGGTGCAACCACACAAAAGTGGTGATAGAGCCCTGGGCCATCCTGACAAGAGGGGCTTCATCACAATATATTGTGATGTATCAGCCTAGTTTCTCCATGCTTTTGTGCCGTTTCCCCAACCAGTGTCTGTCTCTTTTAAATGCACACACGGTACACAGTAGTTTTGGTTTTAACGCTGCAACATGTTTTACTGGGAATACAGAAAACAAAATAAATGAAGCAAAACCTAGCTGCTATTTGGGTGCTAGCTAAATAGTGAACATGTGTCCCTACCTAATGCAGGGCAAGGTAAGCCTACTCCTCTGTTTTAAACCATGCAAACAAATTCCACTCGCAAGACCAATCTCCGTTATTCCCAGTCAATTACCTTTGTCCGTTTACCAGAATTACTTTTTACTTTAAACTTTACCAGCACACCGTCCACTTCTGAAACTCCTTCCAAACCCCATCAGAGAACAAACTAACGATGAGCTTTTTATTCGCTCACCTTGATCAGTCGCAGCTGATCGCATTTACCCAATTAGACAAAATACATATATACATATATAAATGCACCAATATCAGTCTTCAGGTTTTCCTTTTGATACATTTACAAAGTCATGCTATTCAAATACAAGTTCCAGTGGAATTGGTTTGGACAACTAGAACTGTGATTTACTGGTACATTTTAACAGTCTTGGTAACTGTGATACTCCATTTAGTAACCAAAGGTATTTTTATTTTACAAAGCTTTATTTTCTTCTTTCCTTCTTCCTACTCCCTACTCCCACCCTGGTATTTTTCTAGAGCTCAAAGCCACAAGCTTCACTTGGCTGCTTTGGCAGCTATTCTTTCACGCTTTTAGATGTGTCAGCATTCCTTTTTTAAGTCAGGCCTGGAATTGTGAAAGCTCTCCCTGAGGCCATTGTGTCTGTCAAGCCCCAAAGCCCACAATTCAACTTTTTTTTTTTTTTTGACGATACAGTACTTCTTAAGCTTGTTAGCTTAAATAATATTTATGTTCATATTTTCAGCCTTACTGTTGTGATTAACATTGATTTATAAAATGAATACACTGGAAGAGTCTATGGGTCTTAGTGGGTCACTGCAACAATTAAAATTTAATTTAAAAACAACCTGACATTTTGGGGGAAAGTGATGTGTAGACCCTATGAAAACCAGTTGGATTGCAAGTTTCTAAGTTGTTCAGTTTTACAGTAAACAAAATATTTAGAGTGGCCATAAGCTATCATTTTTGTATCCTGTCTGCCTTTGGTGTTAATAACATATTGTAAGCCCTGATGATTGGCTCTAGGTGGGCACAAGTAGAAGATGCTGCCTAAAAGGCTACTATAAGATTCCTGTATTCACAAAATGCATTGCATGGCATATCTTTGTGTTTCTTTGCTTCCCAGCAATAGCTGATGTATGAACAATGTTCTCTAAAATGTCACCTAAGGAAGTACACATTGAATCGTTGTGACTCTCTCCTGCATATGGGAGCAACAGCCGGCCGAGCACATGTTAGCAGCTCTCAATCAAAGTCTGTCTGATAAAAAAGCAATTATTGCTCATGTAAGGGGCAGTCCATCTTTACAAAGTGTGGGCTATTTAATTCTACGTCTCTGGAGGTGTAATTTATATATTATCAGTCTGCAATTGCAGGGAAATAAAATGAAATTATCAAATACATTACAAGTATCTTGTAAAATCGTTTGTAGCAATATAAAAGCCTTTTTATTAGCAAAATGTAAACCTCAGGATAATTACATATTTCAGTGCCATTGGCCCTTAAGTAATAAGTATACCCTTTTCCGTTGCATGCAGTTTTTGTCATTTAGGTAACCTGGTGATCTGGCTAATGGAATATTGCGAAATTATCATCCCTGTTAAATTGTTAGCCATTTGCCTCCTCATCCCCTTCTTGACAAATCAGCTTCTGTGCATTTAGCTGCTCTACCAGCCTACACTAGATAAACAGTAGTGTCTGCTCCAATATTTGTTGATGCCTGTTGCCTAACCATTTATCAGTGGTCAGTAAGCACTTCGGCAGCTGGGACTTTTTGTGTGTGTATGAGTGTTAGAGATCAGTGTTTTTAAAAAGCCACGTTAATTGAGGCATGCTTCTTTTCAGCTGAGTGTTGAGGGCTAGACTAAGGACTAAGCTTTTCTGGCACACTGTTGCCTCCCAGTGATAAAGAGTCAAAGCCAGGATACTCTGAACAGTCTTCACTGCCAGTATCGCAGCTGTGCAGAAGGGTAGTATTGGTCAGTATCCAGCCTGTCCTTAAGCCTAGGGTATATAACATGTTACTGGTCTAAGAAATATATATATACATGTAGAGAGAGAGAATTGTGCTGGCTAGAATGAACAGAGGTTTCAAAGTAGTGTTCTGTGCATCAGCAGAAACTAGCTGGGTTAAACACTGAAGTACTGAAGATGAGCCTTCTTTTGGTTGGAGAGTGACCTGCACATTCTGTTGCTCCCTGCTGTGTGTCTGTGATGCATGCATATTTTGTATATGTTACTGTAGTGTCCTAGAAGTCTGTAAATTTGAGACACATACTGAGTCACAAGAAAAAACATTACATTCACCATAGAAGATAGCTGTCATTTTGTTACCAGTCATCAACTTGTGTGGTAAGTACTATAACGTTTGTTGTACTATGTACATGTTTGTTTTTCAGCATGAAGCTAACAACATTAGCTTCACAAATATGCAGTATAATTTTGTTTTTGATTAAAATAATAATAATAATAATAATCCACGTATTTTGAACATTTTATTATTCACCTGTAACCTCATACAATATTTTATTGCATGTGCATGTCAGTGACTAGAATTAATTATTACTGTTGCTCATCCAAACCAAGCCTTGTTATGTAAGAATTTTTATACAGCAGTTGCACCCAACAATAATAATAATAATAATTATTATTATTATTATTATTATTATTATTATTATTATTATTAGCAGACGCCCTTATCCAGGGCGACTTACAGTCGTAAACAAATACATTTCAAGAATTAGTAACCCTTGCACACGTTGTTGGTTCTGAGTTTTAAGAACGTCAACCTCAGAGGAACGTGTTTCCAAATGAACAAACCTCTAAATCTCCTTAACTCTGAACTGATTCACTCTTGCTTTCTGTTACTGTATATGGGGAACAGAGGAGCAGAAGGAACATGCTATGGTCATATTATTTTTATTCATATACATTTTTTATACATTTAGAGAAACAGACTGGAACCCCGGCTCCTTTAAAAGTGATCTTTCAAAGTGGTTTATCTCACGCCAATATTGTCAGCTTATTAACATAAGCATTCACAAAACATTATGCTACTCAAAAACATTATAGAGTTATTCAATCACGTGTTATTTAAACAATTACAGAAAATGAAATCAGAAACATACTAGAAATGTATCAAATGATAAAACATACCTGTATCTGTTGTTTATTTTTATGTGAGATCTGTACTAGCATATTTTAAATATAATGTATAAAATTGATCTTTTTTGACTTTTTTTTTTTTTGCTGTCCATTTAACTATATTCATGCATCTTTTTTTATTTAATTTTTATTTACTTATAGCTAGGGCTTCTGTTTTTCAGGTTTTATAACATTTTTCGGTTCTTATTTTTAGCTATTTTCAAGTTTTTATGCTCATAGGCCAAATTCAATATTTTTTAAATATTTTGCTCGGTGTTAGTGAAGTCTGTCGGCATATAACACTGACATCTCTTATGATTACATTTTACCTTTTATTTTTAAGTAAAAACAAGTTCAAATTGCAGTGAGTTGGTTCTGCTATTTACGATATTAAATACTAAATTTAAATACACAACACTCACGTTTTGTTAATACAGCACCTATTCACGCGCTTCGGTTTATTAAAACCTGCGATGTGTGTTTTTTTCCCCTTACAGACCGACGTCATAGCGCATTCATAAATATTGACACATGCTTTTAAAAGGGAGAAGCAGCATTTTTGAGCATGGGAGCTTCAGCATGCTATTTCACAACTGTACACAATCAGAGTTGCAGTCACCAATTCCAGACACAACACAGGATGTGGCAAAAAACAAATGAGTACAGACATAAAGTTACTGTTTTAGTATCACTTTAGTGTCTTAGTTGTATTTTAAGCAGTTGAATATTGATAGCAACTAACTTGCTTCAGAAGTGGCACTCAGCAATTGAATTTGGCAGCCTTTTTTTTTTTGGCCTATGAGCCATCGGCTCCTAAGGCAAAAAATTTGTCTGGGGCCCTGATTTGTAATTTTGTTTTAAAGAAATGTATTGTAAAGAATAAACAGGAAACAAAAGCAAAACAGGCCGTGAAGCTTATTTGACCAAAAGTGCTTTACCAGTGTTATTGCAAACACTTGCACAAGCAAGTGAGACAATTGTGTGATTTTTATGTTTCATGCTGAGTTTACTGTATTGTGATACGTATTTATCATGAAGACATTGCTGATACCCAGCCTTGAGGTAGTGACTTCATATGTGTAGGATTACATAAACCCTGTTTTCTAAATGTGTTAATAACCATAACTTTGACCTCATTGAGGTCATGCAACTTTTGAGTTATTGTTTTATATTAATGATACAGACATATCAATGGTACAGACCACATGCTTGTTTGTATAGTTTATTTATAGTTGATACACAGCTGTATTTGTTTGTGTTCAAGACTGAATAGATTCAATTATTTTAGCCTGGCTGCATATGACATGCCTTTTAAACCAGGAATAACTGGTCGCTCTTCTTTGCATTGTTTCTAGAGCAGCAATATCCTTTTTGTAGCAAGCTGACTAGAACTGAGACAGTATTCCAGATGGGGTCTTACTATTGCATTGTAAAGTTTTAACAGTACTTCTCTTGATATAAATTGAACACTTATCACTATATATCCAAGCATTTTGTTGGCCTTTTTTTATAGCTCCTCGCCCTGTCACACTTCCCCACATTGTCTAGATCAGGGGTCTCCAACCCTGGTCCTGGAGAGTTACTGTGGCTGCTGGTTTTCATTTCAACCAATCTCTCAATTACTTCATTGAACCAATTATTGGCTTAATTAGTCAAGATTAACAGGTGTTCCAGATCTTTAGCCAGTGATGATGTAAAGACACCTATAAAACCTGCTGGATAGGGGCTCTCCAGGACCAGGGTTGGAGACCCCTGGTCTAGATTAAGACATTTCTGAGTCAACATAAACTCCTAGATCTTTTTCATAGATTCCTTCTTCAATTTCAGTCTCCCATATGGTATTTATAATGGACATTTTTTATAGCCTGCTTGCAGTACCTTACACTTTTCTATATTAAATACCATTTGCCATGTGTCTGCCCAGTTCTGAATGCTGTCTAGATCATTTTGAATGACCTTTGCTGCTGCAACAGTGTTTGCCACTCCTCCTGTTTTTGTGTCGTCTGTAAATTTAACAAGTTTGCTTACTATACCAGAATCCAAGTTGTTCTCTTTGCCACAGTGTCAGGTTATCAATCAGCTGTAAGAGCTGCTGGGACAAGATCAGAATAAGAATGCACCCAGAAGCACTATTTGACATCTTTCTTCTTTTAGTCAGAGCCTTTCCTGTGTCCTGCATGGCAGCTCGCCCTGTCTAACAGGCAGCAGTGAGCCAGGTATCTGTGGCTGTAGTCCTGGGTTTCCCTCAGCCCACAGAGCAACCACTGTCTTCACTATCAGTCATTATGAGTCTAAAGAAACTTAACTGAGCAAAGAGGGAGTGCACCTTTTATTGTGTTGGTAATGCGCTAAGGGCCAATGTCTGTTAATGTCCTAGCGTGTTGAGTTAAAGTTTTAAAGCATTACAATTACCTTGATATATCTGTATTATAGTACAGTATACTTCTCTTTTAATACATTAGTAATTCAAATGTACATGTCTCAAAACCTAGGTTTCCTGATAGTTGGTCTGACAAAGTGCCTGGATGGGAGCCAGAGGTTCATGAGTTCAACCCCCTAACTGTTGAACTCTCATCAAAATACTGTAAACACCCTTTTAAACAAAATGTACACCATGGCTTTGATCACCCACCCAGCTGGTGTTTAACTTGGTTAATTCTTGTTTTTTCCTGTAGGTTAGGAATGCAAAGGTAGGTTAGGAATGCAAACTAGAGATCAGTTAATTTGTAAAGACATTGCAGACATTGCAGATTACAGATTGTTCACGGGAGCATAATTACAACTATAAAATCAATAACCCACAAGTTTTACTATGCCAGTCATTGGACTAGCATTTGGGTACTAGACTTCTCAAAATGTGTTGTGCTAGAGTACTCAAATATGTATACCGAGCATCAAAAGTAACTTAGCACTATTATAACACATTTGTTTTCTAAAAAAAATAAGTTATATAACTGGTGGACATTGACGAAATGTTTTTGGTCTCTTTTTAATCACTCGATCATTCATCCTTGACCATGACACGCTTGAGTGACTGTGACTGACGCATATACACTTAATCACCTAATTAGTGAGACAGTTGATTGGACACTGGATATGCAGTGATTTGAGCTGTTGAATTGCAAGCTTGAATAAAAGCAATAAATAAAATCACAGAAAAAAAACAATATGCCATGTCTGTCAAGAGAGCAGCGCCTTCGTGCAACGGCATGTTGGCGGCTGGACTAGGGCAGCGTACTGTGGCTCGCCGTCTTGGGTGCTCACAGCCAGCAATTTCAAACCTGGCGAGACGGTATAACCAGACACACTATGTCAATGACAGGCCTCGAACTGGGAGACGAAGAGTCACAACACCTGCCCAAGATCGACAGATCATTTTGCAGCATCTTCATGATGTCAGTTGTTAATCAGCACAATAAAAAGTCACTGCGCCTGCTCTAAAACAGAGTTTGTCATTTTTCGAGTGAATTTTATCCAAATGTAAGTGATAAGTTTCTTTTGATGCTCAGTATATATACATGTTTTTTTATCCAAAATTATTCAAAACACACATAAACACTTGAAACCTGCTTGCCAAATGTGTGTTGCTTTATAAGCCAAATAGCATGCTGAATTCTCAGCAGCTCATATTGTTTATGTTATAGAAAGATACATCACAGTTTAAAGTATTCCAGTAAGAATCCAGGGTAAAAGGGTTATAAGATGTGAGACTGGAATATAACAAATACTGTATCTACATTATGGGTCAGGGATGCTAATCTCCACTGTATTCTGTGTTTGTATTGCCCCAGCCAGTTTAATAGGTTCTTATGGAAAGAATGTGATTTCTAACTGAAATATCAGCCAACCATGAGTTGCAAGTTTCTTATGTTTCCCCTTGGTGTCCAATCACCTTCAATGCTACTCCTCCATCCCCATTAAGCACAGAACCCACACTGCACACTGCCCTCCCTTTACTACCAGTATTTCTGAATAGGTGATCTTCAGACACCTGAATGCAGTTAAGGACACTAGACTTGAGGACACTTGTATTACTTAATAATAAAACCCCTCTAGCTTCAGATGTATATGATGAATGATAAACATTACCCATCCACTGCTTCTTGAGTTTGAGAATCTCATTTTCTGTAAGATGTGACTCTTGAATAAGGGCTGTACCACAGTGGTACCTAGATAATGAAGTTAATATTTTATCCCTTTTAACAGGATTCTTAAACCCTTTAGCATTCCATTCAACTACCCGTAATTGGGATGGAACATCATGACACTTTTAATACATATCAGAAATAAAATATATGCAATATTACTGTGTTCCATATATTTAACCAATAAGAAAAATGTACCATAGAGAGTTGTAATCTTAATTGTATGTGTCATCTTATTTCTGAGTTGATCAAAGCAGATGATAACCTAGAATGATCCCTAGACCCAAATAAAGTGATCATTGCGATCTCATAACAATGGGAATTCATAATAACATTGAACACAAAAAACATAAACCCCATTAACAAACATAGTTCTGGTCCTGGGCAAGATTTTCAAAAAACAGTGTTATTGTATCGCACTCCTGGTATAGTAACGAGAGCTTTTGTAGCAAGTGATTTTAATGCTTTGAAATTGAGTCGACGAGGTCATTCATGAACGCATTTCTCATTAAAAAGCTTAATTGTCGCAGGTCACCTACATCACTTCCTGTATCAACGGCTAGATAAGGGGAACTTGTTAATCAAAATGCGTGTTAACGAGTTTAAGAAAAATTAATGGAAGCATAATTCGCTTTTATGGAAACTACTAGCGTACAACGAGACTGCTCACCCACCAGCGAGCAGCAGCCAAATAGAAATTAAAAATAATGAGAGTATGTTGTGAATAATTTGTAAACTTCATTTTAAAATGGTGCATTTCTTCATGCAGTATGTACATTTACTTAGAACACTTCACATATAAAATGCTAATTTACGATTATCTGGAATGTGGGTAAAAATCAAACGGTATGGATTAAATAATTTACCCTCATTCGGGGGGATATTTTGCCACAGTTTACTATATACTCTTAAACTCTGTTAATGCACATTTTGTAATCTTTATTTGGTTAAAAAGAATAAAATACCATAAGTCATCTACTGTATGTATATTGGTTGGAATTAATGTTCTTATGATGACATCTACTTTTGTATATATTTTAGTATGTACAATTGTAGGTTATAAATACATACGTTTCAAGTGCCATTGGTGTTTGTAGTTGTTAGCTATTATGCATGTATACCATGTATGTAACATTTCATTATATATTTATTAAGCTTTTAAAATTACGATATAACTCGACAATACACAATTTGTTTATAATTGTTTGGTGAATTCCTCTAATCAAGCATTTTCTCTGGTATTCTTTGCTTGCCTCCACGATAAATAAACTCAACATGATTAGAAGTAGCCATCGAACACTTACAGTATTATAAGAATATTTTATATGCATACAAACATGTGAAGGTGAAGTGTACATTGTACATAGTGTGTGGGGGGAGTCTGACAACATTATGAAATACGTTTGTGCAAAATCCATGTCAATGATCTCGATCACATTCCTAGTGCATTGCTGTGTGTCCTTGTACGCCTGTTCTTCATTGTTGTGTGGATAAGACACAGGTGTTAAAAGCCAAGGACACATTGCAAATCCACAATCACCTAAGGAAACTTGAATCTGATTTTCTTTTTACCTTGTGTTTAAATGCCTCGCCAAGTTGTAAAACTGGGTGCAATTAAACGTCCCTGACAAACGGACAGACCTAGGTGTTTCAGTCGAGCAAAAGCCATTTTGAAATAAGAACAATCTTTTCTTTTCGTTCCAGGTTTTAGTAGCCCAACATGTTGCGCTGTGGGTCTGTGCTGTCATTTGCACGATGTTTGATTCGGCGGAAGATTGTGAACATGGACAGTCTAGAGGATTCCAAGCTGTGCCGCTGCCTGTCCACTGTCGACCTGATCGCCCTGGGTGTGGGGAGCACCCTGGGGGCGGGGGTGTACGTGCTGGCTGGAGAAGTAGCCAAGGGGAACTCGGGGCCCAGCATCATCGTCTCCTTCCTGATCGCTGCACTGGCCTCAGTCATGGCAGGACTCTGTTACGCAGAATTTGGTGCCCGCGTGCCAAAAACTGGCTCTGCATACCTCTACAGTTATGTAACTGTCGGGGAGCTGTGGGCTTTCATTACCGGGTGGAACCTAATCCTGTCATATGTGATAGGTAAGGTCTTAGGGTAGAGTTCTGGTGGTTATTGGTTAGGAGGGATGGTGGAAACTGAAATAGGATCATGGGTCCCTGATTTCGTAGGTTGTAGGGATGTTAATGTCTTGTTTTCTAGTGAAATACGTTTGATGGTCTCAGCAGAAGCAGTAGTAGTTCACAAAATAACCATACAATTGTAAGTGCATTTCGATTATTTTTTTTGTGACAAATTTGTAACTTTGGGGTGTTGTTCAGGGGGTATGAGCGCCTCCCCCTATTTCCTTCCTACCAATAACATGTGCTAAACCCCTATTTAAACCCCAAGCTATGCGCTTGCTCTCTGTCTTGCATTTTTTGTTTTCCTGTCAAAGCACAGCTGACAAACGCCGCTGAACATTCTACCCTCGATACTGCTGGACAAAGCTGTCTCGCTCTGAATTTTCGAATGCATTCCCGAATGGGTTACACAGCCCAGCAAGACTCTGATTTAATCCCGTAAATCCGATTATCAATTTAGATTTAAAATCGCTACTCACATAACTTTTCTTTGCCACTCACGCTGTGCAGCGCTCACTCCTGCAGTCCAGTAGAAAGAAAAGCTAATTGCTGAGAAAATCTACTTGGCTTCTTCAAAAGCTGTTTGCTGAAGGTATCTTTCTCTGCAGGATCGAATTCTCGAATGGCGACTGAATTTCTCCTCCTGGTCAAATCTGCTGATCACGTGCCGGTGCCTGCAGCACGCTCCCGACAAAGCAATTATTGTCCTCTCTGCATACTTCTCTATTTACTATGAACTGTCGTTTCTTCAGCCACTGACCTCCTGAACACACTTCGAAACCACGATTTTTCGCTTAGAACCTGTCCCCTTACACGCATGTGCCATGACAGCAGCGGCTGCCATTTCCACTGCGCAGCGCCTGCCCGTGCAGTCCAGCTCAAAGTAAAGCTGCTTGATGAGGGTAAGCAGAAATAATATTCTTGATAAACTGTTTCCACTATTTCACGACATGGATACATGCAGTAATAGATACTGTACATGCCCTTATGTTCACTCCCTTAGGTTTTGGTTTTGCATTTGCGTATTGTCACACAGCCCTGCAGACTCCATTTGTTATTTTCGTATGTGCTTCCCTGTGCGTTGCCAGGCTTTCACTTACATTGTTCAATTTTTTCTGTGCTTTGGTCGTAAGAAAAGTGACAGGAGCGGCCCTGCTCTGTGTTCTGCAGCAGTGTTCTGTGTTTACATTATCATCACAACGCCGTTGATTCCACGCTATCATTGATTTTTCACGTTCATCTAATTTTGTTTTTTATTATATTGCTCCCTATGCAGTCTGCTGCCCTTGACCAGGCAATTCATTCAGCAATATTCTTTTTCTCTTTCAACACTAGCCATGAACTCTCAACTGAAGCTACAACTTCATTGTAAACTACAAGCTCACTGTTGCAAGTCAAGCAGTTACCGGTTTCTGCCACTAGAGGTCTCCCATGTCCCAAGAGTGAAACTCATCAGTTCTCCAGTCATATCAGATTCTGGTGATTTAGTTATGTTAAATATATTTATTTTATTTCTACTTTGGTGTAGTATCCATTTGTGTTCAGTTAAGAAGCCAAAAGTATTGTAGGCCGCCCTATACTCAGATGGCATATAAATATGCAATAATTTCAATTCTGCATGTTGCGCAGTCAATGTCGGTTCCTGCAACCTGTACATGTGCAACCTCTGCGGTACGCTCACTCCCTTTCCATCTGCCCGCTTTTCTCCAAATGACAAACATCCTTCCTCATCACTTCCAATCCCATCAACATCTCCGTCTTGTCCCAGGCACTACAAAATCACCCCGATTTGCAAATTAATTTCCTACCTCATCTCTGGACTTTCCAGGAAGCACAGAAAGACATCCTTCCTGCAGCACTGGAATGGTCTTTCTCTGATTTCATACCTCCTGCAGTTCAGCGGAAAGAAAAGCTTGCCGAGAAAAGCTACTTGTAAAAGCTAGTTACCTAGAAAAGCTTCTTGCCAAACGTAAACAGAAAAACCTTCTTACCGAGCGTAAGCATCCTCCTCAATCTCCTCTCATCTGCTCGAGAATATATGGCTGCCACCCTCACCCCATCCACCCACTCCTCCTACGCAATTGGCAGTTTGCCTTCACAACCTTCTGCAACAAAATCGAATTTTTCCTACTCCCTTTAATCAGGATTTCATTATTTCCTTCCTTGTACATGCAAAAGACAATCTACACCTCTCCTTGGGAACTCTCAAAACTTAGCTAGCAGGCATTTAATACCAGTATCGCCTGTCCCATGTATTCCCCCCCCTATCATCAATCCCCACTGTCCGCCGCCTTCTTGGAGGGATGGCAAAGTGTCCCCCCTCCTCCCACCTCCTGTCCACCAATTACTGCCAGTTATTCTCTTTCACCTAATCACAATCCTCCGCCAAGGTTGTTTCTTTCCTTTCGATGATCTAGTCATATAATCTCTTTGCCTTGCTGCCTTCTTTGGTTTTCTCCGCTGTTCTGAATTCGCTGTCTCCTCTCCCTCCAGTTTTTCCCTCCCTTGGCCCTTGCTTCTGCGATCTCACTCTAGTCCCTGAATCTCACTATCTCTTCTTCCTACTAATTTCCAAAACAGACCAGCTCTGCCAAGGTCAGTTTTGTGCAGCTCCCTAAGCTCAACTTCCCTCCTTATTCTTCTCTGTCCCACTATCTTTCCTGTAGCAACCCCCCCAACCCTTCTGATCCCTGTTCATTTCACAGTCTTAAAATACCTATCTGAAGATTTCATGATTAAACATATTAGGTATTCCTTCCATAGATGCAGCAGTTAATGTCAACAGGCCTTTCACTGCAGTGGAATCTTGTGTTCGTTCTACTCCCTCATATATCTTTGCTCAAGATATAATTTATGCCCAACATAGTATTGTTAGTATGCCCGGAGTGGGGGCCATCTCTCTCTGACAGGACCAGAGGTTTCCTCTGAACAGTGAGATTAGTCTTTAATTGCCCTATCAAAAAAAAAAAATTATATATATATATATATATATATATATATATATATATATATATATATATATATATATATATATATATATACTGCTGTGCAAAAGTCTTAGACATGTTGCATTTTTCTACTCTGATGCATTATGAGCATCAACAATTTACTCAAAGCTGCCACTAGTGTTTTCTACTATTATAACAACCTTGACTTTGAGTGAAATAGCTTGCATCCCTCGATTTTCAAGGTGTGGTATCCGAAGCATAATCAGCAAGTACAGAGAAACATCATCTGTAATTGACAAACCCAGGACTGAAAGAGCAAAAAAGCTGTCTGACAAGGATGAGCAATACTTGAAGATAATATCCTTAAGGAATAGAAAGAAGACAAGTGTTGAATTGGCAACAGAACTGGCAGAAGGCACAGGTGTCGTTGTCCAATAGTCCAATAGTCCAAAGCACCTTTGACCATTGTTCCATAGTCCAGTTTCTGTGTTCTTGTGCATATTTTAGTTCCCCTTTGATTTCAAAAGTAACCTTCGTACTGTTGATTTGATGGACAACAACACCTGTGCCTTCTGCCAGTTCTGTGGTCAAGTCAATGCTTGTCTTCTTTCTGTTCCTGCTGTATACGTTTCTTCAGGGCAAATCAGCTAAAGTTGGGTAACATATTGATGTTAACTGGCACATTTTAACTAAAAAAGCAGTTTTATTTTTTAAGCAGATTTATACAGTATAATAACGCATGTCTCTACAAGCCCAAAACAAAAATAAGTAACTTTGAAAACCCATGTAATTTTCACTTTTGCTATCGAATTCAAACTATGGAGGTAACGCACAGGGTGTGGGGCTGCTAGAAAAGTGGGGAGAAGGAAGTTTAATCAGTGGGTCCATTTGGAAAAAGCTCATTAGCTCATTAGCATTCAACTCCTGCTGTTCATTAGCTGGCAAATTTAGCAGAATTCTGTGCTGCTCTCACCTGGATACTGACTGATTTGTAAATGAAGACTATGAATAATCTCTTGGTGTTATTTCAAAGGTACTTCAAGTGTAGCGAGAGCTTGGAGTGGGACTTTTGATGAACTCCTTGGTAAACAAATTGGTCGGTTCTTTAGCACCTACTTACGAATGAGCTCTCCTGGGCTAGCTGAATATCCAGATTTCTTTGCAGTGTGTCTGATACTGTTATTATCAGGTAAGAAAATAACTGTCTTTTTTTCTTTCATAATTTATACAATACGCCAGGGTAGATCAACTCATACCAGCATTATCTAGTGGAAATCGCTTCACCCACACCCATGAATATATCTACAAGTGGAAGGTCTGGTATTACAGAATATAAATATATTTGTGTTTACAATATTTGGCCTCTAGTGTTTAGTGTTTAGAGTAGAAGACAATAAGTGAAGTTGGGTGACTGATCGCTGGTGCAAGCTGCTTTTTATTTACTTATCTATACAGTATGTAAAAATCTATTCTTTACCAGACACAATGATGTTACTTTCTACAGTTGTATGTAAAAAACTACAAAATTATCATATACTCAGCTGACAGCTCCATCAATCTAGATATAACCAAATGCTGCTAGGCATCCCAGCCATATTGTGCTGTAGTTGGGATAAACTACAGTTTATGGTTTGTATTATCTTGTAAAGATTATTTGAATGTATAAGTTTTTTTTTTTTTCTTGTTCCAATATTCTGAAGGTCTGCTGTCTTTTGGTGTGAAGGAGTCTGCTTCAGTCAACAAAGTATTCACAGCTGTTAATGTGCTAGTTCTTGTGTTTGTCATTATCGCTGGCTTTGTGAAAGGAGATTCAGAGAACTGGAAAATAACAGAAGGTGCTCTCATAAATTTTACTGCAGTGACAAGGTACTGTGGCAAGATATTTGTAAATAAAAAAAAAAAAAACATTCTAAGTGCATGCATTGAATCTCTAGTACACCAGCTTGCAGGACCTAAACAGTATGTAGATTCATATGTCTACATATCTGTACATCTACTGTACTGTATAGATATTTGCATCAATAGAATATACATTTGTTACAAACTACTACTAATTGTACCTTACTAAACTGTAGGTACCACAAATAAAAATAAAATAAAACAAAACATTATTAATCACAAACAGTATTTTTTCATATGTAAAACTCTAATATACAGTTTAATATAAAAGTGTGACAGGATTTTTTTTTTAAACGGTTTAACACTTGTGTATTTCAATTGTGTTTTCTTAGAAACCTGTCGTTGGCAGATAATGTCACCAGTGCATATGGTGTTGGTGGTTTCATGCCCTTTGGTTTTGGAGGAACGCTGGCTGGAGCTGCTACCTGCTTCTATGCGTTTGTTGGGTTTGACTGCATCGCAACAACAGGTCAGTTCTGTGAAAGAGAGAGCTATGATAACAGGCAGAACACCAACAAGTACATCTGTGTCACTTCAAGAATATACGGCACAGTGTGTGTCTCCACACAACTGTAGAAATAGCTTGCTTTTCTAGTTCCACGTTGATTTATAAACATACAAGCCATGTCAAATGTTTGTTTGGTAAAAAAAAAAAAAAAATATACAGCTTTTCATTTAAAATGCTGGCAGATATACATTTGCATAGTTCCCACATTTACTTGGCAGACCAGTGTGTGGGACACATTAGCTTTTAGTTTATAGTATATGCACTGCATGTGTTGCACTGCTATTGCACTGCAGAAATTGAAGGCTAACATGTTAAGATGACATGTTCACAACTGTGTGTGAGATGTTGCTAAGCGCATAATGGTTTCTGTGTTTACCTTCAACTTGCTGCAGTCCACTGCCTTTGTAAACCACTTTGAGATGCTGTAGCATTATATAAAAGTAGTGTTTTACTTAATATGTAGGGAAATATAAAATATAATGCTGGATATTGTCCTAGCTGCGTAATACAGTTTATTCAAATTGATGTACTGCTAACATCAAAAGTGTACTAAAACCTTGAGTCGTGTAGTCTTACTTGTTGGAGAGGGCAACACAATGGAATGACCCATATATAGGGTTTTTATTATTTATACTGTATTGGATATTTATTTAGATCTAGTCAGTTTTTCTCTGAACAAATGTTTATTTGATTTTGAATATGTAATGTATGTTTCTGTGTGTGTGATTTTGCCAACATGAAGTTAGTAGATAAGAAATGTTCCATCCTTCTTAGTCCCTGTATCCACTTAAATTGATTTAGCTATTTATATTATAAATCATACAGTAGGTTTTTTGGTGCTGGGACCTAGAATCCACATAGGCTGACTCATTCTAGGTCTCCTTAGCACCAAGAAAAAAAAAAAACAACATCCACTCAATTTGTGTGAGGCCTGAGGAGGTTATAAGTTAAAGCGGATAATGTGCTTAAGTTCCTCCCATGATGTAATTTCAGGTGAAGAGGTGAAGAACCCTCAGAAAGCGATTCCTATTGGGATTGTCACCTCCCTGCTTGTCTGCTTCCTGGCCTATTTCGGGGTCTCTGCAGCACTGACTCTTATGATGCCATACTACCTCCTGGATGAGAAGAGCCCTCTCCCTGTTGCTTTCGAGTATGTTGGCTGGGGTCCTGCAAAGTATGTGGTGGCAGTGGGATCCCTCTGTGCTTTATCAACCAGGTGAGGAAATCCCTTGCACTTCTTACTGGATTTACATGTACTGTATCTGTAAGCGTCATAGAGTTGAGGGAATGCCCTTTGTGCTTTGTGACATATGGGAACTAAAAAATTATCGGGGTTGTGACAATAGTGAAACTTTATTGTGATTTGAAAATTGAGATTTGAAAAACAAAAACAAACAGAGAAGAAGATTTAACCATAAACTATGCCAAGGTACTACTGTTCAAAGTATTTTTTGGTGTGATAAAAAAAAAAGCTGACAAAAGGATATTTCTTTTTATTTTAATTTAATCTGCAGTTGATACTATATATATATATATATATATATATTGTGACAAAGCACAACTCACTCGGGTTCGTTGCCCCTTTAAAAATACGACCCAGAACAATGAAATGGATTTTTAAGCGCTGGTGCGCTATTTTTAATAAACACAAAAATCAAACACACAAAATACAAAAGCAAAATAAACACCTAGCTCCTCTTGGAGCACTAACTCAACTTCCAGGAACACCCTTCCTAACACGGGACAGCTAAGCTGTTTTCCCGTCCTTACAAAAACACACTGGTGTCACACCGCACTTGCTTCTTCTCTGGCTACTCGGAGACAGAGCACCTCTCCTGCCTCCTTCTACTCAGCAGCGTAGAGCAGACTGACTGCTCTCCTTATAAACCCTGCACCTGGCTCTAATTTACAATCATAGCCAGGTGCAGGTGATAATTAACAATAAAACAATTAACAGAAAACATTCCGCACATGTTTTTACTGCAGAGAGGTTTTAACCCCCTCCCTGCTGTCTCACAATATATATATATATATATATATATATATATATATATATATATATATATATATATATATATATATCATAAAGTTAGACTGCTAGTAACACAATGTTTATTTGAGGATTAAACTGCCTTTAAAAATTTAAACAAGAGGTTTCTTATTGTTTCATAAACATATTTGATGTCCACTAAATGCAAATAAATGTGGGTACTGTATCTGTCAATGCTAGCCAGTAAGTATTTAGTGTACATTTATATACTGGGTTAATGATAGACATGTTTGGGGTTAGTTTGCAAGGTAATTTTTCTTTTTTTTTATTTGATAGGAGGTAATAGAAAACCTTAAGTTTTCAAACAGATAGACAGCAGTTCTGGGTTCCTTAAATGTTTATGGAAAAGGTGGTGGTACTGCTTTGAACTGGTTTGGAGCATGCATATTTTCTTTTCTTTTTTTTTCTTTGGCTACATGTTAGTAACATTTTTTTTTTATAAAAAAGAAAAAAGAAGTGGTAGTAATTGAAATCAAATTCCTAATACATGGTTAGATATTCACATGAATAAGCATCTATACTTATTTATATTTAACCCCTCATCAGACTTTATACATCATGAAGTGTGACCATGTAAGGTTGATTTTTTTTGTCCCAAACAATGTAGCCAAACAAAAATAGCACTGCTGTTCCTTGCTTTTCATTCTCTATACTACCCCCTTGCGACTACTGTAAGTTTGCCTCTCTAACTTTTGCCACATTTGCATGTCTCTGCTCTTCACGCAGTCTGCTCGGTTCCATTTTCCCAATGCCTCGTGTTATCTATGCTATGGCAGAGGATGGGGTGCTTTTCAAAGTGTTAGCCCGAATCAATCCTAAGACAAAGACCCCAGTAATTGCAACAATGGCCTCCGGTGTCATCGCAGGTGAGTTCTGAGGGAATGTTGGAATGTTGAAAAATCTGGTTTAGCTTCTATTCAATGGGAGTAAATGTGAAACTGAAGAAGGAAAACAACGAGAAACCTTTTTGTAGGTATCTATTTCGTTTTCTAGACAGCTTACTATTTTAGTTTCACATTTGCTGAGTGCGGTAGGAGAATGATTTGTTGTAGATGTATGCATTTGAACTGTGAATCTTCTGTTCTAGCCTGTTGGGTTCCATGTTCCCCTTGCCCCGCATTCTCTTTGCCATGGCACGAGATGGCTTATTATTCAGATTTCTTTCCAAAGTGAGTAAACGTCAGACGCCAGTTGCTGCCACACTGGCAGCAGGTTCCACCGCTGGTAAGCCCCTGAGGATATTCAGGTTGCACCTGCAACAAGACCATTTGCATGCAGGGATCTTGCTGGGAAAGTCAGCTTTGTGCAGTGTGCATGCAGCTAGAAATTCTTATTTATTTTTCCTGTATGGCGGTAAAGTAATTTATGACAGTGAGTATGTATGCTTGGTTTCAATACAAAGGCTCTCAAATCGGTGAATTGCTTTTACCATTGAAGCAGCATTCAAGATTTAAAATTGCACTGCTTAAATAGAAGTACTGTAGCATGATAAAAGCTACCAGCATAAATGCAAAAGTAATATGTGAAATTGCTCGGTTTAGTAGCCTTAAATTAATTGTATGTGAAATGAATCAGTTCTTGAGATTTCTTTCATTGGTAAAACCAAGCATACCTACTTACTGTGGTGCTTGATTCGGATTTAAAAATCAAAGTATAATAATTCTGTGATACACTGCATTCATAGATCTTCTTCAAACAACCCTTCTTAATAATGCCAGATCCTAGAAGTTGAGCCTCGGTTGTCACCATGCATTTCACTTACAGTGCATGTACACGTGTATGATTGGCAGTATTTCATTTGCACCCTTAATTAGCTTTACTGTAGTACATACATTTTGTGTTACATAGAGTTTATGGTATTCCTGAACTGTGTTTTCAGGATTATTGTCTTTTAAAAGACAGTTTCATAAACAGTACAATCATTTTTTTTGTTTGTTTAAATAACCAAAATGCCCCCCAAAAATGTAAAAACACACTATACAAGTGCAAAACATTATTTAATCTTAAAACACATTCATGCATGACAAAAGTAAGGTCATTATTTATCAATAAGCTTTTTTTTTTTTTTTTTTTTTTTTTGGTGGGGTGGGGGAGGTAGTTGTGGTTTTCTGTACTGTTTTGAGGTACTCGTGAGTTATTCTCTGGTTTGCTTGAATGTCAATGCTGACACCTGCATAATAAATCTGGGTCAAAACCTTGATCTGTTGACCAGTTTATTTCCCTTGCACTTGACAGCTGTGATGGCATTCCTATTTGACCTGAAAGCCCTCGTTGACATGATGTCTATTGGAACCCTTTTGGCTTATTCCCTGGTAGCAGCCTGTGTGCTCATCCTCAGGTAAGTTATAAATAATATGTTAGTGAATAAAGCAAATCAGTTAACATGTTTCCCTTTAGTGAATGAAAATGAAGCACTCTCTTGTGACACCCCTTGGATTATTCATTGAAATATGTAGTCTCGACTGTCTGTACTGTCAATCACTATGTTGGTAACTGATTCTCAAACATAACGGTTGCTAAGTAAACACAACAATGTCATTTTAATGATCATAACCGTGTCAGAGCTAAATACTGACACCTTCAGTTGTGTTACCACAGGACTGCTCTTTTTTTGGCCCCCTCATTAACATCACTAAATACAATAAAGGTATTAGATCCACCAATATTTAGATGATTAAAATGAACCCCATCAGCATTTTCATCTAGAAAAAATGGAAATGCTTCATTGATGGCTTGTAAAATGTTGTTATAAAGAAGCATAAAAAAAGACAACTAAATCTCTCTAAGTAGCCCTTACAGTCTTTGGAAACTTAAGTTCTGAATAAAGTCTTCAGAATAAGTTTTGCAGACTCTACAACTGCCATTTAGGAATCATGCTTTATGTTGATACAATTTTGAGTAGATTTTTAGTTTAGTTCTGAGAGATATTTCCTGGTTTCACACCATTTTGGGATTTGAATAAAACCACATCTTGGAAGATTAAAAGCTATAAAATGAAAATTGATCTTATAAAAGTGATTTAAAATATACCAGTTTTCGGTTAGGGTGGCTTAATGGGTACATGTAAAGTGATATTATACAGGGAAATATGTGTGGTGTTCTATAGTGACCTTTGAAAGTTAAATGTATATGCTACCTTGTGGTCATATAGTAAAATTGCGGCAATTTAGGTAGTATGGCTTAGCAGTTGTTTTAGTGCTATTACTGCTAAGTAGGAGCTAAAATGATGACTGTAATAGCTTCTCAGTCAATCGGGAAACCAGTTACTGCATTTTAGTGTTCAAATACATCAATGTATAGCATGACTGGCTTAGTATGAAACAACTCATCAGGAATTTCTGGAAGTGACTGTACTGGATCTAAAAGCTATTCATTGTGGTCCAGTCCATTTCTTGACACTGACTAAAAAGTGTATATTTGCCTTCCTCTTGCATTACGTTTTTATTATTATTATAATTATTATTATTATTATTATTATTATTATTATTATTATTATTATTAATGTCGTAGGTATCAGCCTGATGGATCTTGTGAAAAGCCTAGCCGCAAACCTGAGAGAGAGAATCTCACTTCAGAAGACCGCGAAACAGAATTGACAGAGTCAGAATCCCAACTGGCCATGCTTAAAGAAGGAGGATTTACTCTGCAGGATGTGCTCAACCCCTCCATGCTGCCGACAGAGCAGTCCTCCTCTGTGGTGAACATTGCTGTCGGCGTCATAAGTACGTAGCAATGTGTGTACAGTATGGAAACATGTTGTGAAAATGTCAACTCTTAATCAGTACAAAAGGCTGCTGAGAAAGGACTTTTAATAAAGATGAATATACTAATTTCATTTTAGTACTACAATTTTGGTGCTGTATCTACTCTTAGTTTAGGAAAAAAAATGTAAAGGCTTGCAGCTGTTACAGAGTCAAGGTAATAGCAGTGGCCTAAATAGCAAGTAACTTCAAATTACATTTTGGTTAATTGTTTCCTATACAAATGGTGTGTTTTGCTTTTTAGTTTTCTTTGAAGTTTTTGATGTAGTCTGTGTTAAGGGCCCTGAGTTCAGGAGCTACAATTCCATTCTAGTTACCTGACATAGACGTTATGTTATCCAGGCTCATTCAGCCAAAGTGAAAGTGGAGTTTATTTCCTATTTCCCTGCCATAACTTGCTTGACCAAAAACGACGCCAGGGACTGTAAATCGAATGTGGATTTTTAAACCTACTCATTCCAAATCCAAAGGCACTACAAGGAGGCATCTTGTCAGTCAGATTGTTGATATTTTGAGAAGAGATGTCAGTTATTTTTTTTAACAATTCGTGTTACCTTTTATTTCTCCAGCTTTCGTAGTATGTATTGTGAGCACACTCACCACGTATAAGGGGGAAGCTGTGCTCGCTATGGAGTCTTGGATCCTTGGCCTACTTGCTGTGTGCCTGATGGTGTTTATTGTGTGTCTCTTCATTGTCTGGAGGCAACCTCAGACTCGCAAAAAAGTGTCTTTCATGGTAGGTGCATAAAACATGGTAATTGTACAAATCAATTACTACTGCACTGGAGCTGACTTGTAACTGATAGGCATTTCCATTTTCTATATTTTAAATACGTTATACTATGATATAAATAGAATCCCATCTCAGTGCTTTACAATGTATGAGAAAAACCATGGTCCCTCTCCAGTATGTCAAACCAATGTCAAACAGATACAGAAAGCTACTTCCACAGAATGATGACATTCCCTAGCACCTTAATTTGGAACCAAAAATAAAATGATGATAATTCCCTAATTTCCTTATCTTAAAACCTTGTTACTATGTGAGTTAATAAGCCAGCCCTGTGGGGAAAACACATAAATGACAGTTGTATTTACATCCAGTGTTGTCTAATTATTATGACCTAAGTATGTCTGTGTTTTGTAGGTTCCCATGTTGCCATTTTTACCAGTTCTGAGTGTCTTTGTCAATGTTTACCTGATGGTTCAGCTAAGTGGGGACACCTGGATCCGCTTTGCAGTTTGGATGGCTGTTGGTAAGTACAGTTCCTTCAATTTGTATTTTAACATGTTTCTTTAGCAGAATACCCTCAACGGATGCAATTCTAATCCTGAATTTATACTGGAACTCACTTTATTAAAATATCTACCAGTACATTATCCCTTAAAAGGAAAGCATTCAACTGTTTTGGGTATCTGGGACATGTTGAACACCACACACACAAAAAACGCATATTGTACGCATATCTCAACAACATTATTACTGAAAGTGGTTTCACTTTGAATAGTTTTCACCATAGTGGATAGTTAATCATTTTTTTAAGTTGATGAAACAAACGCAGATAATTTGTAACATTTTTTCACTGCCACAGTAAAAGGAACCCTAGTGTATTTTGAAACCAAATAGCATTAAAATATTGAAATATAAGTATATTAAAAGCATTTACTCTGATTTTTTTTTCTCCAAAATGTGTATATTTATACTGTTGTCAAGTGCCTGCAGTTTATTTACTGACCACTTGTCAATTTTGTTAAATGCTTATAGCTGGATTCATTCTACCATACTGTGAGATGATCAAAAAACAAAAGCATCACAACCAACCACACACAACTGCTATGATCTTTATTAATATTAGGCTTGTTTAGGTCTTCTTAACATAATCTGTACACCTTGTAATGAGAACTGAAAAATGTTAAACAGGATCAACACCAAAGGCTGGTTTCACAGACACTGATCAGCACTCATTTTGGACTACTTAAATTACTATTGCATTACTGTTTTTGTCACCAGCTATAAATGCACATCTGTAATTATTTCTAGGGATCTAGTTTACTCCGATTTGTGCCACTGCAAGGTCAATGGATATCATTTGTTTTCTTTAGCCTTATGTGGTGAAAATCCATCCAGTTTGAAATCATTTTAGCAGAGTCACAGGTTTAGTAGTTACATCTGGTTTTAGCATACTGTGCAGGTACTTGCATGCATTTGTATCCATTTAACATTCCTATACTGCGCTTGTTTCAAGGCTTCCTGATTTACTTTGGCTATGGTATCAGGCACAGTTTGGAAGGCCAACGGGATGAAGACGATGATTCAGTGCACAGAGAAATGGCAAATAAGAACTCGTCTGAGGGAGCAGAGGACGATGTCAATGCAGATGAGAACAACCACTTCATTATCCATGAAAAAACAAGCGAATGTTAAGCCTGAGCAGCCAGCTGCAGACCGAGTCACAGCCCTGAGAATGTATCTTCTGTTAGTGGCAGTACACCTGGGCATAACATGAATTGTCAGTGTTCATCTGCTTTTAGCAGACATTTTTTTAACCTATATTTACATACGTTCTGCATATTTTTGTAGTTTGTCGATGTGTACCTGAATCAGGTGGCAACCTTTCATGCCAGAGTGCTGAAGTTCAGTGGATCAGGGTCGACCCATGCCTTCAGAAAAAGAAGGAGCCAAGAATAAAACTTCAGTAGAAAATGGAGGTCATCCCTGACCGATTTCTTCTGTATAAGTGCCTACGAAAAAAGAAGAAATAAAGGTGCAGGAGAAGGTGTATTGACATCTTTACCAATAAAGTGTTGCCGGGGCTGGGTCTCTGTGTTGTCGAAAGGTGAAATCATAGTTGGAATCATTGGAAAATTGAGGGTGAAAAGTTTTTATATTAATGGTTGTAAACAACTGTTAATATTTGTAATCATTTAAAAACAAGACTGTTGTCCAGAAGAAATTAACAAAAGAGTGGTCATGTGCTTTGGTGGTACACATTGTAATAAGTCATATGCATAACAAGTAAAACCAAAATCCAAGTGGCGGTAAGTCTTGCACACATTCACAAGTATCTACATACAGTACTGCATGCATACTGGAACTTTTTTTTGAATGCATACTTCTAATTTTTTTTTTATTTGTGCCATAAAGGTCATTATCAAAAACAAAGCAGCAATGCATAACATTGTTTTAAAAATGGATAGGTGTTTTTTGGAAGAGTTATTGGTCACAGAAGTGCAACGTATGTAATGCCATAACTGTATTGTAACATTAGTATTATTACATCTGTGTTTCTAAGACCACTGTATTTAGGTATCAGCGGAGCTACAATATAACTGATCATGGAATTGAAATACTACATTTCAACATGACTTTTTGTTTTTTATGCAACCTGATCAGGCATGTAGATATTATGTTGAAGCTTAACAAATAACCAAATAGGTTATGTGATGTTCATGACCAATAGATTAGTGAAATGATTAGATATTGCATATCTGGAGAATACTACATGACTAACTGTAAATACTAAAGATGTAATTATAAAAGTGTCACCCATACTGGTGCAAAGAACCAGAAGTGTTGAGCTTAATATGCACCTCTATAGAAAAAAAAGTATCTGTATTGTGTATTCTGTATTGTATATTTTCATTTTTATGGAGTTGTAATATTTGTTCTCTTTCAATCTCAAAATGTCAACCATTACGAGTTGGGAAATGACCTGAAATGAAATGACCTGAAATGAAATGTCACATGACCTAAGCACATGTTTAAAAAGCTGCCTGTTGCATTGTGGAACAAAACCTTTGCTGTTTGATTCCTTGCTCCATCCTGAGCAGACGTGTCTCCACTTGCTGTTTTCGTGAGAATCTCTTTCTCTTCGAGACTCGCGTCTCGCGTTATTACCTCGCGTAATCCTCTTCGGAAGCTGCCTTGCCCCTTCCTTTGGATGTAACGGTAGTTCTTTTTCTGTATTGATTGTATTTTGAGCTAAATCACACGGCTGTGTGTTTTTAGTGCGGATTGCTGAGGAGCAGCGGCTGCTGTTTCCAGTTTTCTTTTTAAAAAAAAAAAAAAACCCCACACACACACATTTGTTCTAATTTGTCTTTTGACAAATTATTTATTGTTTTGGTTCCTGACCCGTGTTCGCACGTTGTGCCAGACCAAGTATTTGTTTTTTGTGTGTCTTAAAATCTACTTTACCGTTTTCTTTGGTGGGCTACAGTGTGTTCCAGTGTGCCCACGCCTCGTGGCCGGCTCGGCATAACACAGCACATTAACCCGGTGAATAGCACTCCGTTGCATAGCACCTTGGGCTTTATTCAGTGGTACACAGCACTTCCGTGCATAGCACCCCATACACTCACCGTGGTGCCCCGTGCATTAACCCATGCATAGCTCTGGTGCATTACTCTGTGCTCGGTGTGGGTACATAGCACCCCGTGCACTCACCCTGTGTCCCCGGTGCAATACACCTTGGCGTATAGCGCTGGTTCGTTTAATCTTTTAACTTTCCGGAGGATGGCCACAATATGTGCGTCCAGTGCCTGGGGTCTGAACATGCCTAGCGGACACTGGCAGAACACACCTTTTGCAAGGTGTGCGCCAGCTTCCAAAAAAGGACCCATGATGAGATGGCCGACCGTACTTAAGGTCATTCCACCTCTTCTGGCTCTCTGCGCCAGCCGAACGCAACCCAGCAGGCTCGGCAAGAGCAGCAGAAACCTTGACGGGCTTCGGCCACAAGCTCTGCTCCCATTCAGCCAACACCACCTTTTCGCATGGAGGCAATGCACCACTGATGCGTGGGTGCTTGCAACCGTCCACTCTGGTTAATCCCTCCAGTTTCGAGCGGGACCTCCTCCCTTCCAAGGGCTTGTGAACACTTTGGTGTCCAACCCCTCACAGGCCCCTGTACTCGCATAAGAACGAGGCTGTCACGAAAGCTCCCTTCAAACCTTTGCATTCAGTGGACCCTAAATTCTTGTCCTTAAAGACTGCGTTTCTTCTGGCTGTCAGCAAAACGTGTCAGTGCGTTTACAGGCCCTCTCGATTAGAGGGTTCCTGTTTGCGCTTTGCCAGTGGTGGTGATAAGGTTACTTTGCGCACTAACCTGGCTTTTCTGCCTAAGGTTGTTTCGCAGTTTCACCTGAACCAGTCGGTGGAATTGGAGGCATTCTATCCGCCCCCTTTTGCTTCTGAAGAAGATCACAGACTTAACACACTTTGCCCTGTCAGGGCACTGAGGTGTTACATGGACAGGTCTAACTCATGGCGACAAACAATATGTTATGGGTCGCGTACTCAGGGTAAGGCACTTTCCAAGCAACGGTTGTCGCATTGGATAGTGGATGCCATCAAGTTGGCTTATGAGCTGGCTAACTTACCCTCTCCAGGTAATGTTACAGCACACTCGACTAGAGGGACTATGGCGTTTTAGGCAGTGTTTTATGGGGCATCCCTACCTGACATATGTAATGCTGCGGCACGTTTATATGGTTTTACCAACTGAATGTTGCTGGTTCAGCGGCACCTTCAGTGGGGTACAGAGTCCCTGAGGCAGCTTGCCCTCTTGCATGGAAGCCTGGCAGTTTGGCTCGCGCCAGGGCAAGGCTTGTGGCTGCTTTGGCTCACTGCAACAGCTTGGGTATAAAATTTCCCAACTCGTAATGGTTGACATTTCGAGATTTAAAGGAATTGTTAGGTTACAAGTTGTAACCCTGGTTCCCTGAAAAAGAAATGTCAACCATTAATTTTGTGATGTCGCTAGCTCGCCTTCATTGCCATTTCAGAATCAAATGGTGAAGGTTTTGTTCCACAATGCAACAGATATGTGGTCATAGCGGGCCTATCAGGCAGCTTTTTAAATATGTGCTCAGGTCATGTGACATGAGGGTTGTAATGATTGACATTTCATTTTTCAGGGAACCATGTTTACAACACATAACCTAACATTTTCTCCATAGATCTACCCTAAGTTAATGTCTTAAGAGCATACACATGTCTCTTGGTATATTGGAAATTTGACTTGGCTTATATTTTTTTTTCAATGGCTGATATTAATGATTCTTAACCTTTTTAATGTTCTGTTATATTATGGCAGATAAATTAATTACTATAACGTTTTTATTTTTTTTATATAATCTGCTATACTGCTGTATAAGTGTAGCTGCTGTAAATATTGGGCCCTATTCATTAGGACTGTTTTAAATACTTTTTTTTAGAAATGTTTATAAAAATTCACTTACATTACAGTGCTTTCAAAATGTAGAATACAATGATAAAATCCTCACCAAAACAATTGAGAAAGGTTTCTGCATGAACTGCAAACTTGAATGAACCAAAGTGGGTTTTAAAAAGCTGTCCTACAGCACATTCATTAAAATTCTGTGAATAGGACCTATTGTCTTTAAATTATAGTATTGTAGAATGTGAATAGTTTTTCCAACGGGTTTTTACTAACATTTTTGTCAAATATATACCATTCATTGTTCAGATGTGTACATTCTTGTAACCTGTTACAAACTGAAGCTGAGCTAATTAAAATACTACTGTATGGGGTCCCATTTGACTGGAAATGTATTAGTTTATTGAAACAAAACGTATTGTAGAAACATACATCTCTTCTAATTGCCACATCCAGTAAGGTGTGCTTTTAGTTAGTTTTGTAATTATTATACACCTCACTGCAGTACGAATGGCGGAAGAGGGTCCCAGTCAGGACCAGGTCGATTTTAGCCTAGTTCATTGTAAGTGCTAATTTCAAAAGCTAATGGTTTTCAACTTGTGACCATGTAGTTTTATTGTTATTTTTGATTAGATACATTTTTGCAAATTGTTGTATGATTTTTTTTGCTTACATAACGTACTCACAAAACGTCCTTGTGGCCATTCCTCCAAACTTATATATATAAGGTTGGCACTTCAACTCTGTATGTGCTGTGGAATGTGTCAAGAATACAGTAAAACTTGTCTTTTGGTCACCTGCTCTCACCAGAAACACGCACATTAAACGACATTAAACCTTGAAAAAGCAGTCATAAATGTCCATTCCCTTTGTTTCACTTCATAGGTAGAGAAAAGTAAATACCGGTATGCTGAAATATGTTTTGTATTCTTGTTTGTGATTGAGAGAATAATAAATGTCTTGGAAATGTACAGGAATACATACTGGAATACAACTTTAGAGATCTACAACCTGCTACTAACAAACACACACAGGTCAAAAATATCAGGTGATGTACCCTCTGTTCAGAGCAGAATTGACATGGTTAGAAATCATGTGTGTGGCCTGTTAACTCAGAGATCATTTTCCAATATTCCCTCATAAAACTGTACCATTGTAAAAGCATGCCAAAATGTAATAATGCATAGTAAAAGTATGGGATATACCTGCGTTTAAAGATGGATATAGTTCAAACCATGGTAGTCTATGGTAAATGCATAGTATAAATTGTGTGTAAGAAACAAATTCGTTGTCAAAATCATCTTAATTCTGTGTACAGATGTTATCCTGTTAATAGAACCCTACAACACACACTTTAAAAAAAAAAAAAAAAACAAAAAAAAAAAATATATATGTTTAATAGTCATTCCTGAGTAGGGTCTTGTTTTTTGTGACCTGCAACAAGTTCATATGTTTAGGATGTCTCTTAGAGTAAGGTATGTCATTATTACTTCACAGTTTTATTGCCCAAACTACACAAGATGCCACCTCCTACACAAAAAGGGACACCCCACACTACATGTGTGTAACCACTGGAAAACTGTTCCTGTACTGTGTGGTAAATGTTTATAAGGGAAGAAATGAAGGTATTATTTATTTGACAGAAATAAATGATTAAAACACATGACATGATATAGGGTAACAGACACTGCCCTTTTATTTTACTTGAGTCAGTAATATGGACTCTACTTTAATGATCTATGTAATCCTACTGTTTAAAATCATTAAAATAACACCATGCATCATGATTACAACACACTCCATTAGTACAGTAAATGTGGAAGCCCTGTTATTCTCACAGTGATGTTTGTTGTGTTTAGCAGATGATTTAAAGGCTCTCTACTCTCTTTACTGTCCTGCTTGCACTTGCTCAACACTAGTTTCTTTCGCTATCAGCAGGGGGTGCTGGATCTCTAGAAGACGCAAGGGAATTGGAGCTTGAGATTGAAGAGGTCCCCAACCTCCTTGAAATGTTATGCTTCATCTGGGAATGTTCATTCGTTTGAACATTCATTCCAGACCACAGGACCAGGAGGCTGCAGCCCGGCCTCCACTTGCGCACTTCGCCTGTCACATCTTGAGAGCAACTTCGCACAAAACTGAAAGCTACTCCTGTGGGCCTAAAACCATTTCAAAGACTGCTTTACCAATTTCACAATGACGTTCTGGATAATTGTTACCTGACTGGAATCTGTGTAGTGCTTCAAAATAGTGAGCATCTGTTTTTTTTAAGAACATATTGCTGCTATGAGAAAAGCATCAGGCCTATGTATTAAATAGTCATGTTTTGCTATATTATCCATTTAAATATGATGTCAGCTTTTTTTTTTTACCCAAAATGGAATTCAGAACAGACTATGGTGCTTAATACTGTTTTCAGTAGAGTATTGGTTCACATGGGTTCTACTTTGCAAAGTTATACATTTAAAAAGTTTATCTTACTGTTTTTCATCATCCACTTTGACACAGGGGACAAAAAAAAATGTCCACCTACTTTAGTTGCTTGGATACTTCTAACACAAACATTGTTTTTCTTTTTTCAAAGGAATGCATGGTTGAAAGTTATTTCTTAGCAGAAGCAATGCGAGCTGCAGCCGAGGGCCTGAGAATAAATGGCACTGTGATAGTTTACCACTTACAGAAGCCATTGCATATTCAAAAGTGAATTACAAAGCAGTGTGTTCCATTTGTTCAAACAAAATATAATATTTGAACTTGAAGTGTAAACACTCCAGGGACCACATGTTGAGGACAGTGGTACAAAGATATTATAGTAGCTGGTAAATTGAATTCAAAACAATTAAGGTAAAAGCATATTCTTACAATAGAATGTCATCGTCATGTTTGTACAGCTGTACCAATGATCGTTTTCAGGAGTAGTTATGCAGCTTGCAATATACTATAAACATTAACAATAAACATTGTCTGGTCTACAGTGAACGATCGCCCTCTGGAAATGAAAATACACCACAGTTCTGCCTTGATGTGTTGGAATAAACATGGTTAATATTCAAAATGTACAACCACAGAATACAGGGAACATTTATCAAAATCCATGGCACTCCTCAGGAAAAAAACAAAACAGAACTGTGGTGTAGTCTGGCATGGAGGTGACTGTACATATTTAAACCATTTGTTAATTTCAGTGGTGTAATGAACATTGATTTTTGTTTAAACACTGGAATTGGCACCGCAACTGCAGACACTGGAGAGTTCAGCTGCTGGCCTCTGCTCTGCAATGGCCCTGAGTGCACCAAGGATGTGGACAAATCTACCACCACTTACATTTACTTCACTGGTAGTAATCTACACAGTAAATTCATGTTGTTTCAGCAAAAACTGTTACAACAAGAGACTTGGGGCCTCAATTACAAAAGGGCACTAAAATTTGGAGCCTAACGTGCGCGATAAATCTAAATTCACTGCCCCATTTACTAATCAATCTATAAATCAATCTATTTTATATAGCGCCTTTCATAGTGGACCGTCATCACAAAGCACTTTACGAGATAGTGAGGAACACTGCATAATACATTAAATACAGTGAAATACAGGGCATAGTACATTAAATGGGGCAGCAGTGTGGAGTAGTGGTTAGGGCTCTGGACTCTTGACCGGAGGGTTGTGGGTTCAATCCCCGGTGGGGACACTGCTGCTGTACCCTTGAGCAAGGTACTTTACCTAGATTGCTCCAGTAAAAACCCAACTGTATAAATGGGTAATTGTATGTAAAAATAATGTGATATCTTGTAACAATTGTAAGTCGCCCTGGATAAGGGTGTCAGCTAAGAAATAAATAATAATAATAATAATAATAATAATAATAATAATAATAATAATAATAATAATAATAATTATTAAATACAAACAGTAAAACAAAATGCAAATACATTAAATACAGGCATATTACAATGCAAATACATTAACTACAGGCATATTACATTTAATACAGGACTAGGATGTGAATTATAAACATTGTGGATGCGTGTATCATACAGAATCATACGAATAAGATGGAGTGAAAAACCTGAAATAGCAATTTAGACAACAGCTAATAACAGATATCAGGCCTAAAGAGCACTGAGAACAAGAGAGAACAAGTTGGTCTTGAAAGTTGATTTGAAGCGAACGACTGTGGGAGCTACATGCACTAAAGCTGGGAGAGAGTTCCAGAGAGTCGAGGCCATGAAGCTAAAAGAGCGCTCTCCGAGTGTGGTGAACTTTTGTTTGGGTACAACAAGCAAGCCTGAGTCAGAGGACCTCAGCTTGTGTGCAGGGACATAGCGGGTCAGCAGGTTGGAGAGATATTCTGGACCTGTGTGATGAAGGTCCTTGTAGGCAAGCAGGAGAATTTTGAAAATAATCCTGAACTTTATTGGTAGCCAGTGCAGCTGGGCAAGACAGGAGGTAATGTGATCATGTTTTTTTTACATCTGGTAAGGATCCTAGCAGTGGCATTTTGAACCAGCTGAAATCGGTTTATGTCGCGTGATGGAAGACCACCATAGAGAGAGTTGCAGTAGTCGAGTCGAGGGAGATGAATGCATGACAGAGTATCTCTGCATCCGGGAGGGAAAGGTAGGGACGACCTTTGAGATGTTTCGGATGTAGTAGAAGGAGGATTTGACTACAGAGGAGATTTGGGCACCAAAGGAGAGGTTACTATACAGAAGTACACCAAGGCTTCAAACAGTGGGGGAAGGCAGCAGCAGACAGTTTCCAAGGCTCAAGGAAGCAATATTGAGATTCTTGAGTTGAATTTTCAATCCTACTAAAAGAAGTTCAGATTTGTTGGTGTTGAGCTGAAGAAAATTGGCAGACATCCAGGCCTCGATGTCTTGGATGCAAGCTGAGAGCCGGACCATGGCAAAGGGACATCAAGGGTCTAGTTTTAGGTAGAGCTGGGTGTCATCTGCATAGGAGTGAAACATGAGGCTATGTTGGCGGATGAGGTGACCTAAGGGAAGCATGTAGATGTTAAAGAGAAGAAGCCCAAGAACAGACCCTTGAGGGACACCGCAAGTGACCGGGTTTGCGTCAGCACTGCTTCTGTCATAGAAAACAGACTGCATGCGTCCAGATAAGTAAGAGGACAGCCAGGAGAGACAGGTTCCAGAGATCCCCCCATACTTCTGAAGGCGGTCAAGAAGAATGCTATGATCTATGGTATCAAAAGCAGCAGTTAAGTCAAGGAGGACAAGGACAGAGGGAGCAGCAGCATCAGCATTAAGCAGAAGATCATTTACAATCCGGAGCAGAGCAGTTTCGGTACTGTGATGGGGCCAGACTGCAGAGATTTAAGCAGATTGTTATCTGTGAGATGTTTCATCAGCTGACTGGCTACAGCCCTTTCAAGAGTTTTGGAGAGAAAAGTAAGATTGGATATGGGAAGGAAGTTAGATAAGGCAGTCAGGTCAAGGGAGGGTTTTTAGAGCACTGGCGTTACTCGGGCAGTCTTGAGGGCAGCAGGAACCAGGCCTGAAGCCAGGGACGGGTTGAGAGTGTGCATAATGGAAGGAGCAAGGTCAGAGGCACAAAGACGGACGAGACTAACAGAGAACGCATTAATTTCTGTGCGCAGTATTTCGCCAATTTACATAACATACCGTGCATGCTACATAATTTAATGTGCACAAGACTTACCCATGACCACCTTGATATCAAAAGCCCCAGCAGTCGTGGCGTATCTTTTGGTCAGTAGCTTATTGTGAAGGTTGAGGTGGCTTGCATTGACTGAAAAAGAGCGATCAACAGACACAGCACTCAGCAGGGGACAGGCAGAGGCAACATAAAGTGAAACTGCACTGCTTACCTTTTAATTTTAACATGTATTCCTTGTCTGATGTGTAAAAAAAAAATCCTCTCTCTTTTATTGCATACGGCCCGACCATTAGTTTATAAATCTGCATTGTATGTATAGTTTTGGAATTCTTCTTTAAAACAACCCGCCTCTAATATAATACGTGTATTCAACATGTGCAGTCTGCATTGTATGAGTGACTTTCCCATTAAACCAATCCCAGCTCACAGAGGTAGTAAAATAGCCAATTAAATAGCACACAGGATCTGTTTCCTTATGCACACAGCACATATTTTGATTAGGATAGCGAAGCAAAGGCTTGTTTAAACTATTTATTTTACTTTGTGTAAAATTTAAAATCAGTAGCAAAAAAGTAGCTGGAGATGTCACAGGAGTGAAAGGTGGAACACAGAAGATTCTAAAATCGTTAGCCAATTGATTATTTTTTCACTGAATAATTTTGACCGTAAGGCAATATGTCTGATTTGCATTGCAACAGCTGCAGTTATGAAAGATTATACCATACAACGTCACTATGATACGCTGCACAAAGCAACGTAATTTGAGTTTCCTGGAATTGAAAGAAGCTATGGAGTCAATTGAAGGTTTTTCTGAAAAGTGCTGTGGATGCCATTAACAACACAACCACAGACTTCAAGAAGCCATGGAAAGTGCAGAATTACCTTGGAAGAAAGTAACTGGGATTACAACAGGGGGTGTACCATACGATTGGACAAAAGAGTCGACTGGCTAACTAGAGAAAATTAAAGAAAGAAATGCAGAAGTACCAATTTTCTTACACTGGACTCTGCATCAACAGGCATTATGTGGAAAAGTTGCAGAATTAGAAGAACACATAATGAGCACTGTTATCAAGAGTGCCAGAAAACAAGTGCCACGTGTCCCGACAGAAGTCATGAAAAGAAACATTGCATAGTGGCACTGTTTAGTAATTCCCATTTTCATAGCTTCTCAGTATCTTTTTTTTTCCAGTGCAGTTAAAAACGTTATATTTTGGAATTTAAGTTAAATATTGATTCTTAGCATTATATACTCTGACAACTTTTTTTGTTTGTTTTTACTGTTTGAGATTTCCATTGAAATAAAATACTCTTCTATTTCCTCCATTGTATTACATTTGTGATATTGAGTTTTTTTGTCAGTGTTCTAGAAAGCTGCTTCTAGTTATATCTGCTTATTTCTGTACTATAAAATACACTAAGTAATAATGTTGATTAATTGATTGAAACCGTGCCTGCATACTTATTGACTAGGAATTGTACAGTGGGGGTAATGTGTTTTGTGTAGTATATTTGAGTATATTGGCCTTCATACAATTTATATAGACAGTTTCACGTACATTACGATGTACATATACAGTTGTAGTCAACAGTTTACATACCCCAATGGAAATGTATAATTTTTACAAATTTCTTTTGTAGCAAAACTTTTGCTTTTGTGGATGAGGAAAAAAAAAAAAAAGTTACAGTACAAGAAATAGATGTCTACAATTATTTATTTCAGCATTTTATTTTTTTTTTGCAAAACTCCAAAAATGCTCATTCAAAAGCATTCATACCCTTTGATGCTATGATACTACTGCCTACAAGGTGTTAGAAATTTAAATATGATAATGCAGAACCTAATTCTAGAAAAGTCTAGAAAATGCTGGATTGTAGGTGAACATTCTTAGAGAGTATAAAAGGGTTAGGCATAGGATGATTGCAGTCATTACCAATAAGTCAATATGGGAAAAAGTAAAGAGCTATCTGAAGACCAGAAAATGATGTATTGTCATAAAGCTGGAGAAGGATACAAGAAGATTTCCAAGCATTTGAGTATCACAATTTCAACTATTGTTTCTATTATCAAGAAGTACAAGACTCATGGTACTATCATAACACTACCTCAGTCTGGAAGAAAGAAGGTTCTTTCACCAAGAACAAGTAGAAGAATTGTGAGGAAGGTTAATAACAATCTGAGATTAACTGCCAAAGATATTCAAAGTGAATTGGCTGCAAGTGGGACTAGGGTTTCCATTTCAACCATAGGTTGAGTATTGCATGGTGAAGGTCTCAATGGTTGCAGGCCAAGGAAAAAGACACTCTTAGGAAAACGTCAATCGCGTAAAGTTTGCAAAACAGCATTTGAATGATGGATACGAGTTCTGGTCAAAGGTTTTGTGGAGTGATGAAACAAAAATCGAGCTATTTGGTCACGCTGATAGTCGTTACGTTTGGAGAAAGTCTGGTGCGGCGGGCAAAGAAAAGACCACCATACCTACTGTCAAGCATGGAGGTGGTAATATCCTTCTATGGGGCTGTTTTTCCTCTAATGGCACAGGAAATTTTGTTCCAGTACATGGTAAAATGTATTCCATAGCATACCAAAAGATATTGGCCAATCATTAATTAAACTTGGATTAAAGCGCAACTGGGCATTCCAACACAACAACGATCCAAAGCACACATCAAAATCTACTTCACAATGGTTAAAGACAAATAAAATCAAGGTTCTGGAATGGCCTAGTCAAAGTCCTGATCTAAATCCGATTGAGAATCTTTGGTATGAGATGAAGAATGCTGTGCACAAGAGAAGTCCTCGGCATTTGAATGAACTGGAACAATTTTGCTTTGAATAATGGTCAAAAATCAGTAAAGAATCATGCCAAAAGCTCATTAAAAATATTCTAATCGTTTAAAAGAGGTTATTATTGCTAAAGGTGCCTCAACTAGCTATTCATTTCATTTTCCTTGTCAGGGTATGAATACTTTTGAAAAAGCATTTCTTGTAACTTTGTTTCCTCATCCACAAAAGCAAAACTTTTACTACAAAAGATGTTTCCTATAATTACTTGTTTTTGAGAAATTTCTAGAAATTATAAATTTCCATTGGGGTATGTAAACTTTTGATTACAACTAGATATAGATTATAGTTTAACTGAATTTCTGTGCTTATTAAGAATTCTACATTTTCAAAACCACCAGAGGGGGAAATGTGTTAAATGGCCAGCAGGTGGTGATGGTGTAAATGGGACTAAAACAATGCACATTACATAGCAAAGTACAAAAAGCAGCCAGTACTGCAGGTATGCATTAGACTACCAAATATTGCTTATAACCCAGCATATTTCCTCTCCACCTCAAATAATCAAAAGGTTTCAGGTCATTGAGAAAAACAAATTGTTCTAAACTGTTTTCTTTTATCTCTTGCTTAATTTGATTGTTTTAAACGTAATAAAAACAAATCAAGGCTAAAATTGAAAGTATTTTTTTCTTTTACATTCATATTGCGCTTCATGATTTCAAATTCAGATGTTTTGCGCATCTTTTAACTCAGTTGAAGCTTACTGAGAAACACACAACTTAAAATAGAGGCTGACGTATTAGTAAAACTACAAAGACACATTTAAACTAAAGATAACAGAAACAGACGGTACCAATTACCACCAATTCTAGTTGACAAAAAATACAGACTGGAAAAAAGGTATTTTCTCTTGCAGTTCCAAGTGGCCCTTCGTCTGTAATAATTGAAGCTTCCTCAAGCAGAGTAATGGGAGGGGACAACATAAACGTTACCTGCACTGTCCTCGGGGAGCCTGAGGTGGAGGTGGACTTCACTTAGACCTACCCTGGACAGTTGAGACACACCATCTGGAACACAAAGGAAATCTATCAATTAAACACATAGACACATGTTACAGTACTTTTTAAAATAAGTATAGAATGTAAAATCATTATCAAATAGGCATTCAAAAAAATAACATTTTATGGCAGTGCTTAAATAGGTCTTTACCAGTAATCTTTTGATTGTGTCTAAATCCCAAGGTTTCTCCAATATCTGCACAGCCAAAAACCTTCGAGGACAGACCTTTGTGGCTGCCCGTGTGGACTCATATTAATGGCTATGGTATGGTGACAACATAAAGATGATTACATGCCGTCACTGCCTCCTCCTGTACTCCCAGGCAATGCTGCCTGTTGTTAGTTAGTTGTTATCTCTTAAAAGGAACAAACTACAGCTTTACAGCAAATAGCAACTAATGTGTTTACAGTTTATAACTTTCTTTCTGATAAAAGGAAACAGGAAAAAGCCAATTTAACCACTGTCAGCCAGGGGAGTGGGGCTCCACTTCCCCCAGAAGTAGCTGACAGCACCACATCGCCCTACACAGCGCCGCTGCTACCGCCACTCCCAGTCAGGGGAGCCCGACAGTATAGACTCCACCCCCCAAAGTAGCTAACAGCTCTACAGTTCCAACAGGGCCCACCATTGTCATGGGGAGGACCTCTGTGGGGGTTCCTTGCACACGGCATTGACGGTTACATTGGTTAAATACCAGCAGCCAGCTGGACAACCAGACGGGAATCCTTCACTTCCAGGAGGGCCCGGCCATCGCCATAGCCCACGCGGGGGTAACAGCCACCACCCCCAGGACAGCCTAGTGGGGGCCGGGGACCGGCTTGGGGAACCAACACACCCTTGACGGACCCAGCCAATGAACCACGACACATAGAGCCTCAGCCACAATCAGAAGCTCGGCTTGCCATGCTAGCGGGACCCGGTTGCAACAGTGTTGCCACAAATCAGGGGATAAGATGTTGCAACAGTCAAGGGATCGAGAGCAGGAGGCCGGTGCACCAAGGGCGTGGCCTGGACAGGGGGGATAAGTAGTGGGCTGCTGAGACAAACAGGCACTGCAGAGGCTAAAGAGAGCTGGTGCAGAGACGAAAGAGAGCGCCAAAGAACAAAGAGAAAGATTGGCAAGAAACAGCCAAGGAGAGCCAGAGAGAAGCCCTGTTGGTGTAATGTATGGGTGTGTGTGGGGAATATTGGGCTGGTAGGGAGGGGGTTAAATTAGTCCCTGCCAGAACATATGTGGGAATGTGACTGGGGCCATAATGTAATAATTGATGATTTATTAGGCTCCAGCTCTTAAGGTGTGTTAGTGTTGGTGTGTTTTGATGTGTGCTGTGCTCTGCTGTATTGAACTGAAGGGTACATTTACAGTAGTTTGTGTTTATTTTGGCCCTGTACCTGTTCTTGTTTAGTTAAAGTGCACAATAGCACTTAAACCTGCAGCTTCTTTTGTCCGAGTCCCTCTCCCTGACGAACAATCCTTGCCAGCAACGCTGTTCTTTCACAGGGGTTAAAGAGGATCAAGTAAGAAACCAGAGACGGCACTTAGTTGGTTGTAGCACATGGCCAAAATAATGTGCTTTGAACTTTCTTTTATTTAGTCAGTCTGAGTAGCACTACGCTGCTCAGCTGTAGTTGTACCACTAACTGGTAAAGCAGCACACCTTACATGTCAAGTCCTGGCTTAAAGCGCTGCATTCGAGAAACTGAAATAGCAGAAAAAAAGGCAGTGGGCTTGGGGTCCCTCAGCAGCAGTAGAATCTTATTGACTGACAACACTATCTTAACATTTTACCTTAATTTGGCTGTTAAATGTACTTTCTCCACTAGCCAGCTGAGAAAATAAAACAATACATAGTTTATTCTAATAGACTTAAATGTTACATGTTGAAAAATACACTGTATACAACATTAATATAGCATTTCAATTTCAAGACCACATCACAGGGTAAGATTTGTCAAATTTCCAGTGGGAGAGGAATAAAATACACAATCTGCAAAACCGTAGGAAAGCCTATAGTAAAGATACATCACGTTGATACACCACTAATATGTTAACATCTAGCACCATGCAAATATTGTTATTTAACACATTTTATTATTATTGTAATGTGCATGGGGGACTCATAACACTAAAATTCGAGCCGAGGGTCTTGGTTTCCCCCACTGGCCGGATTATGGAAGCGCACACCCTCATTAGCCCTGCCCCGAGGGCCAATAGCCAGCCTGGACACTGATTGACGGGTTCCCATAGGGCTCTATGGGGAGTGATGGAGTGGAGACACAGCTGCTGGTGGTGGTTGGCCAGAGAGACTGGGGGCTGGGGGTAGGCGGGACTAGCAAGGGTTATAAGACTGGGGAGCGGCCATCTTCGCGCTGTTGAAGGGACAAGAACTGTGAAAGAGCTCTGTGTAGATTAGAGTATCAAAATATAGTTACGGCATGGCTGTGGCCAACAGCAGCCATGTAATTCTTGTGGCAGCACATAGATGTTTATTTGATGTTTTGTTACATTTCATGCACCTGTCAGTCCCAGTAAACGTTGGGTTTAGCCCTGTTTCAGCCTCCGATTCACCGATTTTCAAAAGGCAGTAACAACGTACACTTCTGCTACAAACAGAATTTGACAAACTAAAAAACGGAGTGGCGGTGTACTGTGCATACATAATTGCCATACTATATACAAAATGTTTGAATATCATTTGTAGAAATTATTTTTCAGCAGAAAGACATTGTCAAAACAAAATCTAATTTTCCCTGCCGGAGATTAAAACAAAGAGCAGAGTCTGGGATACAAAAAGCAGAGCTTGAATTTGTCTTGCCATAGTTCTGTACCAATAGGGGCTGGATGACTAAGTCAGAAGAGGCAGAATTGCAAACCTGTTTCACCTAATCATTAAAATGTATTCCTTGATTTTTCTAGCACAATAAAGGAAATGGATGAAATCCATTGACATCCTAGTAAATATGGTTATTTCCATGCAAACAGCAAGTAACTGGTCATAGCAAGCAATTATTTCTGTAAGTTCTGTGTCATGCTAAATTGTTTATTACTTTGAGATATGTGCATGCATCAGCGTTTCATATTAATGTATTCATCGCCATCGTTTCAATGTTAACTTTTAGTATTATAAATGAAATGCACTTGGACACCGAAACACATCAGGTGAAAATTAAATTAACACAGTAGTTATTACTTTCCATTCTGCCTACTTTTCGTGGATATATTTGCTTTGAAATTTGCACTATATCTAGCCTCAGACTACTCATGTAAATTTTGGACTGCCATATGTACTTAGAAACAAATTAAAAAGGTAGAAGCATTTAAAATCAAAACGTATACATCTTTCGCTGTTTTCCCATACACTACATGTATGTGTAATAAGAGTGCAGTATTGGTAATACTAGCACAAATTCATATATGTCATGTCATTGCATTTCAATGTAATTTTTCATTACTGTTTCTATAAAAAAAAAAAAATAATAAAATTGCTTCTCCAATTTAAACCAGGGATCAGACTACATCTTCTGCCACTGCTAGTACTGTGTGTGGTTATAGCAGATAAAAGTTTATAACTGAGACTGGTCTGAGGAAAAAATTCTGGGCTCCAATTAAAACCTGTGCTCAGATCACGTTGTCTGCTACTGCGAGTACTGTGGTTAACGGCAGATAGGAGTTTATAACGGAGAGCCTGAACTGCTGTTAATATAGGAATATTGAATCTAGGGTTTAGGTTAAACGTCATTTTTTTCTTGTATTTTAGACAACTTTGTTTTATTGAACATTATTATATTATGTGTGACGAGGTAAAGCGATCTTATGCTAAAATTTGACCTCCCAACCACCAGGTTGGGAGGTCAAATTTTAGCGGAAGTTCCGGCTTTTGGGCGGAAGTCCCAAAAGAGCGGTCGCCATCTTTGTTGGGGGCAGCAATAGGAGAATGTGCTGGAAAACTCCAGAATCAGCAGGCAATTTAAATATCAATCGCTGATTGGTGTTCTGCTGATTGGGGGGTGTTCCAAGTTACATAAAAAGAGCTCTGGTTGCAACACTCTGGGTTGGTCCATGGGAACGCGTAGGACTCGCACAAAAAAAGGGAAATAACCACAATACCAGCAGAGGTGGAATCTTTTCTTTACAGAACCGGAAAACCTGGCATGAGGAAAGGATCCGGAAGCCATACGAGGGCCTAAAGGAGGAGATATTCATAAGACCTCTGGCTGTTTAATTTAGTTAATTTCCCTTATTTCACATGTTTGTGTAAATTTGAGTTATTACCCCGATACCATTGCTGGTAGAGGGGAGTTTTGTTTTGTTATTTTTGGTTTAAATAATAAACCTGGAACTATCTCCTCGGAGGAGTAAACTGTAACTCTGCTAGTCTTTGACAGCCATCCTGTAACATTATGCTACATAATTCAATTCTTATTGCCCATTGTTTGAGACTTCCACTTGCAGCGATTGCTAGATTAACTAACTACAATAAAACTTATACTTGCATATAAACAAACATTTCACTGCCATATTTTAATATATATTTATTCATGTTTTTATACATAATTGCATATTTTCAAGAGTCAACATTGCACATTGATGACACTATTTTGACACCCACACAATTACCTTTTGTGATATTCAAAAGACTTCCTAAACCTTAAAAGATATGCATATTAAGGAAAGCCTCATTACAACTACATGTACATTATATAGATTGAGCTTCTCTGAAGAGCTATGCCTTGTCATGATTTACAGTGCTTTGAAAATCACTCTCGTGGTATCAGACATGCACAAAAACTTCCTTTGGTCCCATGGCCACAACTAAAAACACATAGTTCAACATCTAGAGCACACACACACACAGACAGCACCATGGTGATTCTGGTCTCCCTATGAACCCAGATTTAAGAGAGGCATCTCCCTCAGTGAAGGCTCCAGGCACACACATTTCTCAAAAACCACATTACAAACATGTTCTCTTTCTGCACTAAGTATTTTTTATAGATATAGGTGTACTTTAGGAAACTGTTGCCATAATGTAATTATCAAAATGTACAGAACATCTGCTCATTTTATTTAACAAAAGACAGCAGCCTCAAAAGTGCTCACACCCAAAGTGCCAATTTCATTCACACAGCATACCCAACCTACTCGACCAAGCTTTCTGTGAACACAAGGAAACTTGGTAATAAAACAGTGATACATTAATCTACAGGCCCTGAGTTTTCCTTTTTTCTCCCTAAATCAGGCAAAAAGGCAAGACCAAGAATTCTTGCTCTATAAGTGCTTTTGTGCAACATTGGCTTTGTACAGTTGTATTCATATTGTATATATTATACAAGAATCAGCTGAAAGTATATCCATTTTGGATTTTCTTTGCCTCCAGTTAATATTTTCATTATACTGTATCATGATCATACATAGCTAATATAGCTCCTGTTTGTCATGATGTTTCCATCAATAGTACTGAAATGCTTCCATGAAGCCCAGTTCCAGTGTTATCTTGGTGTAACAGCAGGGCTATTAAACACTCCAGAATTACGTGGCGATAGGAAAGACATGGGAGGAGATGAAGGAGATAGCTTTCGAGGACTGCACAGATCTCCGTTGTGTAACTTCCAGAGAAGTTCTTCATTTTCCATTGATAAACGTTTATTGACTTTTGATTCCTTTTCTAGGGATTCTTGTAGAACAGACTGTTCAGTTGAAAGTTGCCTAGAATTAAAAACAAATACAAAAAATGGTATTAATCAAAAAACTCAATATATACCAGTAATACAGTATGCTGAATGTACTGTAAACGGTTTGTACTTCACTTGAAGGAAGAATAGCAAAAAACCCTGATTGATAATGCATTGAGAAACCCTTTGTTATACAATAAAACCATTACATTTTTTGAATGTCTTAAAAGAGATCATAATGCACTTTACACAGCTAATGCCATAAGTCCCAAGTAAGCCAACTACAGCCCTGTGCGGGACTATTTTTTTTTTTAATCCCCCTCCCAGCCTGCTCCGCAAAATCCACTCCTGCCACTTCATCATCCAAAGTCTTTGGTGATGAACTACTAGAGCGTTCAGTTTCGGTGTCTTCCCAGCCGCAGAATTTACTAAGTATGCCACTTGCTTGCTTTTTTACTGGTGGCTCAGCTGAAACAGAGGCTTCTACATAAAACTGTCAATTATCATTTGCTTTGCAGCCTGAACTTCTTTTTGTGCATCTTCAACAGCCATAAAATTTGGGTTAGAAATGTTGCAATTTCTGTAGAGCATGTGAAGAGGCACTTTTGCAGTGGCACTCGTTGACATCAATTATTGTAAGTGGGATGCGCAAACAGATGCAGATTCAGACAGCAGTGGTTCCGATTCAGCCGCAGTGCAATGCTCCATCAGTCTTACATACCAAAGTAGCGCCATCGAACTATTGGGTGAGGAACGGTCACATTCCAGGTCATTTGTTTCATCCTTGATTAAAATTAATAATTTGTATTAAATTATTAATTTAGTTTTGGGAGTACCAGCTTCAAACAGGAGCAGCATAATTCCTGAAACAAGTTTTAAGTTGTAATTTATGTACTGGATAGTGGTGGATAAGAAGGAGGTCTTTCAGTAATCTTCGGTCCAAATATCGGTTGTGATTGCACATCCATAATTTGGAACAATTGGCTTCACTTCCTTCACCACGGTTTTGAGCATATTGGTAGCTCTGTCTTGCAAATGCCTCAAAACTGTGGTTGGATGGGGCAACACATCACTCGCATCGAATTTTCCATATTTTGCTGCTGTGTCAACTAAATGCTGAGCCAACTGAAGAAAACCTTTGCCAGCTACAAAATCGTATGGTCTAAAAATCAGCACAAGCAACATTTACACATTTGTCGATCAATTCTTGTTTGATATTAGTGGGGACTACAGGAGATTTTAGTTGGAAAGGAGTGGTTTGTCCAGTGGAAACCACACACACACACACGACGGCATATTCCTGAGGTACCAGTCTTGTGCCCACTGCGATGGAAAACTTTTAAACATCTGCATACCCGTCAACTCCTACAGGTTTCCCTATTTCTTACATTTTTTTCAAGTCTTACGGCCATAAGATGAAAATCTTACGGTCAGGGAAAAACACGCAGGGCATGCGCATCACCGGTTGCTTCCTTCAAAAAAAGGCTGAAGCCGTTCGCAAAAATGCCACCGCCAACATAAACTGGAAAGTTGTACAGTGGACGGTACCTTAAGGAATGGCGATTTGAGTCGGAGCCGAATTTAAGGTTTGTAAGCATTCCTTAAGGGTTTGAAAGCTCCGGTACAAGTTGGGCTCAAAAAGGGTTGACAGGTACGCACCTGTCACAATTTAAATTCCAGTTTCTAAACATCTGACTTGCAAGGTTTCTTCTTCGACACTGTACTCTTATTAAAACTTCTACATCCTCAGGTTTTAGATTACTCATTTTTCAAAAACACTGACAGCAAGCTGATACAGCACTGACAGTCTGTATATGTGGTGTCACAGAACGACAACGAGACCCGCGATTCTCTGACCCGACTTGACCTGGATTTGGAGCGCAGAAGCCAAATGCTTTTACAAAGGAGAAACACACAAAATAATTAGGAATTTCCTCATTAGCCTACTCTTGGCAAGCAGATGAGAGATTTAGTCTGTTCCCACAATCTGACACTTTTGCCTTCCTGCAACAAAGTTGCATTTTTCCTGCTCCCGCTATCACAGAACCCCAGTCCCGCTGCAGGGCTAAGACAAACAGCCAAGTTTTAAAATAGTTATTTACTTCATCTTACCTTGACAGAGCTGCATGTCTATCCATTCTTGCTCTGAAGTCTTCATTTTCTTGCTGGACCTTTTTAAGACATTCATCTAACTTAATATTCTTTTCCACCTACAATTCATTCAGACAAAGAATCAAGTTATTACATAATAATAATAATAATTAGGTGGGTAATGAAGAATGACAGCGGACATACTTATACTATCAGTATCATATGTACCTGGGGAACTATGTCTTCAATATGTAGCCAGATATCAAAATAGGTCAGAACACTACTAAACCACTGAACTCTACAATTTAATCTAGTAGGCTATTACAAATACTGTATTTCTAATTTAACTTCCAAAAAATATTTAAATTTACAAACAATGACCACAAGAGTTCATCAGGATCTCAAGGTTTAAAATTCTCATGCATCAAAGTGACAAATTCAATACGGATCAAATTTTCAAAGAAAACATTAAGTGAATTTTTTGTGGAATATTTAATAAACTCCAGACCATGTTATAAAAATAAAGATCATACAAAATATAAAAGTAGATACAAACGTTAATAAGAGCATCAGAGTTTGACGAAATGGTGCCATGACATGGTCATGTATACTGAGAAATCAACTGACCAGTCCGAAACAAATGTTAAAGCAAATTAGTCTCAGCTCATTCAAAGAAAGACATCAAATTCTGCTCTATGCATCTGTGAATTAAACTTTATTTACCTCACAAGTGGATCTTAGAACTGCCCTGTGTTTTTTGCTTAAGCATTTGGGTATGCGAATGAGTTTCAAAAACAAAATGTTTACTCCCCCGGTATCTGTTGTGCAGCAAGTCTCACCATTTTTTCCATTTGCATCAGTTTCTTATTCTGTTGATGTAACTGTTCATTCTTGATATCCAAAACAACTTTCAGACTTTCCAGTTCCTGCTCCAAATATAGAGTGTGGGAATCCTTCTAAAACGCAAACCAGATTACAGTTAGGCTTATCTCTACACCCCACTTTTTTTTTTTAATTTAGTAGGTTGCCAATTATTTTTAGAATATCTAATTATTTTTAGGCTCATCTCACCGCTACCACCCCCACGCTGACTCGGAAGCGGCAAAGACCGCTTCTTTTCACACTGCAGACTCACCATGCAGCCACCTCAGAGATACAGCGTCATAGGACAACGCAACTCTGGGCAGCTTACAGGCAAGCCCGCAGACAACCTAAGCCCTCTACCCCCGGGCAGCGCTCAGCCAATTGTGCGCCGCCCCCTGGGAGCTCCCGTCCACGGTCGGCAGTGGAATAGCCTGGACTTGAACCAGCGATGTCCAAGTTATAGGGCGCATCCTGCACTCCAAGCGGAGCGCCTTTACCAGATGCGCCACTAGGGAGCCCCTATACACCCCCTCTTACAGTATCTTATCAATACCATCATTAACTACATTCCATCATTCTAAACGTGCGAGTGAAAAAAAAAAAAAAAAAAAACTGGACGTGCAGAAACCGAGATTCTTAGGCACAACCAGCAATCCTAAAGCTTTATTTTTTTTTATTATTATTCCCCATGCCAACCCATCCAGGGTCCAAGCAGGGTCTTAATTATTTCACGGATGCAACTTAAATTGAATCAAGGAGGTGTTTGGAACAAGGTTGGAGTTTTGTATTCAACCAGGTTTCAGCCCTAATCAAAATGATAAATTTAGTTGCCCATAACAATAAGGCGCTGCTGTGATACTTGAAAAACAAGGAGATTAAATACTCTTCCTGCCTGATCCAGCCCAGGTCACTGTACATGTATAAGTGATGTCTACAGGGCCTTAATACCATCTGCATTAATTACTAGTATGATGTATTCACATGACCACTGCACAGAGTATGCATACAACAATTCTATGAATAAAAACATTAAGCTTTCCTGATCTAAAGCTTGCCTCAACCCCAACTCTAAAGTTTTATTATCCCTCCCCCCCAGCAATATTAATATCACTACCAATTATATATCTTATGGGATTACTTGCGATCACATTAAGCACTTTATAATACAATGGAGTTTAATTCAAGGACAGGATTATGAGAATGCCAATACCTGATTCTTTTCACGAAGTGCTTTCCTTCTATCATCTTCTGCTTTCAGTTTCTCATTTAAAGAATTATTCAAAGAAGTCAATTCATCAATCTTTTCCTGAAACATCCAATTGCTTCATGTTAATTTTACAAGCATGTTAAGAATACTACGTTGTACAGAAACAGAACAGAAAACAAATACTACCATTACATACTTCTTGGTTTGGGAGACTAATCAGAATAAAAGCAGTTTGTAGTCCCAAAGTGTAGACAGATCTCTACATATGGACTCCCATTCGAACTAACTTTAGGGCCATGTTCATTCATTCAGCTGCGAGATCAGCAACTGCTTTGCGGCTGGTCTCACTGCACTCTACCAAAAACAATCCATTAACAGGCACTACTTTTGAATACAACATCAATATACTCATTTGTGGGTTATTGTGGCCACCATCATCCACAGTTGCATTAAACTCTTTTACACCACTGCTATTTTCACACCACTATTTAGAAGATGGTGCTGATCTGTATGAAACCATTCTTATGAGCCTTGCACTCATGGATTACTGAATTGAGTATCGATGTTATGACAATGGGTAAAAAAAAAAAAGTAGACCATGGTCCTCTACTTACAGATAATGCTGCTTCAGTTTCCTTAAATGATTCATTAAGTGAATCTTTTTCCACTTCCTGAGATTTCTTGAGTTCTAAAAAATAGATAGAAGACTAAATCAATCAACAAGACAATGTTTTAAATCTGTATTCCGATTTATCTAATGGTTTACATGTTGGCCCATTAATCTGTTTATAAACCCATTACTGGGTAACACGCCAGTCAGCACGAAAGTGTGTAATGCTGCAATCATGTTACAGTCGGCGCAGCGTTAAATCGGGACACCTCAGGAGAAGGAAAAATATCCCAATTAAAAACGAGAGGCAGTTGAGAGACCCTTAAAGTAACACTATTTTGTTTCTTAATGAAAAAAAATCACACCACATTATGATTAAACGTTAATCAGGAGATGAAAGTGAGAAGTTTAAAAAAAAATTAAAAAAAAACACACACACACCACTGAAATGTGGCAGGAATCTGTTCCTTTTCCTTTGGATCTCAAATGCAACTTGTTTACACCAGAAAAAGTCACTCCCTTTTAATTAAGGTTAAAAAATAACTGTCCACTATCAATTGTTCTTGTTAATTTCTATTTTTGTAGCACCTTCCTCTCCCCCCTGTTTGAGCTTTAATAACACCACCACCACTAAACATTAAAACCTACAAAAGCCACACAAAACAAACACTTTCAGTGCAGGCTGTGGCAAGGTGGGGGAATGGAGAGAAAAGTGTGTGTGTGTGCACGCATGGGGGTGTGTGTGTGTAGGTGTGAGTGTTGGTTGGCAGGGAAAAAGAGATCCTGCCTTAATGAGTCCTTGCCTGGAATGTGGCTGAGGCATAAAAGCAGGCCCTTGTTCTTCGTATGAGGAGGGTGTTGGAGACAGAGGTTGTCTGTTTTTGTGACCGGTAAAAACGCCTTCTAAAACTAGGGATCTGAAGAAAAGTTTAGCTTAGCACTCCTGGAAGGAGTTAGGCTTTTTGTTTATTTTGTGAATAAGAAAAAAAAAAAAAAAAAGTGTGCAGTAAAGCGCTGAAACCTGTGTCTGGGTCACTAATTGAAGGGTGCAAACCAACCTTGGCCAGGGGCTTTGTTACAGAGCACACACAAGGCAAGAGCTCAAACTTGAGCTAATCATCCACTCGTTTGGGCCTATTTGCATTACTAAGCATTTAAGGTTGTAAATGTTTAGTTTAAGCACAAAGTTGACATTTTCTGCTTCATTTTATATGTTACCATGGGGGAGTAAGGAAGAAAATAGTGCTAATAAAAACAAACACTAAATTGCTTATGTCATGTAAGTATAAATAAAATAAATAAACACACAAACAAACGTTAATAAAATTTAAAATGACCACTTGATTTTTTTACTGTCTTCTATGGGGATCAAATGTCTGGCAACTTCCTTTTTCAAAAGATACTTGTTTAAACATGGTATTTTATAATTCGCTGGATCACTGCGTTTGCCTCCATCAACATCAGGTCACAAAGAAAATGCAGACGACATGGTGTATTTATTTTGGTCTACATGTTTGCTGCAGAGAATATCGCTTTCCAGTGCCTTGTATCCCCTTGATCCATAATCAGGGGTTCACATAACCGGTATGGATATACGCATGCGGATTAACACAAAACAAAACAAAAAGCGGACTTCGTTATTGTTGTACAAGACGCAAGTGCACCATCAGTATATTTTTTTGCATTTTCCTGCTTAATTTACTAAATGCCTCCACTAGTGTTTTCTACTATAACAACCTTGACTTGCATAAAGAAGGAAAAACTGAGTGAAATAGCTTGCATCACCTGATTTTCAAGGTTTGGTGTCCAAAGCATAAATCAACAACTACAGAGTAACGTCATCTGTAATTGACAAACCCAGCACTGGAAAACCAAAAAAGCTGTCTAACAAGGATGAACACTTGAAGATGATTTCCATTACACGAGAGTAGATGTTAAAACTTCATGCTGATTTGAACTCGGCTCTCGCCAAGATAAGCACCAACTAAGACGTAGCTTTACAGTAAACTAATGTGATCCATATGTGTCTCCATCCATTTACGTTTCCTTCCATATGATGTAGATATCCTTCAGTCTGGTGTTAATGGCTGAAGTGTAATGCTGGCTCCAGGGATCAGCTTAATTTTGCCTCCCTGGCGCATCAGCACACACAACGGCTGCGATGCTGGCTCCAGGGATCAACCACAGTGCGGCCTCCCCAGCGCATCAGCATGACAACCGTCTGGATTGAGCTAAGTAGGGTACATCTCTGGGGTTTTCAAGTGGGCACCTTCCATCCTCAGTGTTTCGTCGACTAGCCCACGACACCTCAAGAGGGCTCGACGGTGATTCTGGCGTCCCAGCATCACCCCCCTCCGTCCCCCACTCATCTCAGCCCAGCTTACTTACCTGTACATCAGCGTTTCTTTCTTTCTATTGTGCTTGAGATCCCCAGCCAGAATCTTTCCGTCTCAACCACAGCCAGTTGCTGCTCCTCTCTGCTGCTTCAGATAAGTTCTTCACTGTGCGACGCAACTCTTGGCCACTGAATCCGACGTCTCTGAGAAACCGGGTTGTAGAGTGTGCCACAAATCCTCGACAACCCACTTCCACTGGGTAAACCCGAACTCTCCATCCTCGCTGTTCCGCTTCAGTGGCTAGTTGAGCATACCGCAGTTTCTTCCTCTCATACGCCTCATCTACAGCATCCTCCCATGGCACTGTTAACTCTACCAGGTGAACAAGGCGTGCTGATCCAGACCACAAGACAATATCTGGTCGAAGGTTAGTGGTGGCAATCTCAGGTGGAAAAATAAGCCGTTGACCAACATCTGCCAGCATTTTCCAGTCTCTACCAGCTTCCAGTTGTCCTGGGCGAGGATTGGTTTTAACACCTTTTCTTGGTGGTTGCTCTCCTGGGCGGAGGAATGTTGTCTTTTGTGTGTAATGTTTTGATGGAACAGGTGGCAACTTATTGGTCATGTTACGCTTGTCTTCCAATGCTAAGGCCAAACATCGCAGCACCTGGTCATGGCGCCAAGTAAACCGTCCTTGGCTAAGAGCCACCTTACATCCTGTCAAAATGTGCCTTAATGTTGCAGGTGATGAACACAAAGGACATGAGGGATCCTCTCCTACCCAGAGGTTTAGGTTCTGTGGTGATGGGAGAACATCATATGTTGACCTGATGAGGAAACTGATCCTGCTCTGTTCCATTGACCATAGGTCTTGCCAGCCAATCTTGCGTTGTTCCACACTCTCCCATCTCATCCATTCTCCCTGCTTGGCCTGGGAAATGGCCTTTATACACCTCATCCTCTCCTCCTTTGAGCTCGGGCTGCCTTGTGCCATGTAGGAGGAGCTGAACTGAACCCAATACCCCCTCTTCCATGCTGAACTTGTCCCATGATATCACCAATTCGAAGGGGAGCCTTTGCATCTTCCACAGCTGTCATTTCCAGTCTGACCTTGGCACACAAAACTCCTCGGTTAGAGCGGAGACTGGTAGCTGCAGTATTCCTTTACCATAAAGTCCCACTCTGCTGAGGCAGCGTGGAACTCCCAACCATTTCCTGATGTATGAACTGATTAAAGCTTCCAGCTTCTCTACTGTTGTCAAAGAAACCTCGTACACAGTCATCAGCCACAGCAACCTCGGCAGTAGACCAAACTGAAAGCACCAGAGTTTTAGTTTACCTGGTAGAGCGCAGCTGTCTATGCTCTTCAACCCTTCCACTGCTTGTTGTCTAACTTCTCCCACACGAACTGTGTCCTTTAGATCCCCGTCGTACCATCTCCCAAGACTCTTCACTGGCTTCTCAGACACTGTTGGTATTGCCTCACCATTAATGAAGAATGTTTTATCTACTACTTTGCCTTTAATTATAGAGATGCTCCTTGATTTAGTGGGCTTGAATTGCATTCGTGCCCATTCAATGTTATTGGTTAATTTGCCCAATAATCAATTAGTGCAGGCTACTGTTGTAGTCATGGTTGTCATGTCATCCATGTATGCTCGAATTGGTGGTAGTCGCATTCCAGAAGCCAAGCGCTCTCCTCCTACTACCCATTTTGATGCCCTAATGATTACTTCCATTGCCATGGTAAAAGCCAGTGGAGAAATGGCGCATCCTGCCATTATTCCAACCTCTAGGCATTGCCATGTAGTGCTGAATTCTGAAGTTGAAAAACTGAATTGCAAATCTCCAAAATAGGCTTTCACTAAATTTGTTATTGTCATCGGTACACTGAAAAAATCAAATGCTGCCCAAAGTAGTTCATGTGGCACTGAACCATATGCATTAGCCAAATCCAGGAATGTCACATGGAGCTCCTTCCTCTCCTTTTTAGCTGATTGAATTTGTTGCCAGATCACATTGATGTGTTCTAAGCAACCTGGGAAACCTGGAATGCCCGCTTTTTGTATTGAAGTGTCAATGAAGCAGTTCTTTAATAGGTAAGCTGACAATCTGAGCAATAATGCTGAAGAAAATCTTGCCTTCTAAGTTTAATAGGGAAATGGGACGAAACTGACTGATGCTTGTAGAATCTTTTTCTTTAGGTATAAAGACTCCACCTGCTCGGCGCCATGCTCTTGGTACAACCTGTTTTTCCCCATGCCACTTTTATCAATTTCCACAGAATTCGTAGAACTCCTGAAGCACTCTTGTACACTCTGTACGGAACTCCATTAGGCCCTGGAGATGATGAAGCCCTTGCTTTTTTCACAGCTTGCTCTATTCCTTTCCACTTAGGTGCACAGTCCTCCATTTGGTATTCTGGTGGATTGATAGGTGGGATGTCTGACGGAATTGACATAGGCTCCTGCCTTTTTGAATTTGTATGTGTTTCTTCCAAATATCTCTCCAGCTCAACCTTAGATGCTTTTAGTGTGCCATTCTTCTCACTGGTGAATAACTTCTTTACAAATTTGAATGGGTCTTTATAAAAGTTAGCTCTCGCACGCTCCTTTTTGTAGCGTTTCCGTAGGCGCTCAGCTCTGCGCAATGTTGCAAGCTTATCTTTTATGACCCTTTAAGAGATTGAGTCCCTCCTTCTGACTTCATTCTGCTCTTCTCCATTGCTTCCTCAGCTGTCTCCTTTCTCTAACTAAGCGTTCAATCTCCTGCTGCCATCTAGACTTTACAGGAATAGTTTGTACTTTCCTTCCTTTTTTCAACTCCAAACCTCTCACTTCCATATGCGTAGATGATGTCCCCAAATTTATCCAGCTTCTTTTCAACTGTTCCACTTAATCTTTCCAATGCAACGCAGAGATCTGCGTTTACTGTGTCCCATGCAGTTCTCTCAAGCTCTTGGCCATTTAACTCCAGGCTTGTGCCCATTGAGGTTCTTTTCTCTCTTATGCTGGTTTGTCTGACCGGGTTCACAAGGATCATTAGGGTCATCACTAACTGTGTCCATGCAAGTCCTCCTTAAGTAATAGAAAGACGACAAGCATTGAATTGACAACAGAACTGGCAGAAGGCACAGGTGTCATTGTCCATCAAATCAACAGTACGAAGGTCACTCTTGAAATCGGGACTTGATGTGTTGCAGTACGAATACCACTGTTAAAAGGGGAAAGCTTAATGCAAGAAAGACTAAAATGCTAAAATATGCACAAGAACACAGAAATTAGACTATGGAACAATGGTCAAAGGTGCTTTGGACTGTTGATGGATGGACAATTGAACATTGGAGCACATTCTACAACAAGGACTATCTATATAGGTGGGACGGACGGCACTTAAACAGAAAGGGAACCAATCTACCCGGAGAAAGGATCCTTGAGGAGGTCCAGAAGCATTTAAACTAGAAAGGAAGGGGAGAGAACAAAAAACAGAAGGGAGACCACATCTAAACAAGGGCAACAACTCAGGTAAGACAACTATTAAATGTATTTATCTTAATGCTAGAAGTCTCAGAAACAAAATGTTAGAACTTGAAGCTACTACACTAACAAGTAACTACGATGTGATAGGCGTTACAGAAACTTGGTTGTTTGAGAGTGATGGAGACGAATATAAATTAGTGGGTACACACTGTATAGGAAAGACAGGCAGGACAGAAGAGCCAGAGGGGTAGCGTTATACATAAGAAATAGTCTTGAAGCCCAGGTGTTAAATCTGGACAAAGAAAACAATGCAGAATCAATATGGGTCAGAATAATGGACACAAATTCAAAAGGGCATAATAGGAGCATGCTATAGACCGCCAAATTCAGACACTGAGCAAAATAATCTGTTATACAATGACATTCGAAATGCATGTAGAAAAGAAGCAATACTAAAATGGGGGATTTCAACTTCCCCTGTATAAAATGGGAGAACCTGGTGGGGAGCACGACGGACGAAATTGAAATGGTGGAAATGACAAATGACTGCTTCCTAACGCAATTTGTCAAGGCATCGACTAGAGAAGAATAACTAAAACAGAGGTCAGAGAGCCATTGGCAAACTCAGACCACAACATGGTCTTATTTGAAGTATTTTTTAAAACCCCAAAAAGTAATGACTAAGGTTTACAATTTTAGAAAAGAAAACTATGAAGGTATGAAACAGAGACTAACAGAATTAGATTGGAGTAAAATAGAGAAAACATCCACAGAAAAAGGATGGCTTTTTTAAAAATGTAGTACTAGAGGCGCAAAACAATTACATCCCAAAAGTAGACAAATCTAAATCTAAAACAAAATGGCCAAAATGGTTTAATAGATCAATTAAAAAAAAAATAATTCAGCGAAAAAAGGCACTTTACAGAGCGTTTAAAAGGGACCAAAAACAAAAGTACAGAGTACTTGGAACTGCAAACGCAAATCAAAAAGGAAGTTAGAAAGGCCAAGAGAGAGCTAGAAATCAATATTGCTAAAGGGGGCTAAAACCAATTCCAAAATGTTTTTCCAATATAACAGCAAAAGAACATTCGAAGAGGAGGTTAAATGTCCAAGACACAAATGGCAAAATCATAGATGAAGGAAAAAAAAAAATAGCAAACATATTAAATGATTACTTTTCACAGGTTTTTACAAAGGAG